>NC_064220.1:3076175-3691410 GCF_023101765.2 Spodoptera frugiperda | reverse complement strand
TATTGTTATTTTTTATTGAAACTTATTACGATAATAACAGTTTAAGGATCTAAAACGTTTTTTTTTTAATTATAAAAAAGTAACACGCTTGGTTACATATATGACATGACGATGTATGTAGAGAAACGAGTGTATTATTAAGTCTTAAGTTATTAAATAACAGACGTGTTAGACACTTAATCTAGATAAAAAAATGGAAATTTCGTAAACTGACTAGTTACCTACGTACTGATTAAATGGTAACCTAGGCTGTTATCCGGGGCTACGGACAATCTAAATGCTCAAAAAATGTTGATATGACTAGAATCATGACTAACGAAATTAATGAATTATAAGTACATAAGTACTAACACTCTTTCGAAGAACCTTTTAAATAGGAAGCACTCAATCAACCAACCTTTACTACTAACAAATTTTATTTCACGAACGTAAATCGATTACCCAACCCATGTTGTATTACCCCCGTTACCCTCATTTAAAAACCTCACACCGAATTCGAGAAACCGAATGAAACCTTAATGAAATTCCCATAGAGAAAAACACCATGTAAAATTACTTTCAATCCCCATTTTTCGTTATTTACACCTGATTAATAAGAAATATGTAGGGGGTAGGCGCCATCATACCCCCTTACCCCCCCCCCACACGCCTGGCGAGTTTTCAGTACTTATGACTCACTACGGATTTTCCAACTCAACTCTACTTATAACAAAACGTCATAACTCAACACTTTGTCAAGCGATTCTCAACCTAAATACCTCGGAGATAAAACTTCGTATTTCCGTATACTGATCTGAATTTTTAAGGGTGAGTTTTCAGTGTAGCGCTAGTTTCAGTTCATTCATACTATTTGCGTGAGTGGTCGTATTTAAGTTGGAGATAAAGGATTATATTATTGTTAATTTTCGTTATGATAATGAGTGTGTTATATTATTATTGTTAATTATCGTTATATACATTATATACGTTATAATGAGTGTGTGATGTGCCGGTTTTTATTATTTTCTGGATTATTTAGTTACGCGTTTAGAATTAAACCTGTGATGACTGTGAGAAGTAAGTTTGTATTATTTAATTTCAAGAATATGTAGGATTTTTATGAAAATACATAGTATATTATTTATTGTATCCTAGTGGCTTGGTTTCTGTTCAACGTATTTATTATGATTATGCTTGCAATAATAAACATTTAAAAGCTTCTTTCTTTTTTTGATGTAATTAATTTAATTGAAATGCTTAATCCATGCTTAAATCCCATTAATTATATTAAACCAGCTACTTCCACGCGTTTTCACGCTATGCTCGGCTACTATTGATCGTAGCGTGATGGTATATAGCCTATAATCTTCCTCGATAAATTCTATAACTATCTAACACAAAAATAATTATTCAAATCGGACCACTAGTTCCAGAGAGTTTTATATGTTATCTAGTATAGATTTGTTTTCCACTGGGCAATTTGTCTTCCTATATTATTAACACTAGTTAATTTCGCGTGGCTTCGTCCGCTCTGCTCGGTTCCTATTGATCGTAGCGATTTTGCGTTGATGATTTAAAGCCTATATCCTTCCTCGATAAATGTGCTATCCAACACAAAAATAATTATTCAAATCGAACCAGTAGTTCCTAAAATTAGCGCGTTCAAACAAACAAACTCTTCGGCTTTATAATATTGGTATAGATTTGACAAAACAAAAAACACAATAATTTTTAACCCACCCGAATACCGAACGGCAAATGACAAATTATTATCATCATAATAATTGGCGAGCACAATTAATGTAACCTTATACAGCGTGTTTAAGTAATGTAACCTTATACAGCGTGTTTGATATGCCGTCAATACACGCCATTGATTTTCCATTAGCCTTATACATGCGTCAGACAATAACCAAGTCTATTTGCCACGCAAAGTTTTATCAACAGCATTCATTGTTTTTGAAAATATTTTGGCTACATGTGTCATTCAGTGTTGGTCATACGCAAGACAACGGAGGTTCGATTTCATTGTATTGTTCGATTGTTTAATTATGTCTGTCAGTATGTTTGTTAAATATTATTATAGAGTAATTTTTGGGTCACATTGATGACATTTGTTTTTGTTATTGGGATGGTCTATTGAATCTAAGTGTGGGAGAGCCATGCTTCGGTACGAATGGGCCGGCTTGATCGAAGTAATACCACGGCCTTACAGAAAGCAAACGTGAAATAATTTGCGTTGTGTTTTGTACAATAATTTGTATAAAGTACAGAACACATTGAAATAACATGGTTATATTATTTCATTTTTTCAATTTACAAAGATGATATTTTAAATATCGCCATTTTTAGACAAAAAAACTGATTTAAAGAGACTAATTTAAAATTTTCTAAAATAAAATCAGTTTACTTACTGAATTACACATTGCGATATTGTGCGGATAAACGCCTAATTTTAAGTTTCTTTTCCCTGACTTTGTTACTTACGTAATTATCAACATCGAAATGTTGCGAACGAAATATGCTACATTTAGTAGGAATCCAATTAATTCTACCAGTTGTGTCAATCTTTTCTTACACCTGGATTGTTGGAAACCTAAAACACAATATTAAAATAAATCATATGTCACATTCTATAAAAAAAAAAAGGAAAGTAAAACTCACTCATAATCTATATTACTAATTAGTTAATAAATAATATTATTTTAATTATAAAGTGTGCTATTGATTATAATAGACTGTTCATAGTAACAATCGACATTGTTACAAATTTGCCCAACACTTGATGTCATAGATTTTGTGGAAATGAACTTTTGTTTCGGTACCGGGACTTCGCAATGGACGTCATACATTAGCGATTGCTACGTAGTGCAAGATTGTACTCATCTATCGGCAATTATTATATTAGTCTGCTTCGATATATCGTTTTTGTCTATAAATTTCATAATACTAATGTTATATTACAAATATCTACAAGTATTTTTATGATTTTGGACTTACCGGTGAAAAGAAATTCCTTCTCGTGCTATGCTACACACCTGGCTTCTTTTCCGACACGTTATATAGCGCAAGACGGCATAATATAATATTTTTGCGGAGATACGTACGCTGTAAAACATGAAGCGATTGCTAGCCGGTATATGAACATTTGAGCGTTATAAAAGCGCTATGTACGTTCGCTCGACCCTCCGCGCGTGGCCCGCCCACAAGGCAATCCAGTCTCTTTCTGTTATCCATGGGATGGTCTATTGAATCTAAGTGTGGTTAGTGGATACCATACGATGGGCCGTTCTGCATAAATAAGTAATACCAGAGTAAATCAGTTAGTTTAAGTGTCTAATTTGTGGCATTATTTACAAGCTACATATATGTAACATAGGTCGAAGTCACCACTTTAGGGAACAGAGAAAAATTCAGAAAAGGAGCCTCCGACCACGCAAAGTGATCGTGGCAACGTAAACTATTGGGATTTTCTAGCACGTAAACTTCTCATGTGTGATGTAGGATTTATGTTAACTCATACTTCTGTGCGTCGCTACAATAGTAATACCTATTTTATTCTTTATACATCTCAATAATTAGGAGTAGATACAATATTCTTATTCTCCCCTAACTAGTCACATTTGAAATTATTCTTTATATTCATCTTTTCTGTGGCCGTCTACCTACCATTTAGATTTAAATAAAAGTATTTCAACTTGTGATTAGAGAAGTACATAGATAAGTACTTTCCCCGCATGGCTACTTAAGTGCCTTCATATATTTTCCTATATTATATGCTCAGCGTACGATCTTTCATCAGGGTATCGGGGATATCCAATAGGAAAGTAGACTCCTATTTATTCTGATGTTATTAATATTGGTGTGGATACCACGATATATTGTGTTTAGCTATTGTTCTCTACATTGTAATTAGTCTTCGCATTCATCCATTCAATTAGGTTTTAGGTCTATCTAAAGAACTATAGGCATTAGGCAGCTGCTTCATAATTTGGGTGCTTTTTCACCAGAGATGCTACGACGATGTAATAGCTAAACTGTGAAACTATGTGACCTTTTCCACTGATACTAAGTTGTGTTACTGTGCGAGGTAGATACGCAGCTCAAATATGCCATGTATGACATTGCTATCGATAGAAGGGCCTATCCATTCCATAGACAAATATTTAATTGAAATAAAACATAGCTTAACTAAGTCTGTTTCCGGTACTTACCGGAAAGCTATGTGTATAGCCCACTGTGACTCGAAATTAGTAGGTGTTCTCCAAACACTAAACCGTGATTTTTAGTTAAAACAATCATCATTTACAACTTTAAAATCAATAGTTCTTGAACAAAATCACGCAGTATACAAGTTGACGCAACTACACATACATAAATACATATACATACATATAAGTAAGTATATACTTTGTTGTGATTGTGTAACTTCGTTGCGCTCTGCTGGCTGCCTGCAACTGGTCTACATTCATGTGCAGTCAGCTGCAATGGGCAGTGCAGGGTCCGGGGTGCATGCACAGGTCATGTTTGACCCCTTTTTATGTCAGTATCACACTAATATTATAAATGTGAATGTTTATTTGTTTGGATGTAAGGATATTTGTGCGTCAATAATGCTGAAACTACTAAACGGATTTTGATGAAATTTTGTATACAGACAAGGTATGAGCTAACTTGGGTCATAGAAGTTAGGGACTGACGGGCAGTTCAATTTGACGTTATTCGTTTCAAATAACGATTATTTGAAAGAAATTTTTAACTTTGGCATTGTTTGTTTTCCAAAACCAAAGCGTTAGTCCTAAAGCTGCACTAAAATATATCTTAATTTAAAAATTGATATAAGATTACAGATCGATAGCTCAACTTAAATAGAAATAACATAGGTACAATAATACCATTCTAAAACTGAACTGAATCATTATAAAACTGTCGTAATATTAATATCTAAGACAGGAGGAGAAATGATTGTGAAATTTTATCGTATCTTGTAAGTAAAACGAAGGCAATCTCGTCGCAACTCGTGGAAGTTGCTTACAACTGAAAAGGTCAAAGGCTCACAGAGGAGAATCTTGACTTAGAAATAAAAAATATAAAATCATGTACGGAAAAACATAGATGGATGAAATAGAATTGTACGTTTTGTAAACGATAGAAATGTCCACGTATTTATTTAAAACTTTATTGCAAATACACTGTAAAATTGGCAGACTTAAGCTCCATGGGCATTCCCTGACAGTCAATCAAGGTGCCAAGTTAAAGAACAGAAGTTAAGGTAATAGATAATAATAGAAGTACACATAATTATCATAGTCGATACATAACTATAGAAGATATGGAAACATATATTATATTATGTAATATGCATCTAAATCATAATGTACATACAATAAGATACAAATACGTATTCATTAGACCTCTTGTCGGTCATCGTACTAAGACAGGTACTGAAAAGTATTGATTAACGTTGAAATTTCCAAACAGAAAAAACTACGGGTCACCCCTAAAGAACTCTCCAAACAAAATTTCTTTACAACACAAAATCTCCCAATAACATTTAAACATTTTCATGTAAAACAATCAATCCTTTGAGTAATAAAAATCCGATATTTTCCTTCAATAGCATGTTTTTGTTCAATAAAACTGTATCGTGTGTACACGGACTAAACAGTAGGGCGGGCGCCCCTCCACCACTCAGTCTGCAACTGGCCGTAAACGAGGCAGAACGCGCGCTGTGCCTTCGCCCGCGACAAAAAAAAAACAGTGAACAGTGAAGTGAAAAAAAAAACAAAGTGACATTTACCTATCTTACAAAGGTTTTTAAGTGCAATTTTTTTAAAAGAAATTTTATTTAATTAAAGGTTTTTTCTACAAGAAAATACGTGATTAATTTAGTAATGTGTATTAGCGTGTGGGCCGAGGATTTATTAGGATAGTAGCTCGAAGGAAATTTGTTTTTCGTGCAGTTAATTCTACATGAGAGTTTGATAACGTTCGGTGTGATGCAAATTCCTTTTCTTTTTTATTCGATATATTCTGTTTTATTGCCTTTTACATGGCCGGCGTTTGTTTTTATTGAAAGAAATAGGTTTTTATTTAACATTTATAATGAAAATTATTTCCAAAAACTAAATGTAGTATCCACATTTTGTGTTCTTGCATTACCTTGATTTGATCAAACTAATTATTAATAGAATACATAATAACGTTTTTAATTGATCCGCATTAGATGAGTTGAATCTCCTTGAGTGGAACTTTTTGTTTCGTTCATTGTTTGCCGTAATTAAAATCAGTTATTATGTTCTTCTTATTAAACGATCAATGTCAAACTAGAGAAACTGACTCATTACATTCAGTACTTAATAAAGTACAATTTTTGACTAGAAATCGTTAACATTTCTAACATAATTTCGGTTTTTTTAAAGAAAATGTGTCATCGCGTAACGTTTTTTATTTTCCCTTTTTTAAACATCGAAGAGAAATTCAATTCAATTTTCGAAATGTTGACATAAAAAGCGTTAAATGTTACTGGCCATGCAAATGGATTGACCATAAACACTAAAATAAAACGATTAAAAAAACAAGATTCTCTTTTTAACAAATTCAAGGCGAATCGCTGGTTTTTTTTTTGTTTTTATTCGTTTATGCAATTAGGACAAAGTAGACATTTTATAGAGCCAGTTCTTTTTTCACTTTTTATAATCTTTTTCATATTTCATATTTTAACTTGCAAATTATAAAAACGATTAATGTAGTTTCTTTGTTATTCATTGTATTGAGGTTTGGCAAAGAATTTGTGATTTTCTATACCTACCTTTTGACATTTTTTTTCATAGTGTGATACTTTATTTGTCTTACGAATTAATTATACTCGTCCCTGTTGTAATAGGACTTATAACTTTGGTAAAAAGTATTCATTAACTTTTCTTTTTCAATTATTACCATTTTCTGCATGGTGTAATGCACCAGTGATGCCTCTAGTGTTGCAAATATACTTAAGTAAGCCTTAAGGTACCACAAAACAGGTCTTACTGCCGCACTCAGAGACATTTAATGATTTTTAGGGAACAGAGAGTAAAGTTCCCTAAGAAAAGGAGGATCCTCCGACCAGGCGAGGTGATCGTGCCTGGCGGGCTTTCTGCCCAACTGTTGTTCGTTGGGATTTTCTATCCGTGTTAATTCGCATGTAAACTTCATATGTGCGATGCAGGATATTTGTGACGTCATCCGTTGATTTGCTCGTCGATAGTCTATGTGCGACTTCTGTCATCTGTCACTTGTTACTTGTCAATGTGTCGCCACATCACTCCCCCCCAAGACCGGAGGACGATCCTGTTGAGACGGCTGTCGATGCTTGAGATGAGCGGTGCCAGAGCCAGTGTAGAATGTCCCTTAGTTCCAGTGAGTCGGAACTGTGCCGCTGAATGCCCAGTGAGTCGGGTGAGCGGTGCAGGGTGATACTCCAGTGAGTCGGAGTAGTGAGGCTCGCAGTGTCCCACGGTGAGTCGGGGAATTGATGCTGCGAGGGTAGGTGCGTAGTGGCTGGCGTCTGCGTTGACGGGAGGAAGACGTCCTCAGACCGTGTGCAGAGTGCTGTGCCTAGACGCTGATGAGGCCGTAGGGAAGAACCAGGCTGCATATCTTCGATGTAGCGTGTGGTGGTCCCAGATGAGGCCGAGGATGCTGGTTGGCTGCGACTTGATTACCGCTCAGCGGAGAAGTGATGGGTGAGGGAGGTGGCGATGAGGATGACGGTGCTGATCTGCTCCGTGAAGGTTGGTTTCAATCACGTCGGGGGTCACCACTTTAGGGAACAGAGAGTAAAGTTCCCTAAGAAAAGGAGGATCCTCCGACCAGGCGAGGTGATCAGCCTGGCGGGCTTTCTGCCCAACTGTTGTTCGTTGTGGTGGTCCCTGATGAGGCTGTTAATTCGCACGCAAACTTCATATGTGCGATGCAGGATATTTGTGACGTCATCCGTTGATTTGCTCGTCGATAGTCTATGTGCGACTTCTGTCATCTGTCACTTGTTACTTGTCAATGTGTCGCCACAGATTACTTAAACTATTCGACTTAGTAACGATTTTGTTTCAAAAACTATTGTTAAGGACTGGGTTAAGTAATCATTAAATATCTCTGAGAGTGGCAGTTAATCTTTTTACTACCGATCAGTACTAAAACAATATTGACCGAAAATTAAAAAAAAAGCAACGATTTGTTTATAAAACAAATAGAATACAACATTGAAATAGAGAACATAGAGAGTGACGTCATGCCCACACCAGCCAGTGTTCACGGTCACGGCTGGACAATCACTGTCCACTAATTCAGTACAATGTTACATTCGTATCATATTCGCTTTTACTGTTATTTAGTTTAGTTTCAACTAAAACATGCATTTGTCTAGATTTACATGAGCCTCTAGCATGGCTTGAAACTAGTCGAGTTCCTCGTCAAACAGTTACGTGAGTGAGCCGATATAATATAATTAATGGACCTTAATATTTCAAAAATAATTATCTCTGAAATATAAATATTTCAGTTAATATACTTACCGTTGATGACGTCATACGTAGCGATCTCCAAAAATTAAACCTAGAAACTCCGAATTTCAAATCCATTTTAATAAGTTTTTTTATATAATTTCCATAAAACACGTATATTATTTGATCAAGCCCACTCCCTTTATAAACCAATTCACGTGCCAATCTCCTAATAAATCAGTTTCAATTAATTAAAGTTAAACCTAAGTTGAACTAGGATTTAAAAGGGTAGCCATTAAACCCTTTCAGGCTTACACGATCACTTTTCATTAGTTTAAGTTAGTTTTCATTCATATACCTAGTCATGCTAGCTTTTTATGTCTGTTAAGAGATGGGTAGAAGTGGGGATGTATACTTAATTGTTGATAAATAAATATGTACAACTTACTATAACTTGAAACTAAAATAAAGAAAAATAAATTGTTGATTATGTAATTAATATTGATGATTATCGATTCCGGTTGGAGCGAAAATGTCAAACATTTATCGATCTCTTAATATTCTCTTATGTAGTTAGTGTTCTTTTAAAATAATACTTTTACAACATTTTAAATAGATGCCACATAAAATTTATTGATATCACAAACTATATCTGCTAATTAGTAGATAAATAAGTCATATTAACTAAATAACAATAACAAACATATTTATAGTAACTAACTAACTTATGGTGTCAAAAAAACTAACAATTAATTAAGGTTTAAAAACATAGCAAACAGAACAGTAAAACCTCATTTCTGAAGCTAATCAAACACGCTTCTTCGACAAACAAACGAATAAATATAACTAAGCTAAATCCAGCTTAGTTTTATCAACGTACCTTTTTACCATACCACCTTAAAACTGACCTGAAATTCAAAATATACTTACTTAACCTACATACAGTGAAATGATTGATCACATATTAGGAACATTCTTCAACAGAAATGGTCTGTTCATGATTGATTGTACGGTGCCGACCTGAATACGGGCAGTGCGTTGCCCTTACTAAATGCGACCATTATAGAACGAACGTTTTACCTATGTACGTAAAATATGTTAATTTTAGTTCTAGGGGTGGATTTAGTAATTTAGGTTCTCAGTTTGGACCTAGAATGGTTTGATAGTGACTTGATAGAAATCGGTCTTTAGGTAAGAAACTATATTTATGATAGAAATCGGTCTTTACCTAAGTAAGAAACTATATCTGTTATACTTAAATATGATAGATTTTCTAACTTTAAACCAAAAAGCATCTGGTCAAAAACCTATTAAGTGCACCTACCATAAGGTAGATGACTCATTTTTATTTTAATGTCCGTCTTATACATTATTTGTAAACATTAGACAAGTAGTAGTGGAGCGCCTGGGGGTTTTCACCTCGGATTAGAGTTACAGTGAATGAATTAATATGATCGATGTGGGATATTGTTTTTCAAACTATAAATTGCAATGTTTACCCAAATTTTTTTTGTGCACTCCATTTTTTTATTGTTTAAACAAATTATTATAAAAAATTAATGTTTGACCATATATTTTCACTTTAAACAGTATTTTTTTTTATTTGTATGTTAAATCTTACCTGAGTAGACATATAGGAACATTTTTCAAAGATACCTGTGTATAAAAATAGCAGTATCTCGAACAGGTAGAAAAACGTGGAGGGGAGAGCGGAGCGACAGCTGCTATGTACAATGGAACTTCTTGGCCAGTTTAATTATAAATGAAACGCACTTTATTGTGTACATTGAAAAAAATACGGTAATTAATTATGACTAATGAAAAGAAAAAAAAATATTTGTACAAAATCTGTTTACTTAAATATATAACATGGTTGTCTACATCAAATATTTTCTTCTACTTCATCTATCTGTATAATAGGTGAAGTATAGGAACAACTATTTCCGCTGCACTGTAAACATGATACACTGCAGTATAAACTACACTCGCGAGCAACCAAATCGACTCAACCTACATGTGCGCATTCGAAGATGTTTTCTTAAAAATATACTGAATTTCTTTTAAAAACCGATATACCATTAGAAAGCTTACAACTTCAGCTTTATATTGGTACCATTATTATAAAAATTGTATCAGTACTTTTTAAAATATTTAACTTAATTCAGCGGACTAGAGTATTTGCTCACTACGACTCCAACAAGGTATAACACAAACTACCCCTATAAAACCTCCACATTAAGGTTAACTTTATCTGTGGCTTATCGAAAGTTGATCGTACACATCTCCGCAAAAACGCTTCATTTTATTTCCAAAAATTTTGGATACGACACCAGAAGAAGCCGCTCAAGTCGTTGCTCTACTGGAACAAGGACTAAGTCAGCGAAGAGTTGCTGCTCATCTGAGTTTGAGCCAATCTGCAGTATCAAGAGGGTACAGGTAGTATCAAGATACTAGTGCCTTCAATCGAAGACCAAGAATAAGCCGCCACCGGTCCACCTCGGAGAGAGACGACCGTTTTATTATTTCAACTTCACTACGAAATCGTCACTTAACCGGTGTCGATGTTCAACAGGAACTCAGAAGAGTTCGAAGAGTGGCTGTCAGCGAGTGGACAGTACGGAGACGGTTGGAGGAAGCCAACCTCACCCCTAAACGGCCTACCACAGGCCCGAAATTGACGACCCGCCATCGGCAAGCGCGCATTCAATTTGCCCGAGAACTTACGACCTAAACACTCAATGTGTTTAGGTCGTAAATAAAACTGCTGAGTGTAAAATTTTAAGTTCAGTTTTAATGCAAAAATATTTCTGAGATATGTATAACCTTAGCTACGATTTTCATGACAGCAGCATGAAGTCTGAAATTTTAATAGGTTCGTTGTAGACATGTAGATTATATGATTACTTATTTGTTCTTTAAAAGTGCTTTGCCACCGTAGATGTGCTATGCTAAGTTGCTGTGGATTCGTTTGGCTTTCACCAATCATATTTATTGGTACACATAACACAGCATTAGTGAAAACGAACTCAGCTAAGCAATGTTTTTTATGTGGAAAAATGCATGCTATGGGTGTGTGCTATAGTCCCTACTATCGATATATCGCTGAGCTGCGCATCTTCCTCACACAGCTTAATAGCTTAGAATCAGTGGAAACAGTCACATAGTTTCATAGTTTAGCTATTACATCTTCGTAGCATAACTGCATAGTACCATAAAGGTTTAAAAAGCTTGATATTAAATAACATTACCAAATTAACATCACAAATCAAACTAACAACAATACGACAAAATACTAAAAGCACAATCAGAATATACTACCTAGTTCTCTCAGACAATATTGTTAGCCAAAGTGTAGTTCACGACGAAAGTACTAGATTTTCGCGCAAATAAAGTCTGAAACATGTACTGGACTATAAAGACGAGTAAATGGGCCAAACGGGGCATTGAACTCGGAACTCGTGAGTCAGCAAACATAACTTAGGGTTTGTGCACACGAGGGAGATTTTGACAGTCTGATTTGACGCAACTGCAATACTTAGTTCTCTTTGTGAGTTATACATATAGTTTATCACGGATCTTTTATTACAAAGAGAGAGTGAGAGAGTGGAAAACACACTGCCACGCGACACCGCTCCTGTTTCTATAGTTGTTGTAAGAACCAACTACGGGAATACGCATTTGACAAAGATCGGATAGCAGCGTGCTCTGCTAAACGTAAGCCTCTTACACTATGATTTTCAATCCACCTACCAAGCGTGAAGATTTAAGGCAGTTCTGCTTATGTAGGATAGCCTATAAGTAACCACTGCTGACCAAAGGCCTCTTCTAACACGGAGAAGGTTTAAGCATTAATCACCACGCTTGCTCAATGCGAGTTGGCAATTTCAAACTTATAATTAGAAATTATAAGTCAAGGTTTCCTTCACAGTTTGTCAGTGGTGACTCTAACTCGAGAAAAGTCACATTGGTACTTGTTGCCAGTAGGTTTCAAACCTGCACCGTCATGCATGAGAAGCGAGCGTCTTAAACCTCCGGACCACCACGACATTTTAATTAATTGACAAAAAAGTAACCAATGATTTTTTTTCTTTAGCAGATAAAAGTATCTAGTCTGCACTAGTCTTTATATATACTTTCATATACATTGGTAGGTATAGATAGGTTTGTGTGTACAACCAATTTGGCTCTAAAAGGAATGACATTCATACACTATGTTTTATTGTTGATAGTGACAAAATATATTGTATAGTAACTATGGAGTTTCTTATTCGTTCTTTTTTCATATGAATCTACACTTTAGAATGAGACAGACAGACACTTTTGTATTTGAATATTTATTTATTGACTATGAAAAGTGTCTTATTGGTTAAATTGAAATGTATAAATGATTCGACTTTGTTTTTATATTAGTACTATCATGAGACCTGAGATATAGAAGAATAACTAAAAATCACGGTTTACTCACGTCCTTTAATGGAGAAAAGCTCTACTAAGTTTTTAAACTGACATGGTCACTAACACTATTATTAGAACTTATTACAGGATATTTTGATTATCATAAATAAAAATTAATAAACATGGTAAATATCACGTAATAAGTTCTAATAATAAAGCTCTACTAGTTTCGAGTCACAGAAGGACTCTTCATGATGTGATTTCTAGTTGATTTGACTTTGATTTTAACATGTTAAAATGATTTTTAGTTGCTTTGTCTATGTACCAACAGTAGCTTCAGTAGCACATCTAGCAAAAATAGATCGGTTTTATAGACAGACATAAAAAGCAGTCGTTAAACATGTAGGTAGTTAATAATTTGAATTAGATACCACTGACTAACGGTGAAGGAAAACATCGTGAGAAAACTTGGGCTTATAATTTCTAATTATAAGTTTGAAATCGTGGTGATTAATACTCAAACCTTCTTCGTGCGAGAAGAGGCCTTTGGTCAGCAGTGGCTACTTATAGGCTGTTGATTATGGCGATGTGAGCCCATAGGCCAGCACTGGACTATCAGGAATTGATGGTAGAGTATTTTTAATGTTGGTCATATTACAAACTCGAAAATCTCAAATAATAATATGCATAAACGCGAGATAAGGTGTGTCCTATGAAGATGCATTTATTAACACGTCCAACCTCATTATAATCTTAATAATTTTATCCGTTCCTAGCACATTTAAATATAACCTTTATTACTTGAACGATAGACGAGTACTTCGACGCCAAAAGGAGATAATTTTTATTTTATTAATTAATTTGTCTTTATTTAAGTTTTAACACTTTGAATGCCACGGGGGTCACCGATGACCGACGTTAGCGGGGTAATTGCCTTCAACAGTTTTCAATTGGCAGTCAAAGACTTAAGTTATACTAAGTTGTATATATTTATTCATTACTTATTTAACTTTAAATTGGCATAGATTTCAGATATAGGAAGCAAATTATTATATTTCGTCCACAGACAACGGTCACCGATCTATTGATAAAAATGTATTGGGTTCACAAGTGATTAATATCAAATATATTAACATAAAACATATGATTTACGAAATAAATAAAATGTCAATAATATTTATCATTCACAACGTCTAGCGAATTCATTTATTATATTTTATTATTACTTAGTTTATGCAAAATGTTGTTTCCGTGTCAAGGTTGCATTAGCAGACTGGTTACATCATTGCGATATTCTAATCATATATGAAGATGTATAAACTATAAACATATAGTGCGACTTTGCTCATATCTAGCTATGGGGTAAGTAGATGAACCTACGTTTCCAAATAAATAAGAGCCATAATATTTGAAATTTGAAAAACTTACGAGTACTTTACTTTTGATTTTAATACTTTATCCAACCGCGTATTAAATCGTTCGTACCTATCTACGTTATGACATGTGAGAAGAGGCTTTGCTCAACAATGGCCACTTATATGCTGTTGATGATGATGACATATCTAGATTGCTTGAACTGCAGCATATACTAAAATTAGTCAGTCTGTTGTGTTCCATAGAGACATAGATTGCAGATGTCCAGTAATAAATGATTTTCTTTCTAATAATATTCTAATTGGTTTCGTATTGGTAACTATGACCCTAAATCATTACCTTTTTAAGTATTATAAAAAAATATGTCAATAATACGTTATCCATAAAAGGAAATCCAACCTTCAGAGCTAAACCTGAAATAAATAAAGTCTACTTAAAGATTGTGTTTCGAAAGCCGCCATTTTTCATTCGTTGACAATATTGTACAGTTAAGAAAGTAATCGTGTATGTGAGGCTTTAATACTCGTATCCATTAATTTCAAGTATTTATTGAATTTTGATGTTATAAAATAATAATTAACTGACATACTTCACAGCTTTCAAACTAATATAACGATAAACTTTACTAACCGCCGTGCTCAGAGTCATTTAATGGTTACTTAACCCAGTCTTTACCAATTGTTTTCAATACAAAATCGCTACTAAGTATTAGTTTAAGTACTCATTAAATGTCTCTGAGTGCGGCAGTGAGGCAGTCAGTTTGTCTGTTCGTTATTCCAAAACTGCTGCATCGACTTTGATGTAATTGAAACAAA
Organism: Spodoptera frugiperda; assembly: GCF_023101765.2. NCBI lineage: Eukaryota > Metazoa > Arthropoda > Insecta > Lepidoptera > Noctuidae > Spodoptera > Spodoptera frugiperda. The sequence continues at coordinate 3,676,367 of NC_064220.1, read as the reverse complement.
ATCAGAATCAACTAAATCATTTTTTCCAGTTAGACCGTACGGCGTTTGAAATTGACAAAAACCAAAACTGCAACCATTAATTAAATTAATAAAGTTATTAAAATACCAATTAATGATTAACGTGTAAAGGAAGCAATCACTTAACGAAATTGAGCAGATTAGAAAGAAATAAATACCAGAATAAGAATAATTCAATTTAACGCCACAATAAATAAAAAATAACAACCATTAAACCATATTCTTATTAAATAATAAAAAATAATTTTAAAAGCAATAAAATAAATTAAGTAATAAAAGTTATTAAACGGTTTTATTAAAATCGATTTCTGTGCCTTTTTTGTGTCTATCAAAAATAATTTGCATAAAGTGAAATATTAATTCAATTTTAATTTCGTACAAGGTTGTTTTAAAGTGGTAGAGCAAGATTTTATTTTTTTGTTCGATCGACCTGTCTATTTTTATCTACTAAGTGTAAATGTCTAAGTTCAAAAGGTTTAAGTATTTTACGAAGTCATTTTATTTTATTTTAAGTGAGCAAATTATTTCGAAGATGTATTGATTTGAAATATCGCGTGACATCACTTCTAGGTACATTTTATATGTAGAAATTACGTATTTAGTGGACTAAATACGTAATTTCGTAATTAATAACGTTTAGAATGGATTCTAAACTTTGATTCGTTTTATGTAAAAATATGTGTCTAGTATTTTTTCATTAACTGACTCACTAAATTGATTTTTATTTTCGTACCCCTTCGTCATCCCTATTGTATTAATCAGTCTCTTTTAATTAGCTACACAGACAAACAAATGTTTTGTATGTCTATGCTATGCTATGTAATGACATATCATATAATATAGGTTTCATAATACGTTTAACATTTTTCTAACTTACCCAGACAAGTTCGTTTGAAAGTCAAACTTGGATTAAATAATAAGTAACCTAGCTTCAAGCAAAATATCAGGTATCTGACTCGTCTTTATTTAGTATTTATTGTCTCTGTTGGTCGAGAGGTTATGTCAGTGGGTTCAGTGGTTCGATTACTGGGTCAGATAAAGTGATGTTTAGATAAATTAATGTTCTTGGTAGCGTGGAGTTAATCCGGCGCTGCAGAGTGCCTAGTGGGTTACCGGGGCTCCGGCTCGAAAAGCAGGAGTAGGAACAGGGTAATTTTTAGTCAGTAAGAGTCTGACACTCCCTCTCGCCTCGCTCAAGGCGGGAGAAACAACTGGATGATTTTCGCCCCTCAAAAAAAAAGCATGGAGTTAAGAATGTAGCTATGGTAATAAACCCCATTACATGGGACTTTACAGCATAGCTATAACTGACAAAAAAATGTTGTTACGTTGTAGCACTTCTGCTCACCTCTTCGTTGAATAAAAGGTGACATGTTACGTTATTTATAAGTAACTTATAACATATTTATAAGTTACCAGACAAGTACGTTTGAAAGTCGGCCTCCAATTAAGTTAAATACAAACATTTAGTGCCACTAAGTGTAATATAATTTCACAAAATAAACTTAATCTCACATAAATTCAGCGCTTACTTAAATAAAATGAAATGTCTTATTGGAAAGCTTAGTGTATTTATTTATTTGTATTTTGTATTTAGGTTTCTCTCAACAATTTTGTTTAAAGTGAATGCGAAAGGTTGGATAGGGGTTTTTCAATCAATACCCTTAGTATGAACTTGCTTTACGTTTAAAGTAATCGAAACTAGAGCGCGTTTGGCGCAATGATTGGTTGCTTTATTCGAGCTGGTCGAGGTTTTAAGGGTTGGACGCGTCTGGATGCAATTTGGCATGCTTATAGATAAATTAAAATCTTAAATGATGATCAATTTTTAGACTAATAAGTCGCTGGAAGAAGGAGAAGCACCTGGAGGTATTCCCTCCTTAAAAAAAATAATAAGTCGCTCGTTAGATAGAAGTTAAATGCTACAATTATATGTTTTGTTTTTTGGCAGTTTAATTGTGGACTAAATCAATTTATTCTTGGATTTTATTTAGAGTAGAGCAACCTTTTCTAAATGAATCCATTGTGAGTATGATCTAACTGTGATCTCCTAGTCACCTGCCAAACTTGGGGATTAGTAGAAACCCTGTCTAAAGAAGTCTTTATTCAGCTCTAGATTTGGCTGATGATAAAAACATGACTGTACTATAATATGTTACAGCATTTCTTTGCCAGTACACCATTGTTACCCGTTTAGGCTCCAACATAGTTTTCACAGCACATTGTAAACCATAAACAGATTTGTAAGGAAATTTTATCCCAAGAACCACACCACGTATCCCATAAATGGTGATTGTGAAACTGCAGCACCATTACAAGTGGTTAGAAAGCAATGGACGGATGACACGGCGATAGAGTCGCGGATCGCGGCGCGTGAGATTGTTGCAAATTGTTGGTTAATGATTATTACAATCTTGTGACTGGACGTGACTAGTTGGGATTTGAGATTGAAAAAGTGATGTGAAATTTGTGGTGTCGTTATTTTTGTTATAATTTGTTTTATATGACTAGCTAAGACTGTATAGCTTTTATGAGGAGGGATAATCATCCAATGCCTTGGTTTAGTGTCAGATTCTGACTGAAAACCACCCCGTTGCTATTCCTTGCTTTTCGAGCCGGAGCCCTGGTAACTCGCTAGGCAACTCTGGGTCTAGTAATAGGGCCTCCGGTAACCTCACTCACACAACAAAACACAACGCAAGTGTTGTTTCACGTCGGTATTCAGTGAGGCCGTGGTATCACTCCAGTCGATCCGGCCCATTCATGCCGAAGCATGGCTCTCCTACACTTAAAATGAATGTTACTTTTCATAAATACTTTCTCCTACTCAGAAATGGTATTAGTAAACCAGAATCGTTTATCTGTTTGTTTGTAAACATGAACTATACAAGTTCCTATACATCACGGAGACGGCACAAGGACGTTTTCAATCGAGCGGTCAATTTTCCAGCACGAGTAGTCATAGTACATAGTATGTATGTACTATGTACTATATATATACTGTTGTAATGACTGCCTCGTTGGTCGAGTGGTCGCAAGTGCGACTGCCGAACAAGGGGTCTCAGGTTCGATTCCCGGGTCGGGCAAAGTATTACTGGGCTTTTTTCGGTTTTCGAAAATTTCTCAGTAGTAGCACGGAGTCTGGAATTGTGCCCAGTATGTGGCAATAGGCTCACCCCCTATTACATGGGACTTATAACACAAATGGTGAAAAGTGGGTATACATTGTATAGCGGCATTACGTGTCGTAATGTGCACCTCTGCCTACCCCTTCGGGGATAAAAGGCGTGACGTTGCGTGCGTGTAATGTTATATATCCGTTTGCAGCTATAATTATATACAGGCATGGTTGAAACCACGTTCGATACGGTTGAACTACGAAAATATACCTTAACTGTGAAGATTTAAAGGGATTTTTTGACTGGTAAAATTTTTCTGATGTTTTGAATGAAATATTCAGTTACTTGTTTAGTTTCTGAATCTTGTCTCAATACTATCGCCTCATAAATTACTTCCGAATTCGAGGTCTTCAATACATTGGGTATAGCTGCTTCCGCGAGCTTTCACCCGCTCTGCTCGGTTCCTATTGATCGTAGCGTGATGTTTTATAGCGTATAACCTATAAGCGCTATCTAAAACAAAAATAATTATTCAATTCTGACCAGCAGTTCCTGAGATAAACACGTTCAAACAAACAAACTCTTCAGCTTTATTTATTAGTATAGATATAGATTTATAGTAAAATACATGTCAAAACGTGGGTAAACAAATACACCTCTACCTATCTCTAAAGGAAATATTAAGCGTCATATAATAAGCGTGATGTAATCTTTAAACAAAGTTCAGTCCTAATTTCACGTCCTCCTGACGCTACAAGCAATATTTTTAAACATACAACGCACTTACATAAGGTTATGTATTAAAATAATTTTGTTTACTTATCGTATAATCTTGTTCCCAGAAAAAAAAAACAAAAAAACTGGGAAATGCCTGAAAAGGTGATAAGCTATTGATTTCATTTAAAATACAAATTGTTGAAAAAAGTCATCATTCCAAATTCAGACAGACTGACAGATAAGTAATATAATTATAGTGTAGATAATAATTATTTTTTCCTTGGGATTACTGCCATGTATAAGGTCCTTAGGACCGCATTAATGCCTGTTTTAACCTTGGATTTACAAAACCCAGGCCAATTTTAATCCAATCATTCAACAAAAATTTGACCCAAAAAATCGTTAACCGCACAAAAATACACTTTGACCCAACGAAACAAAGTACATTTTTGTACGCGTACATAAATTCTTAAAACGTATTTCCAAGAATGTTCCCAATTTAATTAAGACGCAATTAACGCACGACACATTTTCTTTAATTAACAAAAATCACGAGCCAATGAAAGTGAAGGCAGCTAGGTACATAGACCGCACATCAACATACACCTTCCAAACCAAACCCTCAACCCAATTCCATCTTTATACTTCAGTAATACAGTTGAAAATCCCACAAAGTAAGGTGTATGTTGATCTGCGGTGTTCTAGCGTGTGACGAAAAAAAAAATGCGTTGAATACCACTTTCATTGAGTAATTAGAACTAGCCAGTTGTTCATTAATTCTCAGGCTTATGTACTTATGTCTATTGTTTAGGTAATCAGGTTCGAACCCAGACGATCTTTTAGATACATTACAATCACAATGGAATACACGCTTTGTGAAACACTAAATGTATGAAAAAGTAGATAATACTTGGTCGAGTGGTCTAAAAAGGAGGCTAGTTGTGCAAGAGGTTTTGAGAATTCCCAGGGTAAAGGAATAGGGTGGATGACTAATTTTTATTTTAGTGTCACATCTTGTAGATTATTCATTAAAATATGGAAATAGACAAAGAAAACGTTTTTAATAAAATACGGAAACCATAGTATTCGAAGAAAAAATGCATTTTGATTTAAACATATCCAGAAAACATGTGACGATAAAAGCTTAAGTCTTTTAGTTTACGTAGAATGTACCTAGAGGCGAATAACTTTACCAACAAACTATTGTTAGGAACTCGAGAACTTAGCACAGAATTGTGAGCAAATTAGCGTCAAGTCATAAAAATATGCTAAGAAAGAAACTCCCTCGGTAACTCGAAACTAATAGAGAACTTTTCTCAATATATTTACATGAGTAAACCGTTGTTTAATAATAGGTTTATGTCAATTTTAATAATAGATAATAGAACTATTATTGTTTTAAGTGAGTTAAAAGTTAATTTGCTGTGACGCCATTTGAAAAATGATAATTAACATGGTTGGATTAAAAAAACATGAATGACGATAAATACAATTAAGTACTTACGTTGTAACATAGTTTTTTCAACATTTATTTGCTCCTAGAGGCGAATAACTTTACCAACAAACTATTGTTAGGAACTCTCTCTTAACCTAGGTTAGAACTTAGCACAGAATTGTGAGCAAATTAGCGTCAAGTCATAAAAATATGCTAAAAAAGAAACTTCTGGAAACGAATGCAGCTCAAACAAAGAGTTTCTCAAGCTTTCCTTGCAAACAATAAAAATATGACGTTTACAACAGTTATTATATAATTTATTATAACATCCAGTATATGTAACGTCTTGTTAAATAATAATACTAGGTTTATGTCTGCGAATTTTAATAATAGATATAAACAATAGAACTATTATTGTTTTAAGTGAGTTATAATAATATGGTGGTGTTATTATTTGATGTGAATTTCGCCATAAAGTGAAAAATTATGCGATGTAATCTTGATATACCAAAAATACATGAAGAATTTTTTCTGTGTTAAAAAATTATGTTTATAAAATCATTGATTACCATATTTATTTATTTTGGTTGACGAAAAATTGTTTACACTATATACATTAGGTGAATAAATGGCTAGTGAAACATATAAACAATAGCAACAATTAATTATAGCTTAAGAATAATACAACAAGAAACAGAGGAAAATTATTAAATCATTCTATAGGTACATAACATAAAAGGAAAATAAGGTATTAGGATGTTAAAAAAATTATACATAAAAATAATGTCAATATTAAATTAAATTACACAGCGTTTTAAATCCATTACCAGGCACTTACCACCTAAGTACTTCATTTAAATTAACGTAGGAAGATAATTAGGTTTCAAGTAGACCTTACAAAATCTAGGCATCCTAATAAAATTAGCATATAGACACTAGATCTAGACATTAAATTCTAGGCACCCTACGCTTTTACACATTACCTAAGAATTTACGTAAATTACTTTAAAAGAAAATTCTAACCTCGTAATTTTACTCAGTTGCAGTAAAAATTGTGTAGAAACACGCTACGGTATTCTGTCTGCGTAGTTTTACGTAATTTATCCCCGTGTGTCCTTTAGTGTATCTGTTTTGTGTACTAAGTAAACTGAGATTGTTCGAACTACGTTTAGTGAATTGTGATGATTTGAAAGTGAAGAAAGTGATGTGCTCGGGTGTTGCATAAAATCTCAAGGAGCCATGGGACTGCATAAGCGGGGAAGTGAGTATCTTAGTGTTATTTTTTTCTTGAATTTTCTTTTGATTGTGGTTATTAAAGTAGGGATGGTGACGGGGTATGAAAATTAACAATCTAATTAGTCCGTTAGTTAAGTAATGAAAAAATATTACACACTTATTTTTTTACTTATTCAAATAACATAACAATACTTAGTTTATCGACATAAGGTGTTTGTTATGTGATTGTAATATTTTAGAATAGTTTGTGATACTCTCTTTTATCGGGTTAATTTTGGCATTTACAGAATCTTTTAAAAACTTTTTAACTTATATTGCCTTGATCCTTGATGATATGTTGAGTAAGACGAACTGGGTTGAACCCTAGACATTGATTAAATAAATATTCTTAGGCATAATACTCATCAGAACTGTGCAATCATTTTATTCTCCGAACACAATTCTCAGCCTTTGGAAGATAACATTGTATCTTTTACCCGACACAAAAACCGATACCAAACTAAAAACATAAAGTATCGATTTCGACAAACTTTCATAAGTCCTGGCCATCTTTTGAGAAAGTGTCGCTATCGGTACATGCGACGAAGTTATATTTAATATTGATTCTTCTTATGTCAGTGTTAACAGTTTACAAGTATATGTCAATGTTAAGGGTCGGTTCATATCTGACGGAACATGCATCGCGTAAAGCCAGAACAGACAAATGTATGAAAGCACAGACTGACATCGACATTGACATCGATAATGACATCTAACATTTATAATGATCTTGAATTATCGTTTTCGTCGCATCATTGTGAATTATGAAGAAACTAAATAAGTAAAGTTAATTCAGGGCAAAGTACAGCCAAGGAAGCATGAACATTTAATTGTTGATTCTCTTTTTGTTTTAGGTTAGTAATCATTTCTTTAGTTATGTTTTGTTTGAAAAACTAATTATTATATTTTACAAATAAAGCTCTTTTTGTTTTAGATGAATCACATTTTTGTTATTTGCTTGAAAAACCAATCCTAATCTTATATGTATAGAAAAACAATTGATCGTTCACACTCAACTGATGATACATCAGTACGACCGATGATACGCTCGACGTATTTTACATCAGATATGAACCGACCCTAACAGTTTACAACGTCTATGTTAATATTTAACAGTCCATTTAAGTCTATCTATAGACATATGTTTACTTTACACGTAGTAACGATCTTTAGCACTGAGCTACGAATTCTGTGCGCTCTGGATTTGATGAATGTGTTTTGTTTACGCGTAAATAGGAATCAGTTTCATGATTCATGTTCATAGCACATAACTATTTTATAATTTCTTTGTGCAAAATATAATATGTATACAACAAACGATCAGTAATGGCCGGCTGGTATGAACCAACCAATCAGAGGGCTGAACGCGCTCTCGTTTTATTTTTGTTCAACGTATTGCATACTCGTACTAAGGTTACTGATTGGCCGGCTCGAATAAACCAACCAATCAGCACCGAACGCACTCTCGTTTCGATTACTTTAAAACGTAAAGCAAACTCATACTAAGGGTATGAGTTTTGTATACACACACATACCTATCTGAACAATTCATCTGATTCATCAATGAGTAATCTAAAAACTCAACTCAAAATAAGGCCATTTTATAAGGCCACATTATGATACGATTTTAAGGAATGATTCAGTTTTATATGTGCCAGTCGTGAGGTCTCACCACAATTCACGTCATTATATCAGATTGGCTGTATTCATTCAGATGAAAGTAATTCACTCTTTCAGTAACAACTGATTCATGTTGTTATAATAATTATTTGTTTGTGTGTTGGGATATTTATTTATATTTAAGAGGTAAAGTGTTCATTTTTTGTAGGCTTTTCTGAGAAGGGGCTTGTAACGTCAGGTTTTTTATATTTATATTTGTTCTCCACGGACTCTTGGTCCGTGCCCTTGTCATACATTTTTAGGTCAGGTTAGAACTAAGGACAACGTATTTATGCTCTGAACAAAGAATAGATATTTGGTTATAATATTGACTAAATAAATAATGACTAATGCCTAAATATACATTTTTTTGAAGGTTTCGATACGTATATCGATCGATCATAGAACATCAAAGAAAAGAATGAGAACACTGCATTAAAACTTCATAAAAATGTCAAAGAAGTAAGTAAAAATTATGTAAAGCAAACCGTTGACAAGGCAGAATCTTTTAAACCAATTAAGTTACATCACTGGCCGGCGAACGCCGATGACAGTTCAACACCGCTTTCGAATTTCAAATGTAAGTGTCAAATAATGAAGTTTGCTGTCAAATTTTGCCGCGTAATGCTCCAAAATGGCTGCTCGTTGGATAAATTCGATTTTATCAATGGTACTTTATGTTTTCATCCGCGTTTTACTTCGATTCATCGAATATTGATAGTACTGGTACGCCTACGTTGATTTTTTGATGGTGGCGAAGTACCCATCGATTACATGGATATTTGATGAGTATTTAAATTACTAGGTATACACCTAGCTACATATGTACCTATCTTGTGTCAATAGGTAATTTACTTTAGGAAACAGAGAGTAAAGTTCCCTAAGAAAAGGAGGATCCTCCGACCAGGCGAGGTGATCATGCTTGGCGGGCTTTCTGCACAACTATACTTCGTTGGTATTTGCTATCCATGCTTATTCGCATGTAAACTTCGGATGTGCGATGTAGGATTTATGACGTCTTCCGTTGATTTGATCGTCTAAGTGCGACTTCTGTCTCTGTCACTTGTCATCACACATAGTTTTCAAACTACACTCGATTCGTATATTTGGCTCCAGTAAGTTCAGTATTAAAAGAAAGTTCCTATTCATATATTTTTCAGTTCTATTGAAAATACCATATACCGATTGTCTCGCCCAATCAATTGCAATGAGTTTGTGCATCATTACAAACATTACGTGGCCAAAAGCCGTAATCCCATTCATAATGATGAATAGGCAATTTTAAAACCAATTGGGTTTAGTAAGAATAGGGTAGTTTCCTACTAGTCAAATTCAATACTATTTTCGAAACGTCAAAAAAGATATTTTCTATGAACTTTGTTTGAAATACTCTATTATGACGTCATCAGATTTTTATGTTAAATAGCAGACTTATTTCTAGAAATGTATCTAGAAAAAATCGAAAATTAAGTAGTTCTTCTTTATGAATGAAAGTGTGATTATTTTTGATTATTTTATTATTGAATTATTGAAAAGTTGTAATAATTTATTTTTGAATGAGGATCCTATCCAATTATTTGAAATTGACATTTCTATTCTGGAACATTCTAGAATCTCGCAAACCGAATTTGGAATATTAGATTTTTTGTATTCTCTATGCATTTAGATGCCTACTTAGTTCTAAGTTTTTATTTTGATCATTCTGATTCCGGTAGTCTAGATAATTATGTTATTGTTTTTATGATATTTTTTGTTCAGTTTAGTATTTAATTTTGACCTTTAGACTGCACACTGGTAGCTTCGAATTCAGTTGCAAAAACTCTAACTAAGATTAAGTAAAAAATATTAATGACTGACTTTGTTAAACGAATTGTAACTAATGCGTTAGTCTTAAAATTACTAATGATTTTTAAGAAGGTATTAACTGCTGTTGCAAAATTTTCAATGATAGAAGTAACAAATAACTTAATTATTAGTTATAGTCGGATAGAATTACTAATGTAAAATACTCTGTACGCATCCCTCTGAAATGCATGCATGATTTGAGGAAATAACTTACACCTATTTATTATAAAAACATATTTAGGTACATCCATAACCTCACGCCCGTCGCCCATAGGGGCAGGCAGCGACAATGAAACACCAATTCCTAAGAATCTTACAAACCTCTTTCGCTTCATCAACAGTCACCATTTCCATGCATGCTCGTAGAAAAAAATTCAAAAAAACCTACTAATTAAAAATTATCACCAATAATTCCACAACCTTTAACAAAATGCATTTAAAAATCGAATGATCCATTATGGCATTCCCCCTCGTATACTACTCAACGGGCAGAGCTCACCGAGCCGTTCATAAAACTTGACAGTACCCAACATAACCTCAATTAGGATTCTTCAAGTTTTAAAAGCGTAGTCGGGCCGTCTGAAGGTCGCTTGGAAAATCAATACAACCGCCTGTCTTGGCTACAGGCGTGTATGTGAATAATTTACCTTTCAATGGTACACTTCGATTGATATGGCAATCATGGAACTGATTGTTTTCGATTGGTTCACCTGGATTGTATTGGGTGGGGTGACGAAATGGATTTTTTTAACCCTTTTTAGTTTGGTGTTGTTGAGATATTTCAGATTTAAGTATTAAAACTTGAAACGGGATATTTACTATGTTTTTCTATTTCTATGAGTTTCTAGTTAGTGACCATGTCAGTTTAAAAACTTATATTTCAGATTTAGTCGAATTGCATAAAAAACAAAACATACACTCGTCTAAATGGGTCGTAAAAGTTCGTATCACTCTCAGGTTGCTTTTCCACCAGAGATGTGCTATGCTACGTTGCTGTGGATGCGTTTGATTCCTATTATCGATACATCGCATAAGTATGAGTGGAAACGGTTATATAGTTTCACAGCTTAGCTATTTCACATCTTCGTAGCATAAGCTACATAGCACATATCTGGTAGAAAAACACCCTCAGTCGAAATATAAAAAAACAAAACACACTCGTTTAAATGTGCCGTAAAAGTTTGTGTCAGTCTCAGACATTTATTTATCTCATTTGATAGACAGACTACTAGGTACGTAGTAGTGATCTATCAAGGATCCTACTATTTAAGTACAGCATCAATCTTCATGCTTCTGTGGAGCTGTTTAATGTATACGTAACTTAATGCTTTTATTTATTTCTTCTGTAATTGCTTGTATATTTTTTTTTTATGAAAGACCTAGGTTACATTCTAAATGACTGTCTGTCGGTGACCTTTACTAAGGTCATCTAACTTTAGAACAACTAATTTGTCAGTCTACGATCTTATCTACGATAAATCAAAGACGTAACCACTTAGAACTCTGCTGATCCTCATTAGTATAGTATCGTTATGATGCCATGATTCATATCAAGTTCAAAGCTCAAACCTTGTTAAGTTAAATGTCACATTCTTGCACCATAGCTCACTATAATGGCGGTCAGCACGAACTCTTTGTTTGAACAAATGCAATTTCATTATACATTCACAGAATACTCGTATAATATTCTGATGAAGATAGAATTGTAGTTTGGTAATGTTTCGTTATACCTCATCGGTTGAATACTTAGTCTGTTGCCAATTTATTGAAGTTGTGTCTATTCATGATGCTACAATATTTTTTTGTAATAACTATCGTGAGATATACTAAATAAACTATATGGAGAAAAATTCTACTAGTTTGGAGTCACAGAGGGACTCTCATCATGAGCAGCGTGCTCAGACGTGGCGATGTTGCACAGCCTATATTGTTCATAGATACATATTTAAAATCTTCCTAACGCACTTGTAACGCCTCTAGTGTCGCGGGTGTCCATTGGCGGCGGCGGTGATTGCTTACCATCCGTCTGCTCATTTACCGCAACAATATAAAAAAACAGAAGATAATAAATCTCAAAAGAGAACAACCATCCAACAATCAATTTCCCTGCTTCCATTCAAAAGCATTCATTCATCCCCCCTCCTCCCATTATATTCTTCAACACAGTCACTCAATACAACACATTACACAAAAACCACCAACAATTTACATTTACAAAACCATTTCAATAAAAACACACCCTGAATCCATTTTGGGGACAAAAATGGACAAATCCATTCTACTTTCTTTCCCACAGAAAAGGGATCCAATTCACAAACGAGTATCATTGTGAACAACAGTGATATTAGGCAAATGTATCAATTATAGTATAGCTAGTACATTGTAGGCCGGAAGCGGGCGCGACCGTTATATTCGTGGAGTGTGTCCACGCCTTTATTCTGTGGTCTAAGTGGTGAGATGTAGCGTTTTGTGGAAGTTTTATGGCAGATTTGTTAAGGTTTGAGTGTGTTACATATAATTTCTTTTATTTTAAAACTTCGTCTTTGTCTTACTAGTTACAGTACAATAATGTCGTTGTTCTGTTTTCGAGTTTTTCAAGTCTATATATCCTGTTTTAGGTCTTGTCTACAATAAAATAAAAAATCAAGCTCAAACTTAAGTTGAAATGTAATAAAAAAAGTGTATTTGTATATAGCTCACGAACTACTTTTAGCTTATCATTTTATGCTTACAATAATTGTCTTTACAGCTCTCTTTCAGCTTTTCTGTGAAAACTAAACTGGACTAAAATATTATTTACCAACAATAATTATATGTTAGCATCCAACAGTTATCACAGGTGTTTATCCAACAGATGTCTCATCCCTCCCCGTATACACGCTTTGCCGCCCACCCCTACCGAGGGGGACCACTACACCATGTAATCCTAACTTTTCGAGCGTAACTCATGATGCTACTAAATGGGACCACTTCACACTTTACTTGATTTATTTGTTTTATTTCTGTATTAAAGTTTAATTTATATGTTTAGGTCCCCAAATTATATTTTTTAAGATAATGATAATTTGATTGATTCTGTGCTGACTGTAAATTACTTACCATCACTGTTGGTAACCCTATTTTATTTATAAGTACTTAGGCAACACAGCTTATTAATAATAAAATTAAAACACTGCATTTGGAACTCCTACTATGTTGCTTGTTAGACTCATTGTATTCTCATTTAGGGCACGTTACTGTACTGTCTGTATCTCTATCAGTTTCTTAATTTCAATGTGTTTATGTTGTTGATATGCCTTAACAATCATCATCATCGTCATCATCAGCCGGAAGACGTCCACTGTTGAAAAAAGGCCTCCTTCTTAGTCCTCCACGTAGAACGACAAACCGCCACCTGTATCCAATGGCTCCCGACGCCCCCGCTGGATTCTGACGATATCATCGGTCCACTACGCTCTTATAAAATAAATAAATAAATATAAAATTAATACCCAATTCATTTCCCTACATGTACGTTTTTAATTTTCGTACTAGGTACAAAGAAACCATGAACAGCTTGCATTAAATATCCACACATACATACATTCTCAGCTGAATGAAAAGGTCATTCACCCCGCGCTCCCAATCAAATATTTATTCAATATTTTCTTCAAGCCTTCCTGTATTACGTATCGATATGGCCACGCATAGCGAATCGTTTACACAGTAAATAATTGATTTTCATACCTTATATAACTCTATTGTTTGCTTACACTACACGTAATAGGTGCTATATAATATAACGTAAGAGTATTTAATAAGAATTATGATTGATTCAATTAGTTTCGCCAATCAAATCGTTAGCTGTGTCGATTTTATTGTTGTTATGGATAGAAGAGTAAAGACTGTTGGAAGACTAAAGAGTTTTATTATAATTTTCATGAGACGTACTAAATTAATTATTGTTATCGGCTTACTCACTTTTTAACTGTTTGACAAGGAACTCGACTAGTTTCAAGCCATGCTAGAGGCTCATATTCATGATATTCACGATACACGACGCGGCGATTGTCGCGCTGCTACTGATTGTTAGACTAAAAAGTTGCAGTATTTATGATCTACATTTACCTTATTCTATATCTTGTATACTTTTATACAAGAAAGAAGTAAAGAAATAATTGGTTAATCTGTAAACTGATAGAGATTACAAATCTAAGGAAGAGAAAGGGGTTCCAATTTTCAATTTAAGATTTCCAATCTTAAGTTTTAGTACAGAATTTTGAAATTTTCAGTTCCACGTGTCCAAGAAACTGTCCTGACAATGATAGCAAGTTATGTTATACTCAATCACACAAAATTATCAGTCGAATTTAAATCAATTTTAGCCTAGTGTTTCCAAAATCGCTCACGCTTATAACTCGCACCATCCACCAATGACCCGATACACGCGACTAACTATTACACCATAATGTTCAATGTACTACGATGCAAGGGTTGTACTGAACGGCTATTGGAAGTCCTTGTCATCCCCCCATAACGGCTTGTTATACCCCCCATAACGGGATGTTTCGGGGATTATCCGGGGATGGGGATTTCGACAATCGTTGCGTGTTAATGCGATTGGTCGGGAATTTAATGGAATTGTACGGATTTTATGGGGGGTTAGTGGGGATTGCAATTTGTCGGTGGCTTGATTATCGTTTTATAGTTCCTCTCTGTCGCTGCGGGATGTAGTTGCATTTGTAATTTAGCGGTAATTCGCGATCGCTGTGTGTATTAACGTGAGGTTATAGAGTCGTCTCTATTACAGTGTTAGGTGGTAATAACATGGTTTGTCTCGTTGGTTTTTCAATGCAAAAATGCTGCCAGTAGTCTATGTATGTATTCCTATGTCAGGTAACTATTATCTAAATTATCGGGATATAACTTTACATTGTGTCTGGTATATAGCAATGGTTTATTCCCTAATGCATTTTTTTTGATAAGGGAATTCATCCAATCTTCTTCCGTCTTGGGCGAGATGAGAGTGATTGTCAAACATTTTCTGACTAAAAACCACTCCGTTCCTACTCCTGCCTTTCGATCGGCATCAGCCCTACTGGGTCACTTCTGTGGTGGGCTGATGGCTCTTTGAGGCACGTCCGCACGGGTCTTTTTCTTTTGCTACTGCATAGAACTTGTACGCAACTGATAATTTTAAGTGCAACTCGAGAAAAGTAGGCACAATATTGTTCTCTATGACACATCTTTATGTAGTCACTGCTTCAAACCACAAAATCATTTCATCACCATAATCGGATAAAATCAAATGTAATGTTTATAGGAAAGTCACAACAGTTTAACTAGCAACATTACTACCTTATCTGAATGTAATTTTATGGTTAGTATACGTCTATAGAACTTCATGGCACTTGGAACCGTGGTATACCATTTACGACTATAGTAGTAAACACTTATGGTCTTATTTACCATAACATAATGTAATATTATGTCGGGGAAGGCGTTAAGCAGAGGTTTGGGTAGTTACAGCAATTTTTCGACTTTTTTTGCAGTCAGACTGATTCCTATCTTATAGAACACGTAATACGCTTCAATCTTGATTGTCATTCAAAAAACTCACAGACGTAACGTTTACTTATTTAGAAGTAAAACATAATTTCGAAAAGTCTATTTAAAGAAAAAAAGAAAAGACGAAAGATTTAATGTTACTCACATTTTGTATAACAAATTCTAATTCGACTGCACGGTTGGCTAGATTTCTGCAAGTAGCAGCTCTTCGTATGATCTACAAGTTGTTACGAGTCTGGGCGTCATGTGTATGTGTACTTGTAAGTTTGTAAACGCACTCACAACCCAGAAAAAAATGCTAGTGTGGGGCGTAGTTGTATAAAAATTCCTTCTCGGACTCTAACTATTTCACTTACAGCATCTAAACAACAAGCTATTCAACTTTAAAGCGATATAAACAGCAACATCATTAAACTCCAGTGTAATCCCTTGGAGGCAAATTCTCCATAGTTAAGTGAAGTTTACTAATCGTCTTCGAGATCCAACTAAGTAAATAGGTCAGACGCTTAACAAGCGCTTAGATTCACTTACATGAAGTTAAGTCTCTTGTCAGTCACATGTATTATCTATTCAGGGCTTATATACATCGTTTATTTGGTCCACACTTCTTTTCTGTGGCTACCGACCGACAGACAGACATTTCTCCGTCTATTTCAAATAAATAATTTTGACTTTGATTTTGGTATCATATTTTTTTATGGAGAAGGAAAATCATCCGATGTCTTCTCTAGCCTAGAGCGAGGCGAGAGGGAATGTCAGACTCTTAGTGACTCCGTAGCTCCGAGGCAGTCCGCAGCTCCGACTGTTGTAGCCAAAAATAAATTAACTGATATTGCGATATCCAACACGGATACAAGGTGTGGACATTGTTGCTTACTCCTAAGAAGTGGAGGCCAGGACTGTCACGGGCTTTTGAAAATAATAATGAAATATTCCTTGTTGAGACTATACAACATTTATTCCAAACCAATCCATCCCCATTACATGTCCATCCATTTGTTATACAATTACATCCATAATGGACACGATGACAGCAATTACATCGTGTATAGGCCGCCATGTTTGTGGGGGGAGGGGGGCAACAATTGTTACGGCTTCAGCTCTGGTTACGATGAGGCCTGCCAAGTGCCTGCCGCGACTTGAATAACATTGTTTCAAGATGACACACTGCTTTTTTTAATTAATAACTTTTAATTGTGTTTGTTTGTTTTTTTTTTGTTGTGAAAATGTCTGTTGGTGTTTGGAGCGGGTTTTCTGTCAGGTTCGTGCTTTTATGAAACTGCCTGGTTATAAGATGGTATGATCGATGATCGGACAGGCGGTGAAGGAAAAGTTTGATATAAAAACTGGATTTCTAACAGAGACAGAGGACAGGGGTGTCCATGTTAAAGTCAAATCATTTATTCCAACTAAACCATAAATAGGTACTTTTGAAATGTCAACAAATTAAGAAATAAATAATAGTCTGTCAGTCTGTCCGTTAGTGAAGCTAGGTGCTCGTTCCAAAGTGTAGCTTCGAATGGAGAAGAACGAGCAAGAAACTCCATTCGTTTCAATCAGATGATTCGTCAACTCATTTACCGGCTTATACCATTAAAACACCCCAATAAAATGTCATCCAAAATCCTTATATTAAAATTAAATATAAACAAACATTATTCCACAGAAATCTGTCTTCAAAACACAAAATGAATTACACAATCCTTTCGTTTTATTTTCCAGCTGAAGACATCTCATGTCTGTTGTTGAAATCTAGACTTAGTTATCTAGAAAATAAAAGCTAAAATAATCTAGATTCTAGATTAGACTGCCAGACAGTCAATGTATTGTAATGGACTCTATATATCTTGATCAGGGACAACGATTTTTGAAAATGTACGCTCTAAGAATAATAATATATTTAAAGTAAATTCTAAAAAGTTTTTAGGCGATTGCAATTTTTTGGTGATTCAGGCAATGTGTGCTGGATAAATTTTTATGTTTAACACATTGAACGCCGTGGTGGTCACCGGTGACCGACGTTAGCGGAGAATTTGCCTTCAACAGTTTTCTATTGGCAGTCAAAGAAACTTAAGAGAGATCTGGTAGAGGTGTGATGTGTAAATTAGGAGATATTTATTACCGATTTCACTCACTGAATAATTTTACTTTTGTTACTCTTTTTTCTATTTACTTACTTACTACTTTAAATGATGAAATCCTATAGGTTCATCGAGTTCAACAATGTTTTATCATAATCATTTATTTATTTCAGACCATGGTGTCCATTTAGTTAGTAACAATGTTCTTATAGACTGGTGTTAGTAATACACAGAGAAACAAATTATAAATGAAAAATAAAAACAATAAAAGTAAAGTAAGTTTTTAAACTGACATGGTCACTAAAACTATTATTAGAACTTAGAAGTAAAGTAAGTTTTAAAACTATACACAAATGTGTGGTGAATTTCATAATTCACATAATACTAAACATTCTCCATTACAACACCTTCTATCTTAGAACCTCATCTAATGTCTTCTTCTTCTTTGTCAACAGAGAATGGTCTTCTCTCGTACGAGAATCCGAACTACCACTTGGACCCATCTCGACTAGAGTCAGCGATATACAGCGACCTGTACGATATGCACGACGAGAAGAACACGCCGGACGAGTACGACAGCTACCTCGACAACAGGAGGTGAGTGGGAGAAAGAATGGGAAGGAAAGAAAGAATGTAATGTAGTGTAGTGTAGTAAGTGAAGGTGCACGGAGAAAATTGTTGGAGTAATGATTTAGAAGCAAATAGATATAATGATGTTAATTGAAGAAATTATAAAACTCAAGGTCATTAATTTTCCGGAGCTGCGGGCTACCTAGCGGGTTTACCGGGGCTCTGGTTCGAAAGGCAGGAGTGGTGGTTTTAGTCAGTAAAAGTATGACACTCTCTCGCCTATCTTAAAAAAATCTTATCCTCCTTTAAAAAAAGGTCATTAAGTTATAGCTCTTTAAATTCTATATACGCAAAAATCGTTACGTGAAAATAAATAAAAAGCCTAACTTATTATTTTTCTTTGTTAAAAAGCCATTTCAAGTAAAACTAAGAGACTCAACTTACTTTTAATGCAATATAAATTATTCCATCGGACGGAACTCAACGAAATAATACGCTGAGAATAGAAACGTAATATTGCAGACAGAACTGTATTATGATAACCGCAATGGAGATTAAAATAACTCCATCAAATAGTTCCATAAGTTCATCAGAGCGGCGGATCCGAGCATTCCTCGATCCAAACCTAGCAAAACATTAGGATAGGGACACTTTACAGGGTAGTGCAGAAGTACCATCGATTTGTTTTTAATTAGGGTTGTATATCGTTGTTTGTTAATGTTTTTTGTTGTTTATTTTTTTTAAACGTTGCCCCACACTAGAATCTTCTCCTGTATCGTGGGTGCTTTAACAAACATACCATTTAACATACATATGACAGGCAGACCCGAAACAAAAAATTGTTGAGACAAAAATCACTTTGCTCCGTGGGACGATCGAACCCCCTACACGTTACATGGCAGCCAGTTGCCCAGCCACCGCGACAAACAGACATCGAGGTGTTGCCTGATTGAGCGTCTCAATATCTCGAAAATATCTTCTAACCTCTGTCGGACAAAGCAGTGTATATTAATGTCTTTCTTAGTGAACACTTTATTTGTAAATTCACAAACAAACAACATGACATCTTTCTTAGTGGGCCCTTCTCTTCAAAAACAAATCACATCTAACCGTTTAAAAAAACAAGCCACTACTAATTCCTTTTTCATTGTTCACGTTTCATTTCAAGTGGCACTTCTGCCATAGCAACTGGCTAGTGGACGTGCGTGGTTACGTCACTGGCGGGTGCATCGACCCGCGCAGTGCGCAGTCGCTGCATCGATCCAGTGCATTCGGCCCTCCAACTCCGAGATACCGTGCAACTATGTACTTTATTCTATATTTTTTTTGGTTGAAAATTTTATAATAAAATTATTATAATAATTATGTATAATGGAGATCGGTTTTCTACATCATAGTATTTATATTGAACAATTTGTTATTAGTTGGAACATCACGCCTTTTATCCCTGAAGTGGCAGGCAGAAGTGCACATTACGGCACGTAATGCCGCTTGAACTATTTTTTAATTAAAAGAAAGACTATACTTCTCTCGCTGGCGTCACTTCATCACAGATAGAAAGAGATTAGAAAAGAAAAACATTTATTTACGTCAAAATGTATAAGATAACGCCAAAACTAAACGTTTAAATATTCCTATTTTAATATTTAATAACTTCCCCACTTTTAGCAATTACGAGCAATAAATCAAAGAGTATTTTTCATATAAAACTGAAGTTGGCAAAAACCGCTAGTTTCGTGGCCTCACGCTGCGCACGCAACCACCGAACAGAACAACATCCGCTCGCCTGTAGATAATACTTGTGGTGTGTGGTGCAAGTTATAAACTCAAAGAGGTTTATATCTTCCCATCTATACGTAAGATTTTGGATAGGCCTGAAGATTTAAAGAAGAAGAGTTCGATTGTTTTACAGTTCCTTAAATAATAACTTTTATAGGACATACATCAACAGCCTGTAAGTGGCCACTGCTGACCAAAGGCCTCTTCTCACACGGAGAAGGTTTGGGAATTAATCGCCAAGCTTGCTCGATGCAAGTTGGCGATTTTAATCTATTTCACAGGTTTCTCACAATATTTTCCTTCACCGTTTGTCTGTGGTGTCTAAATAATCTTAGAAAGTACATATAACTCAGAAAAAGTCACATTGGCATTTGCCGTTGGTAGCTTTCGAATCCATATTATACCTACGAGAGGTGGTCTTAAACCGCTGGGCCAACACGACCACTTTACATGTTTATCTCTATCACATTTTATTACGCATAATTTAATACATTAAAATACAATACTAATGAGTGATGAATCCAACACCATTTCAATAAATTAAAACCAGATCAAAACAATAATTCTCCTACTTATGCTATTAACTCGCTATTTTACTGGCCCCACTGCACGCAAGCCAGCGAACTGAGCATCCGTCCTGAAGATAAAGCGATGCACTGCGGTGTTGCCAGGCAGACGCTGAATCACTCAAGACGTTCATTTCATGCTGGTCTTGCTAAATGCATTTAAGTGCGATCGTTTATTTCAATTAGACTCGAAGACTAGATAAAATATTGTAAAAAGGTACTTTTGGAATTTAAACTCTCGAAGATGTCTATGAAGAAGCTGTTTTAGCTCGATGAGACATTCTGTAGGATTGCTAGAATTGAGCACACGGCTCACCTGATGGTAAGTAGTTACCGTGGTCTATGGACGCTTGCAACACTTGGGGCATTACACGCGCTTTGCCGACTCCTAAGAAGCCTATTTACTCCCTTCTTGCAGTACCATATATTGTATTCGGCAAGAGTTAATAGAAAGAGAAGATCAGCCGGCTCCACTGAAGGGATTCTACAATCACCAGCGTAAAGCAAAGGAAGCGTTATGTTTTGTCGTGTCAGTAGGAAGTACAGACAACCAATCTCAACAAATACCCACAGATCGGTTCCATTAGGGCTGATGCTCGATCAAGAGCTGCGGACAACATAACAGGTTACCGGTGCTCCGGCTCAAAGCAGGATAAGGAACGGGGTAGTTTTTAGTCAATACGAGTCTGACACTCTCTCTCGCCTCACTCAAGGCGAGAGAAGTTATGGGATGATAATTCCCCCATAAAATTAAAAGCATACGTTTACTTCTGGTGTTGAAAGAAAGAAGCTGTCTCATATCCATTAACAAAAATCTAAATTTCAACCCGCTTTTACAACCAAGTCAAATTAATATTAGCAACAGTAAACACAAGCTAAACGTTGTTGAACACGAGTTTATGAGAGCTAGACGATGTATCGTAAAAATCTCGTATAACGATGTTTACAGACTGGTGGAGTTAGCCCACCACAGTATGGGATTAAGTTACACTGTGGCCAAGGATTTAATGGTGAACGACATTTTGTAAAGAACGTGGTACACGCAACAAACTAAGACCAATTACATACAATGTTTTGTTGTTGGATCATTGAGAAGTTTGTGGATCGGGATCAAATGGGCAAACGAATCATCAGATGGATACACCACAACACCAGAATGGTTATTTTTATGGGTTAATGCCTTTAAAGGCTATCTGCTAATAAGCTTTACTGGCTTAGATTGCCGTTATAAATAAAATTCTAACGCCTAATACTTTTCTGGACAATAGTATTAATTAAGATCCTTGGATATTATTTTTCACGCGTCTCAAAGAGCTATCAGACCACCACAGATGGGGCCCAGTAGGGCTGATGCCTGATCCGGAGCTGCGAACTACCTAGCGGGTTTACCGGGGCTCTGGACCGAAAAGCAGGAGTAGAAATGGGGTGGTTTTTAGTCAGTAAGAGTCTGACGCTCCCTCTCGCCTCGTCTAAGGCAAGAAATCATTATATGATTTTCCCCTCCTCAAGAAAAGGATATTATTTTTCTTATAAAACAATGCAGATATAGATAGCATTCGCCATTTTCAATTTCAAAACTAAAAAATAGCAAAAGTATTCCAAGTTATGAGAAGCATCAAAGATATTGCGATCACGTCTCTGCTTCAATATCAGAATGCATCCGTGAGATCGTGTCGCCATCTAGCGACGGAAATTGCAATCCTCCTGCCACACAATTCTCGACCTTATTTCACTATAAAACTATGAATTTCAAACGAATTTTCCATTTCCCAATCTAATTAGACAGGTTATTGCTCTGGTTTGCAAAATAATGAAAATAGTTCTTAAAATAAACTCTATAAAGTTTTGTTTTGAATGAATAGAGTTGGGTCTATTTTAGTAATGTTTGGTTTAAAAGATTTTGAACTGGGGATATAAGATTTGAGGTGGGTGTGAGGAATACATTAAGTTTTATTACGTTGTTTCTTTGCCAAATTCATGGCTTAATTGTGAGTAAATAGAGCTGGTAGTTGGAATAAAATTATTAATTTTAATATCACTTTATATGGGGATTCTTGTGTGTACCTATAGCATAAAGTAGGGAAGCCATCCATAGCACAATAAAAAACATAGATTAACTGAGTCCTTTTCCACCAGTGTTATGCTATATGTACCAATGAATATGATTAGTGGAAAAAGAAGCTAAACGCATCCACAGCAACGTACCAAAGCACATCTCTGGAGGCAAAAGCAACCTTAAATTAATATCAAGTATATACTGAACAAACTATTCACCGGTACATAACTATACATAAGAAACTCAAACAGGGTGTTGCCTTGACAAGGCCGCGCGGTTTCCGTTAGAAACAAGCCGAGTTGCTGCAAGCCGGTGTATTTAGTACAATCCACTTAATATACATGTACATATTTGTTTGTTTCTGTTGTAAAATTATACCTATTACTGTTGATTTTAAAACATGGTTATACTTAAACTTCATAATAAACTGTACTGCTACTCTCAGAGACATTTAATGATTACTTAGACTGCTCCTTAGTAACGATTTTGTTCTAAAAACATTTGTTAAGCTCTGAATTAAGTAGCCATTAAATGACTCTGAGTACGGTTGCTAGTGAGACGTAGGTAATAACAAAAATTCTATGGCGTCTTGTGAGACAGTGACAGTCAAATCAAATCAAATCAGTTTTATTGTAGACCACAGGTATGCATTATAAATACAGATTCATAATAAAGCCATAAAAGTTAATAGATTTTCAACTCTACACACTCCTCTTTCTATCTCTCTCTCTCTCTCTCTCTCTCTCTATTCTATTTAAAATCTCAAAACTTCAAAACAGACACCCACTATGCTGTAACTTACGCGAAACAAATAAAAACTTTCAATCCATTCCAAAACCCATCCTTTTAAAAATGGAATCTACACAAAACGGGATACTACGAGTATTCCCCCATTTCCAATCCCCGTATGTGTCGAAAGCACTCGTGGAGATTGACGTTCTAGCTCCTCACTCCTCACCGACGGCAAAAACCTTTTGTCTATGAAAGTCGGCTCTCGACTTCAATATAAAGCCTAGACTAGGATTGAACGGGAGTGGTTTCTAATCGCAAGATATTGTGGTACAAAGAAATAAATGCATTAGTAAATTACAATGTACTTTATCTCATGGTTTGTTTGGAAACTGCTATAATTTTTTTTTTAACGGTATAAGCCGGTAAGCGAGCCCACGGTTCACCTGTTGGTAAGCAATCGCCACCGCCCATCGACACCGAAACACCAGAGGCGTTACAACTACGTTGCCGGCCTGTTTGAGGTTAGGAATATAAGGGTTTTCGAGGAGTCAGGGATTAGGAAAATTGGGAAGGGGGTAATTCGGCCTCCGTTAATCTTACTCACACAACGAAACCTAACGCAAGTGTTGTTTCACGTCGGTTTTCTGTGAGGCCGTAGTTTCACTTTGGTCGAGCTGGTCCATTTGTGCCAAAGCATGGCTCTTCCTCCATTACACAAAATACACAATCTAATAAAATCTGGTTAATTGTTTTAATACGTTAACAAAAGCAACATACAAACATATGATACATAGAAACATATTATGTACATCTTGTCACATTTCTAAATAAAATATCATGTAGGAAAATCCGTTTATTACTGACTTTTAACCGTAAGCAATTTAAAGTGTAATTTCAAAAAGTCAGCTGAAAAAGTCGTAGTGTGTCCTAAGCATTACTGAAGATCACAGAGGGGTCACGTAGTGCATCGGGCTGAAAGTAATCGAGAGCTTTTCAGGAATGTTTCAGCTTTCAGTGTGTAGTTTGTGAAGTTTTCTTACTAGTGTACTAGTGTTTTGTTTTGCTTACTATAGGATGGTATGTTAGATTTTAATGGCAGTAGGTTTTCAATATATTATTTCAATATTTTGACTGTAGGTAAAGATGATACAGTGATAGGGTGATCGGCTAAAAAGTGATATAGGCATTTACTGATATAATGGTATAATGACCATTATTAGCCCGGAGTCAGGAATTTCAGCGGTGTTCAACCCCTGTGAATTTAAAAAATATATATAAAAACATTATAATTAAAAAAATACACATCATGTTGTGTGAGGGTTAATGAAAAACCTCATCACATATCACCAAGGTAGAGGGAGGGGTCAATAAAACACTAAAATAACGTGATTAATGGACGACCCCCTTTATGGATATTACCATAGCAAATTGAATTTCATACTATAACTCAATCTGTCGGTGACTAATCACAGCTAGGTTGACTCACACAAGTTCTTAATTACTTTTTCAGATTCTTCCTACTCTGACTAACAATGACAGTCAAGACAATCATTAATTACGTCTTCACACTAAAAAAAGGTTATTATTTAAACCAAAAAATTATAATTAATGGAGATTTTTGTCTGTGCAGTGCAATTAAATGTTGAAGTTGCTTAATCCACATCTATACTTAGTAGTGATGCAATGTTTAACTCTTTGATCTCGTATTGTTCGTTTCAAGGGTACACTACAATAGGTGTGGGTAACAAGTCGTTTCTAACTGTTTCATACGCAAATTATTAAATAGGTTTCTACGTCTTATTATTCGTCTACTTACTTAACATAGCTGCGGACTGCAGAGCGTTTACCGAGACTCCGGCTCGAAAAGCAGGAGTAGGAACGGGGTGGTTTTTAGTCAGTAAGAGTCTGACACTCCCTTTCGCCTCGCCCAAGGCAGGAGAAATATATGGATGATGTTCCCCTCCTAAAAAAACTTACTTTACCCGTTAACCGCTTCGTTGGTCACTGGTAGCCGATGCTTAGCGAAGGATTTGCCTTTAATAGTTTTCTTTCGGCAGTTAATACTTTAACTGATAGTTTGATTCCTTGATGGCGTATAAATACTTTTTATCCCCCGGTATCCACGTCGTCAGTCACGCATCGTATTTTTTATTTTTATAATTACGATCGTGAGACATACTAAATTAACTAAAAATTACGGTTTACTCACTTAAGAGGGATACTTCATGAAGAGTCCCTTTCTGACTCGATACTAGAGCTTTTCTCCATTCACTTTGTGTACGTGAGTAAATCGTAATTTTTTTAGGTAATTTAGCGTAGGAAATTATTTAATTATGTCACCATTCACCTAATTAAAAAAAGTTTAGCTCTAAACTCTCAAACGAAACCGTGGCCAGACTAGAAACATGGATGTTTAACATGTTTGTTTATCCGACATATTTAAAGTACTATGTGTAGAGTAACGTAACATAAACGTACAAGGACATTAAATCTACATAAAGCCATGGAGTGCGTAACACGGTAGTAGGGAGATACCACAACATACATTTAGACACGGTACAGTGAATCCAAAACAAAACATAAACTTTACATCGGAGTATTGGTTGCTTTCCATCGTGAGACTAAATCAAATCATCTTTATTGTGGACTATAGTTATGCATCAACTAAATGGTTTACATTGCAATATACGGCTTAAGTGCGTAGAGTATTCGAAAAGTGCTCGACTAGATTCAAGTCACATCGGGACTCATAATGATGAACTGTGCGCAGCAAACAACACGTTTCGAAGGGTTTAAATGAGGAATAAATTATGTATATTTTAATCGAAATTTTAATCAAGACAGATATTGATCTAATATCCACAGTTAGCACAGTCAGTCTAAAGTCAAGTTAACTAATACTTAACACATTAAACGCCATGGGGAGCAAAAGTGACCGGCGCTAGCGGAGGATTTGCCTTCAACAGATTTTGTTGGCAGCCAAACTCTTAACACTTCTACTTACCCTTCCTACTAAAGACAGCATGAAGTTATGCTAATTTTATTGTTTCACGTTTACATACGACAGACATCAAAACTGACGATTTGAAGTCGCACTCACGGGGATTGCAGCAGACGAGGTTATGTGCCGTTTGCATGCACGGGCCAAGATGGCGACCGACTCTTATGGTGAACAGTTTACGACCTCAGTGCTTCTACATGCATAAAATACTTGGATAACACCATCCTGAACAAACCAAGTGCGAATGAAAGATATAATTGTAGATAGATCCAGAAGAAATCCAAATGCTTGATGTTATATCTATTTGAATAATCTTGTAGGTATCCTGTACCCAGGAGCACCAATAGATAGCAGTAACGAAAAAGTTTAAAATGGACACTGTCTACAATGATTGGAGCTTGATTTGATTTTTGGTGTCGTCATACCTTATTATGTTTAGATAGATAGATAGCCCGAGGATGACTAGTATAGTGAGGGTGTTTTTTCACCGTAGATGTACTGTGCTACGTCGCTGTGGATGCGTTTGAGTTCCATCAGTCATATTAATTGGTACACGTAGCTTAGAACTGGTGAAAAAGGTCTCAGCTAATTTTTTTATATGGAAAGATCCGTGCTATATCCATAGCCATCCTGCTTCCCTACTATCGATACATCGCATACTTGAGCTGCTGCTTCCTCCCACAACTACATAGCTTATTATCGGCTTAAACGGTCACATAGTTTTACAGATTAGCTATTACATCTTCGTAGCATAACTACATAGCACATCTCTGGTGGAAAAGCACACTAAAGCCAAAATTTGAAGATACGATCACAGCACTATTCTATCTATATCTATTACGCTACTATCTCTCAAGCACGGCAGAGAAATATAATACAAAAATTTTAAAGAAACATTACAAAAGAAATACTTCATTCAACAAAACCTTCATTAAAGGTAATCAATCATCCACAACCCCAATACCAACACAAACAACACCACACAATACCAAACCAATACATTATTCAACAACACAAACTTTTTGACTGAAACAACTTTAAACTCCAAGTATCTTGTTCCTCTTAACATTCCTAAAAGGGGGTGGAATTGGCAAAACTTGGCCATTCACACCCCATTCCGGCCCCTTTGTCCAAATTTGGGGGTGAAATAGGCCATTGGACACGGTAATGGGGTGAAGTTTTGGCACAGTCTTTTTTTTAAATGGATCTCATTTTTTGTCGTTTCTTGCAATGGACGTGAAAACATAGGTTTCTTATTTAGATTTACTATAGTAGTTTCTTTTTAATTTCACTGGGTGTTAATAATAGCTCATACGGTTAGTTTGATCTTGAATTTATTGTTATTCCAGTGGTGTTTGGTCCTTCAAAGCAATAAAAGGGTTATTAAATAAGTAAAGTCTCACATCGCATGTCGAATAAACAAATTCATTATTATATTTACTCAAAATATGTATGACAATAAGCAAACTGTGTAACCTTAGCATGAACTTGCATTACATTTAAAGTAAGCGCGTTCGGCTCTCTAATTGGCCGGTTCAAATGAACCAACAAATCACAGCGTCGAACACTCATATAAAGGGTACTGATTGGTTGGTTTATTCGACCCGGCCAATCAGAGCGTCGAACGCGCTCTCATTTAGGTAAAAGTAAATCACTCGTACTAATGACACAGGTCACCTTAATTTAATATTATAATCATAAATCTCCTTCACTTGTCTTTTAAATGAAAACATAATGAACAAAAATAAAGGTAAATTTAATTTAATAAGCATTACAGTAACTTAGTACAGAAACAACTGAATATTTATGAAGAAAGAAAAATTAATTTATTTGTATTAAAATCTGGGCCAAGACCAGTACTTTCTCCGTGCACCAAATAATTAAAAAACTAGGGCGTCGCGTCGTGCTCATGAAGAGCCTAATTCAATTTTGATTAAAAATATTTTCTTTTTTTTTCAGAGTCGAGGATGAGGCAGCTTCGCCTGTTACAAAAACCAGGTACATATTATTATTTTGAAAAAACTTTTAATTAATTTTAGTTTTGACCACCATGATTATTTACCCATGAGCTACTGAATTATTTGGGTTCCGATAATAAGTGTTAATTAAAGGTCTTCTAACCGATTTTAAAAAGGAGGTTCTCAGTTTGACCTTTTTGTGTGTATGTATGTTCGTGCACGATTATCTCGTGGTTGGTTGAACTGATTTTGATGCGGTTTTGAGTATAGTATTTTTATTTTTAGAAGAAGGTTTTAGGGAGAGGGTAAGGGAGGTACTGAGCTAAGTGTACCAATGAGTATGATTGGTGGATACTAAACACATCCACAGCAACGTAGCATAGCACATCTCTGGTGGAAAAGCATTCTTTATGTGTCTTGCCTGTTCCGGTACCTCACACACTATTCATACGGCCCACGATTGTCTACCCTTCTCATTACATGCCCAAGTCAGGAAGCTATTTCAGAAACAATACTTAAAAATTAGTTCTATTATAACCAAACGCGTAGAGTACCATCTAGCTTACAATGCTCTACGTCTGACCTTCAAATATCGGTCTGTCTGAAAAACGACTAGCAGAAAATCTAATTACAGCCTGTCTACCTTCTAGTCTTACACTGAATTGCGTAAAATAGAATTGAAAATTGTAAAAAAAAGGTTCGCCTCGCCAGCCTCGTGTATTTACTTTTAATTTATTTACTGTCAATCGTTTTACTTTGCTGCCTAGTTTTGTAATGTTACGCCTACAATTTTAGGCACTTTTTAGAGCCTAAAACTTGAGTTGCTTTTATGTAAAATGTAGTACTTACATAGGTTTGGGAGACATGAAACTAATATTGTAAATGTAAAAGTTTGGATGTTTAATCGTTAGTCATGTTGAAACTACTGAACGGATTTTGATGAAATTTGGATACGGACAGGGTATGAGCTGGCTTTGGTGATAGGATACTTTTTATACTACGATTCTCAGCTTTGCTGGAGCTAGTAACTCTACCTATCTATACTAATATTATAAAGCTGAAGAGTTTGTTTGTTTGTTTGAACGCGCTAATCTCCAGAACTACTGGTCCGAATTGAATAATTTTTTTTGTGTTGGATAGTGCATTTATCGATGAAGGCTATAGGCTATAAAACATCACGCTATGACCAATAGGAGCCGAGCAGAGCGGGTGAAACCGCGCGGAAGTAGCTAGTATATCATAGAGATAGGGGCTCCGGCTCGAAAAGCAGGAGTAGGAACGGGGTGGGTTTTAGTCAGTAAGAGTCTGACACTCCCTCTCGCCTCGCTCAAGACGGGAGAAAGCATTGGATGATTTACCCCTTAAAAATAAGAGATATTACTTCATTATTATCTTTTTCGGCTTACTCACGTACGTAATTGTTTGACGAGGAATCATATTCACGCATTTCGCGACACACGACGCGGCTATTGTGCTGCTACTGGCAGTGTAAATTATAACCATATTACCTACTTCTTAACACTCAATAATCTACTAAAAAAGGATGTATAAAAAAAACCGTTTAGGCTACTTCTGGCCCATTACTTTATGCCCCATTAATCTAGACACACGGCAGTGTGTCCGCCAAGTTCGAGCAAAAAACCGACACACCGGCCGTGGGTTATATTACACGAACCATTTCGGGCCAAGTTCGACCCACCTATAACTCAAAATCTATTTTATCTACGCATATAAAATTTCTAGTATCTGTCGAGATCTACTTACTTATCTAAAATACAAAATTTCATTAATGTACCTATTGTAGGTCTTGAGATATTGACGTCAGAAAATCGCTATTTTTACTATACACTCACTGGACTGACTGACTGACTGACTCACTCACTTATCAAAAACCTAGACCACTTCCAATGGTCGTATTGACTTGAAATTTGGCATGGAGGTAGGTCTTTAGGTCAAGGTAAAGGAAAAAATCTGAAAATGGCCAAGTGTGAGTCGGTTTTAAAAATATTGAAGGTGTAAATTCATACCCCTAAGCTAAAACAAAAAATTTATCTATATCTTCCAATGGTCGTACCGACCTAAAATTCGTTACGAAGGTTTGTATTTAGTCAAAGTAAAGTAAAATAAGAAAAAAAGAAAATAAACCTTACAAAAATAAATGAAATCCCACCCAAAACATAAATGTGAAAGGATGCCAAGTTCGATAATATTGGAATGCTTCGCCTATAAAAGAAGTGAGATCTAAATAAGTACCAAGTTCCATACACAGACCTCAGTTAAAAATGATATAACTTGGCAAGTTTTAATAGAAAATTATATACTTGACTCATTGCGTTTAGTAGGTTTATAAAAAGTGTGTGAAAACTTGCCAACTTGTTATATCATTTTTAACTGAGGTCTGTGTATGGAACTTGGTACTTATTTAGATCTCACTTCTTTTATAGGCGAAGCATTCCAATATTATCGAACTTGGCATCCTTTCACATTTATGTTTTGGGTGGGATTACGTTATCTTGACCCCGAGAATCCAATAATGCGTGTTTTAACCGTCGCACACGCAACTATAAAGCAATGACCAGTTTTTCAACAAATAGGTCGACAAAAACAAAATGAATCTAGTAGTTTAAAGAGTTGCATCATAGCATTCAAACACGACTGTGATTACACTTAATTGGTAATTAAAAATGTAGTTACGAGCTGGTAACTAGCTACTGGATGTTCAGTTTTTATCCTAGTCGCTGGGCGAGAAAAAATTAACTGTTTGAGCGTGTTGTGTTGTGTTCGGGTTTTGTGGTTCCTTACGCGTAAAAATGTTGTTATGTATGTATTATAAGCACATCATACAAAACCAACCATTTGGGGGTTAGGAATTTAATTTCAAGGGTTGCTGCTGAATCAGGGATTGGGTAGGGGAGTAATTGGGAATCCGGTAATCTCACTCACACAATGCAAGTGTTGTTTCACGTCGGTTTTCTGTGAGATCGTAGTCACTCCGGTCGAGCTGGCCCATTTCGCAAATCGCTCTCCCTCTATTAATAATACTACGCTCGATCTAGGAATCGAACCCGAGACCTCTAGCTTTGCCGTCCTCACTTACGACCTCTCATGCACTCTCGACCAACGAAGCACTTAACCAATACCCTTGTAAACCAGGCCTAAATAATAGAAATACCACTTTTTGTCAACAATTTGAATAACAGACAAATTCACAAAGAAACCTGTTATTTACAGAACCATGAAAACACGTACAGAAATGTTCAGTTTACTTGTTATTGTTACGCGAAGTGGCCGTGTTCAGTGTTCAGTGTTCAGTGTTCAGTGCTGTGCATACAAAGTATTGCTCACGTGCGAATAACTGTCTGCATCCTATTCAGTTTAAGTTTAAATTAAAATGATTATTAGGAAAAGGAGGTATCATTATATACGGTTAGTTTTTTTTTTGTTTATTTCACTAACTGAATTTTATACTCATGGGTTTTTGAACGCGGTTAAAAATTTTATACCCTAAAGATGCTTTTCCACCAGAGATGTGCTATGAAGTTATGCTACGAAGATGTAATAGCTAAGCTGTGAAACTATGTGGCCGTTTCCACTGACACTAAGCTATGTAGCTATGCGAGGAAGATGCGCAGCTCGAGTATGCGATGTATCGATAGTAGGAAAGTCATCCATAGCACGCAACTTTCCATAGAAAAAAAACATAGCTTAGCTGAGTCCGTTTCCACCAGTGCTAAGCTATGTGTACCAATGAAAAGTGCAAGTAACAAGGAAGATACGTGCACGGCTACCTATCCCTTTAAAGATTAAAAAGCGTGATGTTATAGTATATACAAGTCATATCTATATGTTACCTATCTATATGTATGTTATGAAAAACCACTGGGTCCCCAAGATACCAATACCTATTTCGAAACTGAAATCTAACTTTGCACCGCTCAGGCATTGAAGTCACGTACTTATTTCGGTCACTAATTGTTGCCAGAACCTGTATTATGGTCGGCAACATGGTCAGGTAGACATGTACTTAATTGTTCGTGCCGAGTGCGCGACCTTGCGAGGACGTTGAGCGCATAGTGATAGGCGGTAGCGGGGCGATTTTAGAAAGCAGGTGTTTACCTAAGATTGTTACTGTAATTGTGCAAGGCCACATTCTAATGTATTGACCTTTGAGTGACATATAGAGCAAGTAGGGGGTAATAATACTTAGTAGCCTTTTTATTCTGAGTGCACGATTTTTTGTGACTGCATAGTTGGTGCGGTGGCTGGGCAACGTGTAGCGGTTCAATTCCCGCATAGAGCAACTCTTTGTGTCATACACAAGTTGTTATTTCTGGTCTGGGTGTGATGTGTATGTGAACATGTATATTTATTTGTCTTACACACGACACAGGAAAATATCCTAGTATGGGGAAAAAAACTACATAATACAGCTATGTAAATAGGTACCTACCTAACATGAGATCATTAATTAATAAGGTACGATGGGGTTGACGTTTTCATATGGACAAAAACACACCAAAAATAAAAATAAAAAAATATTATGAGACCATATTACGACAACTCGCTACTTAGTCTAACACTCAACACAAACGCCGCTCTCGTCACTAAACCCGCACCCTATAAAAATGATTTATATTAAGTTTTAAAATCACCGACGCACTACGCTAGTCACGTACTCCGCTTTGTTTATTTTTTTATTAACTCATAAACAATGTACGGCTAACCACATTAAACTGAAGTACAAAGTATGCTACAGTACGGTATAAAGTGTGTTACAGATACTTATGAATACCTATAGTTAAGCTAGGTCACACTTAAGGGAACATTTTAATCAGATCTGACCGAGACTGCAGTCGATCAACTCGAAACAGGAGTACGAACGGGGTGATTTTTAGTCAGTAAGAGTATGACACTCTGGGCTCAAAAAATTACTATTAAGTATGTTAAGAAAATATTAGTGTTGGACAGACATAGAGTTACACGCCTTTTTTAGTGGCGAAAATCATGCAGTGTCAGACTCTTATTGACTAAAACCACCCCGTTCCTACTCCTGCTTGTCGAGCCGGAGCCCCGGTAACCCGCTAGGTAGTCCGCAGCTCCGGAGAGTTACATACCTAAATAAATGTTGACTTTGTACATTCAAATTCAGTATTTCAGTTACAAAGTTCTCAGAAAACCAATGAAATTGTATGTAAATAAGCAAGATTCTTGTTACATAAAAGGGATCCTGTCTATTTAGTACCTACTTTGAGGAATTACAAATATGACGCTCTTTAAAACGTTACATAAATAATTCAAATTTTAAATTCGCACAAATCTAGCATCGTCTTTACGCGTCGAAGCACACTGATCTTGAGTAGGTACTTATTATCATAAATTGTTGCGCGGTTTCGAGAAGTGATACAATAATTTGTACAGTTGTACACTTTGTGTGGTTTCCATGCAAATGTGTATCATGTATGAATTAGCATAAATGTGGCTTAGTGTGTCTAAGTACATAATGAGCCGTCGCGTTGTTTCGTTTCGTGACCAGATATGTTGTGTGGAATTCGGTTATTTATTACGTGTTGTCATAATTCTGTTTCAAACTGTACTTATTTATATTTTTACGTCGTTTTACGGTATGGTATGTCCGTTGAAATGTCTGTGTTGGGCAGTTTACAAACAATAATTTTGAGTCATAATTTTACCAATTCTAATTCAGACACTTTTTTTAAGCGTTGCCCCAAATAAAGATTTTGTCATGTGTCGCGGGTGCGTTTACAGTCATATAAATCCACGAACTTGACAAAACACATAGACCCAGACCCGAAGCAACAATTTAAGAAATGCTCCATGCGGCAATCGAAATCGCTATATATTGCGCGGCAGCCGGTTGCCCAGCCATCGCACCAACCATGCAAACAATTTAAAAACAAACAAACATTAAGCGAGGTTCTTACACGATATGACATTTAATTTTCTTTTACCTTTAACAGTGACAAAAGCGGACTTATCACGCCGCCCCAAAATGGCGGCGAGGAGTCCCCCCCACCAGAGAAGGAGCGAGCAGATCGTGAGGATTCAGAGAAGAGTCACTCTACCCCAGTGCCGCACTCTGCTGAGGGTCCAAACGATGACCTGTACGCCATTCCTGTCAAATTGAGACCTAAAAAGGAACCCCAACTGCCGCCAGGATGGGAGAAACATGAAGGTACTCGTCGGAAATGTATGTTCATAGTTCATATGTAGATTTTAGATTAGTTTTAGTATTTAAATTAGACCTGTAGGTAGGTAACTGGTAACCCTAGTTGGTTTTGTGGCATGCTGCTTGCTGGTGGAATATAAAGTTACACATTTTGTTGTGGGATAGTAAAGGAAAAGGATAAATGTCCATATTTGTGATACGTCATCAAGCCTACGATGTAGGAACTAACGGCGCATTCCAATGTACCGATCGTAAATTTGCTTACGAGCCGTAGAATTTTGACATAAGCTCCATACAAAATGTGTCAAAATTCTACGGCTCGTAAGCAAATTTACCGATCGGTAGTTTATTGGAATGCGCCGTAAGACTACTGTAATGTAGAGTATCATGCCTAGCCACTCTAACGTCCAGCCGCGCACGGCATCCGAACCGCGCGCGACTCGCAAGTTCGTCGTAACAAAAAACCTATATAGCTACTGAACCGTAATGCCTAGAATAAAGAAAAGAATACCAAAAAAAAGATTGAAGAATACTGATCAATCTTAACGATATTTTAAAATCTTTAGTTAATCTTTAAAATACAATAAAACGGGTTAAACATGAAACACAGAAAAAAAAACAGAATTATTTCTACCTTTTTAGAATATACGGCACAACTATTGCATATTTTATCAATAAAATATTTTTACAACAAACTAGACTCATTACCCTTTCTTTTGATGTATATATGATTATATTCGGTTAACTCTAAGTATTGTAATTAAATCGAAAGAAAACACTACTCGTAATTTTACACATCAAAAAACCCGAGGAACACATTGACATTATTATGGAATCTTCAATGAATTTAGTATATTTCTCTTTGAAAAATGTATTATTTTGCTTATTACGAAATGTATTTCGATATTTTATATACTATTGTAATGCAAAGTATGTAAAATATGTATAAACAAAACTAAAAGTGGCCAACACCAGACCGGCCATTTTTTTCGAAACAACAATCGTTTGAAGTTAAAATTAGACTAGATTTATCAGCTAACTGTGATATTTGTACATCATCGTAAAGCACAAATCTTCTAGTTTATTTTGATGTATAACACTTGCAAGATAAATTAAACAAAACTGTAGTATTTACGACATAATTGTTGGAACTCACAAAAACACTTCAAAAACGAGTCAACTAACTTAAAAAATTTATATTTTGTTTGTCAAAGCATATTACAACGCCATGTCTTATTTTTTCGTCGAACAATTTATTCAGCTGTATAGATAATCAGTCAAAACTCACCAAACAAGACCGTATTTTAAACTAGAGGGAGTTAAACAGAACTCGTCACTTTGGATACTATAGTATCCATGGACGTCAGAGTGGCTAGAACATCAATGTGCGTTACTTATAAGTTCATTTAGTTTAGTTATTTAGTTTTAGAACATTTACGTAACGTGCATAAAAGTTGTCTTAGAGAAGAAACTCATTCGTAAGATCATCTTTCCATTTGCCTGTTTATTCCGATATTTTAACTGACTTCCAGGAATGTCATGAATTCAGACAGATTTAATACTTTCTAGATTAGCTAAAACATATTCCAAACATCAACTATTCTCTGTTTTCATCAGATAACGACGGACCTTACTACTGGCACATAAAGAGTGGGACAATTCAGAGAGAGATCCCGAAGATGCCGCCCATAGAAGCCAAGGAGTCCCGCATTTCCATGGTCAGGGATTGTTCCAATCTGTCCGAAGTCAGCAAGTACGAGGGCAGTATGATGACCAGCTCAGTCACCAGGAGTACCACCAGTGGAGCCCTGGACCATGATGGACAGGAGGCCGAGAGAAAACGGAAAGAGGAGATGTCTTACAAGTAAGTTATGAGTTATGATTGGGTAGGTAATATTATAATATTAGATTTTTTAATTGTTAGTAATGGGACAATCAGCTTTTTTAATTCAGATGACACGTCTCCTTCATCGTGAGACGTCACGTGATGGTCTCTAGACAGATCCTATAGTATTTAACACGTTGAATGCGGTGGTGGTCACCGGTAACCGACGTTAGCGGAGGATTTGCCGTCAACAGTTTTCTATTGGCAATTAAAGACTTAATATCCGTAAACTCGATTATTCTGACGGCAGGAGTTTTTTTTCTTCAATGGCAAATTTTACAAAATCTTCAACAGCATGTCAATGTCACATTTTTTATTTAATTATTAAATATTTTTTATTCTTCTCCCCAGACGTCGCAGTTTCCCAGCCCGTCCAGAGCCAGACAACGGTCGTGCCGTCAGGTTTTTCGTCCGCTCCTTGGGTTGGGTCGAAATTGCAGAGTCTGATCTGACTCCAGAAAGGTCCAGTCGTGCGGTTAACAAGTGCATCGTGGACCTCAGTTTAGGCCGCAACGATCTGCTGGATCAAGTTGGACGCTGGGGTGATGTGAGTAACTGTCAGATTGCTTTGGAATTCGTTGATCATATTTGTAAGGTCCATGAAGTTTGTACTGAACTGTAAGGTCAAAAATTTGGTGTATTTTGACATAATTCATAGAGCACGAATTTGTTTAAGTTATCCACTATATTGTAGAAATTCTGTCAAATATCATCGTAAATGGGTAAGATTAAAAGATAGCGCAATATATTTTTTTTAATATTTGATTGCCTAGATTTTCGTATGTTATCTATGTAATAAGGGGTACTCAGAACAACCTTAATGGCTCGCCAATTTTTCACACCGAATTTTCCATTTAAAATTACAGGGCAAGGACCTCTTCATGGACTTAGACGACGGAGCTCTAAAGCTGATTGACCCGGAGAGCCTGAACACACTGCACACACAGCCCATACACACCATCCGTGTGTGGGGAGTCGGCAGAGACAACGGCCGGTGAGTAACCACCCTTACATCTTAATACACGAACTCTTAACAGAAATTACTAAAAATTATCCGTTTTCTGTCTCTGCATTCTTGGAATAGCGAAAGGTAAATACCAAGAGTTCTTAGGTTTTTTAGATTTTTTACTTTTCCTAGGTATAATTTTAGGCGTGATTGTGACTTTTGTTTTTTGAAGACATTGTTCTGTTCCTAGTTCTTAATCGTAAGCGTGTTTTCCGTAGTTGTTTTTGGAAGATTTTAACGTTAATTTCAAATGCCTTAATCGAGGCCTAGTTTTTATAATTTTCTAGTTTATTTACTGTAAATACTTCAGCTTCTTTCACGTGCTATTTATTTGGCTTTGATACACGCAACATCAAATCTTTGCGGTGATTCCATTTCACACTTACTAGAAGTCTCAAATTAGCAGCAATAGCCAAACGTCCTTTTATTTGGATCACTTCTAATTCTCTTATTATCCAACATTTCTGGAAACTGCGTCCGAATCCACAACAATCAGACGCGTTTACCGACTTTAAAGACCATAAAATCATCTGCACGCCTGCACCTCTCAGCAAATCAGAATTAAGCGACTCTAAATATCTTTTTTCTATCCAGGGACTTTGCATACGTGGCCCGTGACCGTGCGACGCGCAAGCACATGTGCCACGTGTTCCGCTGCGAGGCGCCCGCGCGCAGCATCGCCAACGCTCTGCGCGACATCTGCAAACGTATCATGATCGAGCGCTCTCTGCAGCCTCCGCCACGCCCCACTGATCTACCGGCTACTAGGCGGCCTAGACCACTGTCTGGTGAGTTCTTTTATATTCATGAGATACAAAACGTCCATTGCTGAAAGTCTGTAAGTCTTTCCCAATGACTTCCAGATACGATAGTTTTTATATAGAAGTTCTCGCACCGGACTTCAGTGTTCCGGTGTTTTCATGTTTGTATCTACTGTAGATCCTGGCTTACAGGAGTTGCAGCGGTTTGGGAGGTTGTGTCGGGCTTGTCCCAAAAAAATAAAATATTGAAGTTTTTCTTCAAAAGACCTTCGTTGACAAGCACGGTTTTATCTTCTTTCTCATTTTATTTTTCTGGACTTCAAAAGGGACCTAAGAGTTTGTTTAGTGTTTTTTCTCAGAAGAATTAGGCATATACCCACGCTCGAATTGAAGTGCCCTACTTTCCATTCTATTAGTTAGATACTAGTTATTTCTAGCTTATCCTTCACCACATTACAAGTTATTTCTGAATGTTCCAGTGGGTGCAGCGTTCCCGACGCCGATGGAGGAGCCGCGCAAGACGGTGCGCGCGCTGTACCTGGGCAGCGCGGAGGTGGCGCGCGCCACCGGCATGCGCGTGCTCAACGACGCGCTCGAGAGGCTCGCCGCCGCGCGCCCGCCCTCAGCCTGGCGCCCCGTCGCCGTCGCCGTGGCGCCCTCTATGATCACTATCACTGATGAAGGGGTTGGTGCTTTTGATTGTCTTGTTTATCCTGGCCTTTTTAAAAGCCTTGTTCTTGGTGTCACTTGTTTTTAACCACATTCGAATTAATTATTATGTTATCGGCTTACTCACGTAATGTTTTGACGAGGAACTCGACTAGTTTCAAGCCATGCTAGAGGCTCATATTCATGAGCAGCATTCCGCGACACACGACGCGGCGATTGTCGCGCTGCTACTGTCAAAACATTACGTGAGTAACATAATAATTAATTTAGTAAGTCTCACGAAAGTTACAATAAAATCACATTCGAATTGTTTATATGAAATGGCTGCCATTTATTGGCTCTCATGATACCTATCTGCTACTTTCTTCTAAATAATGTTCTTCACCATGCTTTCCAGGATACAACCCCTATAGTGGAGTGTCGAGTCCGCTACCTGTCGTTCCTGGGCATCGGGCGCGACGTGCGGCGCTGCGCGTTCATCGTGCACACGGCGCAGGACCTGTTCGTGGCGCACGCCTTCCACGCCGAGCCCTCCTCCGGCGCCCTCTGCAAGACCATTGAGGCTGCTTGCAAGGTGAGGAACTTACCCACCAACAAGACTGTAAGATATTTTTAGTAAAAATTCTGTTGCAAATTTATTATAAGTAGTTTTATGACAGTGTTATAAGTGTTTACACAGTATTTTTGATTTCTAAACCACTAGCTAAGCGTGGAGATTATGACAATCCTGTCTTTTGTAGAGGAAGGAGGCTCATAGTCTAACATTGGACTCTCATTAGCTTGCACATTGTGATAATTATCTCCAGGGCTTCACCCTCCAAGGTACTGTAGTAAACACATAGAAGTGAAAGCTAATTTTTAATTTGGTACACTTAAACAAGCTATGCGTACAATAATATCCCCACGTACCTACTTAACCAGATGTTACAGATGTTATAGATACTCGTATATGATAGAAAACATCAAATAACCGTACAATAATACTTAGGTACCAATGATATTTCGCTTCTTCCAGCTGCGTTACCAGAAATGTTTGGACGCGCACGGCGGGTCGGGGTCGCTGGGCGCGGGCCCGCTGGGCGCCGGGTCCGCCGGCTCCGACTCGTCCCGGGGCTCCATCGGCGCCGCACTCAAGTCCCTCGTGGGCTCGCTCACTGGGCGCAGGGGCTCCTGAACTACACTCAACTCGCCGCACTCCGATGGTACGTCATAAAAAATCTAATAACTTAAGCTAAATGTAAAGGATTTGGAAACTTTCAGTAGGTTCTTCTTCAAGAATAGTGCCAGATTAAACCATGTAGGTAACAAGAAAATCATTTGCTACGGTGTTCACGCAACTAAATTCATCTGCACTGTATTAGTAGGTGTAAGTAACTACTTTTAGTGACTCATAATCTTACAGAGTGTTTATAAAAGATCCAAAGGTATAGGCACTTAGGTTACGATATATCTACTCCAGGGACGCTTTTTCCTGATCCGGAGCTGCGGGTTTACCGGGGCTCCGGCTTGAAGGCAGGAGTAGGAACAGGGTGGTTTAGTCAGTAAGAGACTGACACTCCCTCTCGCCTCACTCAAGGCGAGAGAAGGCATTGGAGGATTTGGCCCTCTCAAAAAAGGACACTTCTATGATTGACAAAGCGGGGCTCAATCCTTGATTACGAGTTTGCCTCTGTTTCAGCTTAGATTTACCAAATTCAATACTCTTATATAATCCTACAGAACTTAAGCTACATTAATTTATTCTAGTTAAAGTGTAAGATCTAGTACTATTTTTTAAATCTGTATTATGTTTTTATTATTTTTCTTTATCTTGTTCCCCAGACGAGCCACTACCGCCGGAGGAGTGCGGCCCGGCGGCCTGCGACCCGAGCGACAGTGCTGCCGACACGCAATAGTGTCACCGCTTGCCGACATTTCGTCACGTCATACTCACCGCTAATGTATCGTTTTAACCAAGTAACTATTACATTACGCGCCTTTACTCAACTGCAGTAATGCTTATGATCCCATAAAACTTACCTAAGATTGGTCTATTAAATGCAAGACAGAATAAAGAATGTCTTGTGATTGATACAGCCTAAGTTGACGTAAAAAAGAGCGCGAATCGCCATATTGCCGCCATATTTGAATCCTCTTCAACATCCAAACGTTTACTTGTTAAAACGATACAAGACTATTATAAGCCGACTGAGAACATTGACTAAATAAAAAAACTAGCTATCATAGTTTTGCTTAACCTAACATTGACGAACAAAGATCCAAGTTTGTCAAATTATAAAGACGATTAGTCGATAATTTGACAACGAGAGGGCTTAGTACGAGTTTGCTTTACGTTTAACGAGATTGAAACGAGACCGTAATCGCTCTGATTGGTCGGCTCCAACGAACCAACCAATCAGAACACCGGTCGTTATGATCTCCAAACGTAAAGCAAATTCATACTAAGCCCTCAGGACTTATACTATACATTTCATACAAACTCGACTGCATCAATAAACATATCTATTAGTTTTTTTACGCTAATAGGCTCCCATATATAGTGGAAATATAAATACTTATCTACATAAATAATTACGTGCAATATATAGCAATAGACAATAGACATGGGTAATTTTATGGATTAATTTTAAGAAATAAACAGCAAAGTGTTTTAATATTATTACTATTCCTGTTATTTTGTTAATTTTCTTAATATCTAAACTTGTAAATAGAAATATTGAGTGTGTTTGTCAAACTTCACATTTGAAGCTAACTTCACTTAGAACTAGATGTGGACATGTTTAATAAAAGCACTACAATACCACTCTGAAGTTAGCTATGTTTGAATGAAGTTTTTAAACTAATTTAATTAATGTTAGAGTAAGTAAGTTGGTGTTTTATAGTGACAGATTATTATCGCAACGTTAGGCAAGCTAGCTTCTTCCATTTCTAGACTTTATAAACGCCCTATGTTTGTTAAGATTTATACTTAATCAGACTGTAAGTATTACTAAAACATTAATTAAATTACCAAATACTCCCATTGTTACTACCTTCCCTGCTTATACTCTGTTGAACTATGTGTTACCTCGAGTTGTATAAAGCCTCTAATTGGTGTTAGAAGTAAATTTTAATTAATTAAAATTGGTACTTAATGTTTAAAATGTAACGGCGATTTTTCTATAAGTTTGTCCCACAAACTACATAGAAATAATATTGCGTTAATTTTAAACCATTAATTAAAGTTAGGATTAAAGTTTTAGAATAGAATCGCTGATGTCCAGATATCAAACAATATTTAGGGCTGATGTTTGTATTAAATAAATTGATGTGCTGTCAAATTCAAGTGTTGAATGACTCGTCATAAAAACACGTGATTGACATTTGACTTTGACATTTTATTGTTAGGATTTACCAAATTCTTGGTCTCTTGAAGGTTACCCTATAAATTACTAGTCCATAGAAGTAGGTATGTTAAGCTTTTGTAAATTTTACGCTATTTATATATTACAAGTGTGACATAATATCTCGTCACAACACTATTGATGTTAACATAGATTTTGTGTAAAATTAATTGTAAGACTCATAATTTGGGATGTCGGAAGTTCTTTGTAAATAATTGTAAACTTAATGGGAGTAGATATAAGGTAGATAATGGATTGATAGTGGGCAGTTCCCGGTGAGAGCTGCCTGGTAGGAGCACGCTATGGATAGTCAATCGTATGCTGACTTGAATAGATGTAATATTGCAGTGTGTGTGGGAAGTATTGGTGTCGAGCACGGTATGTACCTAGAGAGTAAGGCATTAATGGTTTCCAAAAAAAAACTTTGGTTCGTAGTATAATTGTAACGAATATAGGACCCTATGATTATAAATAAAGAGTTTATTTTTGCTTAAGCTTTAAGATATTGAGGATTTCGATTGCTAAAGATAAATATTTTTTGTATGATCACCTCATAAGTATTTATGATATTTATATAAATCTAAGCTTTTTGGGCGTAAATTATCCCTTTAGTTCTGCATTGTGAGGGCTCAAATTTAAAGTCGAAGTGTATAAAATGTATGGAGACCTGGTGTCATCATTCAGAAACTAGACTTTAAATGTTGAGTGATGGTAAGAGTTACCATCGACATATAATTTAGAGATCCATTCAAATCGCTAACCTCATTGTTACAAGGGTGTTCGAAACACATTGAGCTTTCAATATTATATATTTATACGTAATATTCAAATCCGCTCGTATTTAAATTAGAATAAAACAAATCCTAAATTCGGCCATTTTACATGCATAAAATATAAAACAAAATGGCTGACGAGTTGCCATGTGCGGCTTGCGTAGATTAGAAACATTTTCATAAGGAGAGTTGTAACGGAAAAAAGGGAATTGGGACCCATGAAAAAAAAGACGATTTTCGAATTAAATTTGACTTTGCCATAGTTGGAAGTTGGCCCATTGACTTAAGACTTGAGAACTAGGAAAACGGTCAGCTATGGGAAGTGAAATGAGTTCCAAAGTTACTTGAAACGTATTATAACTTAATCAAGTGTTTTTGTGTCTGTAACACTTCGACAAATATAGGTAACTTAATAGTGTATTGAGAGACAGAGCGACCTCTGAAAAAGTATGACGTCACTCCAATTATATTGTTCGATGACTCAAACAACGACATTCAAAAGACCTCTCGCATCACGCATACCTATTCAGAGGTCGCTCTATTTCACTAGAATAAGGCATTCGAGTTAGAATATCACAAAATAGCTTCAAAGTATATTTCAAATATTAGAGAATCAGTGTCGCTTCACACTTATATGGTATATATAAATATAATGTACACTGAGCTGTTCTGTAATACGTAAAGTTAGTATAGTGTTATTCACACTCTAATACTAAGTGAAAGTCATTATTTATACAAGAATATATAAATATTTAAGGGCGGGGTGTTCATAGAGGAACGCGTAGATGTTTCTACTCGTTGTTTTATGAGGGCTCTCTTCGCGCAATACATTGTGACAATGCAAGCTTCAACGGCCTTTTATCGGGTGAAGTATGAGTATGGTCAATATTTTCTATAAAGTAAACGTTTATGTAGTTTATTAGATAGCTTGTGAATTCCTGTTTTCTAGCTCACTGTTGAATACGGTCGGGAAGATGTTATATACAGTCATCGCTTTGACAGCTTAAAAGCCTTCAAACTGTGGCTTTTAATGAATACTTTTGTGAAATTAATAAAAAAATATTCATACACATGTGTTTTGTTTGTTTCACCTTTCGACAATAAAATTATTACCTATTTACATAAAACACTGGCAAGGTTGGGCCATAGGAATGAAAATTTAATGTAACAAAAATACCATCATTGTGGGTGACAGAGTAAAAGCGATTTACCGACTGATCGTAACGAATAATTTACTTTTCATAGTGTTAAGCCTTGTCTTCACTAGGAACAATAATGTCGAGCGACATGTTGTGTCCCCAGACACATCGGACGATGTCGGGCGACATCACCGTGACAAGGAACAGTTTCAACAATGAACTTGGGGACAAGGCTTTAAGCACTAGTTGGGGCTTAAGGGTTGAACTCCGGAGGTGTGTATACTATGGTTTCGCTAAATGAAACCACTGCATACTGATCTAAGGTTGAAATATAGGTGGAGCTAGTGGTAGACCCACTGAAGGTGTCGGTGTGTCGTTATATTAGCAAGCAAATTGGCGAACCGTAACTAAATCGATGCAACGACACCATTTCGCGATCTATTTCGATCCCAACGCCATCTATCGAGCCTGAAGGCAACTTTTTGATTTTTTTAAATGTTTTGTGCTTTGGTTTGATTCGTCATGTTTCGTAATGAACAAGTATGTTCATAGAGTGGTATATTAAAATAAAAGAACAAACAA
The DNA here is from genome assembly GCF_023101765.2 of Spodoptera frugiperda. Lineage (NCBI taxonomy): Eukaryota > Metazoa > Arthropoda > Insecta > Lepidoptera > Noctuidae > Spodoptera > Spodoptera frugiperda. The sequence continues at coordinate 3,631,624 of NC_064220.1, read as the reverse complement.
TTCATATTCATTATAAATATTTAATCATAATTGTTACATTGGGCATAATTTGGAATTTAGGATTTCAACTCACTCAAATCACAAAAAAGTCATCTATCGTTTTATTTTAACCAAAATAAAACATTTCTCATAATAATTCAGAGTTCGTGTAAAAATATGTTACTGCTCCACAATACACATTTGATTTAGAACAATATTTAGGTATACATATACATTGATATTTAGATTTAACCGCGAAAATAACAAATTCATAGAATATAATCCTGATTTAGATTTGAGGTTATGTTTCTTGGCGGGCAGTCGATTTTTTATAGGCCATGGTATATCACTAGACTGCCTGCTCGGCAACTTTTTAATTTTCTTGTCATGTTCGCGTTTTTATTTCATTTTTTAGGATAGCAACAAACGCCGTTCGCAGTGTTGCTTACACAAAAAATAACTATCCTTCTACATTAATACAACAGGCAAACGACGTTTGAATTCGTGGAGCAGTACTATTTGCTGTTGTTTTTAAACCTTTTATCGTAAAACTAATAGCTTTATTATACAAAATACGTGTGTTTCTATACAAACTTAGTGTATCAATAAAATTAAACATTTCTTGTAATATTGTCCAGCACGTGGGCCCAGAGGTGGCCATAAACAGTGTACAATGAATTAAGGAGTAATAATATCCTCTTTTAGAGAAGGTATCAAGACACTAACAAAATTAAGAAAAAGGTATTTCAACTTAAACATGTCGTACAAACAGAAAAATACAGAAATTAAAACACGTGCTCTCTGGACCCGACAACAGCTTATAAATGTCAAAAATCGACATATCTCTCTATAGTGTATCGCTAAGGTCAATTATATCGATATATCGATAACTATCGACATTCTTGAGTATCGATATTACCGATTTATCGACACAATAACGTGCTTGAACTCTTAACGCGTATTTATCGAAGTTGATAGATCGTATTTTTGTGTAATTAGAAAAATATCGTGTGTAATGTAATTAACAGTGTTTCTAGTAAGGAACTATATATTTTGTATGACATTAACATCACAGCTAAAATGCCTCCTAGGGGGTAGGCAGAACACTCTGTATTCAGTGACAGGTTTAGAGACATCAATCCTATTTATTTTAGTTTATTATTGGCGAAAAGGTAAAGTATTTTCTTAGTTTCGTTAATTAATATCTGAGGTAAAATAAAAATGAATTAGGATAGAAGAATTCCAGGCATAAACCTGGTTTCCCTAAATGGATAGACTAGGGCCAAACATACATTAAATAGTATTTTCGAAGTACTATTTCCCGGAGAATGACAGAAATTAGGTTGTCATTGTCTAAAAAAAACAAACTGTACCATTACGTTTAAAACATAAAGTGAACTCATACTAAGGGTACTGGCTGATATAACTAGATATAAACACAAGAAAAATAAATAGGATTGTTAAGCCAATACAGCTGTACACTAAGTTGTAATTAATTTCCATCTAGACTATGTCTATGCAACATTACAGTATCATTTGAAAGGCTATATGTCACACATTCGCTTGAAAACATATTGTGGTAACTTAGACACATTACTGGAGGGTTTCTTGGCACTACTTCTATTATTTAAAAAATATAATTTTTAAGTAAAGAAAATCAGATTAGGAAGACCTTTTTACCAGTGCTAATTAATTTTTTGGTGTTCTATAAGTAAAAATTTTATTGGTTTTTGTTACTATTCTAACCATGAAGCAAGTACAAAGATGAGATGTCATAATGTGATTGTGCCTGTGACGCAAAAATCGGCCCTGTCCATTGATGTTATAAGTAAAAAGGTTTGTATAGGTTATAAGCGCTCAGAAACTGGCACATTAAAATGTGGACAATTGGCAACATTTTTGTAGTATGGGACCGCTAGATGGAAAATAGAGAGGGACGTGGTTTGTAACGTCTAGCGCTCCCCGTAAATTGTCACGCAAAAGAAAATCCAGTTATGACATGTCCTCTTTGTATTTGCTTCATGATTCTAACAATCCTCTTTGGTTGAATCTACTCAATTAATTCGATTTGATAGTAATGACGTCACAATATGCCGCTAATGTTGTCCTATTCAGGTTACTTCTGTCTTATAAATGATAACTTTGGTATTCATTTTAGTTCATAATACTTGAATTATGTTCATTTTATAAAATACTAAAATTATTGCACTGGACAGAAAGACAGTTTTGTCTATATCTAAAAAAGGTAATGAAAGAAAGATTGCAATAAGTCAAATTAATGAGAACAGGGTTTAGTCACTTGATTAGATCAGTTGACATTATATTGAAAACGTTTTTGAAATGTATAGAAGAGTATTAGGAAAATTTTCTTAAATGAGGTCTAAAACATTAAAAGAGGGCCAATTCATGGCAAAATCAAGAACTACTTTAGGCCATCACATTAAAATATGATATTCACTGGAATAGAATAAGTATTTTATATTACTGGACAAGGCCACTCAAACTTGTATGGTCCTTTCTTTTAGAAAGACCATTACAGAATAGACTTGTCATAAGATTTTCCATTAAAACATATTTGTCTGAATTTTAAAACAGAATCTGATCTCAGTGCGAGAGAGTAGACAGTTATCAAATGTCGAAATTACGTAGTTTTTAAAATATGTATAAAAGTGCAATTCTGGAGGCTTAGTACGAGTATAGTACGAACAACGAAATCGAAACGAGATCATGTTCGGCGCTCTGATTGGTTGGTTCACTGAAGCCGGCCAATAATAGCTCCGAAAATGGTCTCGTTTCGATTTCGTTAAAACGTAAAACCAACCCGTACTGAGGGTCCTGTAGTCTATTTGGGGTTTATAAAGTATCATTTATATGACATACCTAGTTAGAATATAATACGTTGGCTACAACACGAACTATCAACTTGTAGAGACGCGTCAATATTACAGTTTCAGTAATCCAGTAGCGGCTAGTTCGGTTGTGATATACATACTATTCTTCATGTAACTGTTACAACATCCTTGTGATTTCTACTGCTCCGCTTTTCAGCCTGAAATGAGAGAAAAATATATTTAGTTACAATATTACTTGGCACGGAGTTGCTGGATCTTATAAAGAAGTCCTTAGGGTTCATTCAGCAGTTTTGTAATCAACTATTATGATGGAGGTGGACATATTCAATGTAACAACTACTAATCAAGGGGTCACCGAGTTTTCATTCAATAAATATGTAGTTTCAGGTTGCAGGGAGATTCCAAACTTTAAAATACTAAACATTATTGGTCCAGCAGATAGTATCCCTTATTATAGTTTAATACAGTGCAAAATTATTGCATAAGATCTGAACACCGAGCTCAATGCTATTATTAAGTCCTATCTAGCAGTGAATGGAAAACAACTAACTAATTATGAACATAAAATGTATTGCCCTCACCTGTGATGCCATTACATCCATCCATTTTGTTCAAAGAAGTGCGTTCTGTACTGAAACAAAGGAACCTTCTATAGACATTGCTTGCAATAGTATACAACTCAAAATATTTTACATACAATATGTCAACTCAAAATATTTAACTACATCAAAGTATGGCTTCATGAAATATAATTCAAAATGGTTGTTTTGAGTAACTACAACTTAGTTTATTCAAAATACATATCTGAAGAACTAGCATGGTAATGAACCACTACAGGATACAATTTTAAATACTTTTGGGACATCTATTAAGGTAATAATATTGGAAACCAACAGCTGTACAATTTGATTAAAGAATGTGGTATAATTTAACAAAAAGCTAATTATAGGTTTATATCTCAATGACATTAAAAGTTACCTACATTTATTTGAAATAACAGTACAATATTTGCTACAAATAACTAAATATAATCAATTATAATCAGTTAAAGAATTCAGTCATATTGCATACATGAGATATACATAAATAGTAAATGACAAATAACTATTGGTCATCTGATAGTTTTTGTTGACCCTTATTGTTGAGACAAAGAAATGTTATTGTAAAATACATAAGTAATTAAACTTCTATTATAATGATTTCTGAATATTTAACACACGTATAAACAATAATAAACATTTACATATTTTAAAAAATAATAGGTACATCAATAACAAATATTATACAATCAAAGACGGAGGGCATTCAAATAGCCATAAAACATACATTGTATCACTTTTATTTTTTAATACATATAAGGTAATAGGATTAGACTGAAGGGGATTTCCAGATGAGAGGTAGAAGGGGCGAAATGTCCGACGTCCGACAAAAAACCGAAGCGACTTTCTATTAAAAGTTATTACATTACTTAGCAAACTGACCACGTGAGTTAACGACAGACAGACAGACAGACAAGATCCATAGTTAATTAGTTGTTAATACAAGGAGCGTGGTTAAAACAGATTAATAAGATATCAAGTTAACATAACATAAATACATTGCATGTTTTTTTAAAGGTGAAGATTTGTAAATGTGAAAGGATTGCATACAAATCCTTGAGCCTTAATTAGCATATATTAAACCAATATAATACAAATACGAGTCAGTAAGTACCAATACATACATAAATGTTAGTACATATATGAAAGCTTATGTAAGTTATTTACATGGAATACATGAATTATTAATTACATTTTTTAAATGTCTTCTTAACTGCGGTGAAGTCGGATCAAAACTATTGTGAGAAATATTTAATATGGCTTGCTCACGTAACTATACGAGGTCACTCAACCAGTTTCAAGTTACTTCAGGGGCCCATAACTGAGCGCTGTGCAGCCAAGAGTTACGTAAGTAAGCCTACAAGTTAATTATCATCTCTTCTAAAAGTTTACGATTCTCAATACTCCAGACAGTTAGAAGACAAATTCGACAAAGTAGTTGAATACATTAAATTAATCAGAATGATAGCATAGTTATTTTGTTCTATATTACATAAAGCAGAGGGCATGAAATCGAGGCTGGAAGGTTGTAACGAGGTTTGGCTAAGAGTAAATTACCATAATATACAAACGGCTCACTTAAAATTATTTTCAAATGAGCATACTATTATTGCTCACTATTTAAAAGTGAAATACCTATATTAATTTTTGAAATTAAGTAGAATTTAATTGCAAACTCGTTACAACCTTATTAGAAGCTGTACAAGCACAATGATCGAACACAGAGTAACAAGCCAATGGAGTAATAAATATGATTTTTTGAAATTGAAAATTCAATGAGCAATGCCTGATTAAAAACATCTTTTTATTTCACTTGTGTATTAATTAGGACTTGTAGCTTATTTGCTGTCTAATTTCATAAACATTGGACAATGCTGATAACTTTTTTTCAAAATGCCATTCTTTCATTAACTACTTTCTAAACCAATGTTTCACAATTTCTAGTTTTTTCTACATAAATATTCACGATCCACTTTGTGAACTATGTATTTTAGAAGATACAGAACCTAAATGATTTGGAACCTGACACTAAAACACTCCATTGCCTATGTACTGAGTGACGTCTATATGCTGCACTTACAGCTTGTCTCTGTCTCGGGCCTCGAAGACAGCGCCCCGCGGGAACGCGGGCTGGCTGGAAGACCTCTCGTGTTTCACTAGTTGACATAAATCGTATTCTTACCCAACTGATTCAGACTAAGTTAGCCCTTCCTAGCAATACTAAGTGATCTAAGAACAGTTGTTAATCTTGTCACAGTGTAATTTGTCTAATAGCAATTTAAGGACAATATTAGTTACTTGACTAATTTTGTGATACAATATGGGAATAAATAGTTACAATTGAATGTAATTGCAAAGGTTCTAGGTTTAAAGGAACTTCACTGATTGAACGGTCAACAATCTAAACCCAAAAGTGTGTTAGGCACTAACATTTCATATTAGAGGCTGAAGTAAATGGACTATCTAATCAATTACACTGTGACCAAGAATGAAGAATTATAATGTTCATAGTTTAAGTTAAAAAGACCCCTTTGAAAGCATTAGGTTATAATAAAATCATAAAATATTAAAATAAACCCATTTTGAAACAAGAGTATAAATAAAATTAACCCAAAGAGAACTGAGAGAATGATCTAGGCACATCTATTTAGCCAAATATTTTAATATAAGTATTAAGTTATTTGAAAATAATAATTACCGTTGGTTATCACACCTCCATAAGAATTACTGTTGAACTTTGTCGGCTCTTGAGAATGCTGAAATGTGTAAGGAATCGAAAATTACTTCCTTGCGACTGTCTCAGATTCCAGAACATAATAACTTGGCAAAATAAACTGTTTTGCTTATACATTGGAGTTTAAAATCGACTAAGCTTGAGAGTAAGTACAACAGATATTCAGGCATTAAGCAGTACATTTCAAGGAATATGAGGCATTTACATAATGTAATTTTTCTAATGAAATGTATGTGCAAAGATGTGATTGCAAACTATTTACTGTATTATTCATAAACATTGAATAAACAAGTCATGTTATGTTTTAATTTGATTAACATGTTAAACACTATAGGGGTCACAGGTGACACACATTAGCGGAGGGTTTTCTATTGGCAGTCCAAGACTAATTAATTACAGTTTATAACAATATGACAAAGCATGTTATAACAAAATAAAGGTAAATTTTATGAATAAATCAGTATTCAGTTAGCATTTATTTTAGTAAAGAAAGGGTATAAAATACAGAAAGAGGCCGACTAGGCCTTGAAGCCACCACCAATGTTAGGAAATTAGTAACACAAATAAGTTTTATATACAAAGAAGTATTTGCTAGCATGGACATGGATGTATAGCAAAAGGACATGGACTCAATCAATTCTTGGGTAAGGTCAAGAGAATGAAATCATCAAGTGTGTACTAGGATGTTGGATTCCAGCCTTATATTAGGAAATAGGCGAAGAAATGAAAAAAAATCCTATTCTTTCGACAAAAACTAGCAAGATATGGGGTCAATTAAGATATTAGAGTACATTACCTCCATCTCCCTGAGATTCCTCATGAGCGTATCAATATCATCATTGGTAGGTTCCTCACTCTCACTACTCTTATGCACTTCCTTATCTTTCTTACACTTCACATTATTCACTTTTTTGTTAGCGTCATAGTTCACGCGGTCCTTGGAAGGCACTGTCTCACTTTTATCACGTTTACTTTCACTTTTGTCAGTCCTATTGTCCTCCACTAGCTCCACGTCGCTGCTGCTGTCGTCGACCGCGACAGGTTCCTGTTCACTCAGCGGGTCCACGTCCGAGATGATGACAACGTCTTTCTTCCGCTTCACCTCGGGCGGCCGTTTGTCAGGTTTCGCGAACGTCGGCGAGTGGTGAACGGGAACTAGCGCCGGTCTCGGGATGTTGTTCTCACTCACCCGCATACTCTCAATCTGCTTCTGTGGTATTTCCTCCTTATGTTTCGGACTTGGGTCTTTTTTACTCGGCTGGTAACTCGTATCTACATGTAACGGCGAATCTACTCTTTTCTCTTTAACTTGACTCTTTTCTGGCTTCTTAACTTTATCTTTTTTCACCATTTCGTTCAAGGCTGCTGGTGATTTAACTCTAATTAAACCTGACTTATCCACTGTCGATGCTTGGACATTGTTATTTGTGAGTTTTTTCTCAGGTTTAGGGGGATTACTAGGTACAGGTGTAATAGTTATGCTGCCTATATTGTTGGGGGGAATGTATAGTTCTTCTTTTTTGTCACTGTCTTTTTTATCTACAATGAGGTCCTTGCTGAGAGAAATAGGGTTGATTAAGGAGCCAAAGATCAAAGAATTTGTCTTGTAGGGGGCTTTGTCTTCAGCAGTGACGGGAGCTTCAATCTTGTCTGGAGACTGTTTGGTGGTGGTAGTGGTGACGGTGAGCGAGCTGGGGAAGTGGATGGGCTCGGTGAAGGACGCGGGGGCTGCCGCGGCCGCAGGGGCGACGGCCGGGGCTGGGACTACGGCTGCGGCCGGGGTCGGCTCGGGACGCGGCGCCGCGGGTGGAGCTTCAGTTCGTTGGCTCGGGGCGGCCGGCTGGGACGTTGAGCCTAGCCGCGGCCGCTTGGTGTCTGTTGCTTTCAGTTGTTTACTGACACTGGAATGAGAACGACACATTGTATAACTTGTAAGTTTATAGTTTTATTGGAATTACAATGGTGTCGGTAGCTGACTTACTCGGCCTGGCGCAGTAGGGTGGGCATCCTGACGAAGCCCTGCGGGAAGAGCGGCAACACGCGTGCGATGAGTACCCTTGAGGCGTGGTCCCCGGCGAGGGTGGTGGCGCGGGCCAGCAGGGCGCGGGTACGGGCGCACCACGGGAACCTTCGCTTCGGGAGCCGCTTCTCCACTACGGGGACGCCCTCCGCCGCGGATGCTATCTGGATCTTTTTTCTGGAAATATGTTTGATAACTTACTAACACTAATCTAAACATAAACACCAATATAGTTTACCTTATAATTGTACACAAAATGAACCAAGAATCATAATCATCAATCATATCATATGAATCATAATAGATTTTGTTTAGTTAAACAAAATTATATTTAAAAATTCAGAATGTTAACAATAAGAAGTCTTATTTCCTCACCTTTCTTCTTGTACTCTTTCACATTCTGCATTGTAATTAGCTATCATCGCTGGTTTCTTCTCATCAATGAGCGCTTTTAACCTGAAACCAATTATTTTAACTCTTAGAAAAGTATAGTAATTTTAACATGGATTCATGCAACAAAATTACCTGTTAGTAAACAGTGACTGTAGTATCCATTGACAATACCAGAAGCCTCTGGTGATACCTTATAAGCTTGATGACCATGTAAGGAATTATTTGGAATGGAACACAACCATTATACTAGAACACTGCATTCCATCTTCTATTTAAGCAAAGTAATGTTCAGGAGTATTCCTTTCAGATTAATTATAAAACTAAAATTTGGAATATTGATTGGATAACATTATCTAATGTTTATTTCATTACAACAAATGCGCCATCATTATAGCCTTTCCTTCTACTTTGCTTTTGAATCTCTTAAACTGACAATGATTTGATGCTGACCTGAACAAAGTTTCAACCAGTAAAGCCTCTCGTTCTCCATCAGTCAGGTTGTCCGGATCAAAGTCAGCGAGATCATCATCAGCTTTCCTCTTGTTGTTGTGGTTTGTTACTGTTGTTGATGTGGATAGGGCAGTCGAGTTGGCAGTGTTCGTTCCTGAGGTTGCTTGAGCAATTGTTGAGTCTGTGAACAATTTTAATTAGATTTAAAATACTGTTGTAGCAATAAGCAACATTGTCGAGTAATGTATCTTAAATTTAATTCTGTTTAGAAGTAAACTGCTACTAGGTTTTGTAAGTTTCAAACATTGTCCATCTTTAGTGGCATTATGTGTGGAATGGTGCCCCATCTAAGTAATGGATTAAAAACATAAGCAGTTTGCTGTTCATGTCTGTCAAATTTCGTCAAAAACAAATTTAATTTTACGAAACAGGCGACGTTTAATACGATATCAGTTTAACACTTTCAGTGTGCGTTTTTTAACTGGCACTGAACGTGTTAAAACCCTTTTGAAGAAGTAGAATGTTGTAGTATACTGACTGTGTGTGGGTCGCTGCGCCCTAGCCCGTGCCCGCTGCAGCAGCTTCCCCCGCGAGGTGGCGAGGGCCCGCGCCGCCCGCGCCCAGCACGCACGGACCACGCGCGGCTCGCACGACGACTCCGACACCACTTGCTCCAGTCTGGGGGCAGGATAGAAGGATATTAATATAATTGTCTGCTGTATTTGATGCTATGTCACGAGGAAAAAGTCTAACAAACTATCATGTTAATCCATAATGAAATACGTTTGAAAAGCATTACAAGTACATTGAAAGTATGGTCATTGATTTGACCATACTTTCTATTTGTAAAAATAATAGATGAATTATGAATAAAATATCTAGCTAGTGGAAAAGATACACTGAATCATTTTAAAATAATTTTTAGCAGTCTAGCAGTCTTTCAAACTCATGTAATCTAACTAAGATGTTAGTTGTGCACTAAAACATATCCATAAAACTATTATAGACTTTATAAATCCGGTTATTTGTGTAACATTAACATTACATATTAATATATAAATCTGCATTAGCCATGTAGCATATGATTACCTGATAATGTACTCGTCGGTGAGCGCGAGCAGTTGTTTCCTGGGCGTGTTGGGGTTCTGTGCGAGCTGGCGCGTCACGAAGCTCTCCAGCGACTCCAACACGGTCACTACGCCCGCCGGCAACTTCACCTCCACTTTGGTCTCTGTGTCTCTGTGGGAAGGGTGCAAATAAGTGTTTACTTTTTTTATAATGAAATACGGAAGACTAAGGGCGCTATTCTACCAACGATGTGCTAGGTGGTTATACTACGAAGATGTAATAAGTAGCTAAGCTGTGAAACTATGTGATCGTTTTCACTAATACTAAACTATGTAGCTGTGCGATGAATATACGCAGCTCGAGTATGCGATGTATCGATAGTAGGGTTGACTACCCTACTATCGATATCCATAGCACGCATCTTTCCATATAAAAACATATCTTAGCCGAGTCCATATCCACCAGTGCTAAGCTATGTGTACCAATGAATATGATTGGTGAAAGCCAAACGCATCCACAGCAATATAACATAGCACATAGCATAGCACGGCTGATTTAAACAACTTTTTTAGGGTTCTGTAGCCAAATGGCAAAAAAACGAAACCCTTATAGATTCGTCATGTCTGTCTATCTGTCCGTCCGTCCGTATGTCACAGCTATTTATTTATTGATTTATTGCTTACAAACATCTACCTTGACGATAAACCTGGCTTTCAACATTAATGATGTATAGCTAAGTAATCAATATTTACTTTATGAATACTAACCTTGAGCTATCTGAAGTGGCAGCATTCTCGGAGCTGGGCGTGGGTTTGGATGTGAGTGAGTCTGACTGCGACGTGTGCGAGTCTGCGCTCTCACCGTCGCCGTGAGCATTATCTGGAAATTAGATAATATTATAGATAGCTTAATACAATCCGATAATTAATTTCGCTTTATCCATGTATTATGACATAAAATCCTTATAATTTGGGAGTTCTAATTGGAAAGAGCAAGAATTATTAAGGTAGGCAGAGATTTAAAATTTGAATTTGTAGTTCTTTTTGTTTTGGAGAGAAGATTAGATATCATCTGCATGTTTTTGGTTAACATTTTACTATAAGAATACAACAAATCTTGCGTATATGATTAAAATTTCAAAGATACTTTATGACATTGTATTTTTTAGGTTTAGGTAAGTACATATAAAATGCTGGGATACAGGTCAGCAAATTGATCTATCTTGGTAAGAATAGAATAGAAATCATTTATTTTTAAGACCTGACCCATTTAACTTGTAACTAAACCTAAAAGAAAATCATCATAGTTATACCTGATTTGTTATACACATACCATCAGAAGTCTGCTTGCCAGACGTAGCGGCCGATGAGTCAGTGCGCCGCACTTTCTTGGCCGTTTTCTTATCAATCTTTTTGTTTTTCTGTCAACCAAATGCAACATATTAGCAATCTTATCTGTACGGAACAAACGTTTATCTATACGTAATATAATTTACGTTAAAAAATGTATTAGCTATGTGTTTATCCTTTGTGTGACCTTGTATGTTATAGGAGTTATCAATTTGGTATGTCTTTGTTAGAACATTAGTTCTGAAATAACTTATAGGAAGCTAGACTAACTAGAGTATAGATAGAATTTTTATACATTAATTTATATTGAGCGGATACTTAATTTATATTTTCAGAAGTTTTCTCTTAACAACGATCCAATAGGATATATTGCTTTGAATGTAACTTTAAACCACTTCTAGCAAGCCATTCTTACCATGAAGCAAATATAAAGAGGAGATGTCATAACTGGATTTCCCTTTAACACAATGCGTGACACTTTACGGGGAGCGCGGGACGTTATACATTATTTTTCAACATGCAGTCCCATGCCACACATGTTGCCAATTGACCACATTTTCGTCTCATGCCACATGACTACAATTTCTGACCGCTTGTAACCTATCTACACCTTTTTACTTATAATAACATTAGTCACAGTGTATGATCAGTGTACTCTCTCTTTGTACTTGCTGCATGAATGTTACATATTCTAAAGTTGTCTTCTATTATATTATTCTAAATCAGATGTTTTCTTACCTTCTTCCGATGTTCAGTCTTGTGCGAGTCTACATCGCCGTTGGCTATCGCCTTGGGATCCTTCTCATCCTGGCTGGACTCCGAAGAACTTCTGTCTGACGAATCCTCCTCACTACTGCTTGAAGATATACGCCTCTGTGGAGAAAGTAACATTTATGAGTGAGACGATGTTTCATGCGCAACCTTCCCCATGTGTGAGGAAGCTTTTGCTCAGAGGACACTTATGGGCTGTTGATGATAATGATAGAGATATTATCCAGGTAGCATAAGCTTTGCAACTATAATATTACATAATGGTTTTCTTTCTTTGAAATCCCATGAAAAGCTAGACTGATCCGGAGATCTAGGGTCTAAGATCTAAAGTCAGTCTACTTAGGAGAGGGTCCAAAGACATAATCATGGATTCTGAGCTAGACTTGGTACTGTCTGCTAGAAATTCTATCAATTTTCTTACTAACCTTATTCCTCCGACTGCCTCCGGGCTCAGCATCAGATATCGCGGACTGGTCGGCCACACTCTTGAACTCCAACGAGCCGCAGTTGATGTAGAATCCACCGTGTAAGGTGTCGCACTCAGGCGGGATCATCTCGTCGTACTGGAATTTAAATTGAATATTACTTTCAGGTATTTTTTTAGGTACATTTTCTTTGTTTATAAGAGCATAAGAGTTCCTGGGTTTTTTAAAGTTTATTTTATTTAGGCACCATTGCTATACGGTAAAGGAAAACCTTGTAAAGAAACCTATGTGTACTGATGGAACATTCTGAAATAGCAAACCGGTCTTCAGTAAGTGTGATGATCAACATACTCCGTATGAGAAGAGTGTATACTAAAAGCCCATACATGTTACAGTATACCTTCTTTATATAGAACAAGTCGCACCCATACCAACCTATGGTGCCACTAATAAAAGACTATGTGATCATGTCCGTATTCTAAGACCTATTATCATAATTATGACCTATTTAGGTTTTATGAGCTAGGTATATACTTTATATTATTATATAAACTATTCCTATAAGGATAAAATTATATATAAAACAGGTAAAAAGTGTGTTTAAATAAAATACAATATACAGACAGACATTCAATAGCCGACAGTTTAGTTTGAGGCAGAGATAACACAAAGGAAGCCAGAAACCCGATTAATCTCATTAAGTTCGAAATAAATATAAAGTGACACTATTAAAACCTTTACGTATGTACGATTTAGATAGCTAACATTAGTATTGCATGATAATACGTATCACCCAATTACCCTTCCCAATCCCCGATTCCCCAACAACTCTTAAATTCCTAACCCTCAAAAGGCCGGCAACGCACATGTAACGCCTCTGGTGTTTCGGGTGGCCATGAGCGGCGGCGATTGCTTACCACCAGGCCTTTTTAGCAGGCTTTTCCCTATGTTATGGCAGCAGATCTTATGTCAATATCTAGACTTCTAAAGGCCATTTTGATTCCTATTTTCGAACTGTGTCAACCTGACCTAACACAAGTCTAAAACGGGCATTCTGAAAACATTCGGTACGGTACGACAGTCCCTATTTTAAAATACAATGACCCAGTTAGTGTTTAGCTCTGCCCATAATTGCTGTGGCGGTACGGTAAAATTTATTTTATAAGTAGGTACGTGGAGAAATATGGGTAACGGTACAATTGGAATTTATTATTTTATACGCATCACTAATGTGTTGTAGCAAATTACTAGATACCTACTCATTTCAAAATATGTATGCAAGAAAGGATTCTAACTAATGGTAGAAATACAATACACTATATGCCCAAACACAAATGGTATGTAAAAATATTAGAATTATTCATTATAGTTTTAATATAGGAAATAAATAACAAATAAATGAAATAGAATCCATATTAATATGTTGGTTAGTTACTCAACCAGTCAAATTCAATACTTTTATCCAAATGTTAAAAACGATCCGTTTTCTATGAATTTTGTAATAGGTCGCTCGCACTTAAGAAGTCATCAAATTTTTGCGTTAATTAGCATATTTTTATTACTCAAAAACATGCTATAAAAATAATATAATCGTCGTACTATTTTTGGGATATTTTATTGTATTTTATTAAAAATTATATATTTTTGGCTTAGGAAATTATACAATTAGAGCTTACCCCATGCGTATTGTCGATAAAGGAATCATTTTCATCGTAGCCAGCTCCGATGTCGGCGAAATCATCATGCTTCGACCTGCCCTTACGGCCATATGTACTTTTACCGCCCTGGAAAATAACAAACATGATTAAATTAGTCATCATCCATCATTTATCATCATCAGGTTGTGTTATTATAAGCTTAATAATAAAACTTAAAAAAAGTGGAACCGCCTTCATTTTTTAAGGCGAGTAATATACCTAAAACCTTCTCCAAGTCTGAAAAATACTATGCTGAAAACCGCATCAAAATCGGTTCAACCAAACAGGTCTTCAGGTCAAACTGAGAACCCCTTTTTTAAGTCCGTTAAAAATATGACTATTTGCAAGTAAACTCAGAAACGGCCGGACTAATTTTAATGAAACTATTGCAAAGACAGAACAATAAGATTTACAGTTTAATCTGGTAGATGGCGTTGAAATCAAATACGACAGCATGTCTTATTCTATAGTCTACTTATAAAAGGTATTAAATTGTTTTTACTTACATATTTCTGCTCAAACTGCCTGGCGACGCGGACCACATCATCATTACTCTCTGAGAATGGATCCAGCCCTGCTGTGGTCTTGCCATTCTCTCTATCAACTTTCTTCTTTCTCTGGAAATACAAATTGGAATAATATTAATACCTAACCTGACAACATCAGCGCTATTAGTCTCTGAACAGGTACTTTGGCGAAGTTCAGATACATATGGAGTTAGTCTAAACTATTAAATGTTCAAATCAAATCAAATCAAATCACTTTAATGCATCCATAGTGTACAATTTGGTCGACAGTTTTATAGTAATATGTTCCAACTATGGGCCCTATTGGGCACCGCAAAAGTACTTAATCTACTTACATATTAATTGGTAACATTGTTTAAATAGTATCAAAATTATAATTACAACATTTATAGGCAAAATTACATAAAAAAAATATATATTAAAATTTATAACATTGGTAACATCAATTAATACTATCAAATTCAAATCTTAGGCATTAATCATTAATAAAGTAATAATTTAATAATACTATTTTAGCAGATTTTACTTACATAATATTATTCAATTTAATTACGATATAACAAGGTTGAAAATCAATTAAAATTATACTAGGATAGCTTGACGTGCCATCGAGTACTTATGTAGAACATTTCACTAAAGATCAGGTACTAGCATATCGAGTTAGCCCGAACTATTAAATTTCCAATTTAATTACGCTATAATAAGGTTGAAAATCAATTAAAAGTATACTAGGATAACTTGACGTGCCGTCGAGTACTTATGTAGAACATTTCGCTAAAGATTAATGCATTATGAACCTGTGGCCTCGAGCGTCGCATTCTCTTGGGCCGTAATGTACAAACAACAGAAATCGTTACGTTTTGAGTTGAAGGTCGGTCAAGTGTAGCGCCACGTTTTTTTATTAGCATAAACTATACCATAGACTCATAATTACTTAAATAAAAAAGAAATAGGTATAGGTAGGCACCTAATCTTATATGTATAAGATTTTTTTTTTTTTCAATATTAATATTGATAACTAGCGGTCTTCGCGAATTTTGTTTCGCCTTGGAAATTTTTCTGCACATCTGTCAAGTTTTTTTTTACATAGTTAAGAAGCTTCTCTTAGACAATACAAACCCAACAAAAAAGGAATTAGCGAAATCGGTTCCGCTGTTCTCGCGATTTTTGTCTAGCAACAGATTCATTAGCACAACTATTCATTTTTATATTATAGTTACCTGGATTAAATATGGCACTAATGGTGTAAAATAAAGAATAAATCAACCTTACTTTCATTTATAAAATAATTTAAGAAATAGATAGTTGTTCATTGCACCAGTCTCCATAAAAAAGGTAATAATAATACCTGCAACCGAATGCTTTAAGGTTTATAATAATTGACTGTTGCACAGTGTTCAATATACATAATGAAACAAGATACCATCCATTATTATATGATCTACTAGTCTCAAACTTGTGCATAAAATTTAATATGTCGACAATTCATAACTTAGATGACAGCAAAAAATAAAATATTATAATCCTTTTCAATATCAATTAACATAACTATCATAGAATAGATTTCTAGGATTCATTCTGCATACAATTAGTAGGTCAAGATTATACAAACAATTACTAAGTAGGTACACATATTTGTATATGAAATACATACATAGGATACAGTGAAAATTATGTATGTATGTAGGTGTTATACATTTACATACATTTAGGATCAAATATTAAATTAAAAACATTTTAAATTAATACAGGCAATATGGTGTATGTTTAAGAACATATTTTATGTTAAATAGGCATTGATGTAAACTGCAGTCACATTTTAAGGAAATAACCAACAAGATTTTAAATTATGAGGTTACACACACTCTTAATGGAATTTCCATTTATCACTATAATTCTAGTAATTCCATTCACTAAACATCACATTTAGGTATTTAAGTTTGCCTGAAATTAATGACTCTTGTTATTCATCAAACAAAATTATTTTGCATTTCCATTAATGCATTGAGACTTGGGTACATGTTATAGTTACCCCTACTCATGTAGTGTTGAGTTTACAAGAATTTTAAATTCAACTAATTGGAAGCCATTGATGTCATGTCAAGTAACTAACATACATTTTCATGCAATCATAGTTTAGAAAACGACTAGGGAAATTCTAGCTAGGGTTTCATTTGCTATCGAAGCTAACTGAACAATCTGACTAATAGCCTGTTGATATGTTCTGGTTCTGAGTTTTAAAATATGGTGTTTCTTTGTGACTTGTTCTGGATGCAAATTTTAGAGATGGCAACACTAGTTATGTAAATGTCTGAATGAATGGAACAAATAATTGATTTTAATCATTAAATTATTTTTTTAAGTCTCACACATGATTTTTCAAATTACAGCACTTTCAGCTATTGTAGTTACTTAAAAAAAAAAATGCTAATTCATGTAGAGTTATATAAAATTGCTACCTGAAAAAAAAGTCACATGACTTTAAACCAATAAGAATGTTTGTTTGACTTGCAGCCATTAGTGCGCTCTGATTGGTTGAAATTAACATAAGATTATGTCTCGGTCTATTTGCAAGCCTTGCAAGTTAAAGATAATTTTTTGTCTTCTTCATAGACAATATCACAAAGGCCGACTCAATGTCTTAAAGATTATCTTATCTGGATATTTCATTTATGCAATAAGACTTAGATATTTTTTTAATACAATACCTACCTAGATTGATTTCTAGATAAAATTTATTGTTTGTATAATATTGGGGCCAACGTTTGATAGCCAATATTGGTACAGAGTACAGACAATAATTACTTAGGCCTGAATAGGTATGGTACCTACTTGAGTTAAACAATTTAATGTAAATATTGGTCTAATTAATCTAATTATGACTTCAAGAGAAAGTGTATATTGATGTGCAATTTAAAACTGCTAAAGGAAACTTTTTTTACAACAACTACTAGCAGACAATGCATAACACAAAAGAAATACCTGAGTGATAAAGTTTTTATTTACCTACCACTTTTATTAGTGTAATTTAAACTTTATAACAAAAGGTTTAAGGACCATAATTGTTTCTTATGTATTTAACATGAAGTTTTTTTATGTTAATGGCAGTTCATAACTGTCGTTAAGTGTTCTCAATTTGAATTTTATAATGAATGGGCGTGATTACACGCCGGCCCTTCGCGCCAAATCTTGATAAAGAAACGGCCGAAAGTTAAAATGGAGAATCAATAAAATGTTCGAAATAAATGTGTAACAGTTACATATTTAATCATATTAGTCATATACCTGAATAGTTAAGGATGATAAATTGATAATAGGTACAATGACAATAACATAAAACACTGATTACGTCATCATGATCGTGATTTATCCGACACCAGTTCTAACATGAAGTCTCTATTATCTATGTCCATAAATACCTATAAAAATGCTTACAATCTTATAAAATACCTAAAACTGCTCATTATTCCCTCAAAAAAACTTTTATCACACTAAATAGAACCGGTTAACAATATACATAATATAGGTATTATGCTATCAATACGATATAAGACAAAGAAAACGCATAAACACTTTATTTACAAATTGCATACCGTAATATTTTAATGTCATTAACAAAAATCATACAATAATAGACGTTACTGCATTGACATAACGGCGATAAAAGCGCGCCATAAATATAAGAACCCGCGCGACAATAAATGAACGCGCGCCGCCCATAAAAAAATATCAAACTTCCCACAAAGTCAACCCAAACCTGTTTGATAAAATGATACATCTCACCGCCGACTAAAAATAACAATACCGCAGAGCGGAACAAAATCTGCAACTACGATTCCTCTATAAATAAATACGTCCCGCATAACATCAAAACAAACAAAAAAACATTAAAAAATAAATAAAACCACACACAGATTACCTATCAAGTAAATTCTCACTCACACACGCGCGCAAACGTACATAAAGCCAGTACATAACCTATGCACGCTCGCTAAATACCTACTATCTACTGTTATCGATCTAATATACAGCCACAAGCACAAGAAAACTAAAAAAAAGCTCCCTAAGAACCAAAGGTCGAGCTACTAATCTGCCAACTTGCATTTTGCAAGCGAAACCAACTTGGCAACATTGCAAATCAAGTTTGAAAACAAATACATAACCAAACATTCTATATACGCATTCAATACATAATAAATAACCCTTTCTATCGGTCAAAATTAATCCCATTATCCCAATAATGCGTTAGAACAGTACAACGATACGCTATCTAGTATCTCCGTTCCCTACACGCATTCTATATCTCATATTATATGATAAACATACATATATACACTACTTATGTACGTTCATATTGCAAACATATGTTCATACTTTCATTTATAAGATATTTTAATTAAATTTTAAAATGTAACCTAAAATTGTACCTTACTTTTACCGGATACCGTATACAATTGGTAGGTTATCCTAGGTCATTGAAATCAAGACTTTCGCATGTTTTATTGATATCGTACGCAATGCATTATCGTGTCTGATCATTATACAAGTTATTTATGTGGAATAACAATGTAAAAAATATTCATATTGGAGCTAAAACAACTTTAATCACAACGTGTTAGCGATCAAAACATTGCTCTCGTAAAATGATGTTCTAAGCCGACAACGAACTTCTATGATTGTTGCAAACATGGCGACCGCTATCTGAGCTTCTCGAGCAGCCCGTGGACGCAAATTCATGTCACAAACCTAATACAAAACCGTGTAACGTAAGCAAAAAATATCCTAAAACAATTTCATCTAGACCTCACGAAACCGGCTGTAGCCGATGTCCTGACAATCTTAAAGCCTTGAATTTTTTTTAGCAGATTCCCTGCACTACAAAGAGCTGGAAAACCAGTATGGTTGCGTAAATTGCTATGATTTTCTGTTATAACTTACCTCTTCTGCAATGACTAGTTCCTTGTAATTCAGCTCCGGATATTTACTTTCGTTGCTTTCATCCAAATTTATAGTTAATCTCACTGTTTTGTTCACATTATTCTTTGCACTTTTAGGAGCACCCACTGTTATAAGAGTAGCACGTTTAGGGTCCGACATTTTCCACCAAATTCGTGTATAAAATGATTTTTTTCAAAGCATGACACGACCTGCATTTTCAAACTGTGTAGCACATTGCCACCATGTTGGTATTCATTGTTTGGGTTGTGAGCGCCCCGGAAAGAATGTGAACTAAATCCATTGTTGACAACATTTTCCGATAGATGACATACCAAACTCATTAGTTGACCCAGAAGATGTCGTTACTACCGTAAGAATAATTCCTAAAAACTGTACGGATCTGCGTGAAATATCAATATTATTTAACATTTTTCTTATATTTGAATAATTATTTCAAAAATAATTGATATTAAAGGGAAATCTACTAGAAAGTGGATTGTTCTGTTAAATGTTTTATCAGTATATTCAAAAGATGTTCTCTAGACTCTCAGTGAACGTAGTTCGTAACAGATGCGGTAGATGGCTCTTTTACACAGATAAAAGTCACTATATTTTACTACTTTACCGACATCCACAGATAATCAAATCAAAACATAGTAGTAAATATTAGTTTTTAACATATTTAATAACATTGATAAATTCATACGTTTAACAACTAATAAGTTTACTTAAAACCATACCAACATAAAATAAATAACCGAAATTGTTATGGGAGTTGAGAGTACTTGTAACGCTATCTAGTAACAGAAAATATAACTTTACGTTCCTACCTCCGTAATCTGTCAAAAGTTCTTTCTATATAATCATCTTTTCGTGGCACAGAGGGCGTAAAACCAAATAACTATTTCAATCGCTTTAATTTATTTTTGTAGTAAAAATACTGCGAGTTACTAACCCGTGATTTACTCGAAGAGAAAAAAAAAATAGGATTTAATTTACGTGAATTTTTAAAACTTTAGTGCAGTTGTTAGACATTCGGCTGCTGGGGTAGTGCGGGTTCGATTTCCTTTATATTTTATTTTCATGATTGCCCACTGCAGGGCAAAGGTCTTCGATTTCCTTATAGAAAAAATATATAATATATTTTTTTTTGTGTTATTAATAACAATTTGGTGTGGTTTGTGAAATTATTTAAACGCATCCACGAGTACCTAAAATATATTTTTGTAAATGCATATCCACAAGTTCCATGACACTAAGAAATCCTATAATAACGAAGCAATCTATTTAAAAGTATCTTCGTATCGTCACGCCCTTTATCCACGAAAAGGTAGGCAGGTGCACATTATAATGCCATTTAGTACCTACACCCACGTTTCACCATTAATTGTGTTATATTAAAAGTATTTATTTCTTAAAGTTTCTTGTCATTTGTAACATTTATGTGTTCTAATATTCTGTGTTCTAACATCTTCTGTAACATTTATGTGTTCCTAACATACTAATCTTATATGTAGGTACTCTTAGTACCTTAGTAGCAAATAAGTCTTGTTCATAACTCACCTTGTTTAAAACAAGGGGATTTTTTTAAACAAGGGTTCGTTAGGTGCCTATTTACTTACTAGACTTAGGAGGCATAACATTACTTACCCAACAAAAGCATTACATCTTCGTCTATACCACGACTTAAACTAAGAATACTAAGATAAACATTGCATTCAAAAAATTTTGCACCCAATTACGGGGAGTCAATTCAAATTGAAACGAAGCGAGGTTATTAAAAAAATGAAGCAATCAGCAAAACTGGGGCGGTGGTCTTTAAGAAGGGTATTTTCGGAAAACGCTGATGACTTGGACATTATGAGACCGAGATTCCTATTAAGATATGAGACATTAGTCTCACTTTAGACCCGTTTGCACGACGCTAGTGATTGCCCAATAACAAATACATTGGGCAAGTTACTCTACTGGATTAAAACGCACTCGAAAATCGCTTGGTAGTCTAGTCTTTCCTTTCTTAGTGGATTTCTGATTCATTCGACCGATGCGTAGGAACCTAGATGACAGAAACTGGGTAATTCATCAACTCGTCCCACATGCCTACGGCCCATTTAAGACGACTTGCAGAAAATCTAAATAAATATTATTTTTATTGTGCAACTCGTCCCATGTTTGTCTTTTTGGGTGGGATTTTAAACTTTATAATCGTTTGGTACAGTTAGACAAAAAAACTGTATGAAAATCTTATCATTTCAAAACATAGGGGGTTTATAGGTTAAGCCATGTGGCTATTCCTGTCTTTGTCACTACATACTTAATTTTGTGAGAACGGCAGATGGAAAGTGCATGTGCAACCCTCCCTTAAGTTTTGTAAAAAAAAAACTCGTAAAGCCCTTGTCTGTTTTTGTTAGAAGGGTGCGTGTACTGGTTTTATTTAGGGGAGTTTGTAAACGGGGGCCTAATGGACTTAGTAATAATACTAAACATTTAAACTAAGAACTTCTCGAAACTAGAATGAAAGTTTAAACTTTTGACTTGTTATCAATCACTGAAAAGTAAGTAATTTTACTTTCTGTTTCTAATTCCTTTGTCTCGGCTCGGCTACCCTTCACTACTCTACTCGCCTAACCACTAGCCTGTGCAAACGAAGCACAAAGTAGATATTATTTCATGAATCCCGAGATATATGACCGCACTCTGAGGATATTATTCATTAGGGAAAATGAAATTTTGACCTCTACCGCCACGACGGTTTTAATGCCAAGCCGTCCCAATTTCCAAAAGCCACTTTTAACTGCTTTACCGACGTTTCGTATAGAGAGTGACCTATTAATTTGTGATTATATGATTTAATCCCTTTCATGTAGTCCCTTCGGGTCCATTGAATCGTCTACGGACCAAGTATTTCTGAGGAATTCGTATATTTTTCGTTAAAGGAATACATATTTGAATTTATAGGTAAGGTTTTACGAATGCTTGGTAAAATATGAATGGGAATAATATTATTTTTGGTTTTTGCGGGATTTAAATAGGTTGGTAGGTAATCCGACCCTTTTGGTTAGGTAAGTAGGTAGTGATTCAAAACAAAAGAAAGTAAAAGAGGTCACGTACCTAGTGACAGTACGTGACCTTCGACGCTCGCTTTGTTTCAGAGCTACGCTCCAAATACGACCATCATTATGTTTGCTTACCTTTGTACTATAATATGGCATTGTATAGAACAGCTAGATGCTAAAAAAAGTAAGGAATTATCAGCTTAAATAAAGGAACTCTGAATTTTCTTTAGTGGCCATTCTTTTACTTTTAAATTCTGAAAGAATTGTCGTATGGTATGTTGCATACATTTTTAAATACTTACCTCATTATTTTCTTACTCCATGGGACTTATAACACAATTGGTTAAAAGTGGGTATACATTGTTAAGTGGCATTACACGCCGTAATGTGCAGATGCACCTCTGCCTACCCCTTCAGGGATAAAAGGCGTGACGTTGTTGTATTTATTTTCTTATTGACCTCCAACTGTCTAATTCTGGTGTATTTACCAATCATAGTTATGCGAACACTGACTCAATCGTGTGTAGGTGGGTGTAATTATATTGGCTCTAGCAATACGTTTTCTCGAACTACCCGCATTTGGTTTGATAAATGTCAGTGTGGATTACGTAGTGTAGACATATTACTCAACAGTCAGTGAAGGATTTCTATGCTTACGATATGTTTGCCATTTTCCTACAAATAAAAAAAAAAAAAACGTACATATTATATTTAATAGAACCAGATAAAACGAGGATTGTCTTTCTATCTCTTTTTTACAGCCATTTTAAGGGTTTTTTTTTTACCAGAGATGTGCTACGTAGCTATACTACGAAGATCTACTAGGCTGTGCTACGACTTTAACGTACCTCTTTCGCTTCATCAACATTTAAACATTCAACAACTTCAACATCAAACCACAGAAACATCACATTACCTAAACACACAACCAAATTACAGACCAAAAATTACGCAGTAAATCTAAATACTAAATACACAGCTCTATTCATATTACAAAACATACCTAGGCACATAAGTACTTAAACACAAAATTATAGACAAAACAGGTTCCTAACAAACCACATTCTTGTTCTTCTCTTATGCCTAATTATCTGGTTACATGTGTGTGTATAAATGTAGAATCGTTTGATATACTACAAACATGATAAAATGAGACCTAGAATACTGTCTAATATGTCGCTTGAGTGATGCGTGACTTGAGTTAAGACGTAGACATACTGTTTTGGAGACTATCTTAAATATCTCTTAATTTTTCTTATTAAACTTCAATGGTGTATCGTGCATTTTTTAAAGGAAAATCATCCAATGTCTTCTCCCACCTTGGCCGAAGCGAGAGGGAGTCTCAGATTCATACTGACTAAAAACCACCCCGGTTCTACTCCTGCTTTTCGAGCCGGAGCCCCGGTTACCAGCTAGGCAGTCCACAGCTCGCGTAGTGTGCCTAAGCTCCTTATAAAATTTTGTTTAGGGGTTTCCACCACATTAAATTAATCAAAGAAAATAAAAATGTAATTATGACGTAAATGTGAACTATCGGAGAAACATTCAACTAGTTTCAAGTCAGAACGGGACTCTAATTTACGAGCAGCGTGCGCGCCGCGGTGACGTTCACGTAAGTATACCGCTTGTTTAATTAATTTAGCACGTCTCACGATAGTTATCACACAAAAATGACACTTACTACTTAATTAACAGAGTTAAGTATCAAAATGTACATTAAAAACAGTTCTCAGCTCTGTGATACCGCCCTTACTTAGTGCTTACACGGCCTAACTAATACAAACGACATTAATAATGAAATTAGATATATTTCAGGGCTGTAAGTAAATATAATTTAAATGTTAAGTGCCTATTCTTGTACAGTATTTAGTAAATTAATGAAACACGTTTAATTTTGTTACTTTTACATTGCAGGGAAGCTTTATTCTGCTGGGCTGCTGGCATTTTCTTTAAATAATTAAGTATTGAGTAACTAGAGGCACAGCTAGAGTCTGGTGGATAATTGTGTCTTTTTGCCCTTGCTATCTCCATGTGACCAACGTGTTTTATCAGATATTAGATATCTCCACGCGGTTTCATCCATTATCGTAGAGTAATGTTTTATATCCCATAACCTTCCTCAACTGAAATGGACTATCGTCATCATCATCATCATATCATATCAGCCATAAGACGTCCACTACTGAACATAGGCCTCCCCCAATGACTTCCAGATAGGCCGGTTGGAAGCGACCGGCATCCAGCGGCTGCCTGCGAGAGAGGTTTGCATTTGCCATAATATCCTCGCTTGGCAGTAGCAGGAAGACTTAGAGCTCAGTATAAAAGGTTCAGGGTTTATCAGAGTTGCTGCCCGGTCTCTATCAAATGTCCAGTCCCTCAGTCCATTCTTACTTTAGGTTAGCTCAGCTTAGTTCGATATAACTCTCCTACGAAATATTTGAGTGCGGCATCATAAAACCTCACCCAAACCTTATGATTGCCAATAGAAACACTCATCATGGGTGCTAAAAAAACTCAAAGAATACGTAAGTGGGTGAATTTAAATATATTTCAGTCGGGGAAGGTACTGCGTTTGGTCTGATTACAATATTTATGAGTGCTACCTACCCACGGTTACGTTTAGTTTGCTCGTGACTCAAATTTCACCCCTTTCTCTCCGGCCAGGCGCTAGGTCGCAATTATTTAGGAGCTGCGAAGTGACGAACATGGTATTGTAATTTATTTTTACATACATACAGGACCTACTGTCTCCCATGGAGGTAGGCAGAGACAATGGAACGCCAATTGCCACTGTTCTTACACACTTCTTTCGCTTCATTCTGTTGTTGCTAATGTCCTTAGGGTGCACTGGTCTTTTAGCTTGCTATTTGTCTACTCATTTGCTCCAGATTTATAAGGTATGAATTTCTCTTTGGTTGAGAATTGAGTAATAGCTGTACCCGTGTTACTTTCAAACCCAAGGTAAGTGTTTGCATTACAAGACCAGCAAAGATGTTATGGATAACTAGCTTCTGCCAGTGGTTTTGTGCATATTGTCGTGGGATAAAAAGTATCATTTTATCCAAGTCCGCTCATACCCTGTCTCTATGCCAAATTTCACCAAAACCTATTCAGTAGTTTCAGCGTGATTGACGGACAAAATCCAAACAAATAAACTTTTATATTTATTCACATTTATAATATTATAGAGTGATTGATATACTTTAACACGCTCCGTTCATACCTACAATGACATTATAAATAAGCATATTCATAAAGTTCACTACAACACGATGATTCGTCCACAACTCACTCACTGATCCTATATCCAAGTTGCCAATACCGCATCCGTACCTATTTACTTCAACACTAGAGTATATTTGCATTGGATATTTTCCACTCCAATCTATCTTTAGTAAATTATATTCTGACAGTTTGAGCATTTGTGTGGCCTACCCAAATGTTCTTTTGGTTGGTGTTGTTCGTCGGATCATTCAGCAACAGGCGTCAGCTGAGCTGATTGTAAACTGACACATGCGTGCTGCCATCTGAACAGGTCCGCTCAAACTGCTGTGGTTCTTTCCTCAAAAGACCACTACAGAATCAACTTCTCCGACATCTTTAATTGATTTTGTCTGGACTTTAAAAGAGACTATGACCTCTGAGTTTGTTTCGGCATTTCTTCTCAGAGTAGTCGGATAGGAAATGCCGGCCTCATCTAGTTATTTAAGAGATTGACGTGTAAGTGTTATTTTATAACCTATTTGCAAAATAAATATCCCGGTATCATTTATCATTTATTTACTGATATTTAAAGGCTATTTATTACCTATTGTAAATATTTGAAAAATTTAAACATTTCCGCACCCGAAATTCGGTGCTTACGCGTTGCGTCTCTTGCTCAGTAATCTATGAATCGACCAACGAGGCAGTTCTGTATCTAATTAAATGACGGATTAGTTTTTTTTATAATTAAACAAAAACAAAACAGCCAATAACATAGACACAAATCCTCTCATTACAAGTTACAACAAACCAATTTTCTTCTTCTTGATCTTTCCAAACAACGTGTAGTGTTGTTTATCCTTATTCTAGTATATCCTTTACCATCGTTTACCCATTACTCAGACAAAGGGATTACCTTTGAAACGACTTCCGTTTCGATATCGCAGCTGATTATAATTTAGCCCACGCCCACAGCTCGAGCCGATTGAATCCCAGCAATATTTTTATTAGAAGAGGCACTGCAGAAAATCGTATGCTTATTCCGGATAGTCTCTAACACGTACGCATAGAGTAGTCTCGTGTTTTGGAAGGACAGAGACTTCATCTGTCCTAAGGGTTGGTTCATATCTGTTGGATTATTATTAGAGGTATAATTATTATAGTGATTACTTTAGGTAAATTATAAAGAAAAGATTATTTTGGAGGGAAAAACAATGTATAATGACTTGCCAATAAAAAAGTAACAGAGTTGCCAACATAAAATTAAATTAAATAATTGCCAGTGTAATGAAAAAGGTTGCGTTCACTATTCAACAGGAACATGCGTCGGTCGCGTAACGCCAGAACAGACAAATGTATAGAAAAACATTTGACTGTTTTCACTCAACCAATGATACGCTCGACGTATTTTACGTTACATATCAACCGCCCCTAAGTTGTACCTAATGGTTTATCGTGGTGCGTTCTTGATGATTTTAGACATTAATCCTAGTGAGTTTCTGTCTAAATTCTTCATTACTCCAGATATTTTAGATTCAGAGCGGTTAGATATTAATGCCTCTTATTGACTCCCGATCGCAATTAAGATGGATTTTGAACTATGATGATCGGATATTAACTTCAGTTGTTTAAATTGATGTTGTAGGTCATCTCAATTCAAGAGAAAGAAAAAATTTCTATTTTCAGTTTCTGAAGAATTCTTCTTAAGTTTTTTCTTGTGTTTGAAGCCATTGTTGAGCCACTTTACCCATGTTGTAGGTCCAACTAGAATACATATTATAAAGTACCTTCTGTTACTAAGTTTATATAGATATAACAAATACATGAACCCATTTTAGCAAAATTATAATAAATCTATTTAAAAACTTAAATAAAATATATACCTAGGTAAATCTATTTACAAATTGTTTCTATTACATATTTTGTTATGTAAATCTATAAATAAATATAAATACTCAATGTTTCTACAATAGAATCGGAACGATGTTATCCTGTATTTGTTACTGCCTAGTTACAAAACTCCTAGCAATCGGATTAAATAAAACAAAACTACAATCTAGGCAATTCCTATACTCGTAAGGTTTCCAGGAATGAATATTTTTGCTAGGAACTGAAATATTTTTGGACACCTTTCGTATATCAACATGTAGGTAGCGTATTGTTTTTGTTTTTACCCACCTAAAATGTTTTACAATTTTCAGGGAATGATCACGTGGCACAGTCACACTTTGGCCTGACCGGAGTGATATTGTGTTGTTTTTGACTTTGTGAGTGAAGTTACTGGAGCCTCTCCCCTGCAAAGGCTAACAACGCTATTGGGACTCCTCTGGTGTTATGGTTATCTTTTGGCGACTCTGATGACTCATCATCAGTAGATTATTCTATTAATTAGAGAAATCATTATGATTTCCACTAAACTCAGTAAAAAACGTTTCTGGAATTAATATATTATAGTAATAAAGGCCACCTACGTTCTGTTAAGCGATTCCATTTAATATATTCCAAAAAGAGTTCCATTGTCTCTGCCAACCCCCATTGGACACAGGCGTGTATGTATATTCCAAAAACGACTCAATTAAGTCTTAAATATGACAATCTACAATTGGAATGTGACTGTTATTCAAAGATATACTTTAAATAGTAGGTAGGTAGTCTCTGTTTCATTTGTCTACCCTGTCCCGGTTACAGGTGCATATTTGTGCAAATTGAACCTACCTGACTCGGTTATACGCCGGTTTCGAGTGGGATTATCGTTCTCTGCACTCAATTGTTCCAATATATTTATATTCAGAACTAAATTAACATATAAATATTACATTGCAGTATTTATATTTTGTATGTATGTGAGGATTACTCTTTCGATATTTTTGATTTTGTTTTAAATGTGTATATTGAAAGGCATTGTGATAGCTTTTTTTTTCTACAGTATAAGCCGGTAAACGAGCGAACGGATCTCCTGGTGACGATGGTAAGAAATCGCTACCGAAACACCAGAGCCGTTACAAGTGCGTTGCCGGCTTTTTTGGGGGTTAGGAATTTAAGGGTTGTTGGGGAATCGGAGATTGGGAAGATTGGTAAAGGGGGTAATTAGCTACTTTGACAACAAAAATAATTATTGTTTTGCTGAAGATCTGAGGTAAACTTAAAACATTATAATATGTTTAGTTGCTTTGATTGCTTAATACGCTATCTTACATCATAAACACTAAGTTGAAATTTAACCACAAAAGACCTAGAATATTCTAGATCAAAAACATGCCAAGTGCTTAAGAGAAACAAAGGAGATTCTACCAGCACAAATCTAAGAAGAACCGTTATTAAGTCTACAACTATAATCTTGTTTTTATCTCAACTCGACCTATAAAAGTTAGCGAAGAAAAATACAGAAACATAAGGATAAACACAGCTTTATCGCTCATTAAATCGTTGTGCTGCGTTTGTGTTGGTCGAGTGAACTGTCTAGGAGGACTAGTGTGATTATCAATCATCAAAGGCCGGCAACACGCCTGTAATTCCTCTGGTGTTGATGGACACACGCCTATGGGTAGCGCTGATCGCTTACCATCAGGTGACAGGTCTGCTCGTTTGCCACCTAGTCCATAAAAAAATAGTCCTTGATATTCCAACATTGGCCCTGTAAAAGGGGGTTTTACCATAACCTTGTTATGATCAGCGTAAGGTCCTATTTCCTGAAGTCCACCGGGATGTCTCACCCATTCGCACGAAGTTCACTTCAAGTTCCTTTATGCGAACTGTTAAGGAGTGTAAGGGTGTACGAAGGGTTGTTCACGGGCAGACGTGCTCGAATGTGGACTGCATCACCGCTTACCATTAGGCAAGACAGTGTTCAAACGTCGACCCATAACGTTATATAAAAAAAAGTTTTAGTACACAACCTTAGTTGGCTTTTATGTCACCTATCTACGTGAAGAGTAGAAGTGATTACAATTTTCTTCTATTACGTACTATAATTGAACTGTGTAATTGTGTATGACTTCAGTTCTTCCACTGATCTATCATTGGTTACTCTCCCACTAACTAGCTTGCTTACTCACTTAAATGTAAACGCAGCACAAGATGGCAGCCGATGAAAGAACATTGTTTGGTCATTGTTTCCGAGACATTAGAGCTATGCGTGGTAACTACCCAACTGTG
Source organism: Spodoptera frugiperda (assembly GCF_023101765.2). Lineage (NCBI taxonomy): Eukaryota > Metazoa > Arthropoda > Insecta > Lepidoptera > Noctuidae > Spodoptera > Spodoptera frugiperda. The sequence goes on along the minus strand of NC_064220.1, from coordinate 3,601,407 downwards.
ATATAGCAAGAATTATTACTATTTATACATTATATTATATTTGATTAGTACGATCAATTCCAATATTCTGTATTATAAGACCTGTTTTGTGATCGTTTCCCTGTTAGGGAAAATTGAACTTTCAATTAAGGTGATAAGACTTAAGGCTGCACTCAGAGACAATTAATGATTACTTAACCTAATCCTTAGTAACGATTTTGTATCGAAAACAATTGCTAAGGTCTGGGTTAAGTAACAATTAAATGACTCTGAGTACGGCGGTTAAACTTTTTGATTATTTTAACTTAAATGTGATACCGTTTTTGTATTCTAAGCGCATGTAAAATTCAATAGATATCTTCGATTTTATTCTGTCCTCATGAATATTGCATTGGCCATTCAAATTATGAAATTCTTAGTCAATGTGAGAAACGAGACGAGGGAGAATATTCTGTAGACTGAAGAAAGTGAAGTTTAATACAAAACTAACTAACGAAGAAGACATCCACTGCTGAATAAATGTCCCTTACTTTTTATGGTATAAGCCGGTAAATGACCAACGGATCACCTAATGGTAAGCAATCGCCGCCCCCGATGAGCACCCGAAACACCAGAGGCGTTTCAAGTGCGTTGCCGGCCCTTTCAAGTATAGGAATTTAAGGAATTTGTTGTAGGGGAAATCGGGGATTGGGAAGATAAGGTATTTGGGCCTCTGGTAACCTCATTCACACAACGCTAACGTTGTCTTACGTCGGTTTTCTGTGAGGCCGTGGTATCACTCCGGTCGAGTCGGCCCATACGTGCTTCGGCACGGCTCTCCCACACTTAAATCTACTTCATCATATTCAACTATAATAACGGCTTTAATTTTCACGCTAGATGGCGTTAACATCACCTTAAGTTCACTTCAACCAACCACTGTCGCAGTAAAAACGAAAAGTCATTGATATTAGGAAGTATTATAATATTAGATATTACCTCATAGTTCCTTATTTTGACTCAATACGTCTCATTGTTATCTATAGCAGGAACAACGGACATGGTATTCTACCTAATAATGACAAGACCTTTGTTCAACTAAAAATGCTATCAAAAATATTACTTGGCCTGTTACATGCTCGATATTGTGGAGACCTCTTGTTTGCAACCTCCATTAATTTAGGCTGGCAACAAAAGGCAGACAGGGATTGGTAAAGTTTGGCTTTTGATCAAACTTTTCATATTAATAGCTTCACGAAAATGTAGTGTCGTGCCGGCCTTATGTTCTACAGATATTAGGTAATTTCTAAAAGGATTCTCGTTGCCTACACGTTTCCTGTGTCTGAGATTATTTGTTGGGAACTTGTGTTTTGTTTGTACTTAAATTATGCTATTGGATTGTGGAAAGTTTTGCTGAAATATCCGAAGAGATAAATGAAAATAGGTTTTGAAGTAGTTAGAATGTTAAGTCGGGCTTTCTGAGACATTGCTTTACCACAATGAGACAAAGTCGTGAGTTAATAACGCATGTATTGTACTAATATTTATTGGCTTAAAGAAAGCATTATATTTTTTTTCTTTTTAATATCTGTTACGTTTTGTAAACACTGCAACTGATAAGTTTGTAAAAAAATCGCTATGGAAGAGCGTCGATAGTCTCTTAACATAGACATTCTTTGCGTAACTTGATGTTTTGTGAACACCTAATAGCTATGTAGTGGACATGATGTGTGTCATTACCTGCAACAAATGAGTAGTTTTCATACTAACTTATGAGCTGTAGTTAATTTAAGTAATTTTATAAGATTCGTAGCAATTGGCGTTCCATTATCTCTGCCTATCCCTATGGGAGACAGGCGTGAGGTTATGTATGTATGTATGTAAGTAAATCTTAGTGTCATTATATGCTAATTATCTTTATTTTTTAACCCGTCTCATCTACAAACGCCACTAATATATATTATAACGAAACATAAAATCATATGAACTCTCCTATCAAAAAAAAATCAACATCCACTGCGGTTTTTCCAGCAGTAGCCAGAGAAGCCATGTAAACAATTCCAGCATTGTATTATGAAGTGTGGGTTACAAGTGGTGCGGTGTTTTCCATTGTGATCGGATCATTGGCAGGTACCCACAATGGCCGCATTGCGCCAAACCTTTTGTTTTGATACCAGACCCTTATTGTACCAATCGTGATGGTACCTTATCACTGTCACTATTTAAGCCACGCAATAGAGAAAAAAGTTGTTGTAAAACCTTTGTCTGATGAACTAGTTATTGGTCGTGGCTTCGCTTATGTCATAGTTCTTTTGAGTGGAATTTTGAAGAAGGTAGTTAAATTTTGATAGTATTATGGTTTAACGTATTGGTTTGAAAGTAAAGGCGTTTTAGTACTTGAGTGGGTATTGATATAATAGATTCATCCTTGACTCCAGTTTCTTTTTTGGTTTGTAACGTTGCCCCACACTAGAATTTTCTCCTATTTCGTGAGTGCGTTTACAAACATACATGTTCATACAACATACATATCCAGACAGCGGGTTCTCATATTTATGAGAATTCAGAATACAAGTTGAAATAGACGAAACACGCTTAAATTGAAAAGCATCTACGATGATCTAATTGAAATTAATATTAATTTATTCCTATTTTGAACTAATCTAGTACTCTATTAAACTTAAAAAAGAAGTCTAGTACTCGTTCTAGTCTTGATTAACTTTCTAAAACCTAGATACACTTAATTAGATTTTCAGCGTTCAATATTTTATTTTAATAACAATATTACACTTTCAGATAACTTAGAATACTTAGAAATGACTTAAATTATTTGGAAAGGGCTTATTTAATTTAGAAAATCTTCGTCAAGTTCATGTATAAATTTAAGTAAATTGTGCAGACTTGATGAATTATTTTATTAATACGTTCAAAATGAAATTAATGCTAGTTGTAGGTAATGAAAACTTGGCTGTTTTAAGGTAAGCGTTCACAGGCCCGCACCGTACGCATCGGACGCGTCGTATGCATCGGACGCATCGCACGCAACGGATTTTAGTTAGTCTTGTATAGAAACTCATATAACTGCGTCCACTGATCCGCATCGTACGGACTGCTCATCGGCAATGCCTACATGCGATGCGTACCGATGACGTCATACGGAATGCCGATGCCAAAAATCCGAGTGAAAGTGACATCGGCAATCTGATTGCTAATACTCGCGTCGGCAATCCGAACGCTGCCGATACAGTGGACGCAGTCATGCGATGCGTACGATGCGGACCTGTGGACGCTTACCATTATACTGATAGATATTTTATAGAAGATTTTAGGGTCCCTAGAAATAGGGGCTAAGATTGAAATACTTTAAAAGATTAGAAGTTGATAGATGATAGTGTCAGAGGCTCATTGGCAACAGTTTTGGGCTATTTTAGTTCGTGGTTTGAAAGATATTTTACACTTGTGATTGATGATGTGACTTTAGACTTTAATTTTTGGTTTTAGTGATCTATATCACTAATATTTGAGACATTAATTACATTGCGGATAAATGTTTTTATAATACCTATCGTGTGACATACTAAATTAGCTTAAAATCACGGTTTACATACGTACATTAATGGAGAATACAGATAGAGAGAGAGAATACACGATAAAGAGTCCCTGTGTGACTCGAAACTAGTAGAGCTTTTCTTATTGCAGATAATTGGCTCACAAGGCGAGCACTGCGCACGGTTATGGGCCCCACATATGACTTGAAACTAAACGAGTAATCACGTATATTCTATACAGTTTATAACCCTCACATATTATAATTTAAAATTAAACCTTAAAACCCAACTAATAAGCAACACTATGGCTCACATCAAGGCTGATACTATCACCCAGAAGGATCCAATAAAACGATTAACATAGAACATATACCATACACCACACAATGACATGCCCACAAGCCATGAAGCAAATACAAAGAGGAGATTTCATAACTGGATTTCCCTTTAACATAATGCGTGACACTTTACGGGGAGCGCGAGACGTTACAAACCACGTCCCTCTCTATTTTCTATCTAGGAATAGGACCGGGGTAGTTTGTTGTTAGTAAGAGTCTGACACTCTCTCTCGTCTAGCCTAAGCCGAGAGAAGTCATTGCATGATATTCCCCCCTTAAAAAAATATATAAATAAAGCGGTCCTATACTATAAAAATGTTTAAATTGCAATTTTCTGGGCTCTTATAACCTATCTACACCTTTTTACTTATAATATCATTGGGCAGGGCCGTATTTTTATGTCACTGCACAATTACATTATGGCATCTCCTCTTAGTACTTGCTTCATGGATATAACTATCCAAACAGATATAACAGAAACTTAAGTCTTAATATCCAGCTAATAATCTAAGAGCTACTATCTCACCCGGATATTATCCGGCCATGCAGATTTATACCCGGCTTATATCCCGGTGCATATTGCGAGCTGCAAGCCTATTCAAACCGCCTGTGAAATACGTATCGGTAGACTTTATCCTGGCTTACTTGGTGCATTTCTTGGCTCTAGGCTTAGAATGGGCTGGGAAAGAAATGGGCTAGGTGGGGCAATTGTTTTGCCGGTCTTTAAGTGAAATATAGGTTTACACATTTTATTTTCTGATTAGGTAAAGGTTTGTAGTAGATGTAACCCACTTTTCGCCATTATTTAAAGAGTCTCGTGCAATATTCTACTGCTTTATATTCGGTATGGATCCAGACAGCGTGCTAATGTTATATGTATATTTTCGAATACTGGAAAAGCTCTATAAGACTGCCTCGTTGGACCAGTGGCGGCAAGTGCGACTGCCGGTCTTGGGTTCGATTCTCGAGTCGGGCAAGTATTACTGAGCTTTTTTCGGTATTTCGAAAATTTCTCAGTGGTAGCCCATTCTGCTATTGTTCCGGGTATATGCCAATAGGTTCACCTTCTATTAGAATAGAATAGAATACTTTATTTGGTGATTAAAAAGTACTTATAACACAAATGGTGGAAAAGTGGGTGACTGGTGTACATTGTGTAGTAGCATTAAGTGTCGTAATGCGCACCCCTGCGTGGTTAAAAGGTGTGACGTTGCATGCGTTGCATACTCTATAAGTCTTGACATGAACCGTAATGATCTGGACATGCACTTGCAACTTAAGGGTTCTGAGTGTCTATAATATGTAACGCTAATTGCTTACCATCAGATGATCCGTTTTCTTGAACAACGCTGGAGTTTTACTCAACACTCCCACTTCTTACTATCAGATCAATCAAGCTGTTTCACTAAAACCACCTTAAAATGTAACCTATGAAAGTTTAAAATACGTTAACACAATTCCGTACAGGTTTAAATAAATAAATACTCGTGAAATGTCTAAATAATTTATGGGAACAGGTGAATTTTCTCGCGCACTGCCTCGTCCGCGTCCTACCTATGTAGGTCTGTATATATGTATGTATGTATGTATGTATGTATGTAGTTAATTATATTTGTTTTATGTTCGTACATTTACCACCATTGTATTGCAGGCTGTTTGACGGAACTTTACACGCTTTTGTTATTCTTTTTAGAAGAATACAGCTTGTTAACTTCACGCCTAAAAGTTTAGTTGTCATAGTAGCTTTGTAATGTATTGATTGTCTTATTGGTTGAACGGCCATAATCGCAACTGCCGTGCAAAAGGTTTCGGGTGTGATTCACAATTTGGGTAAAAACTAACGGGTTGTTTTGTTTTTTTTGTATTGACTATCACATTAGATTGTGATCTTTTTAATAAACAAAAAGTTTGTGGCATTAGTCCCTAAATGAGACTAGCATTAAATTTTTACCATTTATATTGTAACAAACTGTTGGAAATTGGAAAAAGAGACCCAGTATTGTCAAAAACCCCAGCCTCGTACTACAACAAAGAATTCCGAAACTGCAAACACCGAACAATATTTTTTTCTAACGGGAAACCGAACACGGAACCACTAGCTTAACGAGAGAGCCTAAAAAACTGTCAATACCCCTATATACATATAGAAAGCTTTCACAGTTTTGGTCAAAGCCTAGAATATAGATTTTTTTATGGAATAGGCCGGTAATATCGTGGTGGCCTGGAGGTTTAAGACGTCCGCTCCTCATGGGTTTGAAACCTACTAACTACAAGTACCAATGATATAAAAACAAATATTAATATATCCAAAACTATTATAACGTCGGGCCAGTGCTGAAAATCAGCGCCGCGACTCCAGCTATCGCGCTCGGGTCGCGGCATTTAAGCTGGGTACTGGCCTTTTTGCACCTTGACTTTTATGTTTTTTTCTTTATAATAATTAATTTTTATGTTTATTGTTTTTTTTAAATGGTGCAAATAAACTGCTTTTCTTTCTTTCTTTCTTTCAGTGTGATTTTATCATAATTTGTATGTACTTCCTAAGATTATTTAGACACCACAGACACACGGTGAAGGAAAAATAGTGAGGAAAGTTGAGTTTATAATTTCTAATTATAAGTTTGAAATCGTCAACACTCATTGAGGAAGCGTGGTGACCTAACCTCCGTGCGAGAAGAGGTCTTTGGTAAGCAGGTGCCACTTATAGGCTGTTGATGTAAAGGCCGATAAACGAGCAGACCTGATGGCAAGCAAACAGCGCCGCCCATGGATACCCACAACACCAGAGGAGTTACAATGGCGTTGCTGGCCTTTCGAATAGAGAGCCTTAAAAAAAATTAATAAACAAAATTAAAAACTTCAATGGCCTTCATCATTACAATAAACTACCAAGTCACCCAACAATGAGCGGTTAATGTACTTTGAACATTAAATAAATTACAATAAAGTTCAAATGGGGACATCAAGCATTCTATTCCTTTGAGCCTGTTGTTTTAATTTCAACTTTATGTTGACTAGTCGCAATTTTAGTTTTATGTCCCTCCAAAATACTGAGCAAGTCAATTTCAGTTTTATTATGGACAGTTTAAATGTAATAAACAGTTCATAAACTGGCTATGTAAGAAATTAGAACAATAGGTACCTAGGTATTTAGTTTCTTAAATAAATTACCTAAGTTTTCTTCCAGGCTTATATTTTCAAGTGCCATGATTCTCCGGAGCTGCGGACTACCTAACGAGTTTACCGGGGCTCCGGCTCGAAAAGCAGGAGTAGGAACGGGATCGTTTTTAGTCAGTAAGAGTCTGACATTCCCTCACGCCTCGCCCAAGGCGGGAGAAGTAACTGGATGATTCCCCCCCCCAATAAAAATTGAGTACTGTATAATACGAGATACGAAAACCAATACAGATATACTTCTCTTTTTTTGTTTCAGATTTCCAGTTTCAAGACCTCATCTTCAACGGATTATGTCATAATCCGTCCACTGCTAGACTATCGGCCTCTTCTACTTTATACGACTCACCATACGCTTGGGTCTGGTTCTGGTCGGGCAGCAAGAAAGTACTAGGCTATTTCAGATCATATCTACCATTACTTAACTCTCAGATTTATCTGCATTCCCATTCAACATACATACATACTCACACTCATACCACACATTCCTACAGAGAATTAATTTCTCAACACCTTTCTCAAAGCACACCACAAAACTATTGTGCCATCCTCAATCCTCACTCCTTTAATCACACAGCCAATAATAAAGAACTACGCTTGTATTGTAAAGCGCCATTTAATCAACAACCCACAAATAACTACGCTTGTATAAAACGCTCAGCTTTTATACGAGTTCTGTACAAAAACTTGGAGTGGTACATTCAATTTTCCTATCGGAAAAATCTGCATGGCCGACAGATATTTGCACTGGCTAAACGTCTGTTGTAAGGGTAGTTTTGCAAAAAGACCAAAATAGAGTAGTAGGTGTCTTATTAATAGAAAATTGCTGTAATTTTTCAAAGGACTGAATAGAGATATTACTCTTTTATTTATTCGTATAAAAGGAAAGATTTATTCGAAGTAAATTATTATGACTACTTACACATCATTTACAACTTAAAAATACCTAAAAAAAGGAATAAAAACGTATACTCTGCTGTCTGTATACCAAATTCATCAAAATCGGTTCAGTAGTTTCACCATTATTGACGGATAAACACCGAAACATCACAAACTTTCACATATTTTATAATATTAGTGTCCATAAATTAACTTTAGAGGAAGGCTAAACATCATGCAACCTATAACTGGCTATTGCTGACCAAAGACCTCTCCTCACACAGAGGTTTGAGCATTAGTCACCACGCTTGCTCAAGGCGGAGAGGCTAAACGATTATTATTTATTGATGATTCTATTATCGATAATTTTGAACACCCAATTCCTGCCTGATAATGGGACTCAGCTAATCCTTGGCTATCACAACATAACCATTTAAGAAACGTAACACTCGAGTTTGATAATAATTCCATCGTCCTAGCGACAGGTGAGGCGTAAGACTTGGAGCAAAACACACAAAATTACTTACCTAATACAAATCTCAATTACATAACCAAAACACCTATACTGCCTAGACTAGATGTCAACAACCATGTTACACAATTCGAGTATTAAATATGAATTCCCATGGCCCAATTAATTGGGCCACACCCAACCGTTTAGGTAAAATGTAGGCAGTTTATTGAAAATCTAATTAATGTTTACATTAAGCAATTTACACATACAAAATTTACATTTGAAACATTATTTCGGTAGTTCTGTACACGGCGAAGTATGAATAATTAAAATATTTTACACGTGTGCCAGTTTCACTAGTATTTATTTGTATTTAAAGTATTTAAACAAGGTTGAGCATTTTTGCTTTTTATGAGTGGAATATCAAAATATGTATGTTGTTTAGTCGGCTATGTCAAAACGTAACGATATTTGATTTATATTATGTAACACGGTAGATATTTTTTACAATTGCTGACATAATACATTAGACACGTAATTTTTATTTTCTTAAAGTCCGTCTTGTAGATCATTTTGAAAATATCACGACACGTATTTTTTATTTTCTTACCGAAACAAATACATGTCTTATATTTTGTCATTACCAAACTGATGGAATAAATAAAATTTAAACATACCTCGTCCCTATTACATCATTGTAATTTCTAACCTTACCAATCACAGGAATCAATCTTAGATTGGTAAATAAAAAATAGAAAAACCCTGATCTAACACTTTGTTTAACTCAGTAACCAAACCAAACTTGACAATTACACTTACTAGCACTCGGCTAAAGTGGCAGTTAACCGAATCTACGTAAACATAAAGCCTATTTTGGCTCGCATGAAAATTAATTATTCACACAAATAGAACGAACCATAGCAGACGGAACTCAATTTATTATCACTATACAATCATCATACAGAACCCAGTGTCCATTCACAATGTCCGATAATTCACAGAAACAGCGCAGACACACGGTTTCGTGCGATAAATACAACTTAAGCCGATTAACCGGCCCATTACCGGCCGTTTAGACTGGATATTACTGGTTTCGACCAGCCGTAACTAGTTGTAACCAGTTCGAACCGGCACATGCGCCCGTGTTGCGCCGTAATTGGATGTGTTGTGTTAATTCAATTGATTAAGGATGCAGGTAATTAAAGTCCAGCTGTTTCTAAAAGTAGATTTAGTGTTTATTTGATTTTCTGTTTAGTACCTAAAATTTGATTATTTAAAAATAAAAATAACAGAGGAAAATGAGCAATCATCCTTAAGTTAATGTCAAAATGGCAATTCCAAAACAGATGTGTATCTTATCGCTGCACCTGAAACAAGTGTGGAAGGGCCTTGTTTCGGCACGAATGGGCCGGTTCGACCGTAGTGATGCCACGGCCTCACAGAAAGCCAACGTGAAACAACGCATGCGTTGTGTTTCGCTGTGTAAGTGAGGTTACTGCAGTAACCCCCCTTGCCAACCCAAAGGCCGGCAATGCACTTGTAACGCCTCTACTGTTTCGGGAGTCTTTAGGCGGCGGAGATTGCTTACCATCAGGTGATCTGTCTGCTCGTATACCGGCTTGGACCTGATCCTGAAACAATAAAAAACCAATAACCTGAAACAATAACAATAGTACAGAATGATATTAGCAGAAACTACACAAACAACTTATTCTCTAAAGAAATAAGCTCTCAAACGAAGTAAAGGCTCTAAAATCTCAAAGATTCTAAGCTAAAATTATATAAGATGGTGCGCGATATGTTTTGCATGCGAGATGCATAATGTTGCATAATATGCCCATAAAGATCCCGTGAAGTGGCCTTTGCCGGTGCTGGCTGCTGCTCACACCGATGTGTAGCTTCATTAATGTGTTTAGTTTTAGACTTATAGATTTTGTCAATTTTCTCTGCTTCTCTGGTCAAGTGTTCGCTGTTGCGATTGTCTGGCAAGGTTTCGGGTTCTGATTTCCGTGTCGGGCAAAGTATTACTGGGGTATTTTCGGTATTTTGATGATTTCTCAGTAGTTTCATAGAGTCCGGATTTTTTATGATTGGGTATAACAGTTGAGTGATATTTTTAAGATTTATATCTGATGTACAGCTTGCGCTTGCGTTGTATTTCATTTTATGAATGAGGTTACCGGAGGCCCATTTACCCCCTTCCCAATCTTCCTAATCCGAGTTGTTGGGGAATTGATCCCAAAAATTCTTTAATTCCTAACCCCCAAACGGCCGGCAACGCACTTGTAACATCTCTGGTGTTTCGGGTGTCCATGGGCGGCGGCGATTGCTCCCTATCAGGTGATCCGTGTGCTCGTTAACCGACTTATACCATAAAAAACCCAGAAAAATATGAAGATATACTTTTTAATTCAACACAAAAGCTCGTTTCGGTGTACTAGCCATCCAGTAGTGCCAGTTAAGAGTTCAGGAGCGGCGGCCTAAATGTGTAGTGGCGCAAAGCAGAGAGGTAACGACTTCCCTCAAATTATTTCGGAACGCTATATTAATATTATGACGGCAACTTTATGACTAAAATGTGTATTAACTAGCTTTTTAACGACGGTTTGCGTGAACATTTTTGCCAAGTTTGTTTATGACTCACAACGTGTGTGGAAATAGTTAATGGAAACGATAAAATGAGGTTTTTCCGTTTTACTGTTAGGTGTTTTCCAATAATGGCTCGTTCTGCCAATAGTTTGAGAGTCATATTTCCTTTGGAGGATTTTGTAGGCAATTTTTACTGTGATGAAGCGTTTCGATGTAATAGAGTACCTATATATGGGACCTATTTTTTCCTAATATTCATTTGCGAATGTCTTTTTGGTAGTATGCAGTTTTGTGCTTATATATAAAACCTTTTTTATTACTGAATTAAGTAATAAGAAGGTAATACTAAGCAAATTAAAAATACCTACTCTTAATCGACGAGCATGAAAAGACTGTTTATTAAAAAGGGTTTGATCACCCAGTGAACATGTCACCCTGTTGATGACGCGAATGAGTTATGTAAGATTCGTAGCAAAGCATTTCATTATATCTTATGTATGTATATCTTATTACTTGAGACTAATAACAAATTATTGTAGGACAAAACAAATCATATTAAGAATCATTATCCAAACATAACTTATAATAAATAGGATAAAATTATAAAATTAAATACTCAACAAAAGACCTACCTTTGATTATATCTCCGTCCTTTTCACACATCCCTCAATTGAATACTTCCCATAATATTAGACACGAAAAAAGTTTATCATCTATCTTTCTCTTTCCCCCCTTTTTGTTTGTGTAATCAAGTGTTAAGACACAAGTTCATATGAACAGATTCCTTTGTATCATTATGCCGAGGTATATTGAAGGTTATTGGAGTGTACCAAAGGTTTTCTATTGAAATTTTCGGTTACAGAGAACTTTTTTTTTCACCTTTTTCGATACAGAGTGTGTTAGTTACGTTTCCTTTAATCTTTGTAAGTAATTAACAGTATTTTTCTGTGTGTTAGTGTGGTTACCCTATTAGATCTGTCGTTGTACGAGAAAGTGTGACGGTTGCGTGCAATTTTAGGTTAACAGTGGTAAATAATTATTGGACTTTTCTCTACTTCGAAATTAGGAGTTTGAACTTAGGATGCTTTTCACCAGAGGTGTACTATGTTGCTATGCCACGAAGATGTAATAGCTAAGTTGTGACACTATGTGATCGGTTTCACTGATACTAAGCTATGTAGCTGTGCGCGTAAGATGTGCTACGAAGATGCGCCGCCGCAAAATGGCTGTGCGAGAAAAATGCACAGCTAGAGCACGCGATAGCAGGCCATCCATAGCACGTACCCTTCCATATAAAAAAAACATAGCTTAGCTGAGTCTGTTACCACCAGTGCTAAGCTATGATTGGTGGAAGTCAAACGCATAACTTATGGTACTTTGCTGTGGTTGGTCCATAACGCATCTCTGGTAGAAAAGCAATTTCAAATTCAAATTAATTTATTCATTGTAGATCACAGATAGGTATACAATACTGTTGTACCTAATACATAATACAGCATCCTTAATCCATTTCTTCTTAAACTTTGCCTTATACATAGAGAATTATATTTACCCTACAAACGCTGTCAGACTTTTGCTTGAATTGTCAAACATAGCCTCGCATAACAAGTAAAAACTCGTCGTTTTTGTTAGAAAATCTTTGGTAACGTTTGCACAAAATTCCCCTGTACTGTTGAAGTGCACTTCACATGTGAGTGTGGAGTCGAGAGCGAAAGGGCGCGTGTACATTGAGAGGCATGGTATATATAGTAGGGGATTTTTTTTACAGACGGATAGAAATGTTACTACATTAAAGATGAAATTACCTTGTATAACCGACTTTTCAGTAGGTAATCTCGTAAGTAGTACCTATATATTTAACCTTTATCATTTTTATACATTGATTCCACATAAGGATTTTATTCTGTATCGTGTGTGCATTTACAAACATAAAAAATCACATGCACATGATACGCAGACCCGAAACAATAATTTGTGGATTACACAAAGTGTTTCTTCGTGTGGTAATCGATTCGGTTCAGTGACTGCACGGATCCGTGCAGTCAGTGACTGCACGGATGGTACGGTAGCCAGTTGCCCAGTCACCGCACCATCCGTGCAGTCAAAGTTAATATACAATTCATATAAGTATTTCTGTAATTAGTGAGAATATTAATATTTTTTTTGGTTTGACTGTCCTATATATTGGACTGCAGGTTTATCTGGTTTAAATTAAGTAGAAATTGAATGTAAATAAAATTAAATTACAATAACCACTCCCGTAATGTTTTGTTACGCGTTTATCATCCAGTCTATCTTATAGTGGAAACCCATGGAACTAGCGACTAAGTAACTCTTTTCAAAACACGTTACAATTATTTCTTAAAAGACACCAGTGTAGTACACCTCCTTACATGTTCAACAATAGATGAAAAATGTTTCATGTTTGTTTGCCCGTGACTCCGTACCCTGTGCTCTAGCCTTCAGGTTTCAGCCTGAAAGGCACCTAATTTTCCTTCTCTTCAAGCCTTTTATGGTTTAAATAGGTGTAAACCTTTTGTTGGTATAATATTGGTTTCGTTTGAACAAAATGATGGTGGTACTAATTTGTCCAAATGTTATGTTTAAGAATGTGACTGCTAAGTACAAGAGCGTGATCCAGAGCTTCGGACTATCTAGCGGGTTTACCGGGGCTCCGACTCGAAAAGCAGGAGAAGGAACGGCGTGGTTATTAGTCAGTTAGAGTCTGACACTCCCTCTCGGCTCAGCGAGAAAAGTAATAAGATGATTTATCCTTTTTTTAAAAAAAGTAGAGGCATCAATCACAAGGGTTTATTAAGTAATATATTTTCTTCACGACCTAGTAGCCGCAAATACCTAGCAAAAGGCTTCGGGTTGTCCCTGTTCGGACTAAGTTCTTTAGATTAATTTCTATAGGTAATTTGCTCATATAGATGCAGCCAAAATTAATACCAAACCACCACAGATGGGGCTCAGTAGGGCTGACGCCTCATCCGGAGCTGCGGACTACCTAGCGGGCTTACTAGCAGGCGTAGGAACAGGGTCCGATTAGACTTCCTCGTAACTAAATCTCTACTGAACTGAAGTTCTACAATAATCTATAAATATAGGCAGCTTAAGATACAAATATATCTTTATATATATCCACGTATATAAGTGGATACTTTGGCGAATACTTGAGTACAACTCGTCTAATGAAAGATCCTTGTGCGAAAAGTTTACAAGCCACGAACTTTTGCGAACGTAAGTATGTGGGCGGGAGCGGTGGGGATATAGTGATAGGCGGAGGCGATTCTTTTAAACGCGGCGATGTGAGAATTACCGCCATATTTCTTTTAATATTTAAGGAACCTTCCATGACTTCAATGGGAGGTAGTGTTATGTTTGAAGATTACAATAGTAAATAAAAAAAAACTCTACATATATGATTTTGTTATGAAAGAACTATCTCTTTCACCGACTGTCTCTGAAGCGACGCATCGTGCGTATATGAGAGTAGAGTCAATGTTTATTTAAGTTAGGTAATTATAATTATGAAAAATATAATAATAATTTTATTTAATTTGTTAGTTAATTATTTGCAATTTTATTTAATAGCTCAAGTTTAAATTCGCCTGACATGATGCCCTGTAATTGAAGGATCACAAAATATGTAAATTATTGGAAATAGTAATATTAGGTATGTCACTTACATTATATTTAAATTCGTTACATAACATAAAATTATTATAGTAAATCGAAATGCAATACGTATTTTAATCAGTATAAAATGGCAATAGTAACATAATTTGATCGATTAAAACTGCTTTTATCCTTCCATTAGCATCGGGCATGTGACTAAAACAAAACTACGTATTTTGAAATCGAAAATTATACATATAAGTAATTATCATTTAAATGCAAATTTAGATATTTATCGAAATTCGATTCCCGATTACCATATTGCAACGATTATTAGCTTATTGACTGAAATTAATTAAATGTGGAATTTAGATAGTGGCTTAACGAGTGTCAAATTAGATTAGCTTTACAATTAGAATATAAATTGCTACTAATTTGTTAGATAATAATATATTTTTCATAGGTTTAGTTTATTTATCATCTTTCTTATTACATTTATTACTGACTTTGTCATAATTTTTAATTATAGGTTTTAACCCGCATTGAGCAAGGGTGGTGATTTATGTTAAACATTATCCATGTGAGAAGAGGCTTTTGGTCAGTAGTGGCTACTTTCAGGCTGTATGATATTTATTGTAAGTAGTTTCACACCAAAATCGCTATTTTTATTTTATTACAGCTTACCAGCTAAGATTCATAAAAAACTATTTTAAAAATATGGGAAACAAAAGTTCGTGTATGATTTTTAATTAAAGGTATATTATTTTTAGACTTTTAAGTAAAAAGATGAGATGAAAACTTGACTTAAAATTATGCACATGATGTACACCATAGTTTATGTAAGTACCAATTTGGTTTTTCTTAGCCATTAAAATTTTGAAATATTATTACCTCATTTATAAAAAATATACTTAAGCTTGAAATCACAATGTAATTTCCACTTGATCTAATAGATAAAGTTTTGGGGCAAAATCGCTCCGCTCATGAACATGACATGCTCTTAAGAATCCGCGGCAGACATACTACCAATCCAATCAAAATGGATGTCCCCTGTTTCAAAATAGTTTCGTCACAGTTTTCTATCCCTTCTACTTGGTATACAAGTAAATGTGAATATATTCAACTATATGGGTATTGGGTATTAATTGGATATTCATGTTCTGATAGTTCTTGTTTTACAACTTGTGCTAGTCTATGATGTCCTTTTTATCTACTAAAAAAAAAAAAAAATATATAACGCCTTTTATGAGACACAGGAGAAAATCCTAGTGTGAAGCAACGTTTAAAAAAAACTGAAGCTTATATTTATGAATAATGGTAGATATGCATAGATTTAGTTTCAAATGTGATTGCCGATTTGAGTAGAGTAAGATGTATTTAGAATTTTGAGGTTTTGCGAAAACCTAGTCTAAAATTGCTGCTTAACGTTACGTCTTGAAACTATATATTCTATACAAGTGTGGCGACACTGACAAGTGACAGATGACAGAAGTCGCACATAGACTATCGATGAGCAAATCAACGGATGACGTCACAAATATCCTGAATCGCACATATGAAGTTTACATGCGAATAAACACGGATAGAAAATCCCAACGAACAACAGTTGGGCAGAAAGCCCGCCAAGCACGATCACCTCGCCTGGTCGGAGGATCCTCCTTTTCTTAGGGAACTTTACTCTCTGTTCCCTAAACAAGTATAGAATATATAGTTTAAGCAGGCATTTGATACCTTGAATAAATGCTGACTAGAGCTATCAGGAGACAAGATTTTCTCTCAGACTATTCAGTACACTTTATAACCACCCACACAGAGACAAAGACAAATCACAACAACAGCCTTTAAGTGGCCACTGCTGATCAAAGGCCTCTTCTCACACGGAAAAGGTTTGATCATTAATCACCACGCTTGCTCAATGCGGGTTGGCGATTTCAAACTTATAATCAGAAATTATGAGCCCAGGTTTCTTCACAATGTTTTTCCTTCACCGTTTGTCAATAGTGTCTAAATAATCTTAGAAAGTACGTATCTTGTCCTTGGTAGGTTTCGAAACCGCACACTAATGCCTCCTATCACAGGCATTATTTGCCTAAAAGGAGGCTTCAAATTCTAATATTTTATGATAAGCTGATTATTACAATAAACTATTTTTATATTTCTATTTATGCATGAGAAGCGGACGTCTTAAACCTCCAGCCACCACGACGATTCACACAAGACAAAATCACACGCCTGTATCTCGCAATAAAGGTAGTTTATTTCACTGCGACGCTGTCCCATCGTCAGTTAATTATGCTAAACAAAAAACTTTGTATCGCCGAGCACAGATCCGTTACTGAGACCGTCCCCAACTTCGAACAGTCACCGTGGAACAAAATTAAAATGTAAATTTCTTTTCGTACCGTGTTCAGGAAGCTTGTTTGGTTCACGAATTGTGGATTTTTGTATTGGAAGTGTGGGGTTATAGGCCTTATAGTGACGAACGAGTAGAAGAGGTGGAAACAGTTTAGTTATGTCAATAAAAGGAATTGAACGTAAGAAATATTTACACGTCTGGAGATTAGATAAAGCTACAACGGAAGATAATTTATTAGAGTACATTAAGAAATTACTGGGAAATGATACAGAAATAACTATTCAGAAACTAAAACCAAAGACTGAAAGAGACTATGCTTCGTTTAAAATAGGTGTAATAGAAAGTGTTTTTAACAAATTGTGTAATTCAGACGTATGGCCACTAAACACAGAGTTTAGTGAATGGATCTTTTTTCGACGCCAAACTCCAATTTCAACCTATGCACAAACAAAAATGTAGTAAAACTTTGAAGATATTTTACCAAAACGTTCGAGGACTCAGAACAAAAATTTCTAAATTTTTAGTCCTACTGGAAGATTCAGATGCGGATTTATTTGCGATCACAGAAACCGGGTGTAATGAGTCTATCTATGACGCTGAGTTAATATTACCAGGATATCACATATTGAGGTGTGACCGTACCGACGGACGCAAACACGGCGGCGTGCTTCTCGTGGCCACACCGAGGTTTGAAATACGCCAGGTACAAATACCAGATAGTATTGACATTAGTAAATATAAGTTTGAAGTAGTTTGTGCTAATGTTTATAAGCAGAACAGGTTTCTGTTTACTTGTTGTGTAGTATATATTCCACCACAAACGAATGAAGATGAGTACTTGTTAATGTTTAGAATATTAGAAACAATTTGTAACAAATATAATAATAACGTAATAATATTAGGAGATTTTAATTTATTTTCGTGCAATAATAATATAAGTAATTGTTATGAGTATTTTGCTGCGTATTGTGAAGTCATTCAGTGTAACAGGGTGCCAAATTGTAATAACAGGCAGTTAGATTTAGTTTTGAGCGGGCGCAGTAATGTAACGGTTGAGGCAGAGCGAGAGGGTTTACAACCAGTGGACGCGTATCACCCACCGCTCGCGGTAGTCGTTGAGGTCTCCGCGGCTGCGGTCTTATCATCCTCGCCGCCTTCTACTTCTCTAAGTAGCACTCATGAGCGCCGTGTATTGTTTGAGCAGTGGAACTTTGCCAAAGCTGATTATAGTTATTTGTATTATTTAATTTCAACTGTAGATTGGAATGATATATACAACATTGAGGATCCCGACTTGGCTCTCAATTTCTTTTATGATAAAATCACAGATGCTTTTAACACATGTATACCTCTTAAAAATAGGAATTCTAAATGTAACAAACGAATGTATCCAGTTTGGTATTCATCGGAGATTATTAAAACTATTGTCCATAAACACCGTCTTCACAAAAAATATAAAAAGACCAAGTCACCTGTGGATTATGAGGCGTTTTCGCGATGCAGGGCCAAAGTTAAAGCTGACACTAGGGCGGCGCATGATTGTTATCGTGACCACGTACAGCAGAACCTGGCTTCGGATCCTAAAGCTTTTTGGAGCTTTATGAGATCGAAACGGAGCAACACTAGCCAATATAAATTAATCAAGGGAGGACAGTTACTGGCAGACCACGAGTGGGCAAGCGAGTTCGCACAATTCTTCCAGTCAGTGTACAGCACGACACCTGCCACTCTAGATGTGGCGGCGGCGAGTGCTTCGGGGACGCAGAACGGTGCCGGTGCGTGGACGCATCTCGGCCGCCTCGACCGGTCAGAGGTGCGGCGCGCGCTTGCACATCTTCCTGCTAAGCGCTCGGTTGGACCAGATGGCATCCCTCCTTTTATACTTAAGGATTGTAGAATGACATTGGTCGATCCGTTGTTGCATATATTTAACAGATGTATTGCAAAGGCGAAATTCCCCGACCGTTGGAAGCTGACACGGGTAGTACCAATACCAAAGGGCAAAGTAGGTGGAGAAGCTAGTGATTACAGACCGGTGGCTATTCTTTCAACACCTGCAAAAATATTCGAATCTGCTATACACAACAATATGTACACACAGGTTCGTAGTTACCTATCCGAGGCACAGCACGGTTTCCGCCCGGGAAAGAGTACGACAACTAATCTACTGCATCAGATGGCGACTGTCATTCCGGCAGTTGATGCTGGACTACAGGTAGACGTCGCGTACCTGGACTTCCGGAAGGCCTTCGACACAGTCGATAATGATGTCTTGCTCTGTAAGCTGGCGGATGTGGGTTTCACCCCGCACACGCTAAAATTCTTCGCCAGCTACTTGAGCGATAGACGTCAATTTATCGACTGTGTCGGATATCATTCGGAGCCTTACTTCACACGATCTGGTGTCAGTCAAGGGAGTAATCTGGGTCCGTTACTATTGTCCTCATGATTAATGACTTATCTAAAATAGTTAAGGATTCCGAATGTCTACTCTTTGCCGATGATCTTAAGCTAAGCAGGGTTATCAGAGATAAAAATACGGATCATGGTTTGCTGCAGCGGGACTTGGATAGGGTTATGGATTGGAGTAGGCAGAATAAATTATATTTTAACATAGAAAAATGTTCCATTTTATCATTCAGTCGTGCTCGTACCCCTAGTCATTGTTCATATCACATGGAAGGGCAACCCATACAACGTGTGGCAGAGGTTAGAGATTTGGGGATAACTTTCACTGCGGATCTAACTTTTAGGAAGCACATCACAAAAGTATGTAGGAAAGCTTATCGCAATCTAGGCTTTGTTCTGCGACAGGCCAATGACTTCAACAATATCAAGGCGTTAAAGGCTTTGTATGAAGCATTAGTTAAAAGTCATATGGAATGTAATGCGGCTATATGGAGTCCCAACGAAGCCAAATACGCGACCATGTTGGAACGAATTCAAAACAAATTCGTGAGATTTCTGTACTTAAAGACATATGGAGTGTACCCGGGATATCCGCTGCTGTACCCGACGTTGTATTTGCTGGGTACAGTGGGTTATTACAGACTAGAAGCGCGACGAGAAGTAATGCTGGCTACTTATTTGTATAATGTCTTACGCGGAAAATGTCACAATCCGAGGATACTGGGTGAGCTTAGGCTGTGCGTGCCGGATGGGTACGTGAGGCGTCGGCGACGGCCGCGGTTGTTGGTGGTACCAGCAGCTCGCACCGAGCTTCTGAAGCAAGCTCCGATGACACGCGCGCTGCACACACTCAATGCTATAGCAGAGCAGATCGATTTGTTTAACTGTTCGGTGAATGACTTCACAAGGGTAGCATATTCCGTGATATGTTATTAAGGTTATTAGGATAATTTAGTATTGTAGTTTCTTTTTAATTATATTATTATTAATTGTGATTTGTATGTATGTTTTGTTTAAGGTATAATATTGCTATTATTAACTTTGTTTGCATGTTGTGTTTAATATAATAAGTAGCTTTTCTGTCACATTAGGTTAAACCTGTAATGATAGATTTAAGTGTGATAAATAAATAAATAAATAAATAAATAAATAAATAAAAACATTATAATTTTCGTGAGACACACTAAATTAATTATTTTGTTATCGGCTTACTCGCGCAACTGTTTGTTGAGGAATTCAACTGGTTTCAAGCCATGCTAGTAGCAGCACGACAATCATTGCGTCGTGTGTCTCGGAATGCTGCTTATGAATATGAGCCTCTAGATCAAAATTCTAGGGATAATACTGCTGTAGAAAAGTTGAAGAAATAAACACTATAAGACTTTCCTTTTAGTCTAGGTAGACTGGTAAAATATTACCAGTATTTATATGCAAACATAGAGAATTCCCAAGTGAATATCTCTCAGAGAACATTTATGTGCAAGAAGTTTATGCTAAGAGTGTAAATACGTCTAGATGGCGTATGTGTGACGTAGCAAACCGTTTACATAACATAACTTATACCTAAATAATTTATGAATAACAGAAATATACTTAGATACAAACGTTACAGCTGATTTTGAGCTTAAGTGGTTAATTTGGAGTTTTCAATATCACATAAGTACTTCCTAGTCTCTCTTTTTCTAGTTAAGTCTCTATCTGTTTTACACTATATGGCATCATCATTTTTATCAAAATCAAATCAAAGTCAAATCATTTATTCCAATGTTTAATTGTACAATCATCATAAATGGGTACCGTTGAAATGTCAATAAATAAAGAAATAAATAATAGTCTGTCAGTCTGTTCGTCAGTGAAGCTAGGTGCTCGTTCCAAAATGTAGATTTGAATGGAAAAGAACCGAGCAAGAAACTCCATTCTTTACTCTTTTGAAAATGCATGTTCACAATAATTTCTGTGATACATTTTTCCAATCAATAATTGTAACGGTTGAACAGTCTCATTTAGCATTCAGTTAGACAGCTAGTCAGAGTAAATCTCAATCTTTAACTCATCGCACTTTACTTATGTCGTCACTCTATCTAGCTAGAGGGCGCACTATCCCACGCTAGTAACAATACATATTCCAAAGGCCTACATGAAGGCGACAAAATATAAAAGCCTCAATATTAAATGTATTTCCATCTTGTAATGTTCATGCCTTGAAGCAATTCACTTCCATTACGAATTACATGAGAGCGGTGTCATGTTGTACTACATACTATAATGTAATGTGATAGATATTACAATACAGCGAATTTCAAATACAATTGTGACTAGTTTCCAGTAGAATATATTTGTCACCATCCTTATTCTTCCACGGGTCTTGTAAGAGCAGATTTGGGAAGTTCTTACAGAGACCAGGCAGCCACACTCACTCATAAACTTAAACCTTTTAACTATCTATAGTTGCAGGACACAACTGTGTGTTTCTCTCGAAACTTTCTGCCTCGCACAGCAAAACTGTGGAATGAGCTGTCGTCGGCGGTATTTCCGAACTGATACAACCTTCAAACCTTCAAGAAAAGAACGTATTCCTTTTTAAAAGGCCGGCAACGCGCCCTGTGACCGCACTTATAACTTCTCTGGTTTTGCAGCTGTCCATGGGCAGCGCTGATTGCTTACCATCAAGTGACGTCAGCTCGTGTACCTCCTATGCCATAAAACAACTGCTAAGTGTAAAGATTTTTACAAACTCTCCTTGGCCTAGGTAGCAGAGGCCAAGTCAAGAGTCAAAGTCAAAATTATTTATTTGAAATATACCAGGATAGGAAGGCACTTTTGAACGTCAAAGCAAATATTTATTATAATATTAAAATGTCTGTCTGTCGGCCAGTCCAAAAAAACTACGGTCTCTTAAAACTTATCAGAGAAAGATACCACCAATTGGGTATACTGAACAATACTTTATTTAAACCAGTCAAACAATACCCCGTGTATTAATACCATTTAGCTAGTTAATCTGGTAAATAACAAACATGCGATATTCCCCGAGTTTCCGTGTTGAATATAACAGTACTGATTCACTGATTAGTTGGTTTGGCGAGGTAATCAAAGTACAACACCCAATCAACACTACGTAAATACATCGAACGAGACGCCACGGAATACACTAATATTACTAGCTAGCTTTTGCCCGTGACTTTGTCAGGAAAAATAGGAGGTTTTATATAAAATATGTTTTTTCCTAACTAACAAATAAGAAAACGGTTTTTTGCCGGATACATTTAGGTTAGTGTGCGGAGGAATTGAACAACTTGATTCCCCCTAGTCCTTTCTATCATCGTACAACAAGACTATCGTAGAAGCGCTCCTGCTTCATGGTAGATATCCCACCATTCGCATGAAGCGCTTCGCTTCAGGCTTCCTTGTATGTACTGCTAAGGAGTGGAATTCTTTGCCAAGAGTATCTTCAGGTCCGAGTAAATAAGTTGCTTATGGGCAGACGTGCTCCATCATAGGCCGCATCATCGCTTACCACCAGGCGAGATAGTGACCAAACATCTATCATTAAATATAAAAAAGAAAGTAAGAAGATTCACTTAAAAGAGACCATTTTCCTAATCCACACCCCATTTCATGTACCGCACAGCATTTAATTTCAGACGCAAGATTGCAAAGTCAACGTTTTTATCAAAAAACAAACCTAACGGATAACTGATTGCTTTATTTTCTCCCCTATCCCCGTACCCCCTCCTGTCCTTGTTTTCGTAAACAAAACTTTTTTTACTGAAACTCCCTGAAAGAAGGCTGATTGTTGTTCCTTACTCCATTGTTACTTTCCCAACTTAGATAAATATTTCTTATGCAAACGTTATCTTAGGAGTGCGTGTGTAGTTGACTAGCTGTTGATTTATGGAGTTACAGTCATCACGCACAGACACGCCACGGCGGTTTTTTGTAAGGAAACTAAACAGCTTAGTTGTATTGACGTTAAGAAATATATCACATGCTTATAACAAAGTTAAATTTAATGACAAATAATTTACTGTGTTGGAGCGGTGCTGAATAAGTAAGTATAATCTCTATTAATTCTTTGTTGAGTGAACGCCATGCTTCATAGTGATACAACGGCCTCACACAAAACCGACTTGAAACAACGCTTGCGTTATGTTTCGTTGTGTGAGTGAGGTTACCAGAGATCAGATTACCCTCATACCAGTCTCCCCAATCACTGATTCTCTATTAAATGCCTAACCCCCAAAAGACACGCAACGCTCTTATAATGCCTCTGGTGTTTCGGGAGTCCATGTATGGCGGCGATTGCTTGACATCAGGTGATCCTTCCGCTCCTTTACCGACTAAATTCATTTTACTAATGAATTAGTAAAATGAATTTAGTCGGTAAAGGAGCAGATAAATATAAGGGATAAAATCAATTAAACAGCAATATAACAATTAGAATAATAGTTTCTAGATCACAATAAAAACTAATAAAATACTGCTAACGTCAAAGTTGAATGATGTAATGTCTTGGAAAATATTCGAGTATTCGGAGACAATCAGTTGATACATATTTCCTAACGGATATGAGTTGTCCCGACAACTTGCCTGCCTTTCAACGCGTGACATTGTGACAATATTTTGTCTTCAGATAAAAAAGTCTCATATAGGAAAGTAATATAAAACATAACTTCAGTGTTCGCGTGTTTTTCCACCAAGTTTTTTGATGTAGGTTTAGTGTAATAGTTTTTTGTCAGTTGTACCTAAGTTCTATGTAGTATATAGTAAGGCTCCGTTTAGATATATGCCGTAGCAATAGGATAGTAGACAGGGTATGAAAATAAAAAATCTGTTTATTCAGAAATTAGTTAGAAATCAAAAATTAAAAATGAAATTTATGTGTGGGATAGCCATACCAATTATCCGCATTTCCAATCTTTCCAATTCCCGATTTCCCAAAAACCCTTAAATACCTAACCCTCAAAAGGTTCCCCCAAAGGGTAATCGTTTTTAATTACATGCATAATAATATTATTTTGAATACGACACATATAATATTTTTTTAAATTTTTGATTGACACTAACTCAGACTATTTTTATTAGTCACAAAGTCTATTACACTAAAATCTTGGTCTCACCTACATGAACTATAGTAGTTTTACCAGCAAGTAAATTCCAATACCACGACCAAACTCTCTGACTCTAAAAGTATTTTGTAATAAAATTCAAAACTAAAATAGGTGCCCAGGTTATACCGCTCGTGTAAAAATTGTTGTGCATTGTTGCAAATTGTTGTTGCACATTTTGTTCACAGTGCAGGAGTTCTAAACGGTGCACTGTTAAACTTCTTAATTAAATACATATTTTTTTATATAAGTGCATCATATTCTGTGAGCTATTTGCTTGGTTGCATGTATTATGTTGATGATGATGACAGAATTTAGGTAGTATGACAGGACCACTGACTAAGCTACCGCGCAATATGTAACGGTTTCGATTTCCCGGAGAAATTATCTCCTCCCCATTTTCCTAATCGTCAATTCTCCAACAACCCTTAAATTCTTAACCACCAAAAGGCTTGCAAGCACTTGAAAGGTGTCTGGTGTTGTGTGACGGCGGCTGCTTACCATTAGGTGATCCGTCTGCTCGTTTATCGGCTTATACATGCTTTGTGTGATCAGAAAATGGTTGTTTCGGGTCTGGGTGTCACGTGTATGTGAACTTGTATATTATTTCTAAACGCACATAAAACACAGGAGAAATCGCCTAGTATGGAATATTTTTTTTAACACATTAAACGCCATTAGTGACCCGCGCAAGCGAAGGATTTGTCTTCAACAGATTTTTTTTGGCAGTTAGTCTTAAACAAAATATATATATCACCAATAAAAACATTACCTACACACCTTCAGATTTCACCTTAATTTCCAAGAACAAGTATATAAAGATTTACAGTGGCTTTAAAGCAACATTTACTACGGAGAGTAATGAGGACAGTGAGAGTGTTGCGTCGTCAATTTTAAGCTACCTGAGTTTATTTGCAGCTCTCTAAAGTTGTAAACATCGCCTTACATGTCGTATTGGATTATACTGAGAATGGATAGGAATGGGAATTGAATTGCTTTGTTTTCTGTGTTTGTGAGATAGGTGATGAGTGTAAAATATGAAGAAGAAATTAAAGAACATTGGTTTGAAAATCTTTGGTGGAGGCCTCTAGGTGAAGTGAAAGTTTTGTGGCGATTTACAATACATATGCATAGTATCCTACCCACTATATCGACTGCGCACGATTATCGCACGATTGGTATGATGGCTGGGCTGCCCCGCAACGTGTAGTGGGTTCGATTCCCGCATGGAACAACTCTTTGTGTGATCCATAAATTGTTGTTTGTAAACGCCCTGTGTCCTGCACAGGAGAAAAGTAAAAAGTGGGAAAACGTTTAGTCTGGAATAACACTTACCTAGGCTACTTTTTATCCCACGGATGAAGTCACTGGCAGAAGCTGGTTGAACTATAAGTATAATTGGATAAAAAGAGGATCTCTGTTCTTTAGGAACATTAAATAGACGTGCCCGTATCGCCTTGATATTGATAATTAAAAAAAAAATACTTACAATTAAATCTTAAACAACTATTCCTATCCAGCTTTATAAATCCAGAGCCAACACGACAAGAATCTTCAATATAAACGCACGCTGTTGTTTATACGAGTATATACATACGTACATACATACATACATACATTTGATCACCTGTATTTGTGTACAGGGGAATACAGTGGCGTGCACGTTTATTGTTTCACCCTTTTATATTCTTGCTGTTTAAACACGTGAGGCCAAGTTTTGTGGATTACAGTGTACTTTGAATTTTGTTTGGTGTGAAAAGTCAAATTAGGATTTACTTTACAAATAAAGTATGGGAGAGTCATGTTTCGGCACGAGTGGGCTGACTCGACCGGAGTGATACCACGGCCTCACAAAAAAACCGACGTGAAACAATGTTTGCGTTGTGTTTTGTTATGTGAGTGAGGTTACCGAAGGCCCAATTACTCTCCTTCCTAATCCCCGATTCCCCAACAACCCTTGAATTCCTAACCCCCAAAAGGCCGGCAACGCACTTGTAACGCCTCTGGTGTTTCGGCAGTCTATAGGTGGAGGCGATTGCTTACCATCAGGTGATCCGTATGCTCGTTTACCGGCTTGTACCCTAAAAAACCACGCACTAACTTTTTACCACTTATTTACTTACCTACATTTCTAACAAACATAAATATAAGTAAAGTAGTTTCCACTTCATTCTCCAGACAATATAAGGCAATTTACTCCCGATTTAACAAAGATACTTGTCAAACGACCTCATAAAAAGAAATGTTAAAAACTTACTTGAAAAAAGGCAAAAAGAGAATGAATAATTCAATGGCGCCTATTGAAATGGACGATGGAAGGTATTACAGAAGTGTCTCCGTTACTGGAAAAATATTGGACGCAATCTATGGGTGTAAATCATTTGACATCTGGGTAGAAAGAGGAGCCTCTTTCAATCACTACTTATACTTGTCTATTGTAGGAACGAGTAATATACAGTATGGAGACCACTCAATTATGAAACTACAAGTAGTACTCTTCCACCGAAGCATAATACAATTAAATATGGCTCCTACAATGCCGTATTTGTAAAGTGTTCAAATTAGGTCACAGAAAATAATGCACTTTTCGGCTTAACTACTTATTTATCTCATTTATCGTACATTGTCAGCCAAGATGATAACAAATATGTGGTTTAGATGAAGTCATAAGGGGTTTCCACATACGGTATTTATATTATAAATTTCGTGAGACATACTGTTAGCTAATAATTATTATGTTTTTCGACTTAACTCACGCAATTATTTGACAAATATGAATAAGTATGTGTTGCGGAATGCTGTTCTTGAATATGAGTCTCTAGTATGGCTTGAAACTAGTCGGATTCCTCGTCAAATATTTACGTGTAAACCGAACATAAAAATTTACAAGTAATATTAATGGGCAGACCTCCTACTAGATTGACTTACGACGGACGGTAGTAAGGTGCTAGAAATAAACCAGATCAAGTAAACCATACAATCATAACAAAAAACATAGTTTTATTCCAAATTAACTTAGACCAAAAACTCGTTTACCAACGGCACCGATTTCAAAAAACACAAAGCTATCGCAAATCATTAAAAGGTTTGCCCACCAAACCGCAGACTGTCCAATCACGTTTTAGACCGATATAACAGCCAATATTTTTGGTATGCCGTCCCTAAACCATAAACCAATACATGGTACAGGTATACCAGAACCCTACCATCAAAAAAGGGTAAGAAAAGCTATAAAAAAACAATATTTACTTAAACAAAAACGTAATAAAATATAAAATTGGCGTAATGAAAAGTATGGAGGATCGTAAATAGGCGTGCGTTTCATTTTAATGAGCACATAACGCCAGTTATAGTCAATATTGATTTTACTATGTATCCCGGAGGAGGTTCGACCATTTATGAACCGATTGACATGACTAAAGAAAGCTACGAATTACGAATTTATAACAATTAAAAAAGAAACTATATTACAACCTATCCTCTATGCTATAATAACCAAGCTTAAACTAAATAATTTAAAAGAAACAACTTAAATCTAATCTAATTAATTTATAAATTAGACTTACAATTTTATTAAAAAAACTTAAATAATGTACGTGAAAACCGCATCCAACTCGGATCAGCCGTTTCTGAGATTAGCGCGCACAGACGAACAGATTCACCGACGTAGGAATTTTATGCAAGGAAGTTAGGTACAGACAGCACTTTTGTGACGATTTTATTATATGTATAGATGGGAACGTGACGCTAACGTATTTCTTTTATGATATAAGCCGGTAAAGGAGCAGACGGATCACCTGATGGTAAGCAATCGCCGCCGCCTATGGACACTTGAAACACCAAAAGCGTTAAAAGTGCGTTTGCATTTTGGGGGTTAGGAATTTAAGAGCTGTTGAGGAATTGGGTATTGGGAAGGGTTGAATTGGGGCTCCGCTAACCTCATTTACACAACGCAAACGATGTTTCACTTCGGTTTTCTGTGAGACCGTGGTATCACTCCGGTCGAGCCGGCCCATTCGTGTCGAAGCATGGCTCCCCCACACTTTAAGTAACGCATTACGTAACGTAATGTAATGCTGACGTGTTGTTAATATTACATACACATAATAGCCTATTTCAATAGATTGGTTACTATTTTGACACATTATATGTATATTAAGCTTATGTCAAATTGTGTCTCTAGTAAGCTAATCTACTGATAGATAGGTTATTGAAATTGGCCATACATCACTGGTAGGTGCCAATAATGTGTCAATATGTATACATAATTGACAAATAATATAATAAGAAAAAATATGGTATTCTGAATTCTCAGAAATCATTTCAACAATTTACGCGCGTCACAGGTTGAGGTGCCTCATTAGTATTGAAAATAGAATAGAAAAGAAAATAGATATTCATTGATAGATGGTGAAAAATATACTTACGTAGAAAAACGAATTTAGTAAAAATCTATTTATTTTTCTATTGACACCTACAAAAGTCTGCCTCATTGGTCGAACGGTTGCAAGTGCGACTGCTGGGCAAAGGCGTTTCAGGTTCGATGCCCGGGTCGGGTAAAGTATTGCTAAGCTTTTTCGATTTTTCGAAAATGTCTCAGTAGAAAGACAAAGTCTGACTATTGTGCCCGGTATATGGCAATGGGCTCACCTCCTATTACGGAGAGATGTAACACAAATTGTGTAAAGTGGGTATACATTGAACAGTGCCATTAAGTGCCGTAATATGCACCTCTGCCTACTCGATGGCAACGACAATCTACCAAGGTACACTTTTATCCTCCCCAAAGTACTTTGTTTAACTGACTTGACCTCCACAGCAAAACACCTAAGACACACCTATCCCAAAACAATAGCTCACCGCCACAGCATCACTAGTAAGTTTATCTATTTTAATTAACTTTTTCATCAACACAAAACAAATTGGTTCGCATAACTTTAAGATTAAAATAACAAAATAAAGCAACTTTTCGACTTTACCACTTAAACTCATGAATATTCTAGTGTGAAAAACGTATCGTTGGACAAACGTTAGCTCGGTGGGTGAATGACCTGAGTTATTTAGAAAATTTGCTAAGCGAGCCGAGTCTTGGGGATATATAATTAACGTTAAGTGATGGGAGCCGAGGATGTAGGAATCATGGATCTGTCAGGTAAAATGCATTTAGAATAGGAGACAAACGAGTATACGAGTCACCTGATGGTAAGCGATCAGCGCCGCCCATGGACTCCCGCAACACCAGAGGAGTCACAGGTGCGTTGACGGCCTTTTAAAAAGGAGTATGCTCTTTTCTTGAAGGTTTGTTTCTTTCTAACCGAATTCCCAAAAAGGGGGTAGGTAGAGGTGCTCATTACGACACGTAATGCCGCTATACAATGTACACCCACTTTTCACCATTGTGTTATAAGTCCCATGTAATAGTGCTACTACTGAGAATTTTTCAAAAAAACCGAAACAAAACCCAGTAATACTTTGCCCGACCTGGGAATCGAACCCGAGTTCCCTTGTCAGGCAGTCGTACTTGCGACCATTTGACGAACGAGTCAGAAAGGAGGACTTAGCCAGTTATTTATAAAACAAACTTTATAATGAAGAAATTTCAAACAGTCTGGTGGTTGTTTTCTAAAAATAACCTAAAATTTAACCAGTTAGTTTAATAGTTATCACTGGTACGTTAAGAGAACAAAGTTAAATTCAAAAACTTATTATTACCTACATATGTAGAAACGGTTGGTTTTAGTGAAACTAAGTTTTTAAGTGGGCAGTGTAGTCGGTTGGTGTGTATTCTTATTTCTGATTGAATTCATATTAAAAATGCTTGTTACAGTATCATTTTGTTGCTCCTCAACAGAAACATGACTGACTGCTATACTCAGAGTCAGTCCTTAGCAATTGTTTTTGGAATAGTTTAAGTAATCATTAAAGGTCTGAGTGCGAATCCCTCTGAGGATAGCATGTATACAGGGATGAAACAATATAGGTCCTGTAACCTCTGGTAACCTCACTTATATAACGCAAGCGTTGTTTTACGTCGGTTTTCTGTGAAGCCGTGGTATCACTCCGGTTGAGCCAGCCCATTCGTGCTGCAGCATGGCACTCCTAATCTTGAAATTATCTTTACTTACGTCCTGAAAAACCCCATTCTAAAGAACTTACAGAAGTTCACAAGAATCCCCTAAAGATCTTAGTATTACTAATTTCATACTATTACCATAATTAATTCTCTAACCTAAAAACCACATCCACCCAAAATTCTACATCTTCTTCACCATGACAAAGCGCTGTACACACTATACGCCCGTCACATCGCAAACATTGAATACCCGGCTCAATTTCATAGTGCAAACATACGCGACAACTGTGTGTTCTACCCTTTATTACAGTAATGCACGCGTACTTTGTTTGTGTGCGACTCCATGCTAGTATTTACGGGGGAATAAAAATATTTAATAAATAACAATTTGTTTGTTAGTTGTTGAGATGGTTATTTTAAAGGTAATGGTCGAAATTGGCATAAGGGGTTACTTAAGTTAGCTCAGTCAAAAGGCACTGGAGTCAGACGTCGGCTGTATAGGTGTCACTGAGTAGGCGTTAGCGCAGTGTTCCAAGTGCGCTAGTCGAGGAAGGTAAGCAGCCTTCCAGGGCCTCTAACGTGGCGAGACCTTCTGAAAATGTAGCGGTAGGTTGAAAGTCTGGTGAATCTGCAAGAGTAACTCGAATCACGGCCACATGCAGTGGAGGAACACCGCAGTGGTTTAGCCGGTAAGAGTTCGGCACACCCACTGTCGTAGCCACGTCCATGAGTTTCCATCGCGTTACGGTTGGTGCGGTGGCTGGGCAATCGGCTGTTGCGCCCGTGTAGCGGGTTCGATTCCCGTACGAAGCAACTATTTGGGTGATTCAACAAATTGATGTTCTGGGTCTGGATGTCATGTGTATGTGAAATTGTATGTTTGTAAACGCACCCACGATACAAGAGAAAATGTAGTTGAAAGGTGAAATGTAAAAAAAATATGTCTTATTCAGTAATCATTCCCACAAATCCCTTACTTCTCAATCACACTTAGGTATAACCACACAACATACAAGATTACCACTATAATTTAATTACACCACATTCCAACTCAAATTCATCGGAACATTTTACTACGAAGCAAATAGTGAATATAAACCCAAGTTTCCAAAATCCCTTTAGCATGCAGACCCCAAACAGATAAGTTGCGTGAAGATATATAAAAGGGAATCCCAAACTGCTATATTCGCAGGCCGTTTCACCTCCCGCTAAGCTGACGGGTCTGTACTACTGAAAATTTACTTAAACCCGTATAAACGAACGCATCTTGGGGCCTTATTCATAGGCTGGACATTTTAATAAGTCAGTCAGAAGATTTCATTATAAAAAAAAAAACGTTTCTAAAAAAAATATGTTTCTAAAAACATATGTTTGTTAAAAACAAAACAAATTCTATTTGTAAAATATCATACTAATATCAAATAAGTATGAAAAGTTAGAATATCACCTAGCTTCAATGACGGACAGACTGACAAATTATTATTTATTTCTTTATTTGTTGACATTTCAAAAGTACCTATTTATGGTTTGATTGGAATAAATGATTTGATTTTGACTTTGACTTATAAAATTCTATGTTTATTTATTTTACAGAATTATAGTACTTATTTCAATAGTAGTTAAAACGATATTCATATAAAAACAGAATTAACATAAATAACAGTTAAAGTACGAAACATATTTGTGAGTTAAAGTAATATTTTGAGAGCAATATTTCTGTCTATTTTTAATAACACAATCCCCATTTAATGTCGAATGGCGAATAAAATAAACATTAATGACAAAAATATAATAATGTGAATATTTTTTAAATGAAATATGTCACTCATAAATGTCACTACATTGTGGCATGTTGTCAACACATAAAAACTATTACGAGGTGACAACACAAGCCGGCGTTAGTTTTTAAACTAATAACTATTCTTTATACCCCATAATAACTGTCAACTATAATAAGTTTTTATACCATTACCATAGCAATTTTACTTCACTATAAAACCGAGAAAGTTCCAACTGCCTCGTTGGTCGAGTGGTCGCAAGTGCGACTGCCGAACAACATTGTCGGTCTCGGAGTTCGATTCCCAGATCGGGCTAAGTATTACTAGACTTTTTTAGGCTTTTCGAAAATTTCTCAGTAGTACATGGGATTTATAACACAAATGGTGAAAAGTGGGTGTACATTTGTATAGCGGCATAGCCGTAATGTGCACCTCTGCCTACCACTTCGAGGATAAAAGGCGTGACGTTGCATCATAACATATTCTTTATATCCCATAATAACTGTCAACTATAATAAGTTTTTTACACCATTACCATAGCAATTTCACTATAAAACCGAGAAAGTTCCAAGAAATGCGATAAAAATAGTCTAACATTAAAACAACTTTGTTGGTTATTTTCTTAGAAACTTGAGCCTAGTTTAGTTTTTGTACCGTTGTATTTAAATAAATAAATAAATAGAACAGTTTCTAAGAAAACTAGGTCTATCTAGGTCTGAGTAGATGAAGATAGACGCTAATATTTAGTGCTCTTTCTAGCGAATTAGTTTTGTTTGAGACATAAAGAGGGTCTTTTGGTAACTAAATGATGAAGGATTTAGGTAATTAAAATGTTTTGTTTTTTATTTCGCTTCTATTCTTTGTTGAATCTTGTTTATAGAAAATTTTAGCGCGAAAATTGTCATAGTATCGAAAGTGATTGCATGATTGAGATGCAAGTGACAAAATCAAAATAACCTAATTTAATTGGTACAAGTGGAAATTATCATAAAACTCATTCGGGAGTTAGTACTGCACAAGCGTTGAATTACCTTATTTTATACAATGTTAATACATTTGTGTGAAAGCATTTTTGATAATTAGTGCAAGTACACAATTATAAATCGACGAAATTTAAAAGATACATATGCAATTTATCACAGCAATAAGAATGCCCAATTTTATTCTACAATTTAAAATCCTAAACCATTATACCACATACACGGTTTTGTGGGGCTTAAATTGTAATGTAATTTATATGGAAAAGGAATAAATAAATAAATAATAACTCCCACACGTCTTCACTACACATACGGTGGAACCATCGTCTATTTATCCGGAGCACAGCTCTGAATTAATTAATCTCCAACCAGAATCACCTTCATTGTGCAAAGTGCGTAACTATTCGAGCGCGGGACAAGTTTACACATTCGCGGAGAAATATGCCAGCGCGGCGCAACACTATCTTGTGTTGCTTTAGTGATGGGGCGTTGTTCGGAATATGTTTGGAATTTTTAGTGTTAGAGATTTTTGTGTGAAGGTTTAAAATGTCTTGACATTGATTAAATTATATAGTTGTCGTTCATTAAATATAATAATTAGTTTTAACTTACTTGAGAAGATTCATAATATTTGCATAATTAGAAAGTATAGTAGTCCATGTAATCATGTATAACCGACGTGAAACAACGTTTGCGTTGTGTTTCGTTTGTGGATCTTCCCAATTCCCGATTCCCCAACAACCCTTAAATTCCTAACCCTCAAAAGGTCGGCAACGCACTTGTAACGCCTCTGGTTTTTCGAGCGTTCATGGGCGACGGTGATTGCTTACCATCTGCTGATCCGTCTATTCGTTTACCAGCTTATTCCATAAAAAAGTTTTAAGTCATTAAACTTACAATATTATAAAGACTATAGTACAAAGACGAATTACATAAACATGAAATACCAGGAAATTAACAACACAATATTACAATTTAATTTATTACTCTAACATTTAAGATTGATTACACTACCAAATTCCCGGAAATTACGGAATCCCGCGACAATACAACGTAGCCACAACACTATTCCAAAGATATTACTAGCAGGTAAACTAGTGATGTAGTTAGCGAGTTTCTAGCAAGATATTATTAAATGGAAACCAAGATTTGCGAACGCTGCACCGTCTGATTGTATCGTTGTTCTGAATGTCGTGTATACGTGCTTAGTTGTACTTGTATGTAGTTGTGTATAATTGTGTGTTAGAGACATAGTGAATAGGTATTTATTATTATATTATTGAGAATGGTTCGAGCGAAGTGCTTCGCTTTAAGCTTCCTTGTGCGAACTGCTAGGGAGTGGAACTCCTTGCCGGAGTCTGTGTTTCCTGATGGGTATAACCTGGGTGTCTTTAATACCCGAGTGAATAGGTTGCTTATGGGCAGACGTGCTCCATCGTAGGCCGCATTATCACTTACCATCAGGTGAGATAGAGACCAAACGTCGACCCATTAAATGTAAAAAAAAAAAATGATTGTAGGAGAGATTGTTGAGTAGGAAAACTTTGTTGTGTTGATTGGGTTATAAAGTAAATTAAAGTATTAATTAAATTATATAATAGAATCAGTCGTTAAATTGCGGAAATCCATGCTACACTAACAATACAATAGATTTTTAATTTTCATTCCGCTTATGTTTTGCTCCTCCACGGAGCATCTCCAGGAGATGTTGACTGGGCGGCTACCGCAGTTCCAATTAATTAAGTTTTTATTGATATTTTCTGGTGATCTGGTGATTGTATGTATTGGGTAATAAGATTGCACATAATTATTTTCGTGGACTATGCATTAGGTAAAGTTGCAATCTATACTTTCGTAAATAAAACAACTTCGCTACGAAAGATCTCAAACATTACCTAATTGACAAAAATCTATCACCATTCCTATTATCTGCGAATATGATAGGCCACTTTTTATGCTGATACTTGCTTCTGCTAGTAGTTACGATCGCGGTCCCATCGTATAAAAGTGTCCTATGTAGTTTTTTCAGACCATAACCTACCCTTGTTCCGAATTTCATCCTTATCCCTTCAGCCATTTTGACTTGCAAATACTAAACTACAAAAGAAAACTTTTAAACATTAAAAATATTATAAAAACATCTAGATGAGGTCAATTAGGCAGGGGTAAAAGTTAGTAAACTTGAGTTTAATATGTATCAGAATTAAAAGCAGAAAGCCACTCATGATGTCAATTTGTCCAATAAGATTGACATGGCATTTCATATAAAAAACCTCCCATTATTATGACTATTACAATAATAATCCTGTGCAAAAAGCCTTGATATTTGTTATCTCTGGGTATTAACAATAAGGGCTGGTGGGAGACGTTCAATTTCTTGCTCACAATCCGTTTCCGATTGCTCTGTCATGCGGTTGATTGATGGTGTTTGTGTAAAACGTCTTATATTAGCGCGGTCGACGCACTCAGATGGGAAAACGCGACGGTTATTTCTTTATATTACGAGTGTTATTTAATAGTTAAAATGTTATAATTATAAATTATATTAACTAAATAGTAATAATAACTAAAACTAAAATATTTATAACTTGAAAATACCTAAAAAAATTATTTGATTTTAAATTAAAGAAGTGTATGGTTCTTTAACTTCCATGTGAGTTTCTTGATTCTACTACAATTTGTAAATCGTGAGTCGCGAAATGCTGCTCATGAATATGAGCCTCTAGCATGGGTTGAAACTAGTCGAGTTCCTCGTCAAAACATTACGTGAGTAAGCCGATAACATAATAATTAATTTAGTATGTCTCACGAAAGTTACAATAAAATTTGTAAATGACTGGAGAGGTCTGTTATTTGTTAATAAAACCATCAGTTACAACATTTTGATTGGATAACCGGCAGCCACGTAAATTGTAGCGAGTTCGATTTCCGCACGAAGTAACTCTGAGTGGTTTCTACATTTTCATGGCTAAAATCCTACCCTAATATTAATATTACGGTAGGATTTGCTTACAGAAATCAATAATCTCTATAATGATTGTACAATAGTAGCAACATTCACAAAGCGTTGATTGCGACATATTTCCAACGCTCGCTGACACAATTGACTAATCAGCGATCGATGCTGTAATCTGTTCAGCGACACAATTGTACCACATTCAGGATATTAGACCGGCTTCATGTGGCTTTTAATATTCAAAATAGAAAGATGAAATCTATTATTATAATAATAAACTATTACCAGCAATCCGTTATCGTGATTCTTTTTTTTTGTTTTCAAAAAAAGGCATTGCCCCACACTAGAATTTTCTCCTATATCGTGGGTGCGTTTACAAACATACAAGTTCACATACACAAGTTGTTGTTCCGGGTCTAGATATGATATGTATGTATTTGTGAACATAACAATACAGCCGTAGTGAAAAACACGGGATGTTTTATTCCTATGTTACGTTACTATTATTTTAAATGCTAATCCTTTTGTTTTAAACTGGGGCATTGTAATATATTGTTAGGATTTCGCCCCTGTATCTGCATTGCGATTTCAAAACAAATGCTTTCAAATCAAATGCATCGAACACAAAATTTGTGTAAAACTAAAATGGGCCAATAATAAATCGCTTTGTACTAGATTGATTCGTTTTAGTTCACTCGCTACCTATCGGAAAATACAAAACAAATTGACGTAGTTAACTGTTTTTATTTGAGCATTTTTATAGTAAATCTAGTGACGTAAAATTAACTTGCTTTTGTTAGTTTATTTACCATTTTTATTTTTCTTTTTCTAGCTGCATTTATACGTAAATGTACTTAGATTTTATTTATTGTTTATGCACCTAACGTTACGTTTGAAATTAGATTATTTACTACATTATTTCTTATTTTTTCGAAAGTATTTAATAACACCACTGTAATATTGCCCGGTATAAGACAAGAAGCTCATCTCTTATTCCATGATGAGACTAAAAACATAACTGTTTCAAAAGTGAAAAAGTCAAAGTATTTATTTTGTGAAACATACACAAATGTACATTGTGTAATATTGAAAATGGTACACATGGTGATAAAATGTGTAACATTAAAAATGGTTGCCTTTATCTTCATCTACGACGATCAAAAGACGCAATTCTATGCAATTAAATTATTTTCATAAGTCACGACAACTCACTTAAGTCGCAGCGTTTATTTCACCGAGTGCGTCAACGACAATCGGTCGCGATTTGTCTTGCTCACTTGGATAGAAATAGTTGGCAACACAAACAGTAATAACAACGAATAAATATTGGAAATACACTACTTTCCTTTGCCCGATACGGTGTGGCTTTCTCATTTAATTCTTTTTGTTTATAAATTGTTTTTATCTTATGAAGTGTATCAAAATGATTGCTTCCCTTTAGATGTTGTGTTTTATAGCTGTAAAGATGTATTTTGTTTGTTCGTCTTGTGGTACGACTGTTGAACACAAAAAGGATGGTTACTACTTCAGAATAGAGCCAGCACCGGGCCTGTAGCAAATTCTACCAAGAGAATAGTTCTAAACGCAAAAGACAAAGCTTATAAGAGTTGTTAGTTGAAGCACTTTAAGATATATACCTTTCGATTAGCCTTTGAACAGTCTACTGCAGTTCACTGCTAAGCAAAGGCCTCTTCTCACATGTGGAAGGTTAATCACCTCGAAACCTAAATACCTTTCAAGGAACACATTCTGAAGAAAATAGGCATTTTTATTGCATTGCTCCATAGTTGTAAAATAAAAGTCATAACGTGTAATCACTCATTAAAACGAGCACATAAATATTCTCCCCACCCTTAGCTACAAAACACATTCAAGCACTTATTACTCACGTAATAAAATTCATAATTATACGGAATGAAATAAAAATCATACGTTCATCGACCTATTTTAAATGAATACAAGTCCCCCTAATTATAATAACGGCGAACGATTACC
Source organism: Spodoptera frugiperda (assembly GCF_023101765.2). Classification (NCBI taxonomy): domain Eukaryota; kingdom Metazoa; phylum Arthropoda; class Insecta; order Lepidoptera; family Noctuidae; genus Spodoptera; species Spodoptera frugiperda. The sequence goes on along the minus strand of NC_064220.1, from coordinate 3,563,191 downwards.
ATTTAAAATGAACCCGTAAGTACATTTAATTCGTAAATATTGCCAGAGTGAAATTTCCACGTCATAAAATGGGGAAATGACGTCATATCACGCGATCACAGCCAATCAGCGTATGAATGACACAGATTACAAAATGTGTCGCTCAAATTATTATTTTGATTGAGTCTACTGTATTTATGGGTCGTTACTCCATATTGGATTAACTATGCAGTCGGTTATTAAGTGTAATTGGTGTACTTTTTAATAATTACTTGGTGTATTACTAGTATGTGAAAATAGGGTTTTTTTTGATGAAATGTTGGTGTTAGAACAACGATGCCTTTTGTAAGTTTAACGTCAAGTAAATTGAGCCTATCTTTTATTTAAGAGCATACACTAACTGTATCTTAGTTGGTAGCCTTAATAAATAAATTGCAGACATTAAAAATGAAATTAAGACTCAGCACTCAGTCTAGTGCAAAAATAAATAACACCATATTTTTTTTTACATAGAAACTCTCATCATAAAAATAATAATATTTCCTATCAAATTCACGAGCAAAGAAAACATCTGTCAATACCTTTTCAAATAAGAATAGAAATCCATTTAGTTTCCTTTTAGCATCAACAGGTGGCGCCACCTGTCGGAGGCTTGTAACACGCTTGTCGCGACGATGGGTATCTTTCAAACATGTTTGGGATATTGATCGAGTGTCCAAGTTTTATGGGCCTTTATTGGTGATCTATTATCGTGATCGTGTCCATGGCTGGACAAAATAATCGCCATTTTGTTATAATGGTGTTATTTGTTATAATGTGTTTGTCAGTCAATTTCATATTGTTCTCACTTTTTTTAAATAAAAGTAAAATAATTCTGAGTTGTCTTTCAGATTGTCTGTATCCTAAAGATATAGTGGTCAGCGTCATGCAAGGACATATTTCTGTATTTAAAATAAAAAATCTAAATCTGGTCACCGATCACAAGGACCTTAAAACACATTTTGCATTTTTAATTACATTAACATTATTCTAATTGGTTGCGACCAATTATATTCCATACTGCATACATGGAATTACGCACAGCACAGCATTACGTCCGTTTCGTGCCGCAATGTGCACATCTGCCTACCGCCTCGAGGTTAAAAGGCGTGACAATACGATAATTCACACTATAATTCCTGTACTGACTTTGCCATAAAATCCTCTGAACAACACACTGCAATGAATTCCTTTAGTTTCTCACACCCAATTTTCATAGAACCACCGATTGGCCAATCGTGAACAAAGAGGCGAGTAAACTAAAACCAATACAGATACTACGGAACCAAATTATATGCTTCTAAGTACATTACGTAGATGAAACTTGCGAACTAATCCGAAACTTATTTAATACAGTAGGAACGAGTGAGACTGAAAACTGAAAACTTCAGTCCTCCGTGTCCCGATCGAATTAACAAGTTAGGAACAGAAATTAAATTATTAAATTGTTACGTTACGTTAGATATCGTTGATAATGTTAAGAGTTTTAATCATTGTAATTGGGGAAAGGGTATTTTTTTAATTTACAGTTACTTTGTTACTGAATTTTTCAACAGAATTGCGGCTGCATGGTTAGCTGCGCAACGTGCTGCCCCTTTTAGATTCTAGTTACAATTATTTGAGTGAGACACATATTGTTTTGGAACTAGGTGTGATAGATTATATAATATGTAAATCATTTCTATTCGAAGAAAATAATTGTGTAATAATATAACTGCACGTCTTTGATGATCGTCTCAAGGTCCTATCCTTATACCTTTTTTTTTTTAAATTGAAACCGAACTTTTTGCTTTTGCATTATAACAAATACATAAAATAAAAAGGTACATTAATATAGCATATTAATATGATAGCCGGAATGCTTGAGGTCAGTATGATGCTACGAAAGCGTAGTCGTCGTAGCCATTACGTAGACGTCAGCTACGGCGTAGCGGCGTAGCACTACGGACTTTAAGCTTTTTATTAAATTTCTATCACTCGACTATAGAATGGCTCTTGTCAGTATGTTTAGATTCCAGACTTAATCAATAGAGATAAATAATTTCTACAAAAAACATAATTTTTGGTATTGTCGACTAGTAGTAAATTACACAATGGTAATCTGTTTACTGATTATTATATTTACCAAAAACAAGCAATGTCTTCCTCAGTACAATAATCAAAATATATAATAACTTCCTTAAATCAAGATAACAATATATTTGTTCCCTATAATACAAAGGTCGTATTGTTAAGGGCGATTCTCAGACAACTTAGAACAATAATTTTGTGATACGTTGGCCATGAAAATATAGTGACTGATCTACGATGGATCATGTGTACCACACAATATTTTTATTGATTGTTATCTTGACTGCACGATTGGTGCTGTGGCTGGGCAACTACCTGCCGCGCAACGTGTAGCGTGTTCACACGGAGCAATTCTTTGTGTGATCAACAAATTATTGTTTCATGTCTGGATATCATGGGTATGAGAACTTGTATGTTTGTAAACGCACCCACGACACAAAAAAATCATAGGAAATGTAAAAAAAAATCCTAGTGTGAGGTAATGTTAAAAAAAATATCCGGATACTTCAATGTTCATCATGAGATCTAAAAAAATAATCATAGCATTCATAAAAGATGGGCCTAGACATTACCATAAGAAAATATGTAATACTTTCCTAGATATAGAGAATCATTTAACATTTTAAATGTATGTAGTATATACAATTGTTGGTTGTCCAGAAATAATAAACAAATAAAATAAACCAACAATCAGCCATTATTACATTTTGTTCAGAATCGCGCAACAAATCTTGAAATAAAACGTAAGAAACGTTTGACGGTACATCAATCTTCGTATCCAACGACCAGAGTTACAGTTACCGGTTCCCGGTTACCGAGCCGAGAATTAATTGCACAGTGAAAACTTTTCTGTATTCACTTAAAGGATTACAATAAACAAGATTAATTTGTCAGCTGTTCAGGACTTGAGTTACATTGTGGTTTAAACAAAATAAAGAAAAATAATTGTTTTTGTTATATTTACTGACTAGGCGCCAGCGTCTTCGATCGCGTGGATCATTTTTAAGTGTGGGAGAGCCATACTTTTACTCATACTGATAACACGGCTTTACTGAAAACTGACGTGAAAGAAGTCTTGCGTTGTGTGAGTGAGGTTACCGGAGGCCTAATTACCTCCCTTTCACAACAACCCTTAGATTCCTAACCCCTAAAAGGCCGGTAACTCACTTGTGACGCTTCTGGTGATTCAAATTTGTTACATGAAAACTCATTTTTAGGAACTCTTTCTATTTTTGGTTTCTCTTACATTGTTCTCTTTTGCATACATCAATTGCACCAAACTTCCTACCAGCCATTTAAACCCTATCTATCAACACAGACCCTCAACACTCATTCTGTCACCAAATTATGATACGCTCTACAACGTCAGGAGTTTCAGTGTCAGGACTTTTTGTAATCTTTTTGACTACAGTACATAATATAATACGGCCGGTGTTACAGCGTGCCGTTTAAAATGAACGTAATTTGTTCAGATAAACGTTAAATGCCTGACATTTGAGTGTTGAGCCGAGATTGACGTGAAATTGTCGAATTATGTCAGTCGTGTCTTATCGGCGAATTGTGTTACGTATTATGATAATGAGTGTGTGAATTTTGGATTTGGTGTGTTGGTGTGTGGTTGGTATTGAATGAGTTGGTTGTTATGTGAGAATAGCCTATGTTTAGGTGATGATGGCGGATACAGGTGATACGTATGCTATATCACTAAGGAAAACCTAGGTATTAACTTTTGTCGCATTTGAGATCGATTCTAAAAATATTCAAACCAATTATTTCAATTAATCCTTAACAAGGCACTTTTGAAACGTCAAATTGAATTGTCTGTCTATCAGTGAAGCTAGGCGCTCGTTCCAAAGTGTAGCTTCGAATGGAGAAGATCGAGCAAGAAACTCCATCGTTAATATATTTTTTGCAATCTCTCTGATACATTATTTGATCCTTTACCTATTGTATATATTTGTGAGTACAATGTAACGACAATTCAGCGTCAAAATTAATGAGAATAATTAGGTACAATAAATAATGAGGTCTTTTGTTGTTTCTGTATTTTTTCGATGTTTCGTTTTCATGTTCCGAGTAAAATTTTCAGGCTAGGCTACTAATTGCTTGTATGTTTTAATAAAAATAGGTTATAGCTAACTAAAACTAGTCTGAAAATCTCGCATTTTACGTATAAAACCGCAAAGAAAACAGTATTAAAAAAAAACCTAACCTTTTTCCTTTTTTAATACGTAGTGGTTACACTGTAATAGTAGCATTATTAAAAGGTCAATGTTTTATTAGGTAAATAATCTGAACTAAAAAGTCAATTTGCAAACTAAATTATGATAATAAGCAGTGAGCACAATTTGCTAATATTACGTACCTAGCTAAAGCCTACCAATATTTCAACCTCATAATTTCTGGTCATGAATAAAATTTTAATAAAAAATAATTTTATAGATTTTGATCACGTTTGGTCGTATTTTGATAGGAGAATGAATATTACGTCAACATTTAGGTTATCGAAAAGGTTTTTGACACTCAAAATTATAAGTTATCATAAATATAGGTAACTCAACCAACCGACAACAAACCGTAGCTTAACGTTTTTTGTGGGTCTATCAAATAGTTTATTTTTGCCTTATATTACCAAAAAGATTAATAGAAATCACCCCGTTATCTATACTATTTGCGGGTCAATGGACGGTGAGCAAGAGTAGCTCGCCGCCCGACCAGAACCAGCCCCGTGCGCACGGCGCGTCGCTTTCAGCACGCACCTCAAAGAGCCATCAGACCACCACAAATTAGGCCCAGTAGGGTAAGTTTAATGATAAATGTATAGTTACACCTACACTTCACCAATTTATGATAATTATGAGTTTCACATACGATGCCATATTCTGTGATGAGTTGACGCCACTGTCTCGCCTGATAGTCACAATACTCATTTAAAACATAAAATATATAAACAGACTATTTAATTCGATAAAATTAATTAAATAAGCCTGCCAAGGTCGTACAACCCAAACTATGTCGAAGAGGATTATTTTGTGGTCTTGAAAATTGTGATAGCGAACGTTAACTAACTCAATTATTTTAGTAACAAATACGGCTTTAAAATAAATGTACACTGTAAATTGTATTTATATGAAAACCTAAAAAGATAAACAATTCTATTTTATTATGACTACTAATTTTATACGAGCGAAGCCCTAGTTGAAAGCTAGATCAGAAATAATAATGATTCTAAAAATACTTATCATACCATACATTACTAGGTTTTCAAAAAAAAACCCTATTTTGTTTAAAACAACCAGACGGATCATCTGATGGGAAGCGATCAGCGCCACGAAACACGAGAGGAGTCACAGGTACGTTGCTCTTTTCTTGAAGGTATGAAGGTCGTATCGGTTAGAAATGCCGTCGATAATATTTCATTCTACAGATTTTCTGTGCAAGGCAGAAAGTTTCGAGAGAAACGCACAGTTGTAGCCTGCCAATCATAAAATGATGAGTAACAGATCGTTGGTTTAGAGACAGTTTTTTTTAGTTCAAAGTCAAAGTCAAAGTCAAAGCATTTATTTCAATTAATCCTAAATTAGGCACTTTTGAAACGTCAAATTGAATTGTCCGTCAGTCTGTCTGTCAGTGAAGCTAGGCGCTCGTTCCAAAGTGTTGCTTCGAATGGAGAAGAACGAGCAAGAAACTCCATCGTTACTCTTTTCAAAAAATGTTTTTTACAATATCTCTGATACATTATTTGATCATTTACCTATTGTCTATATATGTAGGAACAATGTAACGACAATACGACGTCAAAACTATGGGACAATAAAACCAATTTGTAAAGAATATAAATTAAAAAAGCGGGTTGTTTCAAACATAGTGCCCACATATGTACACTTACAATTTTGAAATAATGCTTCTATACAAATAAAAAATAATCTTTAATTTAATTTTTCAAATAAAAAAACAATAAACAACTGCTTGATGCCACAGGATCCCTAGACTACATTGGAATAAATTACTACTTTAATTTAACGTGTAACTAGTGATCGTCTTAGAGCATTGTCTAGTGTGAGCGAGTGTCCAGTGGAGCCGGACCAACATGCTGCCACACATTTTTATCTTCAATATAATCTGACAGTTTATAATATGCCTGTTTACACAGTTCACGCTTTATACAAGATTTAAATTTTTTCTCGTTCAGATTCAGTATGGTGGTTGGTAGTTTATTGTAACACTTAACACAAAATCCCATGAAGGATTTCTGCACTTTGGACAATCGGAATTGCGGTATAGCTAACTTATTTTTACCTCTCGTATTAAAATTGTGTCTGTCGCTTCTTTTTTCAAACAATTGTTGATTTTTTCTCACGTACATAATATTTTCGTAAATGAATTGAGAAGGCACTGTAAGAATGTTTATAGTTTTAAATAGTTCTCTCAAAGATTCGCGACGGGGCAAGTTATATATTGCTCGAATAGCTCGCTTTTGCAAAATAAAAATTGATTCTACATCCGCAGCTCGCCCCCACAGCAAAATGCCGTAAGACATTATGCTGTGAAAATAACTAAAATAAACAAGCCTTGCCGTACCTACGTCCGTTAGCTGCCTAATCTGTCTAACTGCATAAGCAGCTGAGCTTAGTCTCCCCGAAAGTGCTTTTATATGGGGCCCCCATTGCAATCTGTCATCTAATGTGATACCCAAAAATACAGTCTCCTTAACAAATTCCAACTTTTGTCCGTTCAAAGCAACATAACATTCGTTATTTTGTACGTTTGGCAAGCAAAATTTAACACATTTGGTTTTTCTCTCATTAAGCGCCAAGTTATTAATAGTAAACCACTCATAGACTCGAAGAATGGAGCTGTTCACGTCGTCAAAATTATTCGTACGTCGACCTATTTTAAAAATCAGTGATGTATCATCTGCAAACAGAACCATTTTTGGTTCATTTTCGAATATGAGTGGCAAATCGTTTATGTACACTAAAAAGAGGAAAGGACCCAATATTGAACCTTGAGGAACGCCCATTTTTATCTCAGACCCTTGTGAATTAACACCGTTAATATGAACTTTTAGCTGCCTATCTCCTAGATATGATTTCAATAGACGGAGCGCAGTGTTTCTAATCCCGTAATGATTTAATTTCAGCAAAAGTGTCTCGTGGTCAACGCAATCAAATGCTTTTGAGAGGTCACAAAAAACACCTATGGCATCCTGTGCTTCCTCCCAGGCACCAAATATTTCTTTCATTAAAGTAACACCGGCGTCAGTTGTACAACGACCTTTAGTGAAACCATACTGCTGATGGTGGAAGATGGAGTTTTTATTAAAATGATGAAGCATCTGAGACAGTATCAACTTTTCAAACACTTTGCTAAGGACCGGCAAAATAGATACAGGCCTATAATTATTAGGTTCTGTGGTTTCGCCGCTTTTAAATAGTGGGATAACCTTGCTATATTTCATAAGGTCAGGAAAAACACCGTCATCTATACTTTTATTAAAAATCATAGCCAGATAGGGCGCTATAGTTTGAATAATTGTTTTGCAGACTTTCACTGATAGTCCCCAAAGATCTTCAGTTGATTTTATTTTAATTTCTTTAAAGACCTTTACGATCTCTAGAGGATTCGTATATTGAAAAATAAAGTCATGTTGACATGATTTTACATTTTTTTTAAGCAAACTAGCTGAGAGTGTAGCTGAAGAATTTAAATCTCTAGTTATTTTAATAGGAATATTAGTAAAAAAATTTTCAAACTCCTGTGCTACATCACATTTTGAAGAAATTTGTCCAATTTCAGATCTTAATTTAATTTCTGAATTATGTATTTTTTTCCTACCAGTCTCATTTTGTATAATTTTCCAAGTTGTCTTTATTTTGTCATCAGCTGATTTTATTTTATTGCTGATATAAAGACGTTTTGCGGCTTTGCACACTAATCTAAAAGTCTTTGAGTACGATGTTACATATTGTTGAAAATGGGGGTCGTTATTATATGGTTTCATGCCATAAAGATCAAAAAGTTTATTTCTACTCTTTCGAATACCTACAGTAGCCCAATCGCTAAATACAAATTTGGTATGAATATCTTTATTTTTGAGTGGCAAAATATTGTTAAATTCCTTGTTTAATAGTTCAAAGAAATCGTTGTACAACTTATTCACATTACTAATATCAAATGTTTTTATACTTAATTTACTAGCTAAAGAATTGTTTAATTTCTCCAAATTTCTAAATGTAGTTTGTCTAAATCTTATTTGAGTTTTTAGCAAAGGTAAATAAGAGCTATACGCAACCATCAGTCCACAGTGGTCGGATGGCAAGCTATTTATAATATGTTTTTCTTTGTAATCACAATTACAAAAAACATTATCAATGCAGGTGGCGGTCGAGGATGTTATTCTAGTTGGTTCTAAAAAAACATTTTTTAAATTAAATGATCCAAACAAATTTAACAATTCCATACTGCTTGTACTATTTTCTAATAAATTAATATTGAAATCGCCACAAACAATTATTGACTTGTGACTAGTAGAAACCTTTCTTAAAACATCCTCCATGACAGAATCAAATAAAGGAAGATTCTGATAATTAGGTGGTCTATAAACACAAACTACAACATGTCTATCCAGCTCAACACAGGACAACTCAATGGTGTGTTCAACTGACAGTGCTACAATGTCTTTCCTTTCTTTAGATTTAATACTATTTTTAACTAATATTAAGGACCCACCATGTAATATTTGTTTTCTACTGAAATTGCTAATTACATTGTAGTTTTCTAGATTTAAAGATGTTAGTTGGTCCTCCTTTAACCAATGCTCTGATAGACAAATTAAATCAAACTTAGTTTTTTCTAAAAACAGCTCTAATTCTAAGATTTTTGAGGAACAGCCTTGAATGTTAATATAAAATAATTTAAGGTTGTGCTGCTCCTGTGTATTATTATTTTGAAATAGTTTTATACTGCCAGAATTTACCTTATCATTCATATGATTTATAAAGGTACCTTCTGTTGTCTTATAATCTAGTTTAAACCTAGTGTCTCTGTGCTGTTAGACACTCTAGACAGCACAGATTTGTCACTACAACTACTATCTGTTATATTAGTTATAACAGTGTTAATATTATTTGCTATAAGTATAGCAATTTTCTGTCTACATTTTTTTGAAAGATGTATACCTTTCTTGTTAAATATAAGATTACTAATAAATTTATTAGTATCAAAAAATAAAAGTCTGTCATTTTGACATGTCATTTTGTGTAGTATGTTATTGAGTACACCTATGTACTTATTCTTTGAAGAAGAAAGTGTATTTGAATATGGGAAAGCACACACAATTATTTTCCCACTATTTGATTTTAATAAGGTGTCCACACCATTCACAACATCCCCCCTTGTTAATCCTAAACTGTTGCCCACCATTAAAACTAAAACTGATTTTTCATCCAAGTCAGTATGAGTTATTTGTTTTATAATTTTGTTATAACTCATATTGTGGTAACTATTGTTTATATAACTATGATCAAGATGATCATACATCATTTGGCCTAGTCCGGAACCTAGCTCATCACTATAAACATATGTTTTATAGTTATGTTTACTATTTAACTGACTTTTAATTGATTTTATTAGAGTTGGTCCCGGTGTTATTGAAGTCTCAGGAGGCTGAGGTTGGTTCACACAACTGCATTGTAGGTCATTTGCCAATGACTCATACCTCTCTGCGTTGTACTTCACCATATCCATCAGCTCCGAGGCCTCCAGCAAGCGTTCACTCAACTGTTGTTGGGATTGCTTATATTTATTAAAGATGTCTTGCAACATACCTTCCTTATTAAATAAATCTTTGTGCAGGCTCTGAATGTCAGTATCGTACATCCTTCTACAGTCATCCAGTTCACTGTTGCAAGATTGAAGATCTTTTAATAAATTACTTCTATCTTTTCTTAAACTCAGAATCACTTTTTTTAATTTTTGTTTTTTCAGTGAATTCTGAGTACGTTTAATTAATTTATTAATTTTAATATACTTTTTTAATTTGTTGTGACTTCTAAAAGGGGAGATGTGTACGGTATCCTCACCAGTCAAGTCTATAGTAACTGGCTCCCTACACTGGAGTCCACTACCAATTAACTCGTCATAGAGTGTGTTCGTGTCAATGTGTTGTGTATCGACTTGAGTTAACTGTGAGCAAGATATGATCCTATGGGCATCGCACAATTCAGATTCTAGTTCTGTAATTCGTTGAAGAGCAGCTTCATGCGTGTTATTGCAGTCTTGGAATGTCGAGATTGTGTACTGAAGCTGGCTGTGTTGGTCGAGCACGTCCATATACTGGACATGCAATTCAGCCAGTTCGTTCTTCAGTGAAGCATTCTTGTCCACAATGGTCTTGACCTCCACTTCACTGTCCTCTCGCTCTTGCAGTAGTTGGCTGCATAGATGTTTTGACCCCTCCAGTTCTTTGAGAGTAAGCCGCAACTTCTCCTCTAGGTCTCTTACTGTGGTAGCCCTGCGAGTCATCATCTTCTCAGTAAATTGTATTCCTTGTTTTCTGAAAAGTATAAGATTAAGCTAAGTGGTAGCAATAATTAACAATACTAGTATGATGTGAACAATGTAGGTAGACCAAAAAATAAATTAATTTAGATGCAAGTTGAATTTTAGTAAAAGAATTGGTAAATACAAATAGACTAGACTATTAAGATAGATATATTTAGCAGACAAAGCTAACTTGTAAAAAGGTAGAATAATCTGGGAAGGGACAGAATACAAAGTTTTTATAGTAGAAGGTAGTAAGTTTAAGAGATTTTTTACTTTAAATATTGGCCTTGTGAGGTTAATGTGCAGTGATTTATGTAGTTTATTATTGTCTGGGCTATGTTTTCGTCATCGATTCTGCTTCCACCTATTGTCAAGCAAAAGGAGACATAAACGGTGCCGGTGTGTACGGGACGTTACTCAAAGAATTGAGTAGGGTAAACTTGTATGCGGTGTTCGTATTACAATTAAAGCTACACAGTAATTATAATTCTAATAGTATAAATACAAGAAAAACACAATACTCCCCTGGTTTTATGATTTCAAATCCACCGTCGTTGTTCCTTTGACAGGTTGTCAAATCGTAATCACAATTAACGTTTATTTGTTTATTTTTGCCGTAGAATTCCACGAAAACACTCGACACAATACTTAATTACTATATTTAACTAGTTAACAATAAGTTATTAGGTTTAGTGTAGATTTTCTGGCGTCCGTATCTTGGCTACGATTCAGTAATCTCTTTGGAGAAACTGAAGGATTTGTCTGTGCAATTATGGACGAAGTTATCCTTACGAATAACTACCGGAAATATATTATTAAGGATGGGACCGTTGACATATGTCGGGCATGTCATAGTCCTGGTGAATCCATAAGACATATAATTTCTGGTTGTGGTCGTTTGGCTAATGGTGAATATTTGCATAGACATAATCAGGTGGCCAAGATTATCCACCAGCAACTTGCTTTGCACTACCAACTTGTTGAGTTTGAGGTTCCATACTACAAGTATGCGCCCGATCCAGTTCTCGAAAACGGCCATATCACGTTGTACTGGGATCGATCTATCATCACTGACAGGACTATTGTAGCCAACAAACCTGATATAGTGGTGATAGACCGACAAGCGCGCCGCACGATGATAATCGATATCACCATCCCTCATGACGAGAACCTCGTGAAAGCTGAAAAAGATAAACAAATAAAATATCTTGACTTGGCTCACGAGGTTGTCGACATGTGGAATGTGGATTCGGCTATCGTTGTGCCGATAGTCGTGTCGGCCAACGGTTTAATACCCAACAGCCTCGACAACCACTTTAGAAGGCTGGTGTTGGGCGGATAAATCAAGGGCCTGATGCAGAAGGCAGTGCTCCTCGAAACGGCACGTATTGTGAGGAGGTTTCTGTCTCTGGAGCCCTAACCACCGGTAGCTTGGATCATGCTCCCCCGCTACTGGTCGGCTCCTATTATTATATTTTTAAATGTTATTTTGTTTTTTTTTATTTTTATAAGTAATGTTTAAAAATAAAATTTTTGGGGTGTTTTAAATAAATATATGGAGTTATTAGGTTTAAATAATTATAATTAATTAATTTTATTAATTTATCTAGGAGGACGTTTCTAACACAACCGACTCCCAGTGTTGCCAGAGCAAAAAAAAAAAAAAAAAAAAAAAAAAAAAAAAAAAAAAAAAAAGTTACTGTTAGAGTCACCTTAACTAAAATAGCTTAATTAAACATTGCAAAACAAACCCTAAAACTTTCATATCAAAATCCACTATCCTATTGAACCTAAAAATAACAGAATTAGGTTACAAAGTTACAAAAACAAGACCTATTCTTAGACACACTGAAAAAGTTCAGAAAAAGTAAACTGTAGTTACCAAAAAATTGTGAAAGGAGAGAAGAAAATTGTGAATTAAGTTTCACCAGCCACCACCCTGGGGATGGCGAAGAATGCTTAAAAAGCCTCTCGGAAAACTTTAACTACTGTTACTAAACTTTAGGCTATGTTATCTAGATGTGGTATGTTATATGGCTGCCATAAAATGTGTGTTAGAGCTTTTTGTAACAATGTCAGTCATTACATTTTATTCCCTAAAAGGGAGAGCAGAAATGCACATGTGCAATGTAACACCTACTTTTTACCATTTAACAGCACGAATAGGCTGGCTCCACCGAAGTGTTACCACGGCCTCACAAAAAACTGATCTGAGACTTCTTACTCTTCCCAATCACCGCTTCCCTAACAACCCTGAAATTCCTAACACTCAAAAAGTCTGCAACGCACTTCTAACGCCTTTGGAATTTAGGGTGTCCATGGGTGACAGCGATAGCTTATACCATCTAAAAAGTTATGTTTTGCGTATTGAGTCCCGTCTATCTAAATGAGTCTAATAGTAATTACCTGGTACTGTAACCGGATAATTAACTGAATAGCTTGTTCAACAATCGCACTTGTCACTGTTCGACTAATATGGATGACTATGCTTAAATGAATAATAGCCAATTTGTTTTTGTCTTTGAAAATCTCAGTCCAGAATTCTGCACTATCCAGCCTTCTAACTCCTGTCCCAAGTGCAGTAATAGCGTTATTTTTTTTTCATTTTCAGTCTCTTTATGTCGCCTCCCGTTGTCGAGCGGCATTTTAAATAGTCCGGCTAATTTTATGCTTTCTTCTGAGATATTTAAAAAATGCAAACTCCTTTATAACAATGAACGTTGTTAGTTTACACCGCTAGCTCATTAACCGGCGCAGTTTCTTTGCTACTGGATTTTTTATATCCTTTTATTTTATGCCTTTGATCTGGTTTAACTAGAATTTGTGCAGTAAAGTTAAATTGGAAGTAAGAATTATTATATTATTTCTTTGTCTTGATTGGTGCTTTTATTTTTGTTTTATTCCGTGGGTAATTTCAATGTTTGTTTTTGGTATGTTTCGAATATTTGTGTGTGAATGTGCATGTGTAAAACTGATTAACTTAGTAAGAAAGGGACTTGTTGTTATAGTGAACAGTGAGCATGTTATTTAAATCGTCGAAAGTTGTAAAATCTCTCGTATCGTTACGTCTTTTATCTCCGAAGAGGTAGACAGAGGTGCACATTACGACACGTAATGCCACTGTACAATGTACACTCACTTTTCGTTATTTGTGTTATATCTAAGTCCCATGTAATAGGGTGGGGGATCCTATTGTCATATACTGGGCACAATTCCAGACCGTTCCATTCCGTGCTACTACTGAGAAATTTTCGAAGAACTGAAGAACAACAATTTTGAGCTGAAAAACAAAATTATCAATAGCCTTTAAAAAGAAAATGAAAACCACACATTACACGACATCATTTAACAATAATAATCTATTTCCTAAAATAACAACCTCAGAGACATCACACACACTTTTTTTTCTTAACCTTTACTTTGTATTACAGATAATAATTTATATACAAACCATCCAATCCCCTAAGGCGTTCTATAAGCCAAGGTTCCCATTCGTTCACATTTCAAAGAATTCACATACTTAATTGAGTCTTGCTCAAACAATCTAAGACACACTGGCACTTGAGCTCTCAAAGGGCGAAAGACAAACAAGGTAGAAATTATACCACCAAACAAGTTTGAACAGTCTTATAGCATGGAACTTAACTAGCAACTCGTAACGTTTACGTAAAATATGAGTGCGATGGAGAAGGACTTGGATGTAGGTGAAATGGAAGGTGCAGTTCAGATGGGTTTGAGAAGCGAGCACCAAAACATCGATGACGATTATAATAGAATTGTATCGTAACGTGTTGACGTTAAATTACAATTTGTAGGCTCCCCTTCTTTTCTCATGGTTGTAGTTTTTAATCTTTGTTCAGGTCTTTCAGAGAACTCAATCAGCTACATTGTCTGCCAACAATGGTTACAGAACACCCCCCGAGTACATATGAGACCACCAGGAGTTGTTTCTGATGATAACGTTCCGACTGACATAAAAAAAAAACACACACACACACACTTGACAATAAATTGATGACAGTATTTCCAGTTAATTTAGTTTTAATTCGTAACGTAGTTTTGCATAAAATTACATGAGCAACAGCTATGGCAATCCAAATAAATTATAGCACATTGCTACTACTGAGAATTTTACAATCGATATCATACAGCACAATATCTGTAATTTGGCAATGATAATATTATTTTTTTATTCCAGGAAACACAATAACCAAATGTGCAAACATTTGTAACTGAAATAAAACTTCAGTAAATCGTTATTGTTTCAAAATTGGTTCTTGGAAATATGGAAAATATCGAAAAACGGAATAATATTATTTGGAAATAGTTTCCAGTTTTCGCTCGTAAATTGCAAAATGGAGCCTAGGCATATCGCTTTCCAGCCTCCTGACTATCACCAGATACAAAAGTCATACAGTAAAAATACACTATTGCCAAATCAAATCAAATGTTTATTTGTAGAACATAGGCACAAAAAGACGTCCACTTGCCACTTTTTAAAATTATCTTTAAAGGAAAAGTTTATCTTTATCTTTCATCACCATCATCATCATCATTACCATCAATCTGTAAGTATCCCACTGCACTGTAGAAGAAATGACAATTATTCTTTAAAATTACAAAAAAAAAAGTAAATTCTAAGTAACCCCTTCCAGCGTCCTACTATCAGTGTAATCCAGCGCAAGTTTGCATACTTAGCTTGCAGATTTCACGCTCAACCAGCACAACGACCGGTAACCGCTACACTTAGCCACTGCACCGCTGTCCTACAACTTGTAGGTCCAACTTGTAGGTACAAGCTTGCACTACTTGCTTTAGGTAATTAAGATGTGAGGTCCCAGTAATTAAATTGTTTTCCGTTTTAACTTTTGCTTGCTCAACTTTGCGGTTCGTTAAATCTGATTTATTTTGTTTTCCGGCCCTGTTTTCGACCATTAGGTAATTAGTTATCATCATTCCTGATTTTAATCCTTTCGTTGTTTGTTTCTTTAAGTCGTTGTTGTTGTGTACGCCTTTTGTTGCTGTCTGAAATTGTAAATAGTGCAATGTTGGTGTAGGTGCTTATTGCACACTTTTGTTATAGTCTTATGCAATAAGATATGAATTTATTAAACGTTTAATGGTTAGTACATTTAAGCATAACGGTATATGCAATGAATTTAACATCACATCACATCAACAGCTTATTAAGTGGCCATTACTGACTACAGGCGTCTTCTCGCACGGAAAAGGTTTGGGCATTAATCACCACGCTTGCTCAATGCGGGTTGGTTTCCTCACGATGTTTTCCTTCACCGTTTGTCAGTGGTGTCTTAATAATCTTAGAGAGTACGTATAATTTGGAAAAAGTCATATTGGTATTTGCTGCTGGTAGGTATCGAACCAGCACACAGCACTATCAAGTATGAGACGGGCGTCTTAAACCTCCGGGCCACCACGACTTCAAGGATGAATGTAACAAATGACCGTCAATTGCTTCATTTCCAGAATTTATTCGATTACTGAGAATTGTATGCTATCGAAAGTTTACATCGTCATTTTAATTGAATTGATGCGCCCATCCCAACTTCGTAATCAAACGAAGAAATTTCTTACCAAAAAAATGAGGACGGGCAAGCTAAGTGATATCATAATAATTTACAAGAAGACTTTTACCACAAGGAACGGTGCTCCATCAAATATAATGATCCTAGTGATCACCTAAAAATCCATCAAAACACTTTTATTGGGCACCATCAATTTCGTTTTTACAACGTACGACGATGTCCTTTACAAATAGGGACGATTTATTATCGTCTTTCGACACAATTGCTTCAAACTTGAGAGAAATGCTGGCCATTTGATTGAGACGGCATCCGATGAATTCAACGTGGCATTTCACAAATTGGACCATTAAAATATGCTCTATTATGATATTACGTTTCCTGATCCCGCTTCAAATTCAAGGGTTAAGAATTAATTGGACCAAGTGTTTGGAATTGAATTGTTGGAATTAAAAGGTTACTTTGATCGCTGGAGATTAAATAACATTTTCGTTAACCGATGAAATCCTTTGAGGTGAATTTCCTAATCGAGTTTTTTGAGGTAATTTATTTACAGATGAATTATTTTTTGTGGATTGATGTAGGTTATCTGGTATGTTAATCTTTGAGCTGGTATTTGAAGAATGCTTGTCTAGCGTTGTACCTGATATTGGTTGTAGGTATATTAAATTGACCATGATGTAACACCGAGATGAGATTGTTTATTTGCCTAAAATGTAAACTTAAGTAGAATAAAATAGCCCAACTTTTTGCCGATCTATTCATAAGATTTTTTTATCATATTTATAACTAATAAGGATTGAACTCTACACTAATAACTAAAATTACTTTTTTTAAACGTTGCTTAGGATTTTATCTTGTGTCGTGGGTGCGTTTACAAACTACAATTTATGGATCACACAAAGAGTTGGTCCGTGCGGGAATCGAACTCTCAACACGTAGCGCGGCAGCCAGTTAGTCAGCCACCGTACCAACTGTGCATTCAACCAACAATGATGACAGAAACCTTCCTGGTTTAACACAGTTTGTTCAAAAACATAATATCAGACAGAGTCAACAGAACAGAACAAAAATTAAATAAAATTTACAATTTTGCAGCCAATTTTTGAATAACGCGATAAATTAGACTGGAGCTGATAAGGGACGGTTTCGCATTAGTATTGTAGACTATTTGTGACATCAAGATCGTTTTTATCGTGGGCATGACTGTGTTGGGCTGTGAAACCAGCGGCCTTCCAATGGTCAGATAATTGCCATCTGTTTTTAATGTGAGAGATAAAAGTGCAATTGTCTGCCAAAACGAAAATACTTGTGGCTACAGTCAAATAACTTGTGAATAGGTGATTTGATAAACTTGTAAATAGGTGACTGCACACGGTTGATGCGGTGGCTGGGCAACTGACTGCTGCACAACGTGTAACGGGTTTGATTCCCGCCCGGAGCAATTTTTTGTGTGATCCACAAATTGTTGTTTCGGGTCTGGGTGTCATGTCATGTCCATGTGAAATTGTATGTTTGTAAAAGCACCTACGACACAATTCGTTCAACGTAAAGCAAACTCGTACTAAGGGTACTGTCTGAAAACCAAAATTAATAATAACATTACGCTTCACCGCTCTTAGTGGCCATCCTCTGAAAAATGAGCACAAATATTTGCTTATATCTTTCCCATTTTGCTGCCAACGCAAAAGTGACACGCGACGGATTTCAAGAGAGATATTAAAAAAAAAGTACCGCAAAAATTCCCTTGTCCGCGATTTTAGTGTAAACCTTTGTGATTGTAGGACAATAAGGTCACCAAACAATACACGCTCGTTAATCATAGAATATTTGACATCCCGTCAACTTTTACAAGAATATTAATGACATCTAATACGGCCGCCATTTTGGATTTTTCGGCCGTAAACGTCTTTATACCCCTTCGTTGTATGTTTGAGTTTCTTCAAAGGTGTCGTGTTTTGTTATTTTTGCTTTCATGGCAAACCATGTCACACCAAAGTGTGACGTATTGTATTGTTTAATTTTAATTGTTTTCCGTGTTTGTTTTGTTTGTTTATTACGTCGTTTCTATGGGTGCAATTTTTAATTGTGAAACCACAATGTTTTGCGAATTTGATACTGCTGTTGTATTTAATACCTTTTATTTTGACAGTAGTGCAATTGGGATTAGGACGGGGTATGAAAATTAATAATCTATATACAATATAGATTTTGTCCGTCAGTTAGGTAATGAACAAATATTAGACACATATTTTTTTATTTTTTGTCATATAAGATAAGAATACTTAGATAAAACAAATACAAGTTTAAGAATAGGAGCAAATACGTCAATTCTACATATAAAACGCACCTAGAAGTAACGTCACGCGATATTTGAAATTTATACATCTTCAAAAGTACTTATTTCGTAAGCAAATAAAAAATACGTGTTTAATATTTTCAAGACGGTTAAATAATCTTCAAGACGGACATTAAAATAAAAATAAGTCAACTATCCTAATGTCTACAGGTATTTAACATTTTCAACAATTAAATGCAGCTCTGCCTATCCCCCTGGAGACAAAAGGACGTGACATTACATTATGTTTTATGTCAAAGTGTCCCATAATTATAATTTACACTTCCACTTCCAGTTTCCACGCGATCCCCCGTGACGTTGATGATTAACTTTTAAATTAAAAACATAGTAAACACGACATGCAGTGAGTTCACTAATTAATTTCACGCCATACCCCTAGAGGGGCCGGCAGAGATTAATAGTTTGCTGTAAAAAGTAATGATGGTGATCATTATATATTTTTTTGATGGTTTTGTTCAAACGGTGTTTGTTTTGGAAGCGTATAGAGAATTAAATGATGAAAATATAAAAGCTTGTAAAACATGTGTACGTGCTACGCTTAAATATGACAAAATGGAAAAGTTGACGATTAATTGAATAATAAATTATATGTAATAGAGATAGAAAGAGAAAGGAGAATGGAAAAGAAGATAGTATTGTTTGGGATAAGGGAAGAAAGAAGGAGAAGAAGAAAAAGTTAGCTGTCCCATTGGTTAGTACTACAATAGGGTATAGGATTTTTTTTTTTTTTGAGGGGGGGAAATCATCCAATGACTTCTCCCGCCTTGGGTGAGGCGGGAGGTCAGTGTCAGACTCTTACTGACTAAAAACCACCTCGTTCCTTCTCCTGCTTTAAGCCGGAGTCTCGGTAACCTGTTACGTTGTCCGCAGCTCCATGGGTGACCGCCTGGGAATAACGCGTGACGTTAGCCTCCCCTCAAAAAAAAGACTCCATACTACCGTTAAGAAAAAAAAACAAAAATCAGATTTCCAAATCCTAAGTCTATAGTCTATAAAGGGTTTTTACTAATAAACAAGATTAGGTTCATTTAATTTGTCATCAAAGAGTTGTTTTACAATGTTAGTGTTGTGGGTTAATTCTGTTGTGCGTGGGTTCAAAGTACGGTACTATCTTGTCCTGTGGGGAATCGTAAAACTTAAAAGCCACTACGCGTCAAAGGTAATCTAACTAAAGGAGCCTTTAACTATTTTTTCTCTCTGTTTGCTTGTATATACCTTACATTAACTTGTAAATAAAATATTTGGTTTTGATTTTTGTGATCGTATTTTTTGTACGGTTAGTCTTTTTGATTTTAGCAGTCCTTTGTTAATTAAGTAAGTATAGGATTTTTAAGAAAATGCTTTAAGGCCGTCACTCACTATGTAATAATAAAGTATAGCAAGGCATATTATCACATATTTTCAATACAAATCTTTGAGTGACTACACACCTAGCTATAATATACAGAATTATACAATGTGATAGGGGCGAGACTTCTAACCCGTTAAGGCTGAGTTCTACACCTAATTTTATCGACAAAAGTCGGGGGTCGAAGTGGTCGAATCCCCTCCCCCGAAAAGTTATGGCCATTTTAATATTTTTTTTACTTTTTTTGATATCAAAGGTTGTATGCGTCGTAGAAACAAAAAAAAACAACAAACGGTAGCTAATAACCTTGGCTAACTAATTCATTACTTTTTTCATATGTTTGATAATGTTTTGGTGAGAAAAAAAATCATTTGTGAATTATTTTTACCGAAAAAATCACTATTTTTCAATATTTTCAATTAGGGGTTCAACCCCCTATATTATTTTTTTGCGAATAAAATTAGATGTAGTACTCAGCCTTAACGGGTTAGAAGTCTCGCCCCTATCACATTGTATATTTCTGTCACGTCACCAATATGTTTTGGTATTATATTTTATTATATTTTGAGAATACGGAATGATCAGTTTATTCACTGAGCACCCGAATTCGTGGAAAACAATCGTGGTTACTTAGAAAAACATAAAAAAATGTCGTTAGTTCGAAATTCAGAAATATCTTTTTTAAACATTGCCCCACACTATGATTTCCTTCTGCGTCGGGGGTGCGTTTACAAACATACAATTTCACATGCACATGATACCCAAACTTGAAACAAGAATTCGTGGATCACACAAAGAGTTGCTTCGTATGAGAATCGAACCCGCTACACATTGCACAGCAGCCAGTTACCCAACCACCGCACCAACCGTGCAGTCACTGATATAAACCACTTACCGCCATACTCAGAGTAACTTAATAATTACTTAACCCACACCTTAACCACTGTTTTCGAAACAAAATCGAAACTAAGGAACAGCTTAAGCAATCATTAAATGTCTCTGAATACGGCAGTTAATCACAAATCAACAATAGCGTATATAACAGGAATATTCTGTGGCTCCCATTAATTCGCGAGGCCATCAATTATCGTTAAAATCAAAGTGCGTACGGTTACACAAGCAATCACGAGACAAGCCGTTCACACTTGCGCTGATTAATTACAACATTAGTGGGATATCACACGCCACATACTCCTGCATTAACCCCTCAATTTTGACGAACACTAGCAGTATTATAATAGTTTGAGGACTGTCCGTCAGCTCGTTTACGGCTTATACCATAAAAAACAGATCTTTCGGTCTCCTAGTAAAGTCCTCACATGTAGCGGAGGTTAGTTGAACAAACCATCGCCATACCTCCCAAAACTTTTTGGGGTTTCATAGAATGGATGATATGATGCACATGTCATCTGCCGTGTAGTCTTGTTTCTTCGACTTTTTCTTGCACTGTAAGAAGCCCCACCCTATTTCACTTATTTGGTTAAGATAGTTCATACATTGTATGTCACCTCAAGTCCAGTTTCCTATTTTTAAATATTCTGTTATTATTCTATCTATATCCTATTTATATACAAAAGGGTTACTGACAATTTCTATATTTTTATTAAAACAAATATACCAAAAAAATCAGATCAAACTTAATGAGATATTATACTGGAGTACATAATTACATATGTACATGAACTTAGCGCCATAATAATATTAAAAAGCTAACATTTAGTTGTTCATCATAAAATCTATTTCGGAATCTTGCTAATGTATAAACCAAAATAAGTAAAAACAATCAAAAACATGAAAACACTATTCACTACATTCGCAAATATTACATAATCTTCATTAGACGATTTGGAATCAACAGTGACGTCATCAGACTCCCATTTAGGAAACACTAAATAGCTAGAATACTTATTATCACACACAAAATCATTGACAAGCTTAATATAATTATGTGGATTTGAATTTAAACTGCAAACTTTGGCCAAGATTAAAGTTAAAAGAATGGTTATAATGGTCAAAATAATAGAACCGCGGTAGTACAACAATATGATAGGAGTAAAAGCATTGCCTTTAGGCATGTCAATGTCTAATTGTACAAGCATATAATAATGTATAGATAATGTGAAGCAACTAACTGCTAGCCTTACATTACGTCTCACATCTAAGAAGAGAGTCACAATATTGAGCACAGTCAACACTAAAGCTGGATGTATGTAGATCGCAGACAAACCAGCTGCTTCTCTTTCTAACACAAAAGTCACTCTCACTCCTATCCTACCACCCACGTTATAATCCTGTTTAAATTCAGTAATGTGCCATCCAGCTGTATAGTCATCGGCTATTGCTGTTCTAAGATGTATTGTATAATTTTCTTTACTCAGATACTCATGTCCAAATTCCAAACTGCATTCTTGAATATCGTAGGGCCAGTTAGTGAGTTTGACGCTACACCATGTTTCATGGTACATTTTGTGCCGACAGTTAACGAGTCCCATGTACTGGATCTTACAAAGATATAAAGACGTTATTTCATTGTTGAACATGTCTTCTACGTTGATTAGTTCCATTTGTGGAATCCAATAAAAGAATTCATCCGTTTCAGTTTCCTTGATACCGTGGTGTTTGTCTGGATCCCACATTAGTCGTTCATCTTTCCAAGTGATATTTAAAACTGTTTCAGCACTGAATATTTCTTTATCGGTTTGTAAGCTGTATCTTTCCACATTCATATGGACACCAATTGTGTTGATTCCTGGCGGAGCCTTTTTCGACTTGTAACACATTAATTCTTCATATAATTCTTTTAACCAGGTGCGATACTCTTGTTCGTTTTTACTATTGGGACATTCCTCGGCAAGATTATATTTTAGAAGATAGAGTAGTAGTAAAATGTGAGTGAACTTCGCCATGGTCCCTACGATACTGCGTTCAATATCAGTCATTAGGTCATATTATACGAAAACGCCCACTGTGATAAGCGTTGCAAATGTACATAGTTTTATTTTAAAATTTGCTAAATCTAGAGGTGTTAGGTTTTGGCACACGATCGATTGTTTTAAATATAAGAGTGATGTTACACGCCAATGTCTCGTGATATTACGGTCCAAATATTTTATAATATAATGAGCATATTTTGAAACCCTATATCATTTTAAAAATCACCTCCTTGCAAACCTCGACAATTATCTTTCATGTTAACAATGAGGTATCATCAAAAAAGTCCCAAACTCAACCCTAATTAAGCTGAAGGGCTGGATGTACCGCAAAAAGTAGGCCCAAATGAACCGCATAGGGTTGACAAAACGGGACTTAAATTACTGTCTCTGAGGTGAGGCGCGTGTCACTGTATAATATGTTAGCCACGACCTTTTTTAATTTAAAAAATTCATTAGGCTGATCAATTTATGGATTTAATGCTGATGGAGGTGGCTTGGTGTTGCATTTGCAGTTACTTGGTTTATTATGTTTAGTAGTTTGTTCTATTCATTCTTTTACTTGCAAAAACAAAAAGGAAAGTAATGTGGTTTTTTCATTGGACTTGCTGTTGTTTAATTTTAGTTAAAAGGTAGACTTCTTACTAGAATAAAACTTAGTTTAGTTAATCACACAAAAGATGATGTTTTTCTATCACTTTACTTTAGCTGCAAACTGCCTAGCGGGTTACCGGGGCCTCAGCTCGAAAAACAGGTGTAGAAACAGAGAGGTTTTTAGTCAGTGAGAGTCTGATACTCCTCCCACCACGCCCAAGGCTGGCGAAACCGAATGACTTCGCCAGCCTTGGACGAACGAATGAATCAGCGTCTCCTCTCAAAAAAAATAATACCCTTTACTTTTATCCATGATCATGTCACAGCTACATTTGAGTTTGGTAGAAGTCAGAATTTTTACACAAAGTTACTTAAGTATATTGCTTTTATCATGGTCATTTCCAGTGTTACATAATATCCCTGTGTGAAACCACCATCAATTTCCATGGAACCATGACGGGTACACCTCTGGCTGACTTCTGTTGGTCGCAAAATGTTCGTTAACGTCTGTTTTACGACCCATGTCATTGAAACTCTCATTATTATTAAAGAAGTGTTGAGTTTTCCAAAATTTATATTCCCTGACCTATTTATAAGTTAATATGTAATTAAGGTTTCGTCCCCATGGACTTGGCTGAGTTTTGAAATTGTTGATTCCGTAATTTGTTACTTATTTTTTAGGATATAAGTTTTCTTTTCATGTGGCAGAGTTGCTAACATCCTGGTGATAACGTGGGTCATCCAAATCCTAACTTTGTTTGTTTATTAGCTTCAATTGATACCAATTTTAAGCAATTTGAAGTTCCCTTATAAAATTGGATGATTTTACTTTATTAAAAGCAAATTTTGAATTATGATATCAAAAACATATTCAAGGAATGGCAGACAATAATATTTTTGATTTGATGTAAATCGTTGTTTGGTTAGTGAATGTCGTAGTAACCCGGAGGTTTAACCAGTAAATATCTTGCGTGGTCATTATTTATTGCTTACTATCTGGTAATAGCCTCAAAATACTGCTACTGACGAGCGAACGAAAAGAGACCCAGAGGCCAAGGCCTCATGCGCTGGACAGACCAAATCAGAGCCACTCTACACACAACTCTTCACATCCCTACAGGATATGATGGTGACCGATAGTCCGCGAGGAAGTGATTTATCGACGTCACGACCCTCAACATTGAGGACAAACTATGCAAGGAGAATGCGGTTATATATCAGCTTAGTTTGTATGCCATAAAAAGATCTACCTAGCGGGTTTACCGAGTCTCCGGCTTGAAAAGCAGGAGTAGGAACGGGATGGTTTTTAGTTAGTAAGAGTCTGACACACCCTCTCGTCTCGCCTAAGGCGAGAGAAGTCATTGGATGGTTTTCCCCCTTAAAAATATAAAAAATGACATAAAAAGATCAAAATCGTGGGTCGTCGTCTGGTGCATGCTTATATTGTTACGAAAATGAGGCGATTATTTATGAAATATCAGATCTCACTTACTCAATAGAAGGGTAGAATCTGACCATGACATGTCACTCACCCCACTAACACTATTTAGCAAAAGCAACTATCTTCGAGTTCCTGAAACAAGTAATCAAACAATTTACTTCTGGGCAGTGCGTAATAAAACTTTGTAACCGTCCCGAGCCACTACTATGTTATTCCATTAAAAGTTTCACGTAAAAATGCGTAATTTACGTGCCTTTGTTTACATGTTTAACAGTAAAGTGTTAACGATTTTATAAATTTTTAGGCTTCCAATGTCAGGCCTACAGGTGTCTAGGGACTGAAAGTGGTGTAGTTGCTTTTTGTTGGAGGTCAAAGCGATAATAGGGCTATTGGAAGTAACGCCCTCTGTAACACAAAATGTTTATATTTTCTCTTTGGTGAGCTGTTTTTGGGTGGACAAAACTTTCATCATTATTCTGATGCTCGTTCTACGTCTAGGTATAAGTTCGTATTGTACTACGTAGTTCGTATTGTAGTGTGTATTCGTATTATAGTTCGTTTTCGTATCGCAGTTCGTATTTATATCGCAGTACCTATTAATTAGCACCTATGTGTTTTAACATTTGCAGTTGCTATGCTATAGGTGTAATAAAGAAAGAAAGACCATGGTTGTTTGGTTGTGTCTTCTTAAATTTCTGCATCAGAATAAAAAGTTTGATTTAAAAATGAACCATGTTAACGCCTTTCAGAGAAACACCAGACGTGATACTCATAATTACAATTGTTTCCACTGAGTTGTACACTTGTAAACTCAAACACGTTGACTGTCCAGTTCCATTGAACCACGAAAACTAACTGACTTTTTAAATAGTTTCCAACTAGACACCACAATATATACAAAACAAAACAAAACTAGCCGAGTTAGGAACTAATATCAGTAGCAAAACGAATCTTATACTCCGCAGCACACAATTTTAACGAAACAACGTTGAAACAAACTGACAGCCACATTTCCACGCTACGTTAGTTCCGACAGTTAGGAATAGCATCTTTGCTGTTGAGTAAACAGTCAATGGAGGGAATACACGGTTTTTGGTATAGTGGCATTATTACGAAGGATTATAGAATAAAACGTGGGTCGTGGTGGCCCAGAGGTTTAAGACGCCTACTTTTCATGCATGAGAGTGCAGGTTCGAAAACTACTAATGGCAAGTACCAATGTGACTTTTTCCGAGTTATATGTACTTTCTAAGATTATTTAGACACCACCGACAACTGAAAACATCGTGATTAAAATCTACCTATAGAATTAATAATCATAAGATTGAAATCGCAGCCTGCACTGAGCAAGCGTGGTGTTTAATGCTCAAACCTTCTCCGTGAGAGTACAGGCCTTTGGTCAGTAGTGGCCACTTATGTGCTGTTGATTGATGTGGCAGAATAATAAAATTTTGGCAGTAATTTTGTTCAGTATCTATTTTTGACTGTATGTTTTGAACTGATGTTCGGTTTTAAATTTATATTTAGCAACGTATTTTCTTTTGCAAAGCAAAAAGTTAATGTTATTTTATATATTATCTTAAGGAATTTATCAAAACAGGTATGTAAGATTCGTAGCAATTGCCGTTCCATAATCTATACCTACCCCCATAGTAGACAGGTGTGAGGTTATGTATGTATATTATCTTACTATTTTTATTTTAGTTACACCTATCATAACAACATATTCACCTTTTCATTTAATTTTCACCTTAGGCTAACATTAAGCACAATTCAAAAACCCAAAACAAATTACACTCAAAAACATCAATCACTCTCATATCGAAAACTATATCTTTGACAGCCCTAGCGTTAGTGACGTCACAGTATTCAAGGCCGGTATTATGAGCACTCCATTTAGACTTTGTTGTTACTCCGTGACGTGAAAGGGTGCTGGTCAAAGGAGTGATGAATGTGCTGAATGAATAGTGTATGTGACACGCGTTTGTGTGCCGTAAGTCTTGCGTCGCAACCTTGTGTCGTTTGGGGGTCGATGTCCTTGGAAGTCACGTATTTTTTTTAATTTTCTTTTTGCTAAGTCAGTTGAGGCTTATGTTCAGCCGTGGACGTCTTATGACTGATAATGTGTTTTCTATCGAATGATACATGTGTTGATAAAATGGAGTGTTTTTTTTTGTTGATTTGCCTTGATAGCTAATACATTTGCATTTTCTCCTGTGTCGTCGAAAATAAACTAATTCTTGACTACATGACCCACCTGACTAGAAACAAGTAATGTAATCGTTGAATGGTGAGGCGCACTAGTTTCTTAAGCGCCTTGGATATTTCTTGTTGCTTTCTAAATGCGGGAATTCGACCAATATTGCTCAACGTTGCATTAGCAAAAAGCTAGGTAAGGGCTGCTCTAGCTACCTGATAAGTTCCTGGAGATTGACATTCATTTAATATTCTCAGCTCTATCATTACTATAATTAAACTTATCTGACCTTTTAAAGACACAATCACATCAGAATGTCATTTTAAGTCAATAGGTACCTAACATCTCGTCTTAATATTTAATTTTATTCAGTACTTTAAAAAGGCTGGCTCCTAGGGCTCCGGAGCTAGGAGTAGTAACGAGGTGGTTTTTAGTCAGTAAGAATATCTCCCTCCCTCTTGCTTCACCGAAGGCGAAGGGAGAAGTCATAGAATGATATTCTTCTTGTAATTGGAAACTTGTTCAGCCGATATCAAAAACCTATCTATTACGGCAACCATTATTAGTAGGTGAAGGCTTTTAAAAGAGTAAACAGCTAGATAAACGGACGAAAAGAAATGTGAACGGTTAAAAAATAAAATTTACACAAGCAGTGAAGAGCGAGCAAGAAAGCAATTTCCCTGTGAGATGTCTGTAATGAACACTTTCAGCTACTACTGAAGAATTACCCTGGATGCGGTATTATTACCCGACTGTGCGTAAAAAGAGTGTTATGTGTTTTCATGTAGGGAAGCGAGTTTCTTTATTGCACCGTAACTTTTGAATGTTTTTTACTACTGATGGGGTTGAATTTAATGTGTGTCGTGGTATTTTTAGCTGTTAATGTTTTTGTGTGACATTGGGTAAAGAGAAAAATATTTTCTTCAGTCAATTTTTTATCAGTTTTGGTAATAAATTTACTCTCAGTTACTATGAGATGTAACAAGTACCATATTATCAACAGCTCATAATAGTTTGCTGCTGAATTCAGGATCATTCCTTCGACATAACACACCGGAGTAATACCATGGCCTCTCAGAAAACCGCCGTGAAACAACGCTTGCGTTGTGTTTCGTTGTGTGAGTGAGTTTACCGGAGGCCCAATTACCTTCCCAATCCCTGATTTCCCAACAACTATTTGTAACCCCCAAAAGGCCGGCAACGCACTTGTAACGCCTCTGGTATTTCCGTCAGGTGCTCTATGCAGCCATCAGGTGATCCGTCTGCTCGTTTACCGACTTATAACATAAAAAAAAAAACATGATCTTCCTTGATTTTGTTCCACATATACGACATACCTTATCCATTTACCCAGTGTTCGTCACTCCTAGTTTTTTTGTGGTCGCGCCGCCTAGGATCCGCTGTAGAAAATTGCGCTACCCCACTTCCTGTGCTTGCTTTAATTTCAGACTACTTTCAAAACTGTATTTTCTTCTACACTGTATCTGATACTTAGCTTAGAACAATGTTTTCAATATAGACAACTAGTTTTGTTTATTTTACGTAGTTAAGTATAACTTTTGTGTTAATTTTAGAACATTATTTTTGAAGACAAGATAATTTAATATTCGTAAACATGCGGTGGTTTTTCTTTTACATTTTCATGTTTGCTTATACGTGTAAAGTGAATGTTCCTTTACTAAAACAGGAGTTAAGTGTGGGAGAGCCATGCTTCGGCAGGAATGGGCCGGCTCGACCGGAGTGATACCACAGTCTCACAGAAAACCGACGTGAAACAACGCTTGCATTGTGTTTCATTGTGGGAGTGAGGTTACCGGAGGCCCAATTACCCGCTTCCCAATCCCTGATTACCCAACAATCCTTAAATTCCTAACCCCCAACAAGCTGGCAACGCACTTGTAACGCCTCTGGTGTTTCAAGTGTCCATGGGCGGCGACGATTGCTTACCATCAGGTGATCCGTCTGAACGTTCACTGGCTTATACCAAAAAAAAACATTTTGATGGAGTGTGCCAGTTGTTAGATTTTTGTCGCATATATCGTATACGATTTTTATAAAATAAATAAACTGTTATTCATTTCGGTTTGTCAACGAATAGCTCCCAGTCAGTTATAATAACAGTAGGTACCGCTAGTTCTGGACACACACACGATCAAACTCCGAATTCAATAAAACCGAAAAATATTTCGGTATAAACAAATTTTCCGAAGCGCACAGTAAATAACATTTATTGCATAGCAGCGATACTACTCCTAGTCCATATTGCCAGACAGACAGAAACAGTAAAAGCTGAGTATTCATTTCCTTCAGTTTTCAGCTGTGTCTGCATTTCATCCTTTGACGTCTAGTAGGTATTTAAATGAACACTATTAGCACTCTAAGTGGCTGAGTCGACTGTTCAAGAATAGGGGTGTTACCTAGCTACGTTTTGCAAATTACGTTCAGGTCAGCAAATATCTTTGTATGGCTGTATTTGCTTGGGTGCCAGTGCTACTTTCGAACATGAAATCTTAGGGTCTATGGTGAATCAGCTCGCCACTCGACTAGAACCAGACCCTGCGTACGGCACGTCGCCTCAAAGGGCCATCAGGCCACTATAGATGGGGCCCATTAGGGCTGATGCCCGATCTGGAGCTGCGGACAACCTAATGGGTTACCAGGGTTCCAGCTCAAAGCAGGAGTATGAATGGGGTGGTTTTTATTCAGTAAGAGACTAACACTCTCTCTCACCTTGGGTGAGGCGAGAGAGAGTCATTGAATGATTTAACCTCTCAAAAAAAGGTGAACTTTACAATACTTTTTTGGTTATTTACTCTTAGTCTTTGCTAAGTTAAGGTTTGAAGTAAGTAGATAGTCTGTCTGAGAACTTTGTCTTTTAAAGTGACAGATCCGTTTGTAAATTTGTACAACAAAATTGATGAAAATCTTAAAACTTACACAAAATGTTATTGTACTAAAAGTTATTTTTAACAGCACAATTTAATTTGAAATATCTAAGAAAATACAAGTAAAAGTGGGTGTTCTGAACACCCTATTATAAATTTGTAGGTCACTTGCATACTTAAAACGGGGCGAGGTTTAATTCGGTTGCAAAAGTCTGTTTCCCTGGCGGTCCTTATTAAGTTCTGTCTTGCTTGAGAAGTGTTTTATTTACAACTATCATTCTTTATGAGCTATGAACTGACGGACATGGCTAGGTTGTCACATTAAACTAATGGTTTTAAATGAAAGTGACGCAAGTTTATTAGTCAACGTTATGTTAAAGCCCTTCTTGATGGAACGAGAAATGTTTTCACAGAACATCCACATTACACATTATGGTTTTTTTATTGATGGTCGAAAAACAGCATACTGTTGACTCTAGAGGTGTTACAAGGCCAATCAATTGCTTGCCTTTAGAAGAGAAGGCTTATAATTAAGTCAAGTTACTGGGGCTCTGGCTCAAAGCAGGGGGAGGAACGGGTAATTTTTAGTCAGTTAGAGTCTGACACTCCTTCTCGCCTGACACAAGGCGGGAGAAGAGAGTTGGATGATTTTCCTCCCTCCTCAAAAAGGGCTTATAATTATTAAGTGTCTGATGCCTAATTTAGGCACAATCACAATTATAATCACAAATATAATATATTAAACACAATACTACAAAATTAAGAAGACAAGAAAGCTGCTCTTTCAGAGCTCAAGAAAAACAATTGGAATTAACGCGTTCAAGTATTAATAGTGCTCACTTATAGCAAGATGGCGGCCTCTTCGCTGACTAATTAATGGAAAGGAAACAGAAATGGCCAAGGAATTAAACAGAGAATTACCAGAGGAAATAAGTGGGGAGAATTGACCGCGAACAATCTATTAAAGTTGAATCGAGTTATGTTTTATTTATATGGTTTATTAAGATCTGTTATTCTTGCGATAAAGTTGGTTTGGAAAAAAGTGTGAAGGAAATATTTGTACTTAGCTGGTATGATTGAATAAATTTTATAGCTTATATAATTATCAGTTAATTTACTGCCTCGTTGGCCGAGTGGTTGCAAGTGCGACTGCCGGGCAAGGCGTCTCGGGTTCGATACCCGGGTCGGGCGAAGCATTACTGGGGTTTTTCCTGGAAGCATCCGCGTTTTAAGACTATCTTACAGATAGAGAAAGACAGTTTATTTTTGCCTAAATTGTTGATATCTGCGCACTTGCTTACTCATCCTCGTGTCTCGGATAGCACGTAAAGCTGTTCGTTCCTGCGCCTGACCTGTCTGCGATCAAGCCGGTCTGCCGTCCCTTCGGGTTATGAAAGTGAGGGAATGAAGATTGCATCTATTTTTGCGCACACATTTGTGCAATATGACATCCATGTTTAGTGGGCTAGTCTAGTTAGATAGACTGACCACAGTAATCAAAATCGATCAGGAGATTAATATTTGTTTTATACTAGCTTACGATATAGTTATTATATAAGATTTAAAAAGTTTTCTAGACTAAACATCTTCGTTTTAATTTCGCTGTTAGCTTAAGGAATGATACGTAATAGTAATAGCAAAACTTATGTACTAAAGTTAAAGTCAAATAGTCTCAGAAGACCCAGTTCTGTCAAGTCTTAGCATTCAAAAGGCACTTACATGTACAGTTTTATGTCTGAAATGGATAAACAAAGTTACTTAATTCTACAGTCGTTTTTATTTCATTTGCCTCATGTGAGAGCTTGAAATGATTTTTGGAAAGTTTTATTATTCTCTTGTGTATTTATTTTGTAGGATAATGATAAAGACCTACTCCAGTTAGGTCGAGTAGTCAATAGTGTAACCTCAAACGAGGTATCGGGTTTAATCTTCCGTCTGGGTCTTCAATAGGCGACGCAGAGTCTAGGATAGTAAAGTTCTGAGTGTACATTACACCAGACTTTTTTTACCAAGCCGAAACATATATTTTTTTATTCAATTAATCTGTAAAATACTATGTTGAAAACCACATTAAAATCGGTTTAGCCAAACGCGAGATAATCACTCACAAACATACCTATCAACTGTCAAACTGAGAATCTCATTGAAGTCTGTTAATAAATGACTTCTATTAAACACACTATAAAATTAAATGCACAAGAAGTAATTACAAAAGATAACAGCAACTTATTTAACATTTTTGGCAAAGAGAAAAGATACAGTTTGCTCAGTAAATTGAGCTGGAGATCCCAGTGTTTTAGCTTGAAGCCGATTTAAATTTCATCCCAATTTTACCCCTATCTAATTTGCGGTGCCTCGGCGTCGTAAAAATAACCTGCCATTTTCATCTTGTAGTAAATAGTGCGGTGGGTAAGTAGAGAATTAAGAATATTTACATAAGTGCTATTTATAAGCCTTCGTGTTTACAGTAGATATTGTGGAGTAAATGATAACCTCGTTTATTACGTCGTGAATATTATATTCATAGCTCAAATTGGTATTTTAGGGAAATGTGTGGTTTGTGAGATGGGGGCTTGATTCACTAGTCTTGCTCTTGTCTTTGCTTTACTTTAGTGTGTAGGATTTAATGTGATTACTTGTTAACAGTTTATAACTCTATGAGCACCTAGCTCCACTGACGGAAAATTCAATTTGCCGTTTCAAAAGTGCCTAATTAAGGATTGATTGAAATAAATGCTTTGATATCCATTAAAATGATCTATAGTCGGGAAAATTGACAAGCATCTTTCTTTTTTTACGTTGACTGAACACTTTATTTTTATTGTATCTTGAAGTCCATAAGAATCGAAGTAACAGTGGATTCTTAAACTGTACTTAGTGATAACAGCAACGACGAAGCAAGAGGAGATGTTATAACTGGATTTCCCTTTAACATAATGCGTTACACTTTACTCCTGTAAAGCTCAGTATGTTACAAACCACGCCCTATTTCTAGTCTAGCGCTATCATACTACAAAAATGTTGCCAAATGTCCACAATTTTGATGTGGTACTTTCTAAGCGCTTATAACCCATCTACACATATTTACTTATAATATCATAATATCATTGGACAAGACCGTTTTTTGTGTCACAGTGCATAATAACATTACGGCATCTCCTCTTTTTATTTGCTTCACGTCAGAAACCCATTTTACAATTGCTTAGAAACCCCTTTCTTTGTCAAGTCGGTTAAGTTTACACCCACAAACCACATAAACAACATAAAGAATATAATATCTTAATCTACAGCTGAAAAAACTTGAAAGAAAATCTTATGTAGCTAGTAATAAAGTAAATAGCTTCCACTTAGGTCCTGCAGAAACATGCCTATCCCAATGTTAATAGGGAGTGAGCAGAATTAGCTTATATCCAGCCAGCGGGGCGGGTACTTAATGAAGTGGAAAAATGGCTACGGTTTTAAATGTGCCAAGGGAAAATGAGTTTTGTGGTTTAAGAAATAATGGTGTTAGTGTTTCTGATGTTTTGTTAAGGTTTGTTTGTTTATTTTGTGTGGAATGTGTGGTGATTTTTTGGTGTTAGATAGATGTGATTCTTGTGTTTTTAATGGTAGAATGTTTTCTTTTTATGGTTATAATTATCATACAGCTTTTTTTATAGGGGGAAATACCATCCAATGACTTTTGCTTTGGGCGAGGCGAGAGTGTTAGACTTTTACTGACTAAAAACCACCCTGTTTCTACTTTTCCTACTGCTGTTTTCGAGCCGGAGCCCCGTTAAACCCGCTAGGTAGTCCGCTGCTCAGTTTTCATCGGATAGGTTTTTTATTTCTGTCAGTCAGTCATATTAAATACTTTAAGTAAGTTTTCCAAACTTATATTCACGAATGATCATGAAATACACTTACCAAGAGGTTGAATGTTTTATACGTTAAACACAATTATTAATGTCTGTTTCGGAAAGACAAAAACATAATAGGATATCAAACAATAAGATATTACGTTCCGTCTTACATAACATCATTGGACTACATACTTCTGTATACAAAAAATAAATACTTAGCAAAATTAGGCGAACACCTAACGGCGAAAAATGTGTCAAGCGTGTTCAAAACATTGAGTGGCAAGACCACGATTCATAATGGGTGGCTTAACGCGGTCTAAGGGGCACTTCACATTCCCGAGGGGCCGATAAAACGAGGCTCTTGCGCCGTCAGCCCCTAGTCACACCCTTCAGCTCAAAGAGCTTCGAGCGATCTGGTTATAACCGGAACAAAATTGAGGGTGTTGTGAGCAAAACTCGATGGGTTTTTACTTTGAGCTTTGTAGTATTTTTTTGTTGCGGTTTTTTAATATTTTCGGGTATAGGTTATCAAGGTTTTGGTTGGGTTCTGTTTTGTTACAATATTGTAGGTATTATATTGGTCGTCCATCCACCTACGTGGTCTTCACTTCAGTATCTTTCTACCACATCGCCCATAGTTTTCATGTACTCTATGCCCCACCCAATGTTACTTCAGCTTATTTACCAATTGCCAGGGACGCTACAAAATTCTGGATAAAAAGAGTTCTCATTTAGGCAACCAAGGTTCTCAATCTCTAGTGAAATAACAGTAATTAAATTGGTAACTCTAAAATGTTCTTCGAGATACGAGATCAGATATTTTGTTTGCTCTTATAAGAAACTATTAATTGTGAGTGACTTTTATTGTGAGACGCTAATATTAAACAAGTCTTCCCACAATGTTTTAAACAACTAATCGTCTACAAAGATAAATTCTCCAAAGAATTACTATGTAATAAAACATTGCTCACCACAACACACTCCCGTGTCTTTTCACACGCTGTCGTCAGCAGTTATCTTTCCATAAACCATATGCACTTAGCTTTTACCGCTTCATATTTATTTATTACAATGAAACTTTGTCATACAATAGTCATACAATGTTGGAACTCTTTCATTATTTTATTCGCTTTTAAGAGCAGTGGGGAAGTGCTGGATATTGTAGGTTCAGGCATTTATTATGATGTGGGACCTAAACTTAATGTTCTTTCCAATCGATTGTGAGTTTGACGATCAGTTTCAATGAGAGTGCTTACCTTCGATACAAATGCTATAACAAATTCTTTATGTGAGGGCAGGATAGCAGAGGTGCACGTTTCAAAGTAACACCCATTTTTACCCATTTTTAGTTATGGTATCAGTCGCATGCGATAGAAGTTGAGCCTATTAAGGGAGGGAGAGAGACTACGTACTATTACTAAGAACACATCAATCAACAAGACAGGCTGTAGTCTAGTCAAGTCAGTCAGTATACCGATGTTACCAAATTAGATAGGCCTTCCCTTATTTTCATTTAACTAGCTATCTTCAGTATATGTACCTATATATTTGGTCTACCCTTTCTTAAATGATAAATGATAAATGATAAATGATATTTATTTTGCAAATAGGTTATAAAATAACACTTTTACACGTCAATCTCTTAGATAACTAGATGAGGCCGGCATTTCCTATCTGACTACTCTGAGAAGAAATGCCGAAACAAACTCAGAGGTCATAGTCTCTTTTAAAGTCCAGACAAAATCAATTAAAGATGTCGGAGAACCGTGCAAGTTGATTCTGTAGTGGTCTTTTAAGGAAAGAACCACAGCAGTTTGAGCGGACCTGTTCAGATGGCAGCACGCATGTGTCAGTTTACAATCAGCTCAGCTGACGGCTGTTGCTGAATGATCCGATGAACAACACCAACCAAAGAACATTTGGGTAGGCCACACAAATGCTCAAACTGTCAGAATATAATTTACTAAAAATAAAATGACTAGCAAAAGTCTCACACGGTCCTCAAACTAACAATTTTAAAAGGAAATATAAAAATATAAAAGGAAAAAAATTATATAAAACAATGTCAAATTATGTTAATGTCAAATTGTATAAAAAATGTAACTATATGTTACAAACATGTCAGCAAGACCTGTGCGGACATTACAGCAGTTCATTCCCAAGCCTGACTATCCTCCAAGTAGTCTTTTATTTTATAAAAAGCTTTACTATAAAGTTTTTCTTTAATAATATTTTTAAATTTACCTAGGTTTAAACTTTGAATATGGCTGGGAATTTTGTTTACCATACAACTAAATATACTATTAGCTCACCTCACATAGTCAAAATATGACGTTTCCTCATATATATTAGCCGCGCGTTGCCAAGCAGAGAATATTAACTCGCAGGCCTTAATGTGTAGATTTATTGCGCCGCCATCTTGGATTCAGCGGCATCGGGAAGGTGGCGGTTTTAATTAAAAACTGATGAAAGATCGTGTGGAACTAAATTATGTGTTTATATTTTGCAACAATAACTTTCTCCAGGTAAACAAACATGTGCTAAAAAAACTTAAATTAAAAAGAAACTGCATTTAAGATTGATCTAGCAGCCACAAGACCCGTTCAAAAGTTTTGATTATCATTTTATTTTTGTTGTCTGTGCGTTTTACGTGTGACAATCATAGCTATGGGCCCTTGGTGGGGCTTGAAACCAGTCGAGTTATCTCATCGAGTAGTTTCGTGAATAAGCCATTAAATATAAATACAATATTTTAGAATCGCTTCTATTTTTGCAATAATATTTAGGTTAAATGGCAATAAAACAACTTTGCACTTATAATGCTTTAATTTCCACGATGCAACAATAAATAACGATGCTTCAAATTATGTGAATTTATTCCAAAAAGGTACAAATAAATAATTAATGGCACTTAAACCAAATTATCGAAAGCTAGTAATTAACACATGTATTTCGTTTTATACATTACTTTGTTTATATACGAGTAAATTGTTTGCGAATTACGCGTTAAATACACAATTTAACTTCAAATCAATTTGTATAGTTAGTGGCAATATTATCTGTGGCCAAACAACTTGTTTGTGTGTTTAACAAATTCATTAAATACACAGACCAATTAAGCTTACAACTTTATGCCACATGTAACTATCACTATGAAAATTCCCTGTAATTATGTACAAAATTTCTGGAAAGTATTAATTCATGTGTAGTTTAATTCGATATTGCCGCATGGAACATTTCTTGTTAAAATTTGATCCACTAAAAAAAGTCCACCACGAACTCATAAAAATACAAGAGTAGATACTATTTATTATATATTAAAAAAAAGGCATTTACATACATACTATATTAGATTAGATATATTCAACACATCACATCATAAAAATCTGAATTAAAACGAGTCAATACACCACCTTAGTTGGTCGGTCCACTGTTACATGATATTAAGACGTGCAACATTTTAACAGTCTCCAAAGACTAACTTGGACCGTTTCTAAAACCGTGCAACGACTGACGCCATCCGGTATCGCCGGACCGGCGACTATAAACCGATGATGACTACCGAAACTATTAACAAACCGAAACTGCACTCATTATGTTGCTCGATAGTGTTCAAATACTGCTATAACGGTCATAGTGAGACTGCAGCTCCCTGCGTCTTGCTAATGCCGCTCGACAGTGTAATTGCAACATTTACACTGTCGTGCAAATTGTATAATGGCCTCCTAACAATCGGATGAACGGTTGCGGCTTGCGTCAGCTGTGTGCTTACACAACGAGCATGAAAATAGACCAATTTTGGTTTTTCCCTTCGCATGTTCATTTTCGTTTTAAATGTTGAGTTTCTGAATATTGTGGGCGAATGTGCTGTCAGGCTTGTAATGACTTTTTTGTTGGATGTAGATGTTGTACGTAGAGCATAATATGAGCCGAAACTAAAATAGGTTGTTGAAGAAAGTTTTCGACTGGAAAATGGACGGGACGGAAACTAGATATTTTGGAGGCTAGAGCAAAAAAATAAAGTCTATATACTAAGTTGAAAGGAGCCTATTGTGGGCGTGACCATCCAATTTTCTGACTTTACAAAAATACTGGAGAAGGTAAAATATATACAAAATCTGTTCCAATATTCGTTGGTTCTATTTCTATAAACACAAATAAGTAACATCAGGGTAAATAAAATATTTTTTAATCGGTAAAAGTGTTATTGCCTTTACAGACGAAGATGTGAAAATTTTTCCATACCAAAAACTTATACTGTGTGTACATTATTTCTTAAAACATTTTTTCATAAAACCTCACTTACGCTACACAACCCAAGGTAAACCCAGCAAAACTTCAATCTTATATACCCACAGATTTAGCTAAAAACCTACAAAGTTAAATATTTCATTAAGTAGAACATCTAGTAATCTCACTGGAGAATCTTCTTTAAGTTTTGAACAAACAATATGCTTGTTTAGCCGCATTATATATTGTATCTTGTTACTCTAGCTTTCACCTGCAGCTATGCCCGTGCTATTTTAAGGGTTAAGGGCAGATTTATCCAGAGCTGCGGACTGCTTAGCGGGCTCCGGCTCGAAAAGCAGGAGTAGGAACGGGATGGTTTTAGTCAGTAAGAGTATGACACTCCCTCTCTTCTCACCCAAGGCGAACGAAGACATTGGATGATTTTCCTCCTTTAAAAAAGGGCAGATGTAAGAAAAAATCTATGCACGATTTTTATCTTTCTACCTTGAAAATTACGAAATACTCCATAGGAATTTCCACGCACCATTAAAGGAAGTGGGAGATTAGAAAAGACTAAAACTAACCTACATCACATTACAACGTTTAAACAATCTCCACTTAAAAAATCACATCAATTCGTCGCTCCATTTTGCCGTAAAAGACAGACAAACAAACACACACACATATGTTTATAATATTAGTATGGATTGTTATACCATAGCAAGCTAGCCTTGTGCGGTATCCTCTTAAATTAGCTTTTATGGCTTACTCCGGTCTTTGCAAATTCTATAGATTCTAGGTTGGGTTTCCACATAGGAAACCACCAGTATGCATCTGTGTAGTCGTTTGCATAATATCGGTTAGCCATTTTCTCATATGTATGTTTGTGTTTGGAGTTGTACCTCATTTTATGCTTGAGACTCTTCTTTGATATTTCTAAATAGGCTGCGGGTAACCAAGGTCACTGGTTCACGTCCTAAGTCTTTAGTTGAACAGTTTTAAATATGAGTTTTATTTATTTTAAGTTATGCAAATTGTGTAAGCCTAAAAAGCTATGAATATGTTTTATGTTGCCTAAATTGAAGTTTTTTTATTATGTTTAGAAATACACTTTGATAAAAACTTAATACAGCCTTTTACAAAAATATTATAAATATTTAAATCGTTGTTCTAAATTGTCTTTCACACACAACTCCTTCCCAAAACGAACCGATCAATTTGAAAACAGGTCAACTGTAAAAGCCCCTAAAATTGAATAAGGTTGGCAATACCAATAAGCGTTTCCAGAAGTCATGAATACATTGTTACTTCCTTGTCCTAAACTTGTATTATTCAGGAATTTAGGACCAATACTATTAGGTAATCCCTTCGATTCAATATGTAAATTGATTCAAAATAAACTTGACCCGAGCGCATCGCAATCTTGCTTCACCACACTATCAGCATTCGCTATTTGTGTTCGTCTTCCTCGTACAATAAGTCCACTAACATAATCATACCGTTCCGAAACCTTATCTCCCCAATTCTACTCCTTCCTCCTCTCATCATAGAGCACAATCTCACATGCCAGACACAATCCAATTGCAAATTAGAGATAGTTGGGTGAAAGTCGACCATTTTTTGTTTTCATGTGCCTAAAAGTTGACTGTTGGATAAAGGTCTTTAATTCCATTGTAATAGAGGTTACATGTGTTGGAAGGATTGTTTTGAGATGGTAAAATGGAGTTGGTTTTAAAGGTCCAAGCTGCAGCCTGAATGAGAATTAAATACCTATTCAAGTCTTAGTCTCGTGCAATATTTATGCAAATGGCCCAGCTAAGGGGTTGATCCTGGGAAATTTTAGATGGTTGTGTTGTGTAAACGTTGTGCCTTTAGTTGTCAAGGTGTCTCGGTTTATTCATAAGACTTTAGCAGAAGTTGTCTGCTATTTTGTGTGAAGTTTTTGAATTCTCTCGGCAGTCTTGGCTAACTAGTTTCTGCTGCGGTGTCTTAAATACTGTTCTGTATAAAGTGGAACACTTTAAAGAATGTTTTGGCAACATTTTTTTTTAAACCAGATCTTAAGAGTCTCTTTAGTGCTGCTAAATTATGTATCGCTCAAAGAACTACTATAAATCATGTAGTTTTCTAAACTCCACACAACCCGTTTGCTCAAAAACGAGCATAAAAACACAAGCACCGAAAAAATAGTTATCAAAGAAAAAATCTTTAAAAAGTATTCGCGTCGCATCGTAAACAGTTTCATTTATAATTTGAACGGACGTGCTCATCGTGTGGTCCAAAGAAATAGAGGTGGCTTGGAATTTTTAATATCTTTTACCCCCACGAGTTGTGAGTTGCGAAATATTAAAATGTCACTGAAGATATGCTTGTGTGGGATGACATCCATTGTGAGATATGCAGAGCCAGGCGAAGCATTTATTGGTTTAGTTCTACATAACATATTCCAGGGATTTTTGGTAGACATGTTTGTGGACGAGGAAAAAGGTGAATATGATCATAATTTTCAAAAAAGGGAAATGTTATACTGAAAGGGATGTTTATGTCTTCAATTTGTTTATTGATTAAATGGAATACCTTACATGTGCAATACTTGATATAATTTGTTCTAGGCTCAAGACTTGAATCTACTTAAAGTTTGCCTTGTGATTCGAACCTAAGAGATGTACCTTTTTTTAGGGGGAAAATCATCCAATGACTTCTTCCGCCCTGGGCGAGGCAAAAAGGAGTGTTAGACTCTTACTGACTAAAAACCACCCCGTTGAAAAACCCCCGTGTAGTCCGCAGCTCCGGATCAGGCATCAGCCCTACTGGGCATCCGAGGTGGTGTGATGAATCTTTGTGGCGTGCGCGGAGCGCGTCGCGCCAACTAATTCGAGCTTGCAATCTGATCCGAACCTAAGAGATGCCTCAGAACTTTACAGGGCTTTTGTTCAGTGAATGCAATGCCCATTTTCCAGCTGACTACGATGATTATGCCATCACAGTCTGAGAATTAAATGTTATATCAACGCTGCAAGTGGAACACATACTTTAAAAAGTAAAGACATAGTTTTTATTACCTTTCCGCTGCTGTGCCTAGTTGTACACAAAGAAGATTTAATTTATGAAACTTACGGACTTTGTACTACAAGAATTTTCTAGCTTAAAGTCCAGAGGATTGTGGGAACGACATTTTTATCTCTGAACCGTTGTTCGTAGAACAAGTGATGTGTGTTTTTGTTGCGAAAAAGTTAATATGTAGAAGTTGTTGGAAGTATTTAGAAGAATCCTTTTGGAATGAAGATTTAAGAAACTGATCACAATGGTTTTGTAAATGATACTCGTCACGCCTTTTTATCTCCGAAGGGGTAGGCAGAGGTGCACATTACGGCACGTTATGACAATGTACACCCACTTTTCACCATTTATGTTATAATAGGGGGAGCCTATTGCCATATACTGGGCACAATATTCCAGACTCCGTGCACCAGTGAAAAATTTCTAAAATCCGAATAAATCCCAGTAATATTTTGCCCAACCCGGGAATCGAACCCGAGACACCTTATCCGGCAGTGGCAATTGCGATCACTCGATCAACGATACAGTTTTGATATTAATGATGCTCATTCTTACATACTTATTGATGTGTAGTTGAAATTATAAGTATATTTTTGAAAAAGGACGATAATATGTGAATTTCAGAAATCAAACAGCAAAAAATTGCTCAACGCAAGAAATTAATACGAGAGTACCTTTTTAAATTAACCAAAATCTAAGATTCCACAAAGCATACCAACTCAAGTTATTTTTATAACGAAAGATAAAGAATTCCTTCGAAATTCCTCGTTTTGCCTTTTGAAAATATGCACAATAAGTCGCGTGGAAAGATAAAAGGGAATTATTGTTTGAATACAAAACTCTGGCCTACGTCAACTTAATTCTCAATGACCTTTAAAAAGATAAGGAGACGACCACTTTATCTTGTAACAAAACAATGTAAAACATGACTAATTTACATAAGCATAAGGTCTAAAATAAGTGCATGATGTGGAAGTTTTTTACAATCGGTGGTTGTGGGCGGTGTACCCTCGTCGTCTGCACATGTTTCAGCCTAAAAGGGTTCTAGACTCATTTTTGAACCTGACCTGACCGCCCTTGTCTAGATTTTCATCGACGACTAGTATTTGATATGATTTATGAGGTTTGAAAAGTACTTTTAACCGACGAGCATATACGAAAATACTGATGACTGTTGATGAAGCGAAAGGAGTATGTAAGAATCGTAGCAATTGGCGTTCTATAGTCTCTGCCTACTTCCATAGAAGAAAGATTAAAATATGAGACCTGTACATTTTATTATTTTAAGCAAATAAATACTTTCGAAGATATATGTATTAATTTGAAATGTCGCGTGACGACACTTCTAGGTACATTTTAGACGTAGAAATAACGTATTTGCTCTTAATCCTAAACTTTAATTCGTTTAAGTATTGTTAACTTATAATATGACAAAACAAAAAAAACGTGTCTAATATTGTATCGCTACCTAACGGGCTAAATAGATTTTTAATTTTGATACCTCATCATCATCCCTATTATATAAAAATTGAGAATCTAATTGCTTAGGTAGAAAAACATAAATTCTATTTAGATATCTACCATTTAAAATATTGAAGTTAGACATTATAATATATTTTACCAAATTAAAATTATATAACCAAACCGTTGCTTACATAGCAAACACACAACGTCCTTTAACAATATGAATTGGAAAATGAAGAAAGTTCAATAATAGCTTGTTACTATTGACTTTGCACAGTTTACGAACAGTGAACTAGGTTCGAATATTAAACAACAAATATTATGGATCGCCCGGCCCTAGTAACAATTATGAATTCAAGATACGTATGCCTCTAACAAGTTTGTAAACACCAAGCTGTAAACCTATGTATATTGTGTTTCGAAATTGATGCTGAAGTTCAGATATAGTACTAGTTTTTGTCTGTCGAGTTTGCTTAGAAATCCCACAGACAGTTTAAAATATTTTAATATAGAAGTGTTTTGTCTGTCAGCTGATTTTCATTGGAACTATTATTTAATTTTGTTTGTGCCAAAATGTAGACTTTATAGAGAGAAAAAAATGTTCTAAAGTATGTTAAAAAAAAAAAATTAAGGAGCTTTTTTCGAGTGAAGTTTTCCAACAAGTAGAATACTACTTTGCTGTGGACAAGGCTCGGAACCGGTTTAAAAAATACCGGTTAATACCGGTTTATATCGGTTTTCCTCCTAACTTTTCTTAAGAACGTGAACATTAAAGAACTTTATTTTAACCTAAATTAACCGGTTTATTCGACGAGGGGCATGTCGGTACACGCGTTGAAATATTATTATTGAAAAAAGCTGAACAGCGCGCGGCGTTTCTTTGATGTGCGTCGTATTAACCGGTTTTTATT
Source organism: Spodoptera frugiperda (assembly GCF_023101765.2). Classification (NCBI taxonomy): domain Eukaryota; kingdom Metazoa; phylum Arthropoda; class Insecta; order Lepidoptera; family Noctuidae; genus Spodoptera; species Spodoptera frugiperda. Next base: position 3,519,752 of record NC_064220.1, on the reverse strand, counting down.
GCTCTAAACCGGTTAATCCGAAAAAACCTTTATGAAAATACTGTTCCAAATACCGGTTTAAAAAAACCGGTTTCGCGAACGAAACCCAATGTAAAGGTTTTGCGTACAAGTACATAATAACGGTTTGAAAATTTAACCGGTATCCGAGCCTTGGCTTTTTTTTTTTTTTTTTTTTTTGAGGGGGAAAAATCATCCAATGACTTCTCCCGCCTTGGGTGAGGCGGGAGGGAGTGTCAGACTCTTACTGACTAAAAACCACCCCGTTCCTTCTCCTGCTTTGAGCCGGAGCCCCGGTAACCTTTTACGTTGTCCGCAGCTCCGGATCAGGCATCAGCCCAACTGGGCCCCATCTGTGGTGGTCTGGCTCTTTGAGGCGCGCGCGGAACGCGACGCGCCGTACGCACGGGTCTGGTTGTGGTCGGGCGGCGAGCTACCCTTACTCGCCGTCCGCAGACCCGCACTTACGGTGGCCGGAGATCGTCACGCGATCCCCGACGCCCGGAGTGTCTTCTGCGGCGGCTGGGGCGTGAGGAGGATCGTTCCCTCACGCGCTCCGCCTCCTCCTTAGCTAGCATGACTGCTTCGCAGAAGGAGGAGACGGCGTCCCATTCCCCCTCGCTCCGCACCATGGCCTGAACCAAAGCCGGACGCGAGAGGTCACCGTCGCTGATCACATCCCTGAGGACACGGCGGTGCTCAGCCCATGCAGGGCACACCGCTACTGTATGCTCCACCGTGTCCTCCGGGTGATCCACGCAATGCCGACACCCGGGCGTTTCCTCCCGCCGAATCCGAAACAGGTACCTACCGAAACTTCCGTGTCCGGTAAGCACCTGCGTCAGGCGGTAGGTGAGGACGCCGTGACGCCTCTCTAGCCACTCCTCAAAGAGGGGACTTACCGCTGCTATAACAGCGAGCCCAGCCCTCGGTTGCGACAGTCGTTGCTTCCATTCCGCCATGAGATCCCGCCGGAGCTCATCCCGCCACGCACTGATCTGACGCGGCAGCGGAGTTTCGCCCCGGCGATGCGCCTCCGCACGTAACCTATATACGTCCGCGAGAACTTTCGCCTCCAGATCCCACGGCGGTAATCCGGCAAGGAGGTTAGCCGCCTCCCCGGAGATCGTGCGGTACCCACGGATCATCCGAATGGCCATGACCCTCTGGGATGAAACCAGCGCGCGAGCTGGTCGTCGCCTTAAATTTGGTGCCCACACCGGGGCCCCATAGAGGGCCATGGACCGCACAATCCCCGCGTACAACCTCCGGCAGGAGGCGTTTGGTCCCCCGAGGTTGGGTAGGAGCCGCTTTAGAGCAGCCCCCGTTCGTTCCAACTTGGGAGCCAAACGTCGGAAATGTTCCTCGAATTTCCACCGACTGTCGAGGACGAGTCCCAGGTACTTCATCGTCACCTCGATGCCGATGGAAACCCCTCCTGCCATGATCTGGAACCCACCCGGAGGTGGCGCATTCCCGCGGCCATAAAAACACATGGCCTCGGACTTATGAAGTGCCACCTCGAGTCCCAGCTGCCGGATCCTTGCAACGACTATCGCAACCGCTCTCGTCATCAAGTCGGCCGCCACCTGGTGCGACCTCCCGTGTGCTAGTACTAGCGTATCGTCAGCGTAGCAAACCACGCTGACGCCGCTCGGGAGGTCGGTGCGCAGCACCCAGTCGTAGCCTATGTTCCACAGGAGCGGTCCCAGGACCGATCCCTGTGGAACACCGCGCGACATCTCTCGCCGGTTCCACTCACCTCGGTGACCGGGGTAGATGACGGATCTGTCCGTCAGATAAGCCTCGACTATACGACGGAGATAGGTAGGCACCCGATGATACCGTAGTGCCTCCAAAATGCAGCTCCAGGGCAGAGAGTTGAAGGCGTTGGCGATGTCCAAAGACACCGCCACGACGACCTTACCCCTGGACACTGCAGACCCCGTCGTAAGGTCCCTCACGCGCATGATGGCGTCCACCGTGGAGCGCCCTCTGCGGAAGCCGAACTGGCCGTCCGCGAGGTCCGGCCCTGTTCCCGTCAGGTGCGCGACGAGGCGGTTTGAAATTATTCTTTCAAACAGTTTTCCCACCTCGTCGAGTAGCACGATGGGCCGGTACGCGGACGGAGAGTCCGCAGGGCGCCCCGGCTTCTTCACAAGGACCAGTTTACCCGCCTTCCATGATAGCGGGAACTGGCCCCTCTCCAAACATGCGCTGAAGAGACCAATTAGTCGAGGCCTGAGAGTCTCCGAAGCCAGGACCCACGCCTTGCCAGGCAATCCGTCGGGTCCCGGGGCGGTGTTCTTGGCGCCCATCCGGCGCACCGCCACTCTCAGCTCTGCCTCGGTCACTTCTGGTGCTGTGTCATCGTCGTCGTCGCTGTGGCCCGCATCGGGCACCGCAGGGAGCGGAGTCATGCACGGAGGGATGTAGCCCCTCTGTGATTGGGGGAACAAGGTGGTGACCACCTCCTCTACAACCTCTGGCCGGAGACTCTGTGTCAGCGGGGGAGCCTGTGTGCGGAGCTTGTCACGCACCATTAGGTAAGGGCGTCCCCACGGGTCTCTGTCCAGAGTCTCCAGCATCTCCTGGCGGGCCTGGTTTTTGGCCCGCCGGATTTCCGTTTTTAGGGCGTCTTTCGCCGCCTTGTACCCCTCATATAACTCCGCCTCTCTAGCTTCCGCGTCCGGTGGACGGATACGAAGCCTGCGGTGCCTAGTGTACTGGCGTCGCGCAGCAACACACGCACTGCGCAGAGCAGCCAGCTCTTGCGACCACCAGTACATCTGGCGCTTCCGCTGTCCTGGACGGACCCGGGGCATCGCCACGTCACAAATCCTGTACATGGCGTCCTGGAGCCACCGTGCCTCCTCGTTAATGTCGGCAGGCCTGTCCGGTGGTATCACCCAGGCCTGCACGATGGCGGCTTCCAGGAATAGCTCCCGGTCCAGTTGCCTCAGCGCCCAACGCGGGCCACATGGGGCCTGTCTGACCGGTGGGTCCGCGGACTCAGCGGAAACATCGAACCGGATGTACCGGTGATCGGAATATGTCTCCACCTCCTCCATGACACACCAGTCGACGACACGCGGTGACAGAGCGGGGCTCGCGAACGAAATATCCACAACCGATTCACCCTGCATCCGCACACACGTGGGGACAGAACCCCGGTTCAGGACGACTAGGCCTGTCTCCAGAGCCCAGTCTTCCACCATCCTACCCCGCGTGTCAGTGATCCGGGAACCCCAAGCCAGATTCTTGGCATTGAAGTCCCCGAGGACAAGCACGGGGAGGGAACGGAACCCGACGACGACGTCAACCAACTCCCTCAGGGAGTTGTGGAACTCGGCGAGAGTTCGGTTCGGAGAGAAATACACGCCCACCACAGCGATCTCTCCGAACCGTGCTGCGACACAACCCCGGCCTCTTTGAGCACCCTCAAGAGTCGGGGTACCGGCGGCGGCCGACGAGATGATGGTCACCGAGCCATCCAAGTCCGCCACCCAGTGATCCCTGGGCGGGACGAAATAGGGCTCGGAGACCACGGCGATATTAATCGACCACTGCGCCATGCTCTGGAGTAGTAGGTCCTGAGCGGCAGCGCAGTGGTTGATGTTCGCCTGGAGGAGGCGTAATGGAGTCACTATTGACAATCCATCACGACCTCCTCGGCGGCATTACAGCCGGCAGCGGCCGCGGCGACAGCAGCAGTAGGGGAAGCGGTTGCTACTGCAGTGGCGGCGGCGGGAACGACGGCGGTGGCGGAGGGCCTAGCCTTGCCCCTGGTTTTGGCAGGAGGGGAGCAGATTCTGCTCCCGGCCCGGTGATTGGCCGGCTTACCAACTGTCGCGCATGCTTGACAGTGTAGCGGGGCGGAGCACGAGCCGGCCCTGTGACCGGGCTGACCGCAGCGGAAGCAGCAGTCACTGCGGTCCACCTCTGAGGTGCACTTAACGCTCACGTGGTGACCCACGTGGCAACGGTAACACCTCATAGGCCGAGGCTCGAGCAGTTTGACCTGCGCCGAGACCCAGCCCACCAGGAGCCTTCGACCCTCCTTTATTTTCTTAGCCGCTGAGACGGGGCAGCTCACGACAACCGTTCGTAGCCCCGAATTGTCTGCACGGATGGTGCCTGCCTTCACCTGGTCTGCAGGGCACCCTCCCGTCCTGGCTACAGCAGCCACTATCTCCTCCGCCGTCACGGAGTCGTCCAGGCCCAATATGCGTAAGTCTAGGCACTTGGTGGGCCTGGACACGCGAGCCTCGTCGGTCCCGAGACACGCCCTGAGCCTTTCGGCAAGAGCGTCAGCGGATGGACCGCTGTCCGCACCGGGGACCTCCAGTAGGCGGGCTCCAGTCGCCGTGACTTTCATCGAAAACCCGTCTGGGGCCCCGTACTCCGCGGGAGTTACCGCCGCCTTCAGTTTCGCGAGGACGTCGCCGTACGTGACGCCCCTTTTAACCGCGTCCGGCTGTAGCGTTATCACTACCGCCGCGGTTTTAGGGGCGACAAGCATTGCCGCAGCGCGCTTTTCCTTGCGCCGCTGCTGCCGCCGCTGCCGCTGTTCCTTTTTGCGGCGCTTTCGTCCCTCTTTGGCGGCCTTCCTAGCCTCTCCAACCACTTGCCATTGGCCGCCATCAACAGGAGAATCCGAGACCAGGGTAGGCTCTACTCCGGTTGGGGCAACAGCCGGCTGATTCACTGTGCCCCTGCGCCTACGACCTATCGGCGCCTTGGCAGCCGGTGCAGCCGGAGCCTGGGCTGGCGAGGCTACCACCTCTCTCACGGGCGGTTGGCCTTGAGCAGAGCGGCTTGACTGACCAGAATTGGTCGCCGCTGCAGCTGCAAAAGTTCTTGGGGCTGCTTGTGCTTGACTCGCTGCAAGTGGGGGGCGGAGGATCCTGCTCTCCAGCACGTCAAAACGTTGCTGGAACGCAGCCATTTCTCGCCGCACCAGGCCGATCATGTCAGCCTCCGCTGACTGTGAGGGCTGGCCTCGACCTCCGCGAGCAGCGGCGAGCTCGGCCTTAGCCGACCGAAGCTCGGCCTCCATAGCCGCATTGGAGGCTGTCAACCGGGCCATCTCCCGCCGCATCTCCCCCAGCTCCTTTTGTAAGGCGGTCATCTGCCGCCCTGCTGCTAAAGGCGCCCCGTTTTGCCGAGCGGCCTTCATAATAGTAGCCTTCGCATGTCTCAGCACTCCGTTTCGGGCGTTCTGGGATTTCTGTCCAGCTACCATCCGGAGTGCCTCCATAACCGTCTTGCGAAGGCTAACCTCGCCAGTTCCAACATCATTCTGACCTACTGAACCCTCGCCGCCAGACACCTCCATTTCAGAGGAGTCGGCTTCGGTTGGTTCGGTCTGAGTAGCGGGTATCAGCCTCTCACTGCCCTTTCTTTTACCCCTGCCCCGCGAAGCCGTAGGGATCTTAGGCGCTGGGGCTTCCTGCTCGTTGGAGGACGGCCCCCGACCCTCCTCCAACCTGGGACGTTTAAACGTCCCCCTTTTCGGGCGCTGCGAGCTCACGCTGCGCAGTGAGCAAGCGCCAGATGCGGATGAGGAATCGGACTCAGAGCCCGACACCCTCCGACTTGAGGCCCGTATGGGCCCACGGGAAGCAGAGCCACTTCGACTCTCTCCAGCAACAGCAAGCGAGCTGAGCTCACTTGCCCTCTCCTCCTCATTAGTTGGTGGTTTTAATTTATTTTTATTTTTTGACTCCATATAAGTCCCACGAGTATGGGGGAAATAAACGGTCCGCCCAGGCAGTGCCCCCTGTACCTGGGTAAGTGTACATTTAGTACTCAACTAGAGGGTCCACCGGTCCCCTAGCTGGGGGTGCGCTCGCGACTGACATACTCCTCAGCCATGCATACCCTCGCCGCGCACCAGAACTTGGTATTGGAGGAATTTTTTATAGAGGTTATCTTCCTCGCGGTCCAGGCGACCAAGCCAAGACCGTCGTCCCGTTCCAAGTCATGCAACCATGAACTCTTCCCGGATTACGACTTCGACGGCTGCAGTCGAGGCACTACTTGTGTCTCGATGCTACTCGTTGGCAGGGTGAGTGCACAACGAGCACCGCCCTTGTTTCTCCGCCACGTTCTCTGCTAAATTCAGAGAGACGCGCGGAAAAACGACCCCACGGAAGCACAGGCCTCGTGCCAACACAAAGCCCGCCGCCTCCAGAACCCATCCTGGGTTCGCCCGCCCCGTCCAGAAGTTAGCTACGGGCAATAGCCACTCCAACCCTATCACCCCCGTTAGGGAGACTATCACCCGTACCCAGGGTGCACCACGGGGAGGTCTTCTGGCGCCGCACCCCATCCGAGCCTTGGCTGTGGATGCGTTTGGCTTTCACCAAACATATTATTAATACACATAGCTTAACACTGGTGGTCAGTAAAGTTTTACTTTATATGGAAAGATGCGTGCTATGGATGCGTGTGATGAATGCGTGCTATAGATTGCTTTTTTACTATTGATACTCATACATACTCGAGCTGGAAACGATCACATAGTTTCAAAGCTACATAGCACATCTCTGGTAATAGTAGTTTTGGCTACTTCTTCTGTCAGTCATTTAGTGACCAATAAACACTACTTTAGAATAACGACGATATATCAATAAACTTGACAGAGCATGTTCTCAATGAATGCACACTGTCAGCATCGCAGATACTGAAACATATTCCAAGAAATATAAAGTAAAATAAACCAAACCGATCCACAGTGGATCTAGTTTTCCAAGTTCGTTTTAACGAACCCACGTGAAAAGTTGTTCGGTTCTGAATTCATATAGTCGCCGCTTCGCTTCCTGAAGATATAGCCAAGTTGAAGTTTGAAAGTTTTCAAGAAAAACTTGATTTTGAATGTCTAATGCCTTCTATATTGTTGGCCGGGTATTGTACTGAATATCAATTTATTTGAGAATAATTTTTGTCAGTGTTTTAAAATTTCTTTGAGTTTGGGAATTTTCAAAGGTATTTGCATGTCTTTTTGGGATAGGTATGCCGTTTCTACTTTGCCTTTGTACATCTTATACCCACTTTTCACCATTGGCATTTGTGTTATAAGTCCCATGTAATAGGGGGTGAGCCTATATATTAGGCACAATTCCAGACTCCGTACTACTACTGAGAAATTTTCGAAAAATGAAAAAAAATATCAAGAACTGGAATCCTTTGCCCGGCAGTCGCGCCAGTGAATACTCGATCAACAAGGCAACCTAAAAGCCACACACACAACACAATAAACCCAACAAATATTTGTTTAGAAAAAATGTCCCTCTATCCTCAATACCAGTTTCTTCAACATTAGACGACTAATGTATGGCTAAGTAATTACGCTTACAAAACACATTATATTATTATGATGGATAACGTTCTCAAAGCGTTATTGTATGGCAAAAATTTACATTATAATAGGCAATGTATCATCACACGACTTTGACTGACGGACGCGTAAAAAATTGGTTAAAGAAAGTAAATTAGGACAATGTATTATCTACTTTATTTTATCGGCTTTTTGAAGTTTATTTTTGTTTGTAGTTGTTTGCGTGGATGAGTATTGAGATGCTCAGGTGTGACGCAGACTGTGCGTGCATAGTAAGTGGATTTTTACTCAACAAACAAGAATGTAATATCATGATCATGGCATAGAGTTGAAATTTCAATGATGAACATCGTTGGTAGCTTGTTGTTTAGCAAGATGCAGTTGAAATTTAAAGATATCAAACTTTGTAAGCACATTTGTACATACATAACCTCATGCCTGTCTCCCTTGAGGTAGGCCGAGACAATGGAATGTCAATTGCTACTTAGAGTCAAATGATATGAAAGAATAATCTCACAATGACCAAACTTAAATAAAATAGATTAAATAGACACTCAATTACATATTTTATTTCATTACAAAGCCAATTCGGAGTTCAATTTACTCCAAAACAATACCAACATCTGTTTCAAAGCCACGGAACCAACGAAAAAGAATTGCTGCAAATTTTTCAAAAATATTATTCCGCGCCCCAAAATCGCATTGCAAAAATGTGGTGCCATCTCATAATCTCCTAAGTAACTAATCATAGCAGGAGAAGCTTTATCATCAATGATTTATGAGCAATGACGAAACTTAACTCCCGGATCAGACAAAGAGCTAATTATTGCCCTTTGAAGACTTTTGGAAAGTCCTTGGCTAATTTAAATGGCCTTCATTATTTTCGAGACCCCAGGAAAAGTTCTTTGATTCCATTGTGGGTCGCAGGAGATATTTTTTTGAAAATAAGTAAGTGGGGTTAAGTTTATGTTTGTGAGTTTCTTGTTATTTTTACTTACTTAACGCCTGAGATTCTACCATATTTATTAAAAACGTGTAATTCAAACAATAAGAGCGGGGGCACACGATGCGTTGCGGCGGCGGTGCGGCGCCGGAGCGGTGTCGCTGCGTCGTCTTACATAGAAATATCTGTGGCATTAGACTTGCAACCACCAAGGTGAGGCGGGGAGGCGTTACGACGTTGGAACGGCACCGCTCAGTTGTTTTACGTCACAAGGAAACTTTCATTAGCAGACTGTCCAACGCAGCTACGGTGCCGCTGCGACATAACACGTTACCCACTGACATGGTGAAACGTTTGCGGAGCGGAGCCGCAACGCATCGAGTACCCCCGCTCTAACCTCAGTTACAAAAATATTAAACCACTGAAACGCTTCAAAACATGAAATAATATTATCTATCCGCACAGAACACCATAAAAGAGGAAACGATTCAAAAGTTAACGACAGTTTAAAAATCTAGTGGCGCAAACACCACAAATTAAAAAAAAAATACAGTCGCATAATTACAAAACCGTCTAGCGTCAGCTGCACAAATTAAAAATAAAACCTCTCTTATTTCAGCAATACTATTTATGTATAGCCGCATTAATTATATGTTAGCGTTGTAATACTGTAGGTTTTGCATTTCCCACTCTTAATTAAGGGGCCGGAGTCCTGCGGCCGCGTTAGAGCTTGTTTATATGCACCAATGTCGCACCACTTAAGGGGAAGCTTGCACACAAATAAAAATAGTTTTTATTACAACTTCATTTGGTAGAAAATTGCGTTTTTCTCTCAAATAAAAGAAGTAAAGGATCAGTTCATGCCAAAAATTGAAGCAGAAAGGGGTCTCATGGGAGTTGGGACGTCGGTTATTAAGTTATGGGCCCACGATGTCCATATACAGCCACTTTGCCCCACTTATCCCCATGGAAAAAGGGACGAAGTTATTGCTTTACACAGGGTACAAATTCATAATCCAAATGGATCGAATGTTGTGCAACGTACCGTGGTTTCCATTTCTGTAGACAATAAATATTGTTATGATATCCACAGGTAGTTATTTCAATAAGAGTGACATGTGTATCAATCATAATAACTGCACGATTGGCGCAGTGGTTGGATGACAGTTGCCGTGCAACGTATAACGGGTTCGTTTTCGCACTGAACGACTCTTTGTGTGATCCACAAATTGTTGATTCGAGTTTGGGTGTCATGTGTATGTGAACTTGTATGTTTGTAAACGCACCCACGACACAGGAGAAAATCCAAATGTGGGGCAACGATTTTCAAAAAAATGTATCAATTTGGGTTTGTTGTTTAAAGCAATAGATAAATAAAATGGAGCAATTTTTCTATCAATTTTTCTATGAAAACAGAGGGTTTGTCTTCACTCTCAAAACGTAATAATCAAGTTCGACCCAAACAAACCAGATTCCAATTTACAACCTCATGGAAACCCATAGTCCAGGTCTTATTTTTATTCAATTGGGTATCCTTGAGCTCACCTCACCGATTATTAAATCAATCAAGTCAATTTGCAAAGGATTTGGTCCAATTACCAAGGGTTGGTAGTTGACCAATCCGATTTGGTGGGGTTCCGTATCTTTGTGTAGCGGTACGGGGATCCAAAATTATCTATATATTTTACCCTTTGAGATTTACTTGTGGGACGTGAAGAATTAAATTAATTTGTCAAGATATGATGGAGAGGGCAATCAGGAAATGCAAGGTTTCTAATCTCCAATCAGGAAAGTTAATGATTATGATCGGAAATTATGGCTTTTAATATTTCAAAGGTTTTCTTGAGATGAGGAAAATGTTAAGGAGCAAGGAAGTTGAATATTTAATTAGAAACATTTAGTTCAAACTATCAGGAAAATTATGTAATATTTTTAGAAAAGGCGGCAATGCACCTGTAACTCTTCTGGTGTTGCGGGTGTCTATGGGTGGCACTAATTGCTTACCATCAAGTCACCCGTTGGCTCGTTTGCCTATAATTCCATCATACTATCACTATCACGTCTGTTGCTTTTAATGTTTTGTTAACTGCTATAATGTAAAGACTTTCGATTTTCTTTTCTATAGTGTATTTTTCCATATAAATTCTCAAGTAACTATACATAAGTATAGACGCTGTACTTTGTTCTTCTCTTTTTCTCTCAAAAAGGGTGACCAAAATCGCTCCAAGCGCCATCTACTAACATTTGCATTCATAATTTTTCAAGCAAAAATGTAACAATTTTTTCCACCTCTCCTGCCTCCCCCTTAACCAAGATGAGTGGGTATGCGGGGTGCAATTAGGCGTCTAAATACAACCGGCAGTGCAAATTATTTGCTTCTTTCATTATATTACCGAGAAAGCTCTCTGAGTGTCAACAAAATGTATGGTACCCCGTTTGAACCCCGTTAGTGTAGATTAAGTTACATTTTTTAACTGGACAGTTAGTTATGAGTGTTTTTTTTTTAGATGTAGAGGGTGTTTTGGTTTGTGTTATTAAATGGGGATAATGTTTGTAGTCTGTAGTGGGAGTAACTGATCCGGAGAGTCCTATCTAGCGGGTTTACCGGGTCTCCGAACTCGAATGGCTGGAGTAGGCACGGGGTGGTTTTAAGCCAGTAGAGTGTCTGACACTCTCTTGCCTTGCTCAAGGCAAGAAGCCATTGGATGATTTTCCGCCTTAAAATAAATAAATATAATAAATAGTTTATTTCCAAAAAACTTAGTCACAATGTACTTAAATATAGCATCTTCCTTAAAATAAACACACATATTACAGGGGTAATTTGCCTGAACTAGGTAGTCCTGTGTTTCAGGCGATTACATTCAAACATAACATGACAACAACATCAAATCTCTTAACAATACAAATAGGAACAAATGTAAAGTGTAAAACATAATTATTTCATAATGAATTCTTATACTTAATACATACATATACCTAATTATAGACTTAAATAAAGGATACTTATTTTAACACAATTAGTAATTTCTCTGTATCTTCACAGGACATACTTTGTAGAACCTGTTTGAGAGCCATTTTCAGCTGATGTTTTGTGGTGTTTTGCTGAATTGCTTGTTGAATTTGTTGAATTAAGTATGTCATACTAAACTGTGGGTCAGCAGAATTGTAAACTGGGTCATAGTCAACATCACATGCCCTAGATTCTGATACAGAGAAATTGTCTAAGTCATCAATTAAATTATTAATCATAATCTAAGAATGTAACCTAAAAACAATAGCAGAAAAGGTCAGAAAAATATCTAATTGACGGCGCTCTTAGGCGCCTGCATAGTCAATAGAATTGATGTATCTCCTTTCTGCTATAATTTTTGCCGGGCAATCTGAAGCACCTGTATTGTGGTTGTCTGGTTTTTTAAAATGAAAACAAGTAGCACATTTTGGCTCGTCGACTTTCTTTGGGCATTCTTTCAATGTGTGTCCTTGTTCTCCACAATGGCCACAGGTATGAGTGGTCTCCCGACAGTATTTGGCCGCATGACCATACTGATGACATTTATAGCATCTAGTAACTAAAGTGAAGTCTCTCACAGGGCAAGAAGACCAGTTCACAAAAACTCGCTCTTTTGATATCAGGGCTTTGCGTATGGCAGGAGATACTTCTATTATATAATTACAAGTTTCAGCGTCTTTCTTACCTGATTTATGGCTTAGCTTAACTGATGCCAAAAACATCTCGAGGTCACAATTTTGTAGTTTGTCGGCTATATTCTGATGGTATAAACAATTAAAAACTTCATTTTCTTGCATAGCTGAGGGCACTCCAATAACTACTACTCGTGGATTCCTTTTACGGTGTTCATCAATTGTAAAGCCTGATTTCGTAAGTTGCTCCGACTGTTTTAATTTCTCGATATCGTCCTTTGTATCCGTGCTAATGATGACGCCTCCATTCTTCGTTTTTCTTAGACCCCTTACATGTAACTTCATTTGTTCAGGGCGGATAATTTTTTGGACTAAAGTTTTTGTCTCCTCGCTAGATTTCGATTTGTCCTCTGGATAAATGGCCACTGATTGTAATTTCGATGGATGAATAAAGTTGTTGGCACCTTTCTTAACCATGTCAGCGAATGAAGTTCCCATGGTAGGTTTCATTGATTCATCAATGTGTTGTTGCAGGTCTTTTAATCGTTGCGACACATCCATCTGGTCTTCTAGGGAACTGATAACGGTATGGGCTCTAGAGACTTTTATCTTGAGGGCTTGGTACTGGACTGCCATCTGAGATGTGCCATGAGTTACTTTCCGGCATAAGTTGCTTATTCTTAGTTTTTGCTCCATATTGAGTTTTCCTTCAGATGAAATAGTGCATATCTCATTTAAACACTGCTCAATGGTTGTCATCCAATTTTGAATTTCAGGCGTAGGAATTACCTCGAGCAGATCATCCTTTTGGATCGGCACACTAGTTTTTGTTGCGGGCGTAGTTGGGCTGCCCACAGTCCTGCTGGGACTGCTCTCCATTGTTGAAAAATAGTCTATTTTCTAATTATTTACTTATCATTTTCATTAAAACACTTTACACATAATATCAAGGCTATTAGCGCGTATGTGTGAATTGAGGGCACTGATTCAACAAAATTTATTATTTGATTATTGTTGTAATTATTCAACACGTCCGTTCTTAGTGAGTTCTAAAATAGTTCTCAAGAAGAAAAGAGGTAGGATCTAGTTCTAATTCATTACATCTTTTTGTATCATTTGAATAAAGATTCGAAGGGAATGAAACTTAATTGACTTATACTGCAGATTAATATCAAAATGTTGTAAAAACCTGAGAATGTTATTAAGACATAAATAAAGCCAACGATTTATGAAAATATTATCTTATAGCAACATCAAGAAAATCCAAGTTTTTATGACGCGTAGTTTACGGGGATGTAGAAGGGTGACTATGAATTAAAATCGACGTTTTTGTTCTTGGGACTTTAGTTAGGATCTGAGTAAAACCTGAAAGTTTGAATTGGGTTACTTGATGTAAAAAAAATTGTTTCACAATATCTTTCATCTTACTTTTCTGTTTTTTTAAAAACGTTGCCCCACACTAGGATTCGGGATGGGTGCGTTTACAAACATACAAGTTCACATACACATGACACCCAGACCCAAAACAATTTGTGGATCACACAAAGAGTTGCTCCGTGCGGGAAAAACCCGCTACACGTTGCGCGGGAGCCGGTTGCCCAGTCACCGCACCAAACGAAATAATCAGATATTTATAAAATATGGTATGCTTACTGGGTAAGCCCACGAACAACCAACGAGTAGAACTTAAACATTAAAAAAAATACATTATATTATGGTAACCATTAAACAACTCCACAGTAATTTTAAGTAATAAACACAGACACATAACGAACATTTTCACAATAACTTAACAAAACTTTTACTAACTAACAACTCGAAGTTTATACTCAAGTCCAAACTTACCTAAAGTTCAGTTTAAAACGTAGCCACCCTACCCAGGTGACAATTTTACATCCCCAATGTGTCTAGACGTTATAAATTTGTTGATATATTGAATTTTACCCCGACACAGTATACGTGAAATGACTTCAAACAGATAAAAAGTTCATAAAGTGATTTCTCTGGTTTTATCGTTTGACGAATAATAACTTCATTGCAAGAGTTTTGTGTCTAAATTATAGGTGGAGGTGTGTGTGAGTGTATATTTACGTATCTATCTACATATTTTCACTACAGAGGTGAAGGTTTCAACACTATTACACATCAACAGCTTGTAAGTTTCTGCTGAACAAAGATCTCCCCCTTGGTCCTCCACGTAGAACGACAAGCCGCCACCTGCATCCACTGGCTCCCCGCCACTCTGACGATGCCGTCGGTCCACCTAGTGGAAGGTCAGCCGAAGTAGGAACGTGTGCTATAGGTATTTTATACTACCTACTACACTGGACACATGTTTTAATAAACGGAGGATTTAAAAAGTTACATACTTTTCCAAGTATTATTCAGAAATTGATCCTTGGATTAAAATCTGGGTGTGGCAACCTCTCGATTAATAAATAACAATTCGGTACTTATTCAATAAATACATGTTTTAATAGTAGTATATATTATATTTATCAATATCTTTACCCAATAAAAAAATCTTATTGCAATATTTGTTCAACCATCTATATTTACTAATACTTTGATTTATATAAATACATCTATCATCTATCTATACCGTCTTCAAAGACAACTCGTCATTGTGGCAAACGTGACCGTAGCACCTCTAAGGCGATTTGCCCTGACACAGCTGTCATCTCATCGATTTCAATTAATTTGATGTTTATTTGTTTTAATTGTTGACCACTCTGTTGGTATTCCATAACCAATTAAAGATAAGAGAAATCGAGGATTAAGGGTTAGTTGATTGTTTTTGTTTTGTGAGTAGTTTTTATGTTAAGAGTTTGTACAAGTATTTGAGTATAATTTTTTCGTCTACTTACGTAGAAATCTATTATGTCGTGAAACAGTGTTTTTTCTGAAGATTTCAGTGTGGGGTAGCCATGTTTCGGCACGAATGGGCCGGCTCGATTGGAGTGATACCACGGCTTCACAGAAAACCGACGTGAAACTACGCTTGCTTTGTGTTTCGATGTGTGAGTTAGGTAACCGGAGGCCCAATTTTCCCACCCCCTTCCTATTCCCCGATTTTCCAACAACACTTAAATTTTTAACCATCATAGGCCGGCAACGCACTTGTTACGCCTTTGGTGTTTCGGGTATCTATGGGCGCCGGCGATTGCTTACCATCAGTTGATTGTTGATAGGCTAAATTCACGCAAGTAAAGTCACGAATAAAAGCTAGTAGTTATACAAAATTGGAATAAAAGTTTATGAATTCATTTGAGATTTGATAAAACTTTGGAAATTGAATCTTTCAATATTTATTTTTTTGAAAAGAATACCATCTGTTAAGGTTAACCTTTATATCTTTTAAACTGTGAAAGGGTTGTAACTTACTAAGTTGTGTCAAGTTTCCATCTCTCATTGTGAAGTAAAACGTTGGAAAAATTTAACTAAATAAAATACCAACGGGTTTCAATTTATGTTTGTAAAAGTTAAAGAGTTTTGTGTTGAAAAGTGGCCTTAAAGTAATATCTTTGAGATCGATTTCAGTGTTTTTTTTAATGGATAGATTCTGATCTGAGGAGTAAAAATTTAAGGCCTACAAAACTTATTGTGTACTCCACGTAGGTTTTGTTTTAGGATCGTTTGATCTTGATTGTGTGTGAGTATGATCATAATATTTCTATGAAGTCAAGGTCAAATACAGAGTCATAGTTAAAGTCAAAATTATCTATTTCTAATACGTGTTTCTAACACGTTTGAACGTCAAAGCAAATCTTAAAAAAATAAAAAAAAAAACTGTATATCAGTCAGCCCTCTAATGAAGCTATTTGCTCGTTTCAAACTGTAGATTCCTATGAACGAGCAAGAAAACTCTTTTTCAATCAGGTTCACAATACACTATTAACTAGTGTAGTTAGAAAGAAAACTTTCTTTTTAAACGTTCGTAGTAGTGTAGCGTGTTCGATTCCCGCACGGAGCAAATCTTTGTGTGATATACAAATCGTTATTTCGGGTCTGGGTGTCATGTGCATGTGAACTTGTATGTTTGTAAAAGTACCCGTAACACAGGAGAAAATCCTAGTGTGGGGCAACGATAAATAAAATCCTCATACAACGCTAAATTCAAAATTGCTCTCAAAATATTGCAGTAACGTCACAAAATAGAGTGTCATTTGAAATCAGCATGAGCTAATGGTTGTCACAGCGTCAGGGAAATTAAGTGGGATCTAACTGACGGGATTAGTACGGGAGCAGTGACGAGGGTAGCAGATGCACCTGTGACTCTTTGAGCACCCAGGAGTCAGGTGCATGGAAGGGGTTTAAAGAATTTGGTAAAGTTTTCTAGACTAATCAATAAAATTGATAATATAAATAAAAGTGTCTGCTTATAATATTGAAATAACAGCTTTTTACTACATGTTTTTTGCTTTTTTGCATACGTATGATACTTAAAACAAAATAATATTTTTTACCATTTTTGTCTGTCTGTCTGTTTGTTTGATTTGGCTTATATCTGATATGGCTGAACCGATTTTCTGGCGTGTCGTGTGTGTTTCTGTGTTACACCTATACTGCGTGAGCAGTGTTAATTTAATTGTGAGCGGGAGGGTGGTGCTATTCACCGCATGCTGAAACTACATCTACAAGCGGAATGAAAACAATTTTTTTGTGTTGTTAGTATGAATATTTTAGTTGGATTTTAAAACATTATTGTACAGTTATTTTATCACTTTGCCTTTGCGTATAGTCCGACGGTGATAACAAATTTTATTTCAACAAATTACATTACAGTCATTTGTAAATTTATCTACAAAAAAATATAATATTTATTATAGAAGCACTGTTTAATGTTTAATATCTAAATACGTCATTGTCACATTGATAAAGAAAATAACGAAATCTCCAACGTTCTGCTGCACTTCCAGTAGCTGAAACTCTGAGTTACAAAGTAAATATGGCTGGCCCATATTTCCATGCGCCGTGAATCAGTTTACAGGCACCGACTTGTGTTTAAAATGGAGCTCTTTTAATATAATTTATGATGAATTAATTTATTAATTTAACTTTCACATTTTCACACTCAATTTCGCGTAAAGAGCGAATAGAATTTTAATTAGTCTGCTCTCCAGAGCCTTTGCGGGCACATTTTTATTTACGTGTGAAAAACTGGTTTTAAAACTCAGAGTTTTAAAAATTTAATTACTTGTCGTTTTGTTTGGAAAAACATTGTGCATCAGTTGTTTGTGAAAGTTTTGATGCGGAAGAATTAGATCATTATGAGGCAAAGCAAATTACATAATATACCTTATGACATGATTGATAACACACGGCCTAATCTAGTTATTTAAGAGATTGACGTGTAAAAGTTACATTGTAACCTATTTGCAAAAATTAATATCATTTATCATTTACACATACACAGAAACTCAAAGAAGAAACGTCAATTGAATATACGTAAACATGCATAAACTCACGCATGTGTCCCATGGGGTAGGCAGAGACAATGGAATGCCAATTGCTACAAATAAATCTTAGATACCTCTTTCGTTATGTCGATTGATATTAGTATGAGAAAATTAAAAAACCCTAATAAAAATCGTAATTTGCTAAAGTTGGTGATCAAATTCAAAACTCCTTCCTTAGCCGTCAAAATTATCACAGATAAAACAATGTGACTGACTGACTAACTGACTAACAGTCTGTTATTATTGCTATCTACGCTTCCACCAACGTTTTGCCAGTACACTGCTGTGCAGCTACGTAACGTGACGTCATCCCCTCCCTAAATATTTCCGAGTCTACACTAGCACACGAAGGCATGAACTTAGGAACATTGTAACTCGGTTACTGACAAGTTAATGTCAGTTTATTTTGACATGTTGACAGGTCTTTCAACTTAGTTGCCACGTTTTGAGGTTGTTGTGGCCAGTTCTCGAAATACCTACGGTACTGATGTTTCGCTGTATGTTAGAATTCGGTGTATTCAGTGTTCGGTGTTGGTAAGCCGAATCTTGAAATTTCGGGTAAATTGTTGGATAATTTCACTTTGAAATTCTCAGTTTTTTTCATGGAATAGGGGGCAAACTAGTAGTCATATCACCTGACCGTAAGCGATCACCGTCGCCCATGGACTCCCACAACACCAGAGGCAACACAGGTGTGTTGGCAGCATTTTTTTAAAAATACGATATTTTCTTGAAGGTCGTATCGGTTCGGAAGTGATAGTGAAAGTCTAGAATTGTCGTTCAAGTACGGTTTAAATTAATGATGAGATGCATTAACTGCACTCGTTGACTCGTTCTTCTCTTGACCGTACAAATTTACATTTTGGAATGAGCACCTAGATTCACAAACAGACCTGACGAACAATTCAATTTTTACATTTCAAAGGTGCTTGTTTTTGCTTGTTTGTAGATTCGTTGAAATAAATAATATTGTAGCTTTTCCCAACTTTGAGCTTTCACAGTCCCAGCCAAAAAATTCGCATCACGAAAGACAAACAATTTTCACTTCCCATTCTTATTTAGAGCTATTCCACAATATTCTTTGATACAAATGTACTGGCTTCGTGCCAATGTTAAGGCTAAAAACGTGGCTTATTCCGTGCAAATGTCCTCAGCAAATTGGGAGCGACGCTCTGAGCCTTCATGATTGATATGCGCAGAGAAGCGCAATGATACTTGCCTTTGTGTACAATTAGAGTAACAACTTATAAAACTGCGCGCCTTGTATAATATGTAGGTATACAAGCTTAAGATTGATAATAATTTTTGCAACATTTTGACACACATGCTATTAAGTAGCAAGAGCTCAATTGAAGCATGCTTTCTTACTTGAAACAAGCATGTGCAACAGTACCTTAACTACGTTCTCAATTCATCCTATCACAGGGCTGCGGTACCCTTAGTACGAGTTTAATTTATATTGAAAGTAATCGAAACGAGAGCGCATTCAGCGTTCTGATTGGTTATTTTATTTAATCAATCCAATCAGAGCGCTGCGCGCGAAAATGAAAAGGAATATGCAGTGAGCGAAGTACTTGTTAGGATAGTGGCAACATCTTGTATCGTGACAATCTCTACACGACGTGTTGTGCTGCGGTATGCCAAAGACTCGACAGATTACCTGAAGCGCAGGCACTACATTATTATAAACCACACGACTACGTGTCGCTGTAAACCTGTCTGTAAGGGCTTTACACTTGGTTTTTTAATTTCTAAACAATATTTTGTTCTTTGAACAACGACTGCCTCGATAGTCGAGTAGTCGTAAGGCCAACTGCTGGACAAGAGGTCTCAGGTTCGATTCCCCGGTCGGGCATTACTGGGCTTTTAACGACTTGCGTTTTTTTATTTCTCAGTTGTAGCATGGTGTCTGGAATTGTGCCCAGTATGTCGCAACAGGCACACCTCCTATTACATGGTACATTGTATGGCGACATTACGTGCCGTAATCTGTACCTCTGCCTACCCCTTTGGAGATAAAAGGCGTGACGTTGAGTATTTTGTTCTTTGATCCTGTAATTTTGTACTTCTAATATGCCTATAGATTTTTACAGACGCTTTGCACATACGAAATCTGTAGTTATCGAATTAGCGACTGGTGTTATATTAATAGAGGTCTTTATTACACCTAACATAAGGTATACTTCATTTCTTGACAACTTTTCTTAAAGACTTGCATTCTAGTTGCACAATAGTGCACATATTCTAGTGTCTAGTCTTTGATCTACGGCTTTGTTACAACGGGAGGCAAAAATTCTGATTCGTGAACTGCAGAGCACTTGCCGAAACCGAGCGGGGCCGCACTAATCCGGATTATACTGGATGATACCGGATTCGAACTGGACCAAACCGGCCGTGTAGCTAGAAAAAAGCAGTAAATGTTTTATAGGAGAATGTACCACGAGTAAATAAATAATGGAGTGTTGAAGTTGTTTCCAAGCTTTCCTTATTAGTTGCTTTTTAAATAGATTCTGAAATAGACGTAACTAAAGTGGCAAATGACATATTGAACGGCTTGATAAGTTTTGAGCTCCATGAAACCAAGGAGGAATCGAAACTTCAAGTCGTACTCGTAGGATGCCACTGATGGGGCCCAGTAGGACCCAGGCTGACGCCTGATCCGGAGCTGCGAACTACCTAGCCGGTTTACCGGGGCTCCGGCTCGAAAAGCAGGAGTAAAAACGGGGTGGTTCATGGTCTCTCGCCTCCCCCAAGGTGAGAGAAGTCATTAGCTGATTCCCCCTTAAAGAAGGTTGGAAATAAAACTAAAAAATAATAATTTCGTTAAATCTAATACCTATCTCATTCCAATTATGTATACTTACCTGTTCAAAATTCTATGTCTGGTATGGCTTAAAACGTAACAATGTTAAGTTCCCTATGACGGTTCATAATTAGCATAATTAAGTATGTAACAAATTAGGTATTTTAGTGAACAGACAGCCTCTTTGTAGACTAGTCTTAAAGGCTAGAAGGTAATTTACTACTCTATTATTTCGTAAAGAGATGGGCTCTTGAAGCGATAACTTCACTACCTAGTATAAAACAAAGTCGCTTTCTCAGTCCTTATGTCCATTTGTATGCTTAAATCTTTAAAACTACGCAACGGATTT
The DNA here is from genome assembly GCF_023101765.2 of Spodoptera frugiperda. NCBI lineage: Eukaryota > Metazoa > Arthropoda > Insecta > Lepidoptera > Noctuidae > Spodoptera > Spodoptera frugiperda. The sequence goes on along the minus strand of NC_064220.1, from coordinate 3,499,214 downwards.
TGATGCGGTTTTTTAGAGTGATTCAAAGGTTTATATGTATAATAGCCGCAGATTGCTTATCATACGGTTTCTTTTAAGAAACGTTGCCTCACACTTGGATTTTCTCCTGTGTCGTGGGTGCGTTTACAAACATACAAATTCACACACACATGACACCCAAACCCGAAACAACAATTTGTGGAGTTGCTGCGTGCGAGAATCGAACCCGCTACACGTTACGCAGCAGCTGGTTGCTCAGCTATCGCGCAAACCGTGCAGTCAGTTATCATCTGTTCGTTTGCTTCATAACTCATAAAAAAACTACCAAAGTATGTTTTCATACTACACCCCTATGCTAGACTATTTTTATCACAAAGAAAAACTATTCACATCTTTAATAAGGCAAGTCCATTTACCTTCACCAAATAATAATCTTCACTGAATCTTCTTAATAGATATTATTATCCAAAAATAACTATCACGGGGTTCAAGGACCTTCTGATTATAATGCCATATTTAGGGGCTACTTAACACTTTCATAGTTACACATAAAAGGCACTTAGGGCTATAGACGACGGAATTAACTGAAACGAGTTGGTGAAACGGCCTCTTTATGGCTATGTTTGTTTTGCCTGTACAATGGATAGGTGGCTTTTTTGGGCCTTAGTACAAGTTTGCTTTACGTTTAACGAAAGCGCGTTCTGCGCTCTGATTGGCCGGCTCGAATAAACCAAGCAATCAGAGCGAGTTTCGGTTACTTTAAACGTAAAGCAAATTCATACTTAGAGTACTGATTGGTTGGTTCAATGCAGCTGGCCAATTACGGCGGTAATGATGAATCGGACTCTCAAGTTAAACGAAGGATATTTTAGGATATTTTCATGACTTTCTTTTATCGTGTTATTAAAAGTGCCATTTGTCGAACAATTCTTGACCTTGTGTGCAATTTTCATGCCATGATAAGAAAATAGGACTTCTCTTTTTTCAGCCATGGTCGTCTCACTGCAGGGCAAAGGCCTCTCTACCCTCCTTCCACTCGTCTCTTCGTAGAGCTTTCTGTGGCCAATCCTTTTCATAGGCATCGAGTACATTCCGTTAACTCCATCTGGAACTGCTTTTATAAAAAAACCAATAAGACTAGTAATTACATATTAATATGTATACATAGTTTATCCTATTCGATTGTGAAAAAAGTTACATGTCTAATGCACTTATATATATTGTTTTATGTCTTACATGTTTGTGTAAAGCATGTAAATGTATTGTTATTCAAAAGTTTTCAACGTACGTTGTGGCACATCAAAGGACGGACACTCAAAGAAACCATAAACTCAGCCAAAGTACGTCGTCTTCCATTTAAACATTCAATGCATAACTGTGTGGTCCAAGGTACAAGCTTACTTTTCCACCAGAGATGTGCTATGCTACTATATTGCTGTGGATACGTTTAGCTTCCACCAATCATATTTATTGGTATACATAGCTTAGCATTGGTGGAAACGGGTTCAACTAAGATATGTTTTTTTTTTATATGGAAAGATGTGTGCTCTAGCTGGATGAGTGCTATGGATGCGTGCTTTGTATGTGCATATTGTGTGTGGATGTTGTCAGCATCGCCTACCATAGACACTTTTAACACCGAAGGAGTTACATGTGTGTTTCCGCCCTTTTAAAGTGCGTATTCTTAGTTATCCGTATCCACTCTTTAACTCAAACAGTAAGGTTCTGTCCTAAATAAAAAATAATAATAATACGATAAGGATGATATACCCACATGCTTATGTAAAGTTCTCTTTATGTAAAGACCCATTTGGATCATACCCATGGCATCGGAAATAGAAAAACACTTTCCCATTTGTTCGTCTTACGGAAATTTCGAGTCAAGTGACGGAAAAGGGGTGTTGTGGTTTCCGAATGTAATGTATTCATATCGATGTAATGTGTGGAGGAATAATATTGTACTGAGTCAAAATATTTGTCAAAATATAAGCCAAATGTAATAGTTTAATATTATTAATTAGTTTTTTCTTTTATATGCTTCGGATTTGTAAAACGACAAAATATTTTTAATGTGTTTGAAACAATGCATATAAAGCGATTATAATATTGATTTTGGGATCAGCTGGTGGTAATCAATCACCACCACCCGTGGACACCCGAATCACCAGAGGCGTTACGAGTGCACTGCTGGGAATTTATTATAATTTTATTATAAACAAAGAATTTTTGTGAGACATACTAAATTAATTATTATGTTATCGGCTTACTCACGTAACGGTTTGACGAGGAACTGTACTAGTTTCAAGCCATGAGCCTCTAGGCTCATATTCATGAGCATATTATGTTTGTAGCATTCCGCGACAAACGACGCGGCGATTGTCGCGGAATGCTACAAACATAATAATTAATTCTTCATAATGCAGACGTCTTTTCTTGACGTCGTCTCTGTCCGCTACCTCCTATAACATGTACGTAAAAAATGTAATTTGAAATCGTTCTCGTAGCGATTCGGGCCGAACGATTGCTTTGTCTCGGCACATGTGTTGTGCCCATAAAACGCAGAGGCTCGCTTGTTTCCTAACTTTATAACATCCATATTTTGCATTTCCCAAGCCTCGAATCGGTTTTGTTTTAAGTTAACTTTGATAGTTTCTGAGATAAGTTTCACTTTGTGTTTTAAGTTTGTGAGTTAAGTTAGTGAGATTGTTTGTTACAGATGAGATGGTGGTTACTTTATTAATTTAATCTTAACTTCAAACTTGTTGTTGTTTTTCACTCATCTCTTGTGCTTGTGTATTATATTGAAAAGCAGAGCGTGTTTGGTTTTCTTATTAACTGAATATGTTGTAAAGTTAGTTTCTTTACCTATATTTTTTACTTTAAAATTAATTCACATGAAATAAAAACTTAAATATTAAAATAAAACTGTTGAAGAGAAATCCTTCGCTAAGTGTCGGTCACCAGTGACGGACGTGGTGGTTAAGGTGTTGTTTTTTATTCATGTAGATTTATTTAGTAAGTATTATGTTTAATTTACTTGTATGTTTTAAGCTGTAAGGTGCTATTGATTGTCTTAAGATCATCATCATCATACCGCTTATGTTGTGTCATGTTTATCAGTGCATAAACCAAACATTTGATCATTGTTTCATATCTAAAAGTTAATTAAACAAAAAGCAAGATAAATCAACAAAACAGTATACAATTTCGCCAGTATTTACTTCGTCACCCCAAATAACAATTAAAATACGTCAAGCTTAATTCCACTTAATATTTTAGCACCAAATATTTTCTTCTTTAATATAATTTTCAGAGTTTAATAGGGCCTAATGCTAACATGTTTTACGGGGTAGTAAAACCACCTCCCGACCTTACTCGCGCCACAGAACTTAAAGGCGAATTTAATTGTTCTACAAGAGCAGTGCTCCTAAAACTTAATAGTAAATTAAAATTTTTGCTACCATTCGCGGATTTTGATTAACTTTTTTTTTATGAAACAAGCAGACGTATCACCTTATGGTAAGCAATCGCCACCGCCCATGGGCACTTGAAACAGCAGAGGCGTTATTAGTGCGTTGTCTGCCTTTTGAGAGTTAGGAATTTAAGGGTGGTTTGGGATCGGAGATTGGGAAGATTGGGAATGAAGGAATTGGGCCTCCGGTAAACACTCACACAACGAAACACAACGCAAGCGTTGTTTCACGTCGGTTTTTTGTGAGGCCGTGGTATCACTCCGGTCGAGCCGGCCCATTCGTGCCGAAGCATGGCTCTCGCACACTTACTTGGAATAACGTGACGAGTTTTGTTATGACACTCACTGCCATACTCAGAGACATTGGATGATTAATTAAACAATTCCTTAGTAACGCGTTTGTTCTGAAAACAATTGCTAAGGACAGGCTTAAGTTATCATTGAATGACTCTGAGTACGCCAGTATGTGTTTAGTTTATTTTTATTTGTTTTCTTAATTTTCATAAAGAATATTCAAATAGTGTAAATAATAAGGCTATAACTAATACGACGAGTATCTTGCTTAATATTACAAATGCGAAAATTTGAGTTTGGGTGTTTGTGTGTATGATTACTACTCAATCAAAATGGCTAAAGGGATCGGGATGAATTTTGAAACAAGGATCACGCACAATAGTGGAGAAAAGCTTTACTAGCTTTACTAGTCATAAAAGAGTGCGCATAATATTTAGATTTTTTTGTAACTATTTATTTACTGAAGGTTGCAATTAATGTTCCTTTAGTTAACATTTTAATGCATTTCTTTACCCTTTAGTAATATCAAGGCATTTAATTAAAACAAAAACATCTAATATGTTTTTATAAGATGCTTTACTAAAGTAAGCCTACTTTCAGGACAATTATTAAAATTCACAAAGAAATAAATAAAAAATCTAATATTCTCTAAATATATTATACTAGCTTCCGCCCGCGGCTTCGCCCGCGTGAAATTAGTTTTTGTCAATCCTGGTCCTTTATGTCTAAGAGACTCTTACAGGGGCCAGCCTCACGTTGTGTACAAAAATATTTTTAAATGTTAGTTAGTTTTACATTAGTTTAGTTTACATTAGTTTAGTTTAGTTAGTTTTACATTAATGTTAGTTAGTTTTACATTAGGTTAGTTTTACACCTACTACGACCTCTTAGATTAATTAAAAAAAGGAAATAAAAGCAAATCGGATTTTTTTAAAGTAACGGAAACTATCTTACCTACTTTTAACTATGAACTAAAAGAAATATCAAGTATGTACAAAATTAATTTACAGGACCTAATTAATAAAAAACACTTAAAATTTTACTGGATCGAAAAATGTAATTCTCTATAGCGCAAATTTCTCTAATCGCATGCGTCCGACAACGACGTCTGCCCTCACGTGTCTGCCCGTTCGGGTAGGCATAGTTAGATTCGTGTAAATTTCAAAAACGAACTTTTTGTAACTTGATACACCCAAAACTTCTAAATTACATGTTCCTAGGTTCAGTGATTAAGATTTCGTATACAAAAAGTTTGGCTTTGTAGTTCCAGTTCCGAATCCGTTCCGTTCGAATTTCGGGAATTCCGTTTGTAGAAAAATTCTGTACATCCTTTGAGACCTACGTACCAAGATTCATGGTCTTATCTTCAATTCAACCCCTATTTCACCCCCAAACTGGTAAAAATTTCAAAATGCTAGAACAAACGATTTTTTGTTTCTTATGACGTGATATTTGACGAACTTGCATACTAACTTTCAACCCTTATTTCACCCCTTAGCTGGTCGAAATTTCAAAAATGCTAGAACAAATGTTTAATGATTTCTTATCAAGTGCTTAAATATAAAGTTTCATGGTTTTATCTTTTAAAATTAAGAAATCCCATACAAACTTTCAACCTCTATTTCAACCCCTTCATCCCTTTTTTTCGAAATAAAAAGTAGCCTATGTTCTGTCTCAGGGTCTAAAAATTGTCTGTACCAAATTTCATCAAAATCGGTTGCGAGGTTTAAGCGGGAAAGCGTAACAGACAGACAGACAGACAGAGTTACTTTCGCATTTATAATATTAGTTGGGAAGTAAGTAAATAAATTTAATGAAAAAGGAAAAACCTATTTACATAAGTACAGAGACCTCGCCATTTATATCTGTATTTTTTTTATTTCTTACCTAAATGTCAGTTAAAATCTAATTACTTAATATTACCTAGCGAAAAATCTAGTAGCTATGAGTAATTTCATGAACTACTTACTAAAAATATTCCAAACAATATGTATTATCTTTTTCTATCTCCTTGCCTGAGTATTAGTGCTATGTTTTTTTAATATAATGGTATATTGGAAGTAAACTATTATGATTACACATAATTTACAACTTAAAAATACCTAGTATTACATTGTTTTCACATAATTGAAGAAAACCCTATAGAGTTTATTGCTCGTTCTTCTCCATAGGAATCTACACCTTGGGACGAGCAAACAGCTTCACTAGAGGACTGACCGACAAACAGATTTTTTTTTGATATTGTATAATTTTATTGTCTTTGACATTCAAAAGTGTCTCCCTGGTCTATTTGAAATTAATAATTTTGACTTTGACTTTGAATTTAACTCTAAAATACAAGTCTAGAAACCTGTACTTTAATTAAATAAAAAAAGAATTTAAGCCAGAATTAACAATGTCCGTTAAAGTGTCATCTAAAAAGTGGCCATCTTACAAGCTAGCAGTCGTAACCTCAACACGCCTGCCCTTAATTGGTGTTACACCAGAAAATTACTAATCTTCAGTCTTGATATCGTTGTTAAAACTCAGCCTTTTTGCCAGCCTTCAGCTATAAAAAGCTATACAGTTACAGTTGCTATAATTGTTTTATTTTCTCATCTGGACTGTATTGTCGGTTTGTGAGCGTTCGAAATGTTGTTGTGGTGTTATAGCGTTTCTATTTTATTTGTTTCAAAGTTTTATTAGGAGATATTATTGAATTTTGATATGTATAGGGATTGGTTTATGTATTATACACTTTTTTACATTTAATAGGTCGACGTTTGGCCGGTATATCGCCTGATGGTAAGTGATGATGTGGCCTACGATGGAGCACGTCTGCCCATAAGCAATCTATTCACACGTGTACCAGTTTTAAACTATTTTATATTCATCCACAAATACTTGTAATTTGACTCAATCTGCCGCAGTCAGAAACATTTAATGATTACTTAAACTATTCCTTCGTAACGCTTTTGTTCCATAATCGATTTGCAAAGAACTGGGTTAAATAGCTATTAAATGACTTTGAGTATGGCAGAATTTGTATCTAACCCTTGATTAACTGGTTTTTCTTTTCTCTCAAGTTATTGTATACCTGATTGGTGGAGCAGTGCAAACGCCTACAAACCTGAAACATTGTGTAACCACTGGCTCACAATAAACAAAAAAACTTTGACTTTGACTTTGATTTGTAAAAACATATACAGACTCAAGAACTACTCTCACAAACACGCCTCCATAATTTAGCCACAAAGACCAATAATACAGAGATTCCTCTACAATAACACCATGAAACCCTACCCCATAAATCACGTCATTAACCTTTTGTTACTATACAAGTTTATGGCGAAAATATCCCCCAAGACGTGCAGTCTTACTCCTCAACGTATGGGGTAATAAACTGACGTATAAGGAAATACGCACAAACATAATCAAATAAATATACTATCGGATTGGTGAAGACCTACCTAAAATCGGATCGCTGCCTAGAATCCAATCTTCTAGATTATGTGTGCAGATCTGTTTTAAGGTTAGTTTTGTTTAATAGTTCAAGTATTGGGTATGAATATTTTTTTACTGTGTGACTTCACTTGCCAATGCCTAGTCTCCATTCTAAAACTTATTTTTATGGAATAGGGGGCAAACCAGCTTACGGATCACCTGATGGTAAGCGATCAGCGATATTGCGGGTGTCCATGGGCGACGCTGATCGTTTACCATCAAGTAACATGTCTGCTTGTTTGTCTCCAAAGCCATAAATAAAGAAAAAGTAAACAAAGTTCCATAGATAGAACCATTCCATATGAACAAACAAGTTCCATGGGCTTTCAAAAAAAACAACAAACACACACTTGCCTAGCTGTTATTTAAAAGGTACACACATACGTGGAATGACTATGAAATTCTCAACTTAATTGTAGGACAGCGTAAAGCTTAATAACTTCAGAATTACATAGACCGTAATTATACTGGTAAGTGTCCAGTGGCGAGCCGTATAATTTTTCCAGATTAAAATTAAAAGTGTTCTACCGCAGTGTTTCTATTTTAGTGGCACAGAAACTGGTTAAAAGTTTGATACGAAACTCTGTTTTATTCTTAGTAGCATTTGCAAGTACGTAGGATTGCAAGGCAGGGAATTTTTGGTTCATATATATATATTAAACGAAACTTCAGATTCGAGAACCGAAGTAGGCCCCCTGATTAGCTAGAACTTTATATTGATGAAACAACAATACATTTTCATTAAAGTTTTTAAAACAGTCCTTACTTACGTGTATGAAGAGATTTTTAAAAGAATCTTCACTTACATGATTGTAGGAAACTACTATTAAGTACTTACTTTATCTCACAAGTCAAAGCAATAATTTTACAATAAAAGAATGATTACTCAATTTTTTACCCATTCAAGCCATAATAGAGTTAAAATAATATCTCTATGAAATCATATTTCCCACTTTATGTTCTAGTTTCCTTCATTTTATAGTCATCTGTTGCTCGCGGGACGTGATCGAATTGCTAACAGGCCATCCAATGCCCCTTCTTTGTTATTTGATTGACTTACTAACAATGGACTTGTTTTTCTTTTCATAACATATCTATGAGTATATAACAGTTTTCTATATTGGTATTGTTAGGTGATTTGACTGATCTGAAAATCGGAACTGAGACAGTAAGCAAAATATGTATAAGTAATGAGATCTCATCATCATCATCAATGTCATTGTATGGCTTACAAGATGTGCATTACTGAACATAGGCCTCCGCCAAGGATTTTCAGATCGGCTAGTAAGATGCAACCTACATCCATGTCTTGTTACGTTGCGACTTAGAGCCGATCAGGGCGATCTGGGCCGCCCATGGACACCCGCAACACTTCGGGTATTACCGGCCTTTTAAATAGGAATATTCCTTTCTGATCTTGATTAACTTGATACAATTTTCAATACATTTCTCAACATCACTACTAACTCTCCCAGCGGGCGTCGTAAGAGCCTACTAAGATTAAACTCTATTTTTTGAGAAGGTTGAATCATCCAATGACTTCTCCCGCCTTAGGCGAGGCAAGGCATCAGATGACTGTCTATTACTGACTAAAAACCAGCCCGTACCTACTTCTGCTTTTCGAGCCGGAGCCCCAGTAAACCCACTAAGTAGCCCGCAGCTCAAGATCAAACTCTGGACTATAAATAAACATCTGAATAACATTCTTTAAACCCCTATCATTCAAAATTTTATCGACAACAAACAAATTTAATAAAAGTATACTAAACTTATATAGGTTGGTAGTTAATTTTATGCGGGACTTAGAATGCGATTCCAGTTCACTCTTGGCTGCTTTAATTTTTTAAGATCTTCCTTGTTTTTATGATTTATTAGACCATAAACTTAAGACACAAGAGGTCCTCCCTCAACCATTAAAGTCTGTACTTAAGATTAAGTCATAAAACGGAATCTTTATAATTCCGTTATTCCGTCAAAACTGGCTTTAATGTCCTTCCTATAATTTATTAGTAATTTAGAAATGAAACAAATGAAAGTGGTACATCTAGATTTAGATAAGAAACGTACTATCATCTTATAAATAAATATTTGTATACAAAATCGGAATAACATTCAACTATCTAATTTAGCCATCAGACCACCACAGATGGGGTCCAGTAAGGCTGATGTCTGATCCAGAGCTGCGGACTACCTAGCGGGTTTACCGAAGCTCCGACTTGAAATCAGGAGTAGGAACGGGGTGGTTTTTAGAGTCTGACACTCTCCTTCGCTTCGCCCAAGGCGGAAGAACTTATTGGATGACTTCCCTTCATTGAAACTATTTTATTTAAAAATAATACAATCAGATTAAAAAACAGAACAGGACTTTTACCTACGGCTTTTGCTACATCCAAATTCATACACAAGCATAAGTTGAGTTATGAGTTTTCCCAATTTAAAGAGCGATACTTAAAATTAATTGTATGAATTCCATTCGATCTTCTTCTCCTAGATAAAAAAAAAATAGTATGGCATAACCTATTTGCTTAAAACAACATAATTTGATGACTAAAACACGTACCCTGCCCCTATTCTTGTAACTCTATCCACACATGTCACTTACTAGAACACAATTCACCTTCCTATGACAGATAAAGCACTTCCCAGCCAGTTATTCAAAACGACGTCACGTCAGCCCGTGGTGGGATTTACAGAGAAAATTGCAGGAACCTACGTAACAAGTACTATGTCACACAGTCACATGTACAGTCTGCATCGTTGTTTGGTGTGCAGGTAAGATATTTTATAATAACACGCAACGTCACGCTTTTTAAATCCGAAGGGATAGACAGAGGTGCATATTACGACACGTAATGCCACTATACAATGTATAGCTACTTTTCACCATTTGTGTTATAAGTCCCTTGTAATAGGGGTTGAGCCTATAACTAATGTGAGATAACTTCTAAATCTTCTAAAGAGAGATCTAAATTAACTAAAAATCACGGTATGATGGGGAAAAGCTCTATTAGTTTCGAGTCACAGAGGGACTCTTCATTATGAGCAGCATGCATAGACGCGGCGATGCACGCAGTCAACCGTGCGCACGCTGATAGGTAAACTGTGATTTATAGTTAATGCAGGTAAGAAATTAAAAACTAAATTCGTACAGAGAAATGTGCTATGTCTATACTAAATTATATGGTTCTTAATGAAGTCATATTTTTTGTTACCATTGGTCGTTTCAGTAGCCAAAAAATGATTACGGTACTGTTTCTGTACATAATCAATCTATATTTTCGTACCTGCATACCTAATATTAGTAACCTTAATATGAGTTTGTTTTACATTTAAACGAAACGAAATCGCGATTGGCGTTCTGATTGGCCGGCTCGAATAAACCAATCAATCAGTGCGCCGAACGCGTTTTCGTTTTGATAACTTTAACTATAAAGCAAACTCGTACTAAGGTTACTGATTGACCGGCTCAAATAAACCAACCAATCAGAGCGCCGAACGCATTTTCGTTTCGATTACCTTAAACGTAAAGCGAACTCGTACTATGCAGGCTGTACCAAGTATTATGTCACACGTACTTCCTAACAGGTCTGTGGAGCTACACGAGCAATTGTGCGGATATTCATCCGAAACCCTGTTACAGTGCTGCATGCAAATGTATGTAAAGTACTATCAGAGCCCTCTCTTTGTAAAAAGACTAAATACTTAGAGCAAAGAGCTTTTTGGGACTGAATTGGCTGCACTTTACCCATTTTTGGTAACGTAGCTAAGGATCGTTTGGATTGTCACTTAACGTTGAAAGTATCCGTCGTACTCAGAATCATTTAATTGTTACTTAACCCAGTCCTTAATAAGTTGGTTTCGATACAAAATCGTTACTAAGGAATAGTTTAAGTAATCATTACATGTTTCTGAGTGCGGCAGTAAAAGTTAATCATGGAGTTAATAGCTCAACACCACATTTTTTTTTTATTTTGAATATTGTTGGTCTTAAACTACGGCCTATGAGACCTAAGACTTTTCCTAGCTTTACTGATAGACAGACTGACGGATTCTATCTGCGTCTCAAAATTGTCTAATTTAGGATTAATTTATCTAAATAAGGGCTTTGACTTTTCTTCTGTGTCGTGGGTGCATTTACAAACATACAAGTTCATATACACATGACACCCAGACCCGAAACAAGAATTTATGGATCACACAAAATTTGCTCCTTGCGGGAATCGAATGCCCGATATGTTGCACGTCAGCCAATTGCCAAGCCACTGCGCCAAACGTGCAGTCAGTCATATTGAACAAAACCTTATCATAATATATTAAACATATAAATAAAAATATATGTACAAGTAAAGGAAAGCATAAAATAAACGAAACATGGAATTTCCCCCATTAGCAGGAAACCTTCCAAAAACATTGACGGAAGTCAGAAATAATAATACAACAAAATTACTCAACCCTCTAAAACGCATAGCGTCCGTGTTGTCATTGCACGTAATGTGGGTATAAAGTACCCACGTACTAAAACAAAACTAACACTGCCCACCTGTTTTCAATTACTCTAACCCTCCAATGCTCGGTCACATTCATGGTACATTCCCGTTGTGATTACGGAATCTTGATGGGTCCGTTAGACCCCCAACATTGTTCAGGAATATTTTTACATGCTTATGTTAAGGTTTAATGATACGTTTTCGGATTATGATGATCGTTAATTTAAATGAACAATTTCTTTTTATGTCCACTCTGCCCTGGCTTTTGTACGTAATGTTTTTGTAAATAATTCAAAGATTTTTCAATCGTGTTTTTTTGTTGTTGTTTTGAAGACAGATTTTGTCTTTTATTATGAAAACGAGCAGACGTATCACCTGATGGTAAGCAATCGCCACCGCCCATGGACACTTGAAACAGAGGCGTTACAAGTGCGTTGCCGGCTTTTTGGGGGTTAGGAATTTAAGTGTTGTTTGATTGGGAAGATTGGGAAGGGAGAATTGGGCCTATGGTAACCTCACTCATACAACGAAACACAACGCAAGCGTTGTTTCACGTCGGTTTTCTGTGAGGCCGTGGTATCACTCCGGTCGAGCCGACCCATTCGTGCCGAAGCATAACTCTCCCACACTTATATTGTCTTCCATAATATTATGTCCACATTCGAAATGATCGCTTTTAGAAAAAACAATAATCACTAAAAGCTGAACTCATTTATTACCTTGACGACAGATTTTTTGGTTTTGTTAAAAGTCTATTTGTTCTATAATGTACTTTAATTTATGGACTCAAAAGGCTATAAAACACAGCTGTTTTTATTCGAGACTTGCTTAATAGTTTTTCACCTTGCGAAGTTTAAAGACTGGAAAGTGCTTAAAGTAATTTAAAAATCCGCTGAGTATCGCTGGCAGAAGTTATGGCTAATAATTCTTATTTTTATTTAGGCTGTATTATTCTCTCTTTACGAGTATAATGTATCCAGACAAACAATTTAGTAAGATAATTGAGTTTTCGCTTTATTATGATTGAATTTACTTTACGTATTATATTTTTTTTTTGTTTGAGGTGGGAAAATCATCTAGTGACTTCCCCGGCTTGGGCGAGACGAGTCCCTCTCGCCTCTCTAGCCGGGAGACAGTGTGTCAGACTCTTATTGCCTAAAAACCACCCCGTTCCTAATAATGCTTTTTGGACAGCCCCGGTAAACCAGCTAGGCAGTCTGCTGTACGTATTATTACTAATATGTCATATTCTACAATGTACTACACACCATAAATGTGCTTGGTCGTAGTAATATTGCTATTTTAAGGCCCTGTCATTGTCTGGCTTCTTGATAAAAAATCCTTAGTTACTTAAAATTTTTCACTTTGTAACAGACGTGCATTGTGCTTGCAGTTATCAAATAGAAGCGTGATTTTACAATAAGCGCACAATATTTATATGACGTGCTCATCTCTTGAAGCAATCTGCAATCATGTCGTAGAAAATCGAAATGCGACCTTATCAACAAACCATCTTAAACTTAACTCCACCATATATTCCAAATAGAATAATACTTAACTCGTAATGTCCTTCAATATGTATCCTAGGAATGGTATTTCCAACCCTGAAATGCGAATTAACCTGGCAATAACATCTTTCGCGTCATTTCTCAGTCGATCGAGCAGTGTGAGCTGCGGTACATACCGGACTACGGACGGACAGCCAGACATTGTGTTGCGGTCGGATCGACTCGCGGTGGCGGCGACAGTGTTGAGTGTAGCGGGTGTTACCGTATTTTTGGTGTTATGGGCTTATGATTATGAGTATTAAAGTTTGCTGTATTTAAGTGATCAGAGCTCTTAGTACGAGTTTACATTACGTTTAAAGTAATCGAAACAAGAGCGCGTCCGATCCTGTAATTGGTCGGTTAATTCGAGCCGGCCGATCAGAGCGTCGAACGTGCTGTCGTTCCGATTACTTTAAACATAAAGCAAACTTATACTAAAGGCTGCTCATAATTATTATGAGTCTCTGGACTGGCCTGAAACTAATCGAATTCTTCATTAAACAGTTATGTTTATCTGTCATGTTGATTAATCAGATAGATATTTACATCAAAATCCTTTTGTAATCTTAAAGTCAATGCGATTATATAAAATTATCAAGTGGCGATAGAACAAACCTAGCATACATATACCTATATAGGTATTAATACATCAACCTTTCTTTTAAACAGTCGCTTCCCTTACCAAAATTATCAAAAGAACACAAAGTTCTGATGACCACTATTATTTATTGAACACTGCTTATCCGTAGCAATTTGTATTATCCATCTCTACAGGGATATAGCAATGGAACGGACAACTAACTTCAACTTCCAAGCTAACTAGCAAACTCCTTGACAATGCAAAAGTGCCTGAAAATGGTCTAATTGAAATAAATGCTTTGATTTTCAAGGAAGAAATAATTGTTCATTATTTCTAGTAAGTTTTGTTATTACAGACTGATGAATGATTACTGGTGGAAATGAGAGGCACTACAATGTGTATTGGTTATTGATTTCGTCTTAATTAATTAACTGTTTCCATCAGTTCTGTTCATTATTTGCAATCTGTTTCCTTTAAATACAATTCACTTGTATTCTATGAATCGATGTTTGTAGGAAGACTAGGTTTTTTATAGCCTTCATTATCAAAATTGACTGCCGGCCGTGTGGTCGCAAGTGCGACTGCCGAACAAGGGGTCTGGGTTTCGATTCCAGAGTCTGGAATTGTGCCCAGTATATGGCAATAGGCTCACCACCTACATGGGACTTACAATAAAATTGTGAAAAGTGGGTGTATACAGTGGCATTACGTTCCATATTGTGCACCTCTGCCTACCCCTTCGGGGATAAAAGGCGCGACGTTGCATATATATCAAAATGGATTCAAATAGTTACAACAATCGCTTCAGCTTACAGACAATCCTGGGCCTAATATCTCGATTACTGCGGTTTCTAATTACGACCGATGTTCGTCACATTATTAGCAAAGCGTCCGAAATAGTGAGACTTCATTAGTTCACCAAAGGAAATGCTTCTACATTCCACCTCGTATTTGTCTGCAGGCAGAGATTATCAACAGAGGCCTATTTGTATGGGGAGAATGGTTGAGATTTGCAAATGTGTGTTAGTTCAACGGCTATCTATTTGAAAATTGAAAGCCAGTGGTTCAATGTTTCCTAAAAGGTAGCCTTTGATGGAGTGAATGTCACAAAGGATGCTTGTACTGACACCACGCAGGGAATGTTATTTGAGAGTAACATTAGTTCGCTACGTACTTTACGGACCGTGATGTTTAAGGAGACTGTGATGTTAGGAATTCTGGGACATATATCTGGGTTTAGTGTGTCTAGAAGATTTTAGTACTTGTATTCTGAATGTATAACAGATTGTGATCTAGGAGACGAAATCTGTAAATCCTTATGTAATCTTAAAGTCAATGCGATTATATAAAATTACCGAGTGGCGATAAAAGACAAACGTAACAAATATTATGAGTAAAATAACCTTTTTTTAAACAAAATTTCCCTTACCAAAACTCTCATTAACTGTCAATGTATAACAGATTTTGATCTCTTACCGAATTTCGAAGTATAGTTGTTAGCATAATTGGAAAAAAATCAATTATAGTTTATCTAATTTATACGCATTTTACTCTGCGTCCACAAGTATAAAAATATCCATAATAAAACACCCAAAAAATAATAATATTCAATCAAAAGTAAAATAGTCAGAAGCAAACCGAATTATCCGCCATATTTGTACGAAAAGCCGATGAATTGTGCAAAATGATTTTAGGCTTCTGCTAATTACAATCAACTGTGCTCACTCAGCCGAGCTTACGTAATCCGGACCAATAAAACCCTCATCGGGCAGACAGCGAAACGATATCATATCTTTTACGAAGTGTTGGTTCAGATATTAATTAAACCAGGCACCAGGTTATTACGGCTTACACAAAAATTTATTTGACTGGTATTACAGACCAGGCCGCGAGCGGCGGCGGGTTAGGGGCAAATTAAAAAGTAAGTACGTACGTTAGTTACAGAAAGTGGTTGTTAGCGGTTCAACGGTTGAGTATGGGGGTTTTTTATGCCATTCGTGGCGTCTTAAGGTTTTTTTTTATTATCATTTTGTAGTTATGGTTTGTTGCATTAACTTTCTGTTATTTGCATTAATATCTATTTTTGTTATTGCTTTCAGTATACGCATACTAAGCATAAGTTAAGAAAATAGAAGATTCAATTGTTTAGATTTAATATTAGATATTTACGTATTTATTGCAAATTAAAATCGATCACATTTCCGAATCGATCAAACTTTATATTCCTCTAAAGCAAGATTGCCACAAATTTTTCATTTTACTTTTGTATACCAATGTGTAAAAATCTTCAGAACAACTTAATACAAGTAAATACCATTAAAATTTAATCAATAGTAGGTATCTACAGTATTCCGCTATATTCTATGTTTTGTATCCCTGTTCTTATAGTTACAAATTAGTCCTAAATGTAGTACTTTACGATCCCTACTGGTCGCCATGTGACTTGTTCAGCTACGCCCAACGTTAGCTGACATTTATTCACACTATCATGATTCCACTGCCTCTCTAGTTTGGTAGCTGAGGGAATTTTATCATATTATACATTATTTGTAGTGAATTTTCTTACGGATAAAGTGCAAAAAATATCAATGGAAGATTTTATTTCACAATGTTACTGATCATATATATTATCATACTAATATTATAAATATCTTTGTTTCTTTCGATGTTTGGATACTTGTCCATCATTCATACTGAAACTACTAAACGGAGTTTGATGAATTTGGTATACAGACAGGGTATGAGCTGACTTGAGTGAAAGAATACTTTTAATCCCACGGAAACGCTAGCAAATCCGCTGGCGGAAGCTAGTTAAGTATAATAAGGAATTATTTATAAATTAATAAAAAAAATATAGTACTGAATTGTAAGTAATTTAATTTTTTTCAACTTTTTTTTTGTATTGAGAAAAATAATAAACTCTCTTAATGTGGTTGTATTTCCACTGTCGTAACAATGGACATGGGTATACTTATTATTAAAATTAGTGAAAGCTACCCTTAAACATTTTCAAAGTAAAAAACAATACAATGTTTATTTTATTTTTCTAATATTTTGACAATCTACTGACATACCTTTTACAAATAATAGAAAAAAGGACTATTTATTACTCTAACAATATGACGGCCTTTCTTAAAATATCGAGACAAAATATTTTAAGTTTATTATCTTGTTAGAAGAGTGACATCAATCATAATTGAAACGAATCAGTTATAATGTGATCTGATATCTAAAAAAAACAAATAAAATAAAGAATCTGAAACAAAGAAAATAGAATAAAGAATAGAATCTAAAAAAAAGAAAATAGCTCTTTTAAGAGGTCTGTTCAAAATATTTTTTTTGTCAATATTTATTGTGACATTAACTATGTTTGTCTTTTAAGCTAAAGTAACACACGCATAACACGTCATTCTATTTATTTATTAAAGAAATGAGTACATAAAGTGGGAGAGCCATGCTTCGACACGAATGGGCCCGGCTCGACCGGAGTGATACCACGGCCGCATAGAAAACCGACGTGAAACAACGCTTGCCTTGTGTTTTGTTGTGTGAGTGAGATTACCGGAAGCCCAATTACCTCCGCTTGTTTTTTTTTATTTTGAGAGATGAAAATCAAATCATCCTGTGACTTCTCCTCTGAAAAAATCCCTGAAACTGTAAAAAAATCGTTAATTACTCTGTATCAAAGGAAGTACTTATTGCAAGTAGATCACACTGAAGTTTCAGTTAGTACGACCTGAATTTCAGACGAAATTAATTCAATTTCGGTTGATTTCAGGCTGCAATGAAGTAAGTGTCGCTTTAAAATATCCTTTGAGCGCTGAAGAACTCTGTAAATATATAAGTTTCAATTAAAGTTTACTGAAATCTGAATAACTTACTTTGAATCAAAATTTGTTTATTGAAGTTGTTTTTTTTTAGATTTATATGCATGTTTAATAGATAAAATTAAGTAGCTAGGAATAATTATTAATCTAAACTTTTACAACTTAAAAATACCAAAAAAATAAGGAATAAAAACTAACTTAAAACTAAAATAAAGGCAATAGGCGTGGTTAGGTGTGGTTAGGCGTCGAAGTACTCGTCCGCATCGCTGTCATTGGGGAACGTTCCCAGAAGACTGGCCGCATTGCCACGTTGTATGGCAATGCTTATCTTTTGACCGAAGAAATAGCCAGCCTTCTGGTCACGCGTAGAGTCGAATAGCTTATGTGCAATTTCTTTATATAGAGAATGTGCACCAGGACCCCATGGCCCAAGTGTTTCGACCCCAAACGGCTCAAAACAATAATTGCCAACTAAGTTAGAATATTTGCGCCGCTTGAGGTCCTCTGCCGCGGAAGCAGCCGCACCAGCGCATGCAGCAGTACTTAGAAGGTGAGATGGAGCAAGGGTGTCTACACACGTAGCGTCCCACACCAAAGGCCTACCCATCTTCCAAGGCAGCAACGACATACCATCTGGTCTCTTGCCATCATCACGTACCAAACCATTAGGTTCTAATACGGCTGGTACGCCGGCTGAGGCGAGAGCACGACGAATAATGTCGTTGATGCTGGCATGACGACTTATGCGGCCTGCACTTCTACGACATGAAAGACCATGGTGTCCCGAGCCATCGACTCTTTCTCCACAGTGGCAACAATGCGGAGAGACACATTGAGCACCCAACCGTAAGCACACAGCTAGCCGGAACGTAATGTCATCCAACATAGTGCCTATGTAGAGTGAAGGGAGTGCCTGGAGTCACAATCATGATTCCCACTCTCCCACAGCCAATAAGCGAGCTCACTCTGTAGTGTTAGAAAAGTTGATTAATGACTTACAAATAATACTGCACAGCAGCAGCGGCACGTTCCATTGTCTCTGAGTACATGGGTGAACAGGTAAATCAGTAAGTGGACAGGCCATTTTCCAAGCTTCCACTGCATCAGTCAAACACGGCACCTCAAAACTAGCCAGTGATGGAGAAAGAATTTTCTTTACTAATTTAGAGGTACTGTGGACCGATGAGAGAAATGCTGGTAAGCTAATACTTGAAATTTTGCGGACGCCGAGCCCACCCATGCGAATGGGAAGGGTAGCTTGTTGCCAAGCACGGTCATCCAAAGCCACATTAAGTATGGATGATAATGTGTGTCTGATAATTTTGTCTACATTTTCCAAAATATGTGAATTTTTCCATATATGAGATGCGCGGAGAATATAAGTAAATTTTGGTCCAAAACAACAATACCGAATCAGAGTGAAAGCCGAATGTGAGTTGATTTTGTGTAGTCTATCCGAAATATTATTGAAATTTTCTATTTTGTCTTCGATGAATGAAGGAAAACATTCATCGAATATTGGGGAACCTAGGAGGTGAAGTGAATTTTTATCCTTAATTTTGATATTGGGAGCTATTTCCTGAAATTTTGATAAAATCGTTTGTCGGTCAGTAGAGTTAGGTATGTAAATTTCACATTTAGATAAATTTAGGTCAAGGCCAATGGAATTTAGTCTTTCTTTTAATATGGAAAAATCTTTTAAAACAGTGTTGACGTCACCTCCTAGAGTTCCGTCATCTAAATACCATACGTTAAATTTGGAATTTAGTTCCCGAATAATAGGATTTATGGCTAAACTAAAAATGGCAGGTCCAAGAGGGTCTCCTTGTTGACAACCGACGGCCGATTCTATTAAATTGTCCTTATATAGTAATTTCGAAGGGTTTCGGTAACATTGCCAAAGAAAACTGTAAATTTTAGGGGTTTCTTTTTGTATTTCTGTCAACAAGGCGTCCCTGCTTACTGAATTAAAAGCGTTTTTTATGTCAACCTTTAAAATGACCTCACTTTGATTGCTATTTATAAAAGTAGAAAGGGCATGTACCGCAGCCTCGCAGCCCCCTTTGGAACCAAAGCCTAATTGTGAGGGCTGGAATTTGCTGGCCAACGACTCATTGTAAAATGCACAGCAAATTTTGGCTGCGATACGCCTATAGGTGCAACCTACGGCAATGGGACGAATACCGCCATCCCTCTTCCGCAGGGCACATAAATTAGCCCCGTACAAGACGTCGATGACGGATTCGTTCACATTGCCGGAGAGCATTAAATTAATTAGGGCCGTCAACTCCCTCAAAAGGGACTCACCAGCTTCCCCGGCGCTTGAACACGTTAGGTCCTTTAGATGTTGAGGAGACAAGCCGTCGAGGCCGCCGGCAGAACCATTTCGAAAGGAGTCGATGGCCCCACGAACCTGTTGGGCAGTAATGGCGAGGGTATGGAGTTGAGGGTTTGGTGGGTCAGGGAAAGTGAGGTCATCTGCCGGGGAAGGGTGCTTACTCTGCAAGGCTGTAACAGTCTCTGCAGAGTACGCAGCGACCACGTCACTGCTAAATAGAACCCTAGCAGCCCCACGAATATCACCATCTGCTAATTTGGACTCTACATGATGCAGCAAACCTTTGTGAGAGAAGTGTACAGGTAATTTGGGGTCGAAAGGTTGTGTTTTCAAAAAACAATTATCTTTAATTTGGGTTGTTAAAGTTTTTTTACTAGCCAAATCTTTCTGCACATGTAGAATCCTAAATGGGAAAGTTAATAATTGCTCCCAAGCACTCGGAGAGTTCTCTCGGGCTACAAGAGCAATACAACGTGCCAAACTTGAAGCCACGGATGCTCTCGCACCTCGAGGAACTCTCTTTAAAATTGGGATTGAGTTTTTGAATTTGGATAGAGTTTGCCAAAGTTGAATATTTTGAACAGGGGGAGTTGGAGAAGGAGCTGAGGCTGACACTGGGGAAGGATCCACATTTTTGTGTTTATGTACCTTGCCCAGATGTATCCTCAGACCCCGTTCACCCTTAAAAAAACGTGCTTGAGAGCAAAGAGGGCATCTTACCAGAGTCCCATCCAGGAATGCGGCAGGTTGACTGGCGCTCTGACCGGCGTAGCTGCTGCTTCCAACATCATAAGGCATATAGCCTGGACTATAAAAGTATACTTAAGATAAAAAAGATATAAAAAATGCTTAAAAAGATAAAAACACTATTTACACTACACGACATTGACAAAATCCGTCAAAATATTTAGCACTAAAAAAATTAAAATATAATGGCCATCTTGTGGCCAGTACTCCTTGAGGCGCCGCGCGCCGCTGCGCCGCGCAGAGCCGCGACTCGCCGCGCAGCGCGATGCGACGACCAGTATGATGGCTTTTACAAGTGTTTTAGGTATTCTCCAGCCACGGTTAGGATACTTTGTACCAAGACGCAAGTCGCACCAGTTAAGCCAGTCACAATACCGCGTCTTGAGCTATGCGGAGCGTTAGTTGGTGCTAAGCTACAAGATTGAATTTTCACAACATATATTTTTGGTCGGATTCCATGATTGTCATGTATTTATTTATGTACTTTATACTGTATTTACATACATCGTAATACATCGGTTATACATAATTTCGTATTATTGTAAGCATTTATAATTTATTAGTGTAAATAATTTATTTATTGGCTGTCACTGTCAACTTTTTTCCTCCTTCCTTTTTTCACCTTATGTTTGGGTTGGCGCCACTGTCGCCAAAGAGGTTGATGTAAAACGTCACACACTCGAACGAAGACAAATATATTTAGACATTTTCTCTAGACTTATACTATTCCTTGTAACGTAACCATAGCTCGAATTTAAATCGGCGAACGCCATCTATCGAGCTATGGTACAACTCGTAAATATAAATAGTCGTAGACAGCTGAAATTTGGAATGTAGGTTCCTTGGGATATGTAGGGGAGCACTAAGAAAGGATTTTTGGAAATTCAACCCCCAAGGGGGAGAAAAGGGGTAAAAACGTTTCTATGAAAAATCTTATTCCTTGGGTTTATAAACTTGAAACTTGGCATGAACACGTACATAGGCAAGTAAATATGTTTGACATTATAAGTTTTTTCAAACTACCCTCCAATCGTGATTTAGGGGTGCGATTTGGTGACTGATTTATTAACGCACAGCCGAAACCGCTCGGTATAGGAGTCTGAGATTTTGAACAGAGGTTCCTTTAGTAACATAAGTGAGCACTAAGAAGGGATTTTTGAAATGTCAACCCCCAAGGGGGGAAACGGGATAAACTGAGCCGGGGCTGCGGGAAAGTTCTAACGAGATACCGTGGCCCCGGAACGCAAAGGGCAACTGAAGGAACGAGGTGGGTTTTAGTCAGTAAAAGTCTGACACTCCCTTCCGTTCCACCCAGAGCGGGAGAGGTCATTTGATGATTTCCCATCCTTAAAAAAAAGACTTTGTATGACAACTTTCAGTCGTCTCTTTATTACACGTGGGCGAAGCCGCGGGCGGAAAGCTAGTTTATTATATAAAACTGTGCTACGTCTGAACATACCGCCCACCAAGGACTTATAGTCCTTAAAACAAATAAAATTAAGAATTAATTACTAACTATTATAATCTACTACAGTTCTTGGTGTTTGGTTCTTAAATGACTAAAATATAAAGACGTAGAAAAAAAAGTATAAGTCTAACAAATTAATTAATTGACATTGGTTAAAACACAAAGTTTACAAGCTGGACGTTTAACTCGGGAGCCCTTATATTCTATTGTTAGCCCACTTATGTCTTTGCAAGAACATTGTCAAATACTCCCGAGACCAGTGTTTGTATCAATAATAAATCATTTTTTGTGTCAATTGCCAACGTCTCAAGCCACCTAAGTTAATAATAATACGGTACTACCTATGGTTGACTATCACAGAAATGTCTTGGAGTCAATGAATTTACATCAGAAGTGCTTACACTAAACTCTGATGTACCTACAAAGGTAGTACGCTTACCAAATATGATTTTGGTATCATACCTCAAGAAGTGAGGTATGATACCAAAATGTGTTGTTTTTAAACTTTCTAATTTTAATTTAACATAAAATTTTTAATTGACACAAAAATCGTGAAAATTTTAGTTTCTTAAAAACGATTACTGTATAACAAAATGGATCAAACTATGTAGGGAGAGTAAAGAAAATGTTACCTAAGTGAAAGATGCTAATACACAAAACGCGGCGATTATCGCGCTGCTACTCGTAGCTTGCTGCTTCAGTTGCAGCACGACTATCGCCTTTGTCGCGACGTGTGTCGCAAAATGAATTAAAAATTATGAATATGATCCTCTAGCATGGCTTGAAACTAGTCGAGTTTCTCGTCAAACAGTTATGTGAGTAAGCTGATAACATAATAATTAATTTAGTATGTCTCACGAAAGTTATTTTGTTTTTCTAAGTAAGTTGTTTTGTTATTCTTATCACGAGTAATTTTACAATAAAATAATTAATCAATAAATCTTATCCCATCAGGATGCACAAGAAACCTGCACGTACATGTTCCCTCAAAACAAATGCAGCATTCAACTCCTAATAAGACAATCAAACCGCACTTTAATTTTACAACTCCAAATTAAATTTAAACACTATGACGACATAACATTCTCCATCTTGGGAGCGATTACACAAATAGTCCGCCATTAAATAAACAATCCCTTTGAACAGTTGCTTGTACCCAAAACACGGAACATACAGCACCCATACTTGAGGCTTCCATGCCCCCCCATTAAGACAAATTACTGTCATAACTCTACCCACCCGAGTTTTTATTAGAGCCGTTATGTACGCAGACCGGTAAGTCAGATCAGCTGGTGATGTATGGGGTCAACTTCTGCGGCTTTTATGATGTTTGGGGGCTTAGTATCGAGATGATGCTGTGCAAGAGGTTATTGCATACGATATTATCTTAGCTTTTTGGATGTAGAGGTCTATTGTGTTGAATTTGTGTGTGGTGAGCTCAAAAATGGTGTGTATGTAACTAGAAGAAGATTAAGTGCTGAGATATCCTCAGAGGATGGTCTTCTGTGAAGTTTTTTAAATAAGATTTCGTGCTGACAATGCATGGGCTGTGGTTACTACTCACATAGAGAAGGTTTGAGCATTAATCACCATGCTCACTCAATGTAGGTTGACAAGTTCAAACTTATAATAAGTAATTATAAACCCAGATTTCCTCACGATGTTTTCTTTCACCGTTTTATCAGTGGTGTCTAAATAATCTTCGAAAGTACATATGACTTGGGAAACGTCACATTGGGGCTTGCCGTTGGCAGGTTTCGAACTCGCACTCTCATGCATGAGAAGCGTCTTAAATATCCGGGCCACCAGAACTTAAACCAAAACTACTTGTGACTCAGAATTTGTTGCTGAATATTTCGTCGAATTATAGCGACGATAAAAAAAAAGGAAGAACAACTTTACCCAACAAAGAAAGTTAATTCACAAAATTTTATAAGCAACTTTTTTCTGCTACAATTTTCCCAGAATTTTCTTCTTCACGAGCTGATACGTTTTCTTAAACAACGCCACACAGGGTTCATTAAGTCGACAGTTTGACAGTTATCCCTCTTAATAGGCGCCGTAAAAGTTAATGTTCCTCACAGAAACAGAATGGGGGCATTGATAAATCTATTATCATTATCACGCATGTCTCTGACGTCATTAAAGTCGCTCTTCAAATAAATTTTGGTTAATAGGCTCGCGTTCCATTAAATTTGTTTAAAGGGGTGTGCGAAACCCATTAGGAGCAGTGATCAAATGATTTTTGTTAAGTTTTTTTGTAAACATGTTAAATTATTTTAAAAGATTAGTCCCTTTTGTGGTCTCGTTCACTTTGTCGAGCTTGATTTCATATTGGTCACTTTAGACCCTTCTACTAATTAATTTCTGGAAACACGGAAGAATATTTAATAAAATATGGTTATAAATACTCTGTTTTTTCCAGAATAATCTGTTTAGGACATATTGCAAGAGTATTTTTTTTAACTTTATTACATAACTTTGTCGCTTCGTTAGCCTTTACAATACACTTGAGATAAGTAGAGATGAAACATCACATGGCAGCAAAAAAAAAACAAACAATTTGTCAACATCAATAAAATCCCTTAAAAGCTCAATAAAACACAAACCAAAGAATGATCTCAGGAGATGTTTTCAATACATCAATACAACACAGGAAAGAATATAATATTCCGGCTCATATCGCCCAATGATTTGTTTCGGTGGTTGTAAATAAGACTGAACGTAATAATGCCTGCGTACCTGCGCGGGGTGGGTTGGGACACACTGACTAACAAAATGTCCAATTAAATGTTTCGGCTATTGCTTTTGCTATTTAGATATCGAGAAGGAAAATGTTGATGGAGTTTATTAGTTTAAGTTCGGTGGACAAAAATTAAAAGAGGATTCGTTTAGATCTAATCAAGAGATTTTTGTTTTGAACCAAAAGGCAGTGAGCAGCTGAGAGAACAGCTTACAAGTGGCCCCTGTTGACCAAAGGCCTTTACTCGCACGGATTTCAAATATAAAAATTATAAGTCCAGATTTGCGCACGATATTTTCCTTCACCTTTAGTGAGGTATCCTCATAGAGTCCCTTTACCTTCTTCACGCTGTGAAACTCGAATCATTATTACTGATTAAATATCCTTTTAATGCTAGTCAAAATTAATATTTACCATATACGTACTAAATAAAATAAAATCGTTCTTTCATGACTTTGTTGTTAAATGAATTGAATCTATAGTTTCGTAATTGGTTTTTATAGACTCAGTTTCTTAGACAAAAACTAGATCCAACAACAAGAAAAACAGTACCCAACAAATTGTAAATCCTATCGAGCCATACAGCCCCTCATATCATGCTCATAGGATTATTGTTTGTGACGGTCTGATCTCCGTACATTACGGATTTACGTGGCGCGACGTTTTTATTGACGTTTTACCAACGTGACGTATGTGTGTGTGTGTTTGTGTAGGCTGCCTGGCTTATTGGCGTCAATGATAGTAATATTCTTTCAGCCGGACTTTTTCTTTGTAGGTTTTATAGTAGTAAAGAGAGCTAAGGATAAGTGAAAAAGTTAGTGTTTTGAGTGGGACGTTCTTGGGTTATTTTTTGCTGTTTTGTTTTTTATGATTGCGTCTAATTGGTTGAGTAGATATGGTTTTTGAGGTCTGACGTCATGTTCAACCATAACATTGAACTGAGTTTTATCACGTTGATCTTTGAGTTTGTAGAGAAAGGTTCGCTCTGTATGAAGCCAAAGAGGTATGTAAGATAGCAGTCGTTGTTCCATTGTCTCTGCCTACCCCCATGGCAGACAGGCGTGAGATTTTGTATGTAGGTTCGCTATTAATATACGTTAGGTATTCATATTTGTAAGTAAGTAATTTTATTTGTACTTGGAAGTAATAACATTGATATGATTTTTGATTGGATATTTCTTTCAAATAAAGTCGTCAGTTATTTGAGTTCACGATTTATTTATTTACTAAACGAAACTTCTACTAAAAACTATATACATATTTGTAAACATTAAACAACCTTTTCAAAGACTCTAGCCAGATAAACAATTTTGAAAGATTAATTAAAATTATGTCCAAATAGTATATTAATAAATTTCTTGAAAACTGTCTCGCGATTAAAGTTTAAATGTGTCTAGAGATACGAAATTACCTTTTTTCTTACTTTCTCATATACTTAGTGAAACCGACCCGACGTCGTATGGCTCACTCAATTTACAGAAAATCTTAGAAAATTATGTAAGTAATACTTTTCAGTTGGAAAATCTTTTTACTTTTTCAACGTTATTTTAATAATTCCTGGTACTATTCTTATCTTGATACCAAACCTTATCCATTCATTTTCACTCGGAACACAATAATGCTTTATCCGACTCGAGAATAAACTCGATTTGAATCTTGTCTCGACCAATCGCCAATAATGAACTAATCAGTAAGAACTAGTCAGGTATAAGGTTTTTTTTATTATTAGCTAACCCAACTGACTTCGAACCGCTTCAATGGCGTGTTTTTTTATTCCCACCGTTTAAACCTTTTCTGGACTTACACAAATAATTCAAGATCTGAATTAGCCGAATAGGTCCTGTCGTTTTCGAGTGACATATACTAAATTAATACCTAATGATGTTATCGGCTTACTCACGTAACTGCTTGACGAGGAGCTCGACTAGTTTCGAGCCATTCGCGACACACGACGCGCCTACAGTCACACTACTATAATTTATAAATATTTTTTCTGAATTATTTTGGTTAAATCAATATTTTTCTAATCACGACTCAATTTAAGTGGTTAAGACTAAGATCTTGTATAAATATTTCGTTTATCGAGTCCTCATTTAACTTCTTCGGAATTTTGATAACTTTCATTGACAGTTTATTAAATCAATCATGATTGCTTCAGGGAGTTTTCAGAACCCATTTCAGTGAAACTGATCAGGAAAATGTTTGTCCATCTATAAAAGTTTTTGGTGTCTTAAGCAATGTCATTAATTTGAATCGTCTCGGTAATTAGTAAACCATTAGTAATGAGGATTTAATATTTTTATGTAATATTCTGTAATAATTTAGAGTTTTGAACATTATACATTTAAAAAATTGACTTATGGTACTAGTTTCAAGATCAGCCAAGATCGTTGTGAAACCACAAATTATGATAAAACATTTTTTTTTGCTATCAATCGGAGTCTTGATCGGTTCATGGTAAATTTTCAATGTAAATGATTTTGTTTTTGTTTTGATGAATGATTATGATTTATATAATTCTAAATAAATCAGGGCGTAAAAACAGTAGGCGTAAATTATGTAATAATTCACATATTTTATACATGTATTTTTAGCTCCCTTATTAATACTATAAAACTTTTATCTGACGTTTTATTACCAAAAATAAGACCACCTAAACGTTTAAATTCTATTTTTTCGTCTTTTCACGAGCTGAACAAATGAAGAGATTTATAACTACCCTCTTTTATTCACTAGAGATGTAGTCTACGGCTTGTTAGGGCAACTTCCTTGCAGTAATTTATGTTGAACGAGAATTTACATCTCGAATGATGACCCTCCGTGTGTGAGGAAAAATCTGAGGGTTTTCCTCCTCAGGTCGTTTGCGAATAACGGTACTGAATTGTTAGTTTGAAAAATATTTGGATTGGATTGGAAAATTGAGTATTTTATATCAGTTTACTATCGTACGGAAAATGTTTTTTTTTTAAATCAAATTATTATCGTAATAACTAGTTACATAAACCATTATTTGGCGTTATATAGCACAAGTTCTATTTCCTCTCTTAGAAATATAGGTATTGGATTTCCAAGTAAGAAACATATAAGTGTACCTTGTATAGGATATAGCCGCTAGCTTTTAACTAGACTAGATAATCCAGACATTATA
This sequence comes from Spodoptera frugiperda, assembly GCF_023101765.2. Classification (NCBI taxonomy): domain Eukaryota; kingdom Metazoa; phylum Arthropoda; class Insecta; order Lepidoptera; family Noctuidae; genus Spodoptera; species Spodoptera frugiperda. The sequence goes on along the minus strand of NC_064220.1, from coordinate 3,471,101 downwards.
GTGTACTTTATATTGAAAATAAGCCAGCAATTTCATACTTCATTGCTACAAATAGCATTCTTGTTACAAATAATGTTATAAGTCTATCAAAAAACCACTTATATAGACTTCAAAGGAAAATAAATAAGCCCTGAAACAATCATTTCAATAAGGACAACAAAGCAAATTGCTGGAAATCGGAAAAGTACAACGAACTGCCGATTCCATTGATACGGGATCTATATATAGAAACTGGTCCAACGCCTCTGTAAATAGACCTCTAAGTTATAAATACTACAAGATAAAATCAGGAGGAAATTTTCCCAACGATATGAAAATACTCTGAAACACATGTCATGTTATGATTTGGAGAAATTTCTGTAAGGTTCCTTACAATTGAAATAAATTACAAATTGTGTATTTGTGCTTGAATGAAAAATGTAGATGAAGAGATTTTCTTTTGTTATGGTATAAGCCGGTAAACGAGAAGTCGGATCACCTGATGGTAAGCAATCGCCGCCGCCTATGGACACTTGAAACACCAGAGATGTTACAAGTGCGTTGATGGCCATAGATACCTGTTATGAGTTATATTATTTTCTCCCTAAATTGGACACACATAGTATTTTTTTTGTTACATTTAAAAGGTCGACGTTTGGTCGCAATGAAACATTAACATCAAGACGGTACTCTAAAAACGCCGACTAAAATATTCATTCATGGAAACAATAAGTACTTGTCAAAATCACACTATTTCAGAAACAGGAATGATACTTACTAGAAATATCAATAACACTTGTAGTATTTGAATTCATTCATAGTTTTGACTTTCACTACCAGGTATGACGTCACGAAGCGAATTTTATGTGATATTTGTTTGTAACAGTTTTTTTTTATAGATTTTTATTCTTAGTTTCATCTGTCGTGTACATGAGATGAGATCAGGGCCAGATTTGGGAAAGTGACAGTTTTGGAGCAATGATGGTATAGGCCGGTATTTATAGCATATATCGTTTATTGTTTTGATAGAAAATAATTAGGTTTATATTGTAAGTTTTGCGAGACATAGTAAACTAATTATTATGTTTTTCGGCTTACTCATGTAATTATTCATGAGCAGCATTCTGCAACACACGACTATGAGCTTCTAGTATAGCTTGAGACTAGTCGGGTTGCTCCTTAAATAATTACGCACGTAAGTCGAAAAACATAATAATCAATGATAATATTTGCGTGTAGTAAAATTTTAGATAGATGAATATATGTATGGGTGAAAAGTATGATTGTATTTTAGAATAAATTAATTGCGATTCGATCTCAGAATAGAAAAAAATGAATCTAAAATAAAATACTTTTTACTCATTTGACCCACGTTTTTATTTACTATAAACATGAAAATTATCTGCTACAACCATTAAATCAAAACACCACCCATTCTTTTCACAATTTTATTTTCATATAACATTAAATTTATTTTCCATACAATTGGCACGGCCACCTATTCAACAGGCGACCCCTATGCGAAAAATGTTTGTAGGTAAACATAATGCAATTTAAATGGCATCACAAACAGTTCAAATTCGAATACATCATTCTATTCGAACCACACCCTATACGCGTTTTTAATATACAAAAAACAAAAAAGCACAAAAAAAACAAACAAACAAAAAAAACCTGGATATTCCTGAGTATAATTACCTTTTGGAAGTCGTCATAAATTCTCGCCGCAAATATTAACAAAGCTTCGTATGTTCTCGTAAATTCTGTTAGCCATATTAAATGACAGTTCAATAGCAAAATGTACGCCATTAAAAACACATTAGGGAACGAATCAGCGAGGCTTTTATAGGTCATTAACCCGTTATGTATTGTTACTTAGCCGCGGGCTGCTTGCGTATGTAAAGATGATGGAAACTCAATGATAAACTAAATAATAATAAAAGTTTTCCGAAACTCTGTTTGGTAAATGGTCACTAGTACGACTGATGAGATCAAGGTCTTGGTTATGTATCCTATGGGTCAGTTCATATCTGACAGAAGTATTTATATAAATACACATGTTTATAGAAAAACACTTGATCGTTCAAACACAACCGATGACATGTTTGTCCTACGCTTGAAGTATTTTACGGCATATATGAACAGAACCAGAGATGGACAAAGCGTTTCAATTCTCAGGAATAGTAAGAAATGTGAAATTACGCCTGATGTTAGCTCATAGTAACTATATAATACAATATACAGTGGTATTAATAATACGAGACAACTGGGTGTTCAATGTGCATGTCATTTATAAAATCTAAGGCACAAAAATGCCTCCGCCAAAACGTGTCAGACTAAATCCATTAGTTATTTTTAAAATATAAAGTCGCACCAAGTCACGAATTCTACGACCCGGAACTGCGGACTGTCTAGCGGGTTACCGGGGCTGCGGCTCGAAAAGCAGGAGTAGGAACGGGGTGATTTTTAGTCAGTAAGAGTCTGATACTCCCTCTTGCCTCGCCCAAGGTGGGAGAAGGAAGTGAATGATTTGCCCCCTCAAAAAAAAAGTCGTAACTTCGTCTACTATTTATTTTATTATTGAAAAATAAACAAAATACACTACGAACTATTCAGAAATACAAAACTGTCAGGTTACATCATTACGAGTAGCTAGCGTAGTGGCTGGTGTGACGTCACAGAATATTGGGTTCCACTGCAGCACATTTGAGGGTCCCGCGAGATATCAGTGTCATTGTGTCGATGTGAACTCAGTTTGTATTGCACCGAAAATTTTACAGCTACAATATTTTTATCAAAAATGTTTTAAATGGGTAAAGGTTTATTTTATGTATGTGTGATAGATGGCTTCTGGTTTTGATAACCCTGTTACATCTATGCCTATAAAAATTAAGGGGCTTTTGGTTTGATTTTGTTTCAAATTATTTTTTAGATACTGAGTTTACAGCAGTGCGACTGCTGGGTCAGGAGTCTTGAGTTTGATTATAGGGTCGGGCTTTTTTCGAAAATTTTCAGTAGTAATTCGGAGTCTGGAATTGTGCCCGGATATGGTAATAAACCCACCCCTCACCAAAAAGGGGTGACATGAGACTTATAATATAAAAATAGTGAAAAGTGGATATAGGTACATAACAGACCTGTCAAATATTTTAGATAGCTTTTTGGTCATTGAGTAAAAAGTGTTTGTATTTAATTATGACTGTGCTCAATTTATTAAAAAAAAATAAGCCTTAAAATAAATCTCAAATCAAAATAAAGACACAAAACAATAAAAACAGAGAAACAGTACTACAAAATATTTATCCGAGTTTATTTTTAAACTCAAATCTCTCACTTTTCGTTCAGGATCGGAACCACAGAGTCGGTTAACTAGCGTTTGATGGCTGCCCCCCTGCCCACCTCAATTGTATACTCGTTTGCCCACCACAGATGGGAAACTGAGTGCAGTATTTATGATTTATACAAGTATACGCTCTGTTACTGTTTCTGTAACTGTGTTTGAGATAATCTATTTCATTTTATTTTATATACCTACTGCTGTTTGTAAATTAGTGAAATAAAGTATTTATGTAATGTTCCTGAAGTGGGTTGAAGTGACTTTTCACCAGTTACATGTTACGTTGTTAGTTAATTCGATGTGGTGGATGGTATATTATTTGTCGAAATAAAATTTTTTAATCAACATCTTTTTAAACAACTTAGCCCCATACTAACTTATCCTGTTACGAATAATTTTGACGACGTGAACAGCTCCATTCTTCGAGTCTATGAGTGGTTTACTATTAATAACTTGGCGCTTAATGAGAAAAAAACCAAATGTATTAAATTTTGCTTGCCAAACGTACAAAATAACGAATGTTATGTTGCTTTGAACGGACAAAAGTTAGAATTTGTTAAGGAGACTGTATTTTTGGGTATCACATTAGATGACAGATTACAATGGGGGCCCCATATAAAAGCACTTTCGGGGAGACTAAGCTCAGCTGCTTATGCAGTTAGACAGATTAGGCAGCTAACGGACGTAGGTGAGGCAAGGCTTGTTTATTTTAGTTATTTTCACAGCATAATGTCTTACGGCATTTTGCTGTGGGGGCTGAGCTGCGGATGTAGAATCAATTTTTATTTTGCAAAAGCGAGCTATTCGAGCAATATATAACTTGCCCCGTCGCGAATCTTCGAGAGAACTATTTAAAACTATAAACATTCTTACAGTGCCTTCTCAATTCATTTACGAAAATATTATGTACGTGAGAAAAAATCAACAATTGTTTGAAAAAAGAAGCGACAGACACAATTTTAATACGAGAGGTAAAAATAAGTTAGCTATACCGCAATTCCGATTGTCCAAAGTGCAGAAATCCTTCATGGGATTTTGTGTTAAGTGTTACAATAAACTACCAACCACCATACTGAATCTGAACGAGAAAAAATTTAAATCTTGTATAAAGCGTGAACTGTGTAAACAGGCATATTATAAACTGACAGATTATATTGAAGATAAAAATGTGTGGCAGCATGTTGGTCCGGCTCCACTGGACACTCGCTCACACTAGACAATGCTCTAATACGATCACTAGTTACACGTTAAATTAAAGTACTAATTTATTCCAATGTAGTCTAGGGATCCTGTGGCATCAAGCAGTTATTTATTTATTTTTTATTTGAAAAATTAAATTAAAGATTATTTTTTATTTGTATAGAAGCATTATTTCAAAATTGTAAGTGTACATATGTGGGCACTATGTTTGAAACAACCCGCTTTTTTAATTTATATTCTTTACAAATTGGTTTTATTGTCCCATAGTTTTGACGTCGTATTGTCGTTACATTGTTCCTACATATATATACAATAGCTAAATGATCAAATAATGTATCAGAGATATTGTAAAAAACATTTTTGAAAAGAGTAACGATGGAGTTTCTTGCTCGTTCTTCTCCATTCGAAGCGACACTTTGGAACGAGCGCCTAGCTTCACTGACAGACAGACTGACGGACAATTCAATTTGACGTTTCAAAAGTGCCTAATTTGGGATTAATTGAAATAAATGCTTTGACTTTGACTTTGACTTCCTGTGTCGTAGGTGCGTTTACAAACTTACCGCCGTACCGATCCGAAACAACAATTTGTAGATCACACAAAGAGTTGGTCCGTGCGGGAATCGAACTCGCTACGCGGTAAACTGTGCAGCCAATTAAAATTCACGTCAAAGTCATGCATTGACTTGTCTGCTCTGTTTGCGTTTATGCCATGCATCTGGACTAACGATATCATCAAAATTAAAGAAGTTGATCCTCAGCTGAGAAATGATGATGGGTTAATATAATATTGTTTCTCTATTTAAAAATCTTTTATGCAATAGTACATAGAAGCAAATTGATGGACTTTATACCGTAGACTTTTTGTAACAATCTAAATCTTAGGTATAATGGGATATTACAGACAACTTATTTCAAGCGTGAGTCAAATTAGAAAAGTTGACTGCAATATAAATTCAATAAAATAAAACAAAACTCCCATCAAAAAAATACAATTGCAGATCTAAAAATACGCAATTTTTTGTCAACAACACTTTGTCAGACACACAACTGGGCTACATACATAAATAATTTAGACATATCTGCATTCAGAAATAAAAGCCGGGGTTATTAACTTATCTACCGAAACAAATTGCACGGAATATAATTCAGAAACTTTTGACATATGACCAGTGGGCATCGCTACACTTCAGGCTATGCATAACCAGTATAACCTGATCCTTGAATTTGAGGAAAGATTATATAAAGTGATGCCATGATAAACTGGTTTTGTGTAGCTTGATCTACGTGTATAGGCTACATGGTAGATACAATTGAGCCTTGTATCATCAGGTCTAAATAAATGAGTAAAGTTTTTCTCAGTTACAGCTCGTTCATAGAGACATTAGGACAAATTGGTATTGTTTGTGGAGCTCTGTGTAAGGCACAGATGATGTAATGAATGGAATGATTATTTGTGAAGAATTCTTGGTTGGTAATATCATTACTGTCAATAAAATTAGTGGTGTAAAATTTGATTGAGTGGTGTTAAAGCATCGTCCTCGCTCAACCGCGTCCACGAGAAGTGGGGGCAACAGTGACGTAGTAGCGCAACGGCTCGACCGTATGCGCCGAGTCCAGAGGTCAATTTTGCTCCTACGCACCGACCGCGCACACATCGTATCTTGCCTTTTTTAATATATTTTCGATTTAATTGTAATCAGTGTTCCTAAATTCATTATACTGCATATTATACAGTCCACTCTTATCATTTACTCCACCTGCTGAGTTATCGTCGCAACATCTTAATCTTGAGAGTTGTATTCGACTTTGATTGTGACAAAAACCAAAGCAACATTGCATCAAAGTCTTTTAACTTATGGTATATAGATTCTTAGCAGAGAGCCGCTGGATGCTGGTCACTTCCAACCAGCCTATCTGAAAGTCATTGGGGGAGGCCTATGTTCATCAGTGGACGTCTTATGGCTAATATGATGATGATGATGTAGCCAGTTATAGGTTATAATGAATTAATTTTTTACTTGCTAACTAATAGATCGTCGTTTCAGTCATTACCAGTCTCTTGCTTGCTACGCCGTATAGTACTCCATTCGTAGCTGTTCCGTGTCTATTCAGCTCAATAGTAAAATACGTTGTAGGTCCCAAAGCCGATGCGGCCTCACTACTTCTAGCAGAAATATTGTTTTTATTCCTATAGTTTGGCTCACTTACTTTATTATGTGTGTTCGTAGTACTTGAGATACGATTGCCTACACTTTTGTTAGATAGGTTTTATTTTGTTGCAAGTTATGTATGTAGTATATTGTTCTATTTGAGTACATTGACTATCACACAAACTTATATTTAAAAAGCAATTGCCGGAACTAGTAAATATTGTTTTTTATTTATTACGTTACACTAGGATTTTCTCCTGTGTCATTACGCTTACAAACATACAAGTTTACACATAACATCCATACCCGAAACAACAATTTGTGGATCACACAAAGAGTTGCTTCGTGCGGAATCGAAGCCTGGTAAAGTATTTTCAAATTAGAATATTTTTTCGATTAAAAATTGCGAATTCACGTATGATATGCAGTTACAAACATAAATAATTAAGTAGTTAAGTCTTTGACTGCCAATAGAAAACTGTTGAAGGCAAATTCTTCGCTAACGTCGGTCACCGGTGTCCTACACGGCGTTTAATGTGTTAAATATATGGACATAATTCTATTGACCAAGTTACATTATACATACATTACATAAAACATTCAATTTTCACACCAAGCCAAGCTATAATACATTGTATAGTTACAGTGTTACAGCATAAAATCCTAAGAAAAACTATTCTTACTTTATCCAAGGACTTCCTTTTACAAAATAGGCTTTTATGACCCAAAGGCTCGCACCTCAGGCGTGGGTAGATTGTATAGAGGAGCTGACGGTATTTGATGGCATCCGCTATCCCACACGATCTTAGAAACCCCGTCAGCCGTGGCAACCATTTAATATCCGCTGTATTAAGCGGTATATCGCTGAATGTAGCGGTATTCAGCTGAATGTAGCTTTTACCTGATGTTTGTGGGAACTGTTATAAGTAGTGAGTTTGGAGATGGTCTTAAGTATGTTTAGTGATTAAAATTTTCAAGTAGGCACACATTTTTTGTAAAAATGGCAAAAATATCTTATTTTTTTATCGGATCTTTTTTCCCGAAATTCAATATTTAATTCCATACCTGTAGGGCTACTCCGGTACTCGAATCTGAAGTTTCGTTTAATCTTCGGCAGTAGGTTTTATTGATGTACTAATAAAATTACTTAAAATAAACGTTTTATTTTTAGTTTCATATCAAAAGCTATTTATTTATCTTCATTACATTCGTTCCTTTTTGTTCGCAATAAATGGAATTGTAGTTCGTAATCTGCGAAGTTTTGGACGACGAAACGTCGTTTTTCTTTGAATTAGAGTAGGCCCCTGGTCTTAGTCGCGTGTAATTAATGAATGACCTATATTTGTTACTTGTTGGCTGTAGGGCCGATATTGGTCAAACATTGAAGTTAAGTTAACGTTAACTCCTACGGAGGTCACCGGTGACCGGAGTTAGCGCAGGATTTGCTTTCAACAGTTTTCTGATGTCAGTAGGACAGTGGTGTATAATTAATTTATTATGGCTTTCATTTTGTCTGAAGTTCAATCGATGAAATAAAAGTTAACTTTGCAATTCAATAAAAATAATAGTTGTAACTTTAAACTAATCTAAATTTAAATCGAACACAATATGCTCTAGTTAATAAGTTCCATTAAAAAGTTAAGTTTTAACAAGAAAAGTAAAAACTTTGCCTAGATTTTTGATGAAACGTAAATAAAATTAGTATAAACAAAAGGCGTCGGGGGAGAGCGGTTTTTTTTCTTAAAAAAAGGAGAACTAGTAACAATGTTCATTCATCAAAGAATGTTTATGAATATTTTAAAAACTTGTGTTTTCTCGCCAAAGTTCGTGAGTTTGATTGATGTGCCTAGAGATTAAAAGTTGTATGGATTAATTTATTTGCTCCAACACGTCTCCTTGTTGTGCAACTTATTTTTAAAGTGTCTTAGTGTGTGTTTCGATCAATGAGCGATTGTTTTTGAGTTACATCATTGATAAAAAAATGAAAAACTGTGTTTAACAAACCGCCTTCAAAAATCATAACCTAACACTGAGTAGGTTACTAGATTTTTAATTAATCTTTTTTTTTTACTTCTTTCACATCATCACATCGTCAGCCTATTAGTGGCCATAGCCTCCTTCACATTAGTGGCCATAGCTGACCAAAGCCTCCTTCTCGCAAGGAGAAGGTTTGATCATTAATCACCACGCTTGCCTACTACGGGTTGGCTTTACTTCTTTATTTAATTTTATCTCTACTTTATATCTAAGTACAACTTAAATTATCCAACGGACAGTCAGTGATAAGGGTTCAATTATCAACATTATCGTTCCTCTAATTTATGTTAGAATTAACTTTAGTCACAACAGTAATTGCGCGCAAGTTAACGTTAGCTTCATTTTCATGTGACATTAACTAGTTAAGTTAAACGCAAACCACAAACGTGTTTACGTGCGTTTGTTAATTGATACGGGTTAATCGTGGGTAATCAGTTTTATGGGTTGCTAAATTAATGTTTTGGTTACTGATAACCATTTTTCTTTGTTTTTCATTTATTGAATTAATATCGGTGGTAAATAAAATATAGGTAAAACCTATTGTCAACGGTGTTCAGCTTTAGGTTTGGCTTTATTATACCTAACATACGTTTTTCTACCTTAGTTATAGTAAACTATTCATTTTTTATTTCAATTTTTGTAATTTAGGTGATGCAGTAAGGAGCAATAAACTGTAAGAAAAAAATATCTTGAAAAAATGTATAAATATAATATAACAAAACATTCTATATAATATCATTTGCATATATAAATACATATATGCAACTAATGGACTGTTGGACGTAGGCTTCTCCAATAATAGCCATTAGGCTTAAATTTTAGCGCTTTGCATTCATCCACCTAGCTTTAGAGCACCCTATATTACATTTGTCTAAGTTACTTCAAAAACTTGGTTTTTCCGGTCAATATTTCACTTCCAAACTCAATATCATAATCCTGAAAGTTCCATTGTTTCAGTATAAATATTTATATTCAACAGTATAATATTGGCTTATTTTCAGCTTGCCCTGAAACTTCAGAGACCACAGTCGGACCTTTCATAATAGAGGTTCCAAACAAATGTAACAGGCGCTAGGCGTGCTTCACAAAATTTTGCTGAAAATAAATCAGCACAGTTGCGCGGTGGTTGGGCAACTGGCTGCCGTGCAACGTGTCGCGGGTTCCATGTGGGAACATGGAACATCTACATATTTGTGTAATCCACAGTTTGTTGTTCCGGGTCTGGGTGTCATGTATATATGAAATTGTATGTTTGTAAACGCACCTATGACACAGGAGAAAATTCTAATGTGGGGCAACTTGTTTTTAAAAGAAAAAGAAAAATGCTGAAAGATTATGTAAATATTTCTGGTCTGGAAAAATTAACGTGTTTTAGTGTGGGTTCTTATCTGACGTAAAATACGTCAAGCGTATCATCGGTCGCACTAGCGTATTATCGGTTGAGTGTGAACGATCAACTGTTTTTCTATACATTTAACTGTTCTGGCGTTTCGTCAAATATGTACCGACCCGTAACTCCTTGTTAAGAAAGCATTGCTTCGACAGCAAAAGCTAGAACCTTTAACACCTACGCCTAGATTCTCTACAAGTCCTCAGTCACCTACGCATAAGAAAAGGTACGTGTAGGACACGTATAGGGTTATTTTTAGACCTCCTTCTTGTCTTGGTTATGTCAACATTTTTCCTGGATACAGAAAATTTCATGAACAAGAATTTGAAACAATGAACTTATAAAAAATCTACAATTTGGTCTATTTTTAGCTTGCCTTGAGGTTATTCTTTTAAATCATACAATTAGGACTTGGGTTGGGTTGGGATTTTCCCCCTCAAAAAAAAGGACTTGGGTTGGGCGGAAACCAAACTTACTGCCGTACTCAGAGTCATTTAATGGTTACTTAAACCATTCCTTAGCAATTGTTTTCAATACAAAATCGTTACTAAGGAATAGTTTAAGTAATTATTAAATGTCTCTGAGTGCCATATGCTAATCATTAATTTTTTTGGTAAATAAGAACGTTACTGTTTCAGTTAACACGACATAATATATCATATTGTAACATACATCTCAACTTACATAACAACAATTCCCACACACACCAATTCCCAAGAAAACAAGAGAAGAATACCAAATTCAAAGCTATAATCAAAACAAGTTTGAAGAATATCTCGCGCCCTTCACTTCTCAGCGGGAACTAAGAAATGCTCAATGGCTTCCACACAACAGCGCCGAGTGGCACTTGGCCAGATCAAACGCCATTGTTATAGAATTAATCTCACCAATTTGAGCTCTGAAGTTACACTATCGTCCATGTAAAGTCCCATAAACTTGGGGCTCAAGTTATGATGAATCAGCGACTTTTAAGAAAGATTTTTTATACAAATGCAAGATGACAATGATATGTAGAGGATTATTAGTACATTAGTTCCTACCTGTATTACCGTGAGATAAAAAGTATCCTAACATCTAAGTGAGATCATAACTCTGTATACCAAATTTCATCAAAATCCTTTCAGTAGTTTCAGAGTGATTGATGAATAAACATCCAAACAAACAAACTTTCACATTTATAATATTAGTGTGATCCTTTTTTGTTTACTGAAATCGATTATACTTAAATGTTTTTTGGTGTAGGTACTTACTTTTGAGTTAGTGATCTAAATTGTCTTTTTCTTTTGTTTTGCACAAGATAAAATATTTTCGATGCATAATTTAAAAGGCTTTTCGTTCTTTTCAACCTTTCACAGACGTCTATCTGTAATGTCAGTGTCTCTGATGTTTTATCTTCAATACATGAAGCACAAGCCATTCTAGCATATAGTGTATAATGTATCTAAAATTGCTCAAGACTGTATACCAAAAATTTTGCCATATATCACCAAAAAGACACATCAAAATCACCCCCTTATCTAATTCCATTGGAAATCTTACTTTCTCCACAATCTCATAACTCTAGCCACACCCAAAGTTCCCACTTTACCGGCACGGAGTAGAAATTAATTAGAAGAGGTTGGCAAACTTGGTCGTACCTTCGCTTATTGAGCTCCTGGCAAAAATATGAGACAGCCATAATGGTCCGACCGTCTACGTGCGAAGTTATCTGGGCGCATATTTGTTTGTTTTAAGAGGAGCAAACAGGCTCCGGCCATATTTTCTAACCAGGATGTATTTTAACAAATGGCTCCTGTGATGACAAGGGGCTCGAAATTAAGGGGTTGCTCGAGGCGGTTATGATGTGGTTTTCTTTTCATGGTAATTTTAAATTAATTAAACACGTTGTTCTTGAATGGGTAAGTACAAAGAATGTATATTTATTTTTTAAATAAAACTCTAGTTTACTTACAATACAGAAGTCCAAGAATTTCATTCTTTTTTTAATTCTTCTTTTCAACTAAATCGTTGTTCAACATTTACAATCTTTAGAAGATATTTTTAAGTGAGTGTTATAAAAAGAACGGAGTACTTTAACACGACTGAACGTTTTAACAAAGCAAACACATACCTAATGTATAAAACGTCGTACTTACAAGTAAAAAAAGTAAACACTCGTAAGGTTTCAAGCAAAAAGAAAAATCTAGTACAAATGAAGCTAATTCCATTTGAAAACCTAGGTAAAGACTTCAGTGTTTCACCAAAAAGGGCTGAAATTACCAGAAAAGGGGGACAAAAACGAAAATTTCGCTGACAAACATTCACGTTATTATCTCCTCGCAAAAACCACGATTCTCGAAGTGGGTAGAAACTTGGAAATCGGGCTGTGAGCACTTAAAACGATATAAAAATTCTAAGACCGCTGTTAAGTTTCCAAGTTTTTGGTAAATGTTACTTAAAGTTTTGTTAGGTATATAACTTAGTGCTGCAGTGCACTTCACGTAACTTAACTGACCTATATTCTGAGGTAACTACATAACTAAGTTTTGTTATTGAGCTTTTAAACTAGGTTATGTAGCCAGTAAGTATATCTTGGAATTTTATCTAAATATCTACGACAATTTTTCAGCATCAGATTTCAGGGTTAAATTTCCTGTTCAGAAGAAGTTGATAATCTATACAGCGTGACTTTCAATTCGATGTATTCCTGTCGGGAGATGATAATATAACTATGTAATTTCCTACAAAATTTGCCCTGAGATCCCTGGTCCGAAAGTGGCTACTTTCTAAGATATTAAACATTTTTGGTTTCGGTCAAAAAGTCCCGAACTGACTATAAAAAAATCAATAAATTAAAAAATATTGGTTTAATTTAATTCTCATCAACTGATGAAATTAGATTCGAAACTGCCAAAATACGTCATAAAATGGCGCAAGTAAATTCTTATAAAATTACTCTGTATAGTGTCGTTGATGAAGATATTAATATAATAAAAAAACAATTTATTTTTTTAGAAAACTTTAGGTGAAAAAACAAAATAAAAAAACTACTCGTATCCTACCACCAAAAAAGCCCATTCGATTATCACAAAAAAATATTCAACAGACCCAAATATATGAAGTATCCGCACTACTCGAGTTGATATTTTTACTGCATAAAGAATAGCCTTCAGCCTCTCGAGGCGTGGGAAGGCAACGGCTGACTCCCCCAATTTACTCGCCCTCCTATCTCTTAAAGGGTAAGCGTAATTTTAAGTGGTCGTAGTGCATGCCAACGTCGCCTCGTTTAAAACGGTATTAAAGTATCACGCCTCTCCCTGAAATAGATATACTGTGAATATACGGAGTAACTATATGAATTTGGAGGCATGGATATGTAAAGGCATGTATTATGAGTTGAATGTAGGTTGGTATCTTATACCCTATGATAGTAATCAACCGCCATTCATTGGGCAGAGTGCAAGGTGCCAAAAAACTAGTTCTACTCTCTTGTACTGTCCTATACTGGAGAGCAAGGCACATCTACCTTAGCAGTCTAACCGCAACAAACCCTAACACACACTAATAACGTAACTCATCTACCCATTGAAGTGAAACAGACATAAAGTTACATATTATACCAATATTGCTCTTTCGACTTGCTAATATCATGTGTTACATCGACCGTACTAATTCACAAAACGCCAACATATTAACAAGAGGGGATAATCAAATATTGGGCAGATTATCCTAAGGAGGGGGCAATAGTTATACGGCGTATCAATTACTAAATTGTGGTAACCGCGTAGTACGCTGGTCGCGTAGCAACGCCTACGCTGGCGTAGCGTTTCGTAGCAAATTATAGGCATTGCTCGTGGTGTTCGCCTACGTAAAACGGGTTTGCCTTAGGGTGTGAGATATTATAATTTGCTTGCTCAAACTAATTTAATTTCGTGAATAGAAATATCTTCTTTATTATCCCTACTATTTTTGGTTAGAGGTTAAACCGCAAAATGGCAGACAATTTTCCTTTCGAACATAATAAATGATTACCATCGTCTGTCTGGTGGTTTTATACATTACTAGTATAACTAGATTTTATCTAATTAAACTCTCAATTAGCATCTTTTTTATTTTGTTTGCTTAGATAACAAATTAGAATACCTAAAATATCTGTTATGCTTTATTTGTTTCTATAAGAAAAAAAGTACAAAAAATTTCGCCTTAACTTTTTAAGTCAAACTCAAAATCAAAACTTATTCCAATTAAACATACTTAGATACTTTTGAAATGTCAACAAAGAAAGAAATATATAATAGTCTGTCAGTCTGTCCGTCAGTGAAGCTAGATTGAATCCTTTAAATCCTCCAAAAGAGATCACACCTACAGTAATCGCCTAGACAGTTACCAGATGACTTCAAAACATTAAAATAAAATCTAAAGGCTATCTATAATCCGTAAAAAGGGGTGCAATAAAAATTACGGTCTACTTAGAAGATTTCGAGGAGGCTAGTAGTGTAGCCAGCGTTTCGTGGTCCGTATCTTAACAAAACAGACGCCATTAATTCGTAAGGGTAGGCACATGGTGACGGGAAACAGATTGCTAGCGAACTACGCTACCAGCGTAATGTTAGTTTTTATTACGATGCTAGTAGCGTATTGTTAGAATAATAATATTTTTAGTTTTTCAATAAAGTATTTTTATATTGTTATCGGGGTTGGGAAATAGTAGTGATAGTAAATTTTTATTCATATTTAGGTTCTTTCACATTTAGTTATGTGTAGAATTGTTGAATAAATTTTATTTTCTTTCTGTATTCTTTCTCATTTTCTTATAGTTGCCTTTTTATAATCAATTCCGTGATAATGATTATGTCAAACAATAATTTATGAAATGAAACAATGTTTGTATACAAAACTAGTTTAGGAGCGAGTTTCAAGCCGCTCAGATCATCACTATACATTGACCCTAAGCACTGTCATTGGGCGTAACCGCGGCGTAATGAACTAATGATGCTGACGCATCTACCGTCATGGCGGCTTAAATATACCTTGCTAGCTACTTCCCGAGGTTTTAGCTCCATGCTTTATTCCACTTTTACACCAAAATTAAGGTTGCAAAATAAAAAAAATGTAATTGATTAATTATTGTATTAGTAGGTACAAATCCCGAATTTACACCATTTGTTAAGGCTTATCCCAGTGACTTTTTATCTAGCTATGTATAAGCTAAATGCATCCATTGATACTAACTACTACTTACCTTATTTGTGGATTATACCTTAACTATAAAAATTCTAATGGTCACATATATTTTAATCCTTCTGGGAATAAAAACACGATACTACCTATCTGTAACGTTTTAAGTCATACTCTGAAACCAGCTCTTTATTTATCGATGAATAGCAAAAAATTTGTAACAGAGAAAAATAGTCTAGATAAAAAGCTAGTCTATTTAGCACGTATCAGATCCTAGGGATTATCCTGTCATTCCCAGGGCACTTGCCGCTTGAGATCATTATGATAATTTTATCGGGAAATTTTCACCTGCATCGCTTAGCTTGTTTGTGGGTGGTTTACTATACTTAAAGATGAAGAGCGAGGCTTTTTTATGATGCACCACTTTTGATGGTGAGTAAATAGCGGTTGCCTGATGGCAAAAGATTCCCCAACAACCCTTAAATTCCTAACCCCAAAAGGCCGGCAACGCACTTGTAACGCCTTTGGTGTTTCAAGTGTCCATGAGCGGCGGCGATTGCTTACCATCAGGTGATCCGCCTGCTAGTTTACCGGCTTATTCCATAAAACAATAATAAGATTAATATGGGCATTGTTGAAATCAATTAACATTTTGAAAGCAGTACATTAACTTTTCATAACAAAAGCTTAGCCTTAAACCTAAGTGATGAATTTATTAGACCAAGCCATACTTATGGGAAATGATATGAATTAAGCATGAGAAAAAACAAAAACAAAATAAAATCGTCGAACAGATCAGCCAACAAGTTGGCAAACAAATCCAGCCGTGAACCACTGGTCTATCGGATATTAATGCCCTTGATAGCTCTCTTAAGGTATATTGAAGAGCTCATTAATGAGGACATCTCCAAGAATTGCTGACCAGACAGTCTCCCAGTAGGGTAGGCGTATGTTGTGGCCATAAAATCAGCTATTAATTTACGTTTTAATACTCTAATAACGGCTTTGGCTGGAGTTCAGTTTTATTGACGACTTTGTGGCTAATTTATGGCAGAGCGTCGGTTACGATGGATGTGGGAGAAAATGGAATGTTCTAGTTTGATGTGGTTTTAATTAATATTTGAAAGGGAGTTTAATTTTCGTGGTAATATTTTAAGATGCGTGTTGCCATAGTATATTTTTAATGAAGTAGATGATTAACTAAAACTCATGGTTCAAGGTCACGGTCAGAGTCCCTCTGTGACTTGAAACTAATAGTGCTTTTATCCAATAATTTACGTGAGTAAACCGTGATTTTCATTTAATTTAGTATGTCTCACGATAGTTGTTATTGAAGTAGATGATGCTATTCCTGGAAAAATCCTAGAAACTTTGACGATTATTCTAAATTAAAATAAAATGTATTTACTTGAAAGTAGCTCATGCAACAGCCATTGCTGGATGTAAGATCATTATGAACGATACAGTTCACAATTCGTACATTTAATGGATTTTCCTATTTTGGAAGCCTTCGGTTGATTGATGGCTATAGACCCGTCCCATGAAACATGGGGTTATTTTGTAAACGAACGACACATAGGGAAAATGGACACATATGTATTACACCTTTATCGGTCCCTTTGGAGAAAAATGTATAGAAATGTATAGTTATTTGAAGAATAAAATAGAAGACATGTTGCTCAAGCTTTAATTTAATTTGCAATATTTGATGAATGTATGTTTTTGAAGTGGAGTCTTGTAACTCAATTTTGAAGCAGATATCTTTAATCGATTGAGCTGAGGTATACAGTTACGTTTAGTTTGCATGACCATAAATGCTAAAATTCCACCAAAGAGCTCTTCTCGCACGTGCTACTACTGAGAAATTTTCGATAAACCGAAAAAAGCTCAGTAGTAATTTGCCCGACCCGGGAATCGAACTTGAGACAGTCTATAGGCAGATACTAACATTAGAACTTAAGACGGGATATAAACTCGTGTTAGTGGTCATGCCATTTTAAATACTTATAGTGTAGGCTTTTTTTTAATAAATCTGTTTTCATGGCTCCAACACAAAGTCATCACGGGGACAGCTGACGTTCCATAATGGCTGCACTGAGATCAATGGTTCATTAGCCTCTGTTAGTATTTTACTATAATTAATAAGGCTTCTATCATAAATAGCCCATTGTTTAAGCGTAACTGGGCCATGCTTGAGGTTTTGTTTGCGTTGATATTATAGAGGCTGTACGTCAATCAATATATAGGTGGATAGATGGTGGTCGACGCAGTGACTGGTTAACAGCTACGTGTAGCATATTCTGTTCCCAAATAGAACAATTGTGTGTGTGATTCTCAAATGTGTACTTCTCTGGTTCTGGGTGTGATGAGAACTTAACATTATGTTTTTATAAATGTTCGTGGTGGCCCGGTGGTTTAAGACGCCCGCTTCTCATGCTACCAAACGCAAGTACCAATATGAGTTTTAACGAGTTATATCTACTTTCTAAGATTATTTAAACACCACTGATAAACGGTGAAACCTGGACTAATTTTAAGATATAAGCAGCATTCCGCGACACACGATGCGGCGATTGTCGCGCTGCTACTGGAATTCTATTCTAATTATACGTTTTAAATCGCGAACCCACATTAAGCAAGCGTGGTAATTAATGCTCAAACCTTCTCCGTGTGAGAAGACGCCTATAGTTAACAGAAGCCACTCAAAGGCTGATGATGTGTAATATGTGAAACGTTCCTACGACATAACAGTAAATTAAATAACATAGGTGAGACCCCAAAACAGAAACGCTCTTATCTCTATAGAAATCGACTCTAAATAGTCAAAAACGCCCATTTTATTTGAAAAATCACTACAAAAAACCATGGCCTATATAACATCCCTACAAAACACAAATCCCAAACAAAAATAAGAACAATGCTATATTAAGAGAACGGTAACAAGAAAAACAATGTAATTGAAGCTAATCTGTTAGGTGCTTTGGGTAAATAATTCATTTTCCTTATGGGTTTAATATCTTGTGGAGTGTGGTACTTGATTTATCTCGTCTCCCTATTGCCAGATTTGCATGGCAACGGTATTCCGCGTTGTTTTTAGTCACTTTGTATAATTGAATTGTTCTTCTCGCGTCTGTCTTGTAGCTTGTATCAGTCTGTGGTTTTTACGCGATGGGACAGAAGTGAGGGGCGTTTTCTTAAGATTTCATTTTGTTGTGTCTCGGTTTTGATTAAGCTGATATTTTTGACCGACTTTAAAAAAAGGAGGTTCTCAGTTTGACCTGTATGTATGTGTGTATGTTTGTACGCGATTATTTCGGGTTAGGTTAAACCGATTTTGATGCAGCATAGTATTTTTCAGACGTATAAGAAGGTTTTATGTATATTAGGTACCCGATTTAGAAATGGAAGTTCAGTTATTTTTTTTTAAACGTAGTGTTTGGATATTTATTAGACTGATATTTTTAGGATATTCTAATATTGATTATGTCGTCTGTAAAGGCGAAAATCAAACGTCAAGTGTCAAAAAATAATTAATGCCCAACTAAATATTTTAGCTTCGAATAAAGAACGAACAGAAAGCAAGATTTTTTATTTAGCAATCGCGCTCTGTGATGAAATGTAACAAGTTCGCAACAAATCTTAACTTTCCTACATTTGTGATGTACTTAATTGAAGAAATTACTACTACAAAGTACCTTACTTCTCGAAACATAACGATCTCATTTCGAACCACATTTCTTTTAACAGCGGGGAAAAAAACAAAATGCTCGTCACAGCATCAATTCCTTTAATATTCGTCTCATTAGCTATAATTCAGTACGAGTAGGCATTCTTGTTGGAATTTCAGCTATATTTCAGCTTCAAGCGGTCGTTCAGTTTATAATAGTGCGCAAGTTAGGAGCTGAGAGAGTAGCTTCTAAATCTAGACTTATAAAAGCGACTTTATACATTTAAATATCCTTTAGTATTGTATGTTATACAGCTTATTCTATAAAATTCTTTCCTCTTCATTACATACCGTTTGAAATAGGAAGCTAAGGAAGATTATTTCTTGGAATTCAGAAAACTGATCAATTACAAAATCAATAAGAAAAAATCGACTGCGCGGTTGGCGTGGTGGCTGGGTGGCTGGCGTCTTGTACCGGGTTCGATTTCCGCACGGAGCAACTCTTTGTGTGAGCTACAAACTGTTGTTTCATGTTATGTGTATGTGAACTTGTATGTTTGTAAACGCACCCACGAAACGTAGTGTGGAGCAACGATTTTAAAATTAAAATAAATCCATCGTAAAGCTTGATTGACATATCTACTAGATGTAAATCTTACATGCAATAAATTATAATATAAATACAAAAAACCCAAAATATTTAAACATTTCAACTTGATAAACTAAAACATACAAAATAATGAAAATTGTATTTAAATAAATTGGAATTAATTAGCCTGATGTAAAGAAGATTAACCAATCTTAAGCCTTCACACAATTAACCCATTAATTTTCTTGTCACTAAGGCCACAGCAATTTGTATGCCGAACAAAGGGAGTTAGATTCTTTCCTCGATTCGGATAAAGTAAAAACTTTGCTGTATAACGTCTACTGCTAAACATACATTGTCCAGTCAATCCATTTCAGAATACAGGTTGGATTTTATTATAACTTTCATGAGACATACTCAATTAATTAAAGATTATGTTATCGGCTTACTCATGTAATTGTTTGACGAGGAACTCGACTAGTTTCAAGCCGCATCGTGTGTCGCGGAATGCTGCTCATGAATATGAGCCTCTAGCATGGCTTCTCTCCGGAGCTGCGGACTACCTAGTGGGTTTACCGGGGCTCTGACTCGACAAGCAGGAGTAGAAACGGGGTGGTTTTTAGTCAGTAAGAGTCTGACACTCCCTCTCACCTCGCTCGGGCAAGAGAAGTCATTGGATGATTTTCCTCCCTCAAAAGCATGGCTTCTCTAGCACGGTGAGTAAGCTGATAACATAATAATTAAAAGGTAGGTTTGTTCCTATAGGAACTAAAGGACTCATAAGATAACTAAGAAAACTAATACTGCTTTTCCTTCGAGTACAAAGCAAGACGTTCAGTTACATTCGCTCCCATCTTACCCCTTAACCCCTTTCCGTATGTCACGCCCGCCTACTGTTTGAGGAGATAATTTTCTTCTTAATTAACCGTCTGGTGAATGGCGTATTTAATTGGGCCATCGGTACGTGTGAGAATCGCTCCTCTCACGGATGTATGGGGATTTTTAATTGGAAAAGCGAAGCGAAGTTTTAATTGTAGGGGCGATTGATGCAAGAAGTTTGAGGGTCGGATCGTTCAGTCTGGAGTTAAACGGTTGTTTGTATGTCTGTGTGTTAAGGAGTTCCATTATTCTTGTATTAATTGCTGTCTTTGTGTGATGGGTATTTGAAAAGTTAAATGTTTCTTTTAAGTGTGAATGAAAGTTATATAAGGATGCTTTATTACGTGAAATAACAGTTATAGATTTGCAATATATATAAATATATATAGACTTTAAATATATAAATCGTCTGTGGCTTTGACTGTGTGCTTAATAGAAAAATATTGAGCCTATATCACTTACTATATAGCCTCCTAACTAGCCTCTATCGGATTGCGGATTACCTAGCGGGTTTACTGGGGCTACGGTTCGAGGAGTAGGTACGGAGTGATTTTTAGTCAGTAAGTATCTGACACTGCCTCTCGCCTAGCACAAGGCGGAAGAAGCGTTTAAATAATTTTCTTCCAATAAAAAAACTTGCTGCAGTCACTACCATTAAATCGAAAATCACTCCGTTGCGACATGAAATAGAAATGCTACTCAAATTACAAACACACTTTCACATTTATAACTTCAGTAACGATAAAACATAAAGGTAATCTGTTTATTCTATAAAAATAAATGTTGTTGTAAACTCTCAAGCCACTGGCCTCACAAACACTATTAAATAACAAATAGTAAGTTATATACTTGTTATTAATTGTTTGAAGCCATATTACTTTTACTCCAACGGATAATAACATAAGATAGCCTCGAGCTACACAACAAACGATCCTGTCCACAAAAAAAGCTGTGAAATCACTAAATAATTTCTTTATCAAAGGACGAAAGTGAATTTGCTTTTATTTCTCGTAAACAAAAATTATATTGGACTTGTCTAATCCAGTTATATACGGATAACGGAAGAAAGGAAAGATTTCGTCGGTTTGTTTGTAAAAGAATACCTTTTTTGTTGTTATTTGTTAAATAGTTATTGTTACAGGCAGGTTCGTTGGACAATGATTTATTTGCTCGCCTGGCCTTCGTGTTGCCAATTAATCTTTCTTCTTTTCTATCAATATTTTCGATAAGCAATATTTTTATGTATCTAGTTGATGTTTGATCAATGAAAAGCTAATGCTATGTTTTTTTTTATAAGAGTACATGAACTTGGTCTGATGATACGTCTTCACCAGATGATTAAAAGATTTAATGGATCATCTACATTTACAGAATAGGGATGATGACGGGGTATAAAAAATTTAAAAATCTATTTAGTCCGTCAGTTAGATAATGAAAAAATATTAGACACGTATTTTTTATGTTGTCATATAAAATAATAATCTATACTAATATTATAAAGCTGAAGAGTTTGTTTGATTGTTTGTTTGTTTGTTTGAACGCGCTAATCTCCGGAACTACTGGTCTGATTTGAATAATTCTTTTTGTGTTGGATAGTGCAAGTATCGAGGAAGGCTATAGGCTATAAAACATCACGCTTTGACCAATAGAAGCCCAACAGAGCGGGTGAAACCGCGCGGAAGTAGCTAGTACTTAGATATAATAAATCAAAGTTTAGAAGAATTAGCAAAAACGTCATATCTACGTAAAAACGTCACACGATATTTCAAATCAATATATCTTCAGTCACTGAAGCTAGCTCGTTCCAAAGTGTAGCTTCGAATGGAGATGAACGAAAAAAAATCCATCATTACTCTTTAAAAAAAATATGTTACATAATATACATACGTAATCAAACAACAGGTTATAAAGCCACGCTTAATACTCTTGATAGCAGAAAACTCAAAGGTCAAATAAAACCCTTTTTACATGTAACATAAATATCAACAGTAACTAGTACGTAATTTAATACAAATATTGTTGGAATATAAATAGAAAATTACAAAAGAAAACCCTATAAAGGGTTGTAAAGCAAAAAACGTATCGAAAGGTCCTTCACTCCGTTTAGGTTTGGCAAAAGTAAATAAATATGTTTAGAAAACGGCAGTGGATCAATGGAACTAAATATCTGGAAAGGATGGAGTTCCGTTCTCGATAAAAATAAAGCGTTAAATCTCTTCCACTTGATTTTTGGTAGGGTGGCTATGTGGCGAGAATGCTTGAAATACATATTATTGGACAAAAAAGTTAGCTCTGTAAAGTATTATAACTTTTATTGAAAAATGTTTGATCTACATCGCGAGATATTAAATAAAGGAATATGTAGAATGATCCGCTTTCTACCTCCTTTGATCTTGTGATGTGATGATCAAGTGATGGATCTTTACACGTTGTTATTAGAAGACCCTTCTTAATCACAAATGAGGAATCAAACCTCGTATTAATTTGGGGGACAGGGTATTATATTATAGAAGAAAAAAAAACAAAATTGACAATAAAAATACATCATAGGGAGAAAAATACTTGACGTTGGGTAAATATTTACACAACACGGAAAGGATATTATGGTTACCGGTAACCAACCGTAAAAGACTGACCTCTAGAGGTAACCAACCACATTATTAAATATATCTTCACAAACCATAAAATATGTTCTTATGAACCATAATTTTTCCTCCACTCTATTATAATCGAAAAGACATAAACCAAATCAATTTTCCAGTTGACCAGTGAAAAATAAATATAGCTTTTAATACCATTACCGCAGAATTTAAAATCGTGGACACACTATCCCAACAATGGGAGACACCAAATCGGATTAACGCTTTTCAAACTCGGAAAGTCGGTCTGGTGAAAAAAGTATGCCATCCGATCCATATATGAGTTTGATCTGATCAATTTTCTCAAATGAATTTTTAACTAGTTGAATTTTATTGAGTTGGACAAATAGTTTATTCTCTTAAAATCTCATAACGTGTTTTTTCTAACCAATTTTTTTTTTCCTGGATCAGTTTATTAGTTCCAATGTCTGCCTGCACGGTTGGTGCGGTGGTTAGGTAACCGGCTGCCACGCAACGTGTAGCGGGCTCGATTCCCGCACGAAGCAACTCTTTGTGCGATCCACAAATTGTTATTTCGGATCTAAGTGTCATGTGTACGTGAATATTTGTAAAGGCACCCACGATGCAGAAGAAAATAATAAAGTAATTTACTTAATAATATCTAATTTACTCATCAAAATATTGGTTAATCTATCCATTCATGCATCAACGCAAAACTGAAACCTTCATTATGACTAGGAAGTAACAAAAATACAAAATTACCTTTACTTCGTTTAAAAAGTACCGAGTCATGGTACCAAATTAAAATTTCCTCAAGGTCTGACCTTCCTAATTACCTTCGTGTTTATTCTTTGAACTTCAAAGGTTTGCGATACAAAGCAGGTAGGGTCTTTCGGATTTTCAGAAGGGGGCTGTAAGAAAGGGATTTACCATGGACGTATGTCTCGATAGTTATATTGTACCGAGGTTTGGAATCCCCTCAAGGTATTCGTGGACAAGTTAGTTGGCTATTTATTTGTTTATATTGTAGTTTTGGTTGTGTTTAATGGGATTTAGTTTTTACTATTTTATGTAGTGTAATTTATATGTTTAATTAAGTTTGGTTTTTATTTTGAAATGTCAGAAAGGTAGGTACAAGACTAGTAGGTAAGCGATCAGCGCCGCCTATGAACACCCGCAGCACCAGAGGTGTCACAAGTGCGTTGCCGGAGTTGTAAAAAGAAGTCTCTCGCTCTTTTCTTGAAGGTTTACCATAAGATTATGCTCAAAGGTAAAGATAGACAAAGCAAGAAGTGAACGATGATAAGTGTTAAGAAATTAACACTACATTCAGTAATTTTGACGACTGCAAGGTACGTGTTGACTCAAGTAGAGAGGTTTCTTAAGCTATCACGATTCAGACAAAGTCAAGAATACCCATCACCTCCTAATAAAGCCACTAAAAACATGTCAAAATTCAAAAACAATTACCGCTGCTATGAATTTGCAAAGCAAATTACCATTTTGTTGACGAAATTTTAATTGTCTCTAATCTCCTGTCACATTGACCGTCCAATTTTGTGGAGTAAACAAAAACAATATGGCCGACTTCCCAACATCAGCTTCACGTAAGATTAACCTCAGTGACTAGTGACTAGCGGAGATTTGTCGGATCCAACTTGTGGTAACACTCGCTTTGTTTGTCTGCTTGTTACCTGGGTTTGTGTTCATTGTTGCACGGTAATTTTGTTAGGTAATATTCTTTTAACACGTCAGCTATTATAGATTTTATATGTTATGTTAAAGAATGGACAAATTAAAATTAATATTACCGGGGAATGTGAATGAAAAGGCTGATGACTTAGCTAAAAATCACGGTTTACTCACGAATTATTAATGGAGAAAAGCTCTACTAGTTTCGAGTCACAGAGGGACTCTTCATTATGAACAGCGTGTCATCAGTAGGCTGCGCGTCTGCGCACTCTTGATTTTTAGCTAATTTAGTATGTCTCAAGATAGTTATTATAAAGACTGATGGCTGTTTATGAAGTGAAAGAAGTATGCAAATGGCGTTCCATAGTCTCTACCTACCCCCATGGGAGACAGGTGTGAGGTTATGTATGTATGTGTTATTGTATCATTAGTATACAAAAATATGCAATATTATCGCATTGAAGTGTTTATTTTATGCGCCTGTTATTATAAATCATACATACGAGTAATTATATCAGAATTAAAATTCCTGTTAATGAATTCATATGAAACAGATGATTAAAGTTAAATATAATAATATGATTACTGTTCGTTAATAAATGGATAGTTGAACATTAATATTATAAAATCCGAGAAAAATCTTAATGTAATTTTAATGTTGAGTTCATCTTTGTATTAAGTTACATTTTTGCATAATTAATAAATACTTTATTTTTAAAGGGGGAAAATTATCCTATAACTTCTGCAGCTTTGGGTGAGGTGAAAAGGAGTGTCAGACTCTTACTCACTAAAAACCATCCTGGTAAACCCGCTAGGTAGTCCGCAGCTCCAAATCATTAACAAATACTTAAGTCGATATTGCTGTCTTATTTTATAACCTCAAATATCTCAACTTATACAAAGTCAAAAGACTAAATACAGTTTTAATTTTAGTTATAACATAATTTTCATACTAACTATGAAATCTGAGGAACAATCACACATTTTGATTCCAAAAATGAAACTGTACAGACAAAATCTCAAAGGGGATCCGAAAAATCGTAAAAATCACTGCAGCCTACAGCCTGCGTTTCTTCATAAATCATTCTTGGAACTAGTGGGGCGTGTACCCCATAAATCCATCCCTCATTCCCTACTACTTATAGTTGTAACGTACGAGGGATACACGAAACGATGACGTGACGAGATGACATCTGTCACGTCCCCTACGATTTCAAGATTAAATAATAGTTCTATGATAGTTGTTTTGATTGTTTTCTTAAGCGCAGATAGGATTAAAGAGAATGTTATGTCATGTTCAATTGCTAGGATGATATTTGCTGATTTTTATCTTTTAAATTTAACAGTCGTAGCATAATGTTGGGAAGTTTAATCCTTTTCTATTCATGTGTCAGAAATTTTATTAGTCAGTAAATACTTACAAAGTTTTTCAAATGTAAATAAATCTCAAATATAAAATTAGATTTCCCTAATACATGTCTTATAATAACCGTCATTAATGTCGGTTAATAATCCCAATCCAAACTCAAAGTCAAATCATTTATTTCAATTAAACCATAACCACTTTTGAAATATGACGTATCGTATTATATGAGACAATGGAAACCAACAAGTAGCTTTTATTTTCCCAGTTCGAAGTCGAGAGGCGTTGAAAGTTTATTTGAAAGTTTAAGAGTGCACACAGACTTGTCGTCACTGAGTAGTTGGTGTTGTATCTTAAGAATAACATGACACACGTCGGTTCGGGCGTCGAGAAGTTTTCGAGCATATTTTTTATTTGATTTCTTAAAGTATTCTGCATATAAGGGTTATGTTTTAATTAAGATTGTTTAACAGGGTGTAAGAGTATTGGCACGCTATTTATTGCTGTGTTATGATGCCTTTTAAAGCGAATTTTAAGGTCAAAAAAGCTGGTGACATGTTTTAGAACCTAAAACAAGTGTACTATTAAATTCAAATGATTGAATGAGATATATGACTTATTTTTTTTTTCTTTTGCCCCACACTTTTTTTTTTTTTTTTTTTTAGCCCTAGGATTCACTCCTGTATCATGGGTGCGTTTATAAACATACAAGTTCACATACACATGACACCTAGACCCGAAACAACAATTTGTGGCTCACGCAAAGAGAAGCTCTGTGCGGGTAGTGGCCCAGATACCACGAGACTTATAATAGACTTTATAATAGACTTTTTTTTTAAAAGTGCAGTCAAATATGGCATAATGGATCAATTTCTATTAACAGGACCAGGATTAAAAAAAACCTTGGTATTATTTTAATCGATTCCAACTACGATACTACCTTTAATAGGAAAACCAAACAAAAAGTTTGGCACGCGATCATTATTTACACAAAAATGCCCCAAGACCAACCAGAAAAGAATTGACACAGCCATTATAAACTCACTTCTTGTCACATTAAGAAGGTTTTCTTTTCACAAAGTTTTCGTCCACCCAAACACCGTTGAGCCAAATTTTTTATTATCCTACATAACAATTGAGGATACCATAGAATGCCATGGATGGCAGAAACGACAATTATTGCGGAAAACAGCCTTCTGGCGGTTTATGGGACGATCCGGGGATAATCTCGTCCCTGTTAAATGTTGTACAATACAATAAAATACAAATGGGTCGATTTAAGTAGAGCTATGTGCGTTGGATAAAGTCTCCGGCTTTAGGCTCAAGGTATCTGTTTTCTGGAAATCAGTCAGTTCAGTGGTAACTGAATTATCTTGTTTGTATTTAATAATAAAATTGTCTTCTATGTCTATTGGAGTTCATTAGTATGGTATTTTATTTTCCTAGACATATTCAGTTATACAGAAGCTATATTTGCGACTGGATTACCGTAAAAATAATAACAATAAAATACCATTCCTCTAAAAGGCCAAAATGCACTAAGATACCACCAAAGTACTTGTAACTCTGGTGTAGCGTGTGTCTATAGGCAGCACTAATTGCTGGCGATTGGTTATTATTGCTACTACAACAATTACTTACTGCCGCACTGAGAGACATTTAATGATTACTTAAACTATTCCTTAGTAAAGATTTTGTTCCGAAAACAATTGCTAAGGACTGGGTTAAGTAACCATTAAATGACTCTGAGTACGGCGGTTAAACTATTTCTTACTCATAATATTACCAACTTGTTCCATAAAAATGGTAATTAAACAGTTTTCATGGTGCTAAAAATCAATTATCTGATTATATATTTATCTTTAGCACCCTGAGATATTATCCTGTAGTAACAAAATCTTCTAAAAATACAGTCCAATTTGCTGGAAGTGAGGTCAAATGATCGTAAAATAAGACAACGAACAGTAAATTATTGATGGCATCCTTACTATGTGGTGTACGGATTGAAGTGTATCAGTCTTGTACCGCAGAAGATATATTTGGATACTATAAAAACCAATGTAGGGAAGTTATTACTTTTCTACGGAACCTCAAGTTAGTAAAGTAAAGAGATATAGGAAACAAATTACTTTTTTCTTGTCGTTTGCCCACAAAACCTTGCAAATGTAGGTATATACGATATTTTAGATTTTAAAAATATTTGTATATTATACTTTTAAACTTAGCTTGATCCAATTTGTTTGTTTGGGTCAAATTTAGTTATTGGCATGTAACCCCTTTCTTGACGTCCTACCCAAGAGTAGAAACGGGGTGGTTTTTAGTCAGTAACAGTCTGATACTCCTTCTCGCCTCTACCCTGGCAAGAGAAGTCATACCAGTCCCCCTTAAAAAAAACATCTCATGTTTGGTACAGGCTCTTGATGAATGCAGGCGAAGCTGCTGACAGAAACTACTAAAATACTAGAGAATGCATATTTGTGGCCATCTTGTTCATATTTAAATAGCTGCATGCATAACTACAACAGGAATGAAGGTTTGCAATCGAACTGCAGTTAAAAATGCATACAAAGCTAACGTGTTACGTGTGACGGTACATTGGACCTATTATCGAACGCTGGGAATTCTGTAACAGTTAGTCCAGCTATTAAAAATACACTGGTCATGTGGAAAATACTGTTGTTCCTCGAAATAGAATTTCAAATGTCATGGTATATCATGGTTGACAAATATAGGTGTTGTGATTTATTGAAGTTCTATTTTAAGTCTTTGACTGCCAATAGAAAACTGTTGAAGGCAAATCATCTACTAACGTCAGTCACCGGTGACCACCACGGTGTTCAATGTGTTGAATAGCATTGCATAGTAGAAAAATGTCATGATGGCCTGGATAATTCAAGATATCCCCTTCTCATGCATGAGATTGCGGTTCGAAACCTACAAACGGCAAGTACCAATGAGACTTTTTCCGTTACATGTGCTTTCTAAGATTATTTAGACGCCATCCGCCGATGAAGAAAAACATCGACGGGAAACCTAGGCTTATAATTTCTAATTATAAGTTTTAAATCGCCAACCCGCATTGAGCAAGCGTGATGATTAATGCTCAAACCGTATGTGAAGAGGCCTTTGGCCAGCAATCGCCACTTATAAGCTGATGTTGGGATGATGCGATGTGACGCATAGTAAAAAGGAATTAGAATTAAGCATAAATTGACGTATAGATATGTAAGAGTTTTTGACTGACAATAAATGCAATTTTACTGTATGTAGATGTTCCGATATCTTCACTGCTTTGACAAAAATATACACCAAATTCTGAAAATTTCCAAAAGCTACATACATATATGACCTTTTGCTTTATAAGTGCAATCTACCAAACACAAAGTCAAAAATCCTCTCAATAAAAAAACAAACACTATCAGACCGTTGAAACATAAACATTCACCACTACAATCTTTGAAATCCCAAAAATAAATACGCCACTATTTTTCCGGGTACATTTTAATATCCAGTACGCACTGCCTCAATGTCGTGGCGCGAGTACATAGCAATCAGTCGGAAAGGATTGTACCATAAATATTTGATCCATCGGGTAGTACCGAGTAGTATCAGGTCGTATTGGTGTATACGTCATAACGGTTGGTACTCGTATCGGTACAACTCTCCAATGTGGAACAGTATAGGAGTATTATTTTTTGTCCCGAATTGGTTGTACTGAAAAGGTTGTAGCTTTTTGTTTTACAATAAAAAGTAATTTGAATGCATTAGTTACTGTTGTGGTGATATTTTTATTTGCAGAAAAGTTGTGTAGGTAGACTGGTGTGTATTTATCGGAACTCTTGTTTTCATATTTGTTTGTTGTCTGTTACCGAAACTGTGACCATTAGACGTCTCAGATTAGTCTACAAAAGTATAAGTAAGAAGTTAAACAATTCTATCATACTTCGTTAGATCCAGAAATAGGTCTTAATCTTGGGTCCAGCAGGGCTGATGCCAACCTGGAGCTGCGGGTTTAGAGCAGGAGTATGAACGGGGTGGTTTTTCGTCAGTAAGTTTCTGACACTTCCTCTCGACTCGCCTAAGGTTAGAAGTTATTGGATGATTTCCTTAAAAAAAAGTTCTCAATCTTGGACCCAGTAGAGTTGATGCCGACTCAGAGCTTCGGACTGACTAGCGGGTGGTTTTTAGTTAGTAAGTCTGACACTCCTTCTCACCTCACCCAAGGAGAGAAAAGTCAATGGATGGTTATATAACCTCTAAAAAAGGTCTCAATCTTGGCCATACACGCTGAAGAGTACTCGACTAAAATATTATTTTCAAAGGTAATCTCAAAAATAAAATAAGAGTTCTTAAAAAGCAAGTTCAAGTTTCTATTTACAGCTGACATTTTGTCTAATTACGTGGGAGTAACAATACGTGTTAGGTCAACTCATTTATAAATGCGTCATAGCACCTAAAGCTACTTTTATATGAAATTATATTTATTTATAAAATAAATTAAAAACGTGTGTCACCAACGTGAGAAGAAAATATGATTGTTCTAAAATAAGAAAGCCTTTAACATTTGTTGCTAACAATCCAGGATAAAAAGAGGAGAATAAAACTGAAACACATTTTGCATTTCTTATCATCCGTACTCTTCTAGTATAGGTGTCAAAAGAGCAGCACTGCCTAAAAGGCAAATACACACACTTAGCAAATACGGCTCCGGGTCGATTCCGACACAGCGTTGTTTGGAATTGTGGCTACTGCTAGCTGCTTGCGAGCTTACGGCGCGTCGCCCGCGAGGTGCAAGCTTGCAGTCGGCATACCGGACGCGAGGTGAATAAGCTTTTTGTCTTTTTTGGTTACGAATATGATGCGACGTTGTTTAGCTTGCGCCTGGTGGGCGGCTCGCTGTTGGCGAGTAGTAAGCACGCGGTGGGTGCCTCAAATACGACTCATTGCAGGACTATGGGCCTCCTCTACAAAAGAGGAGTTTGCCATAATCTTCACACAACCAACCACGTCGTGGTGGAACGGAGGTAAGACACCTCTCATGCATGAGAGTATCGGTGGCGATACCGACCAATGGCAAGTAACACACCACTGACAAACGTAGGAAAACATCTTTAGGAAACCTGGGCTTATAATTTCTAATTATATTATAAGTTTGAAATCGCCAACCCGCATTAAGCAGTGCCTTTTTTGCGTGATGACTAGTGCTCAAACATTATCCGTGGGAGAAGAGGCCTTTAGTCAGCAGTGGCCACTATACGTTATTGATGATGATGATGATGATGGTGATGAACCAATCATCACACCAAACTATTACTTAAACCATTACTAAAACCACAACTACACAAATCCTTTTAATGACACAGCAACTCGATAGATAGTGTTTACAAAAAAAAGTCGCGGACCGGGACCCAACAAATTCCCGTGACATCGTGCCTATTCGGCTGTCACGTCATTCATCAACAAAATGTACGAGCCAGGTCGCTTTCACGCCTAACGCCCCTATTCCTAATCTGCATACAGTACTACATTCAGGTCAACGTGATAGATTATTCTTTAAAGAAATTCAGAAACATACAACACAATTGAAATAAATTTTGCTTTGTTGACTACAGAAACTAGAGAGCGCCTACGATATCTGGCTTCTATCACACTTATGTATCTGGTTACACAAGCACACTGCTTAAGAACACCTGACTTTGTTTGTTAACCACCTCTTATTATGATAACTGTTAGACTTCCTCATCATTTTCAGTGGACCGTCATACTCCGAAACAAAATGTTATTAAAAAGCTTGAGAATTCAGAGTTGTCATTCACAAGATAAAAGCTTCAAATAGTGTTACTTAGTCTTACGGTGTTTTTCCACCAGAGATGTGCTATGTGCCTATGCTACGAAAATAGATAGGCTGTGCAAATATGGAACCGTTTCGACTAATACTAAGCTGTGCGAGGAAGACGCGTAATTCGAGATACAATGTATCGACAATAGGGAAGCCATCCATAGCACGCATCTTTCCATATAAAAGACATAGCTTAGCTGAGTCCGTTTCCACTAGTGCTACGCTATGTGTACCAATGAATATGATTGGTGGATACCAAGCGCATCTACAGCAACGTAGCATAGCATAATATGCTCTGCAGTTCTGGAGAAAAAACTACTCTAATCAAATCTAAAATCTCATATGCACTTAATTCAAAGAAACCCAAATCCACCATAACTTTCCTTCCAATTTATTTTTAGTAACAAAAGAATAGGAATAAATAGCGAAGGGGAATAAACTCGTCTGTACAATGTACAGATGGCAGTAGCTTCACTTTGATAGCGCAGTAATGTGACAATGAAATAATTTATCGCTTGCTTTTTTTCCCAAATTGGTCGGAATAGGAACGTGATCTGTTTGGCTGATGCTTAATTATT
Source organism: Spodoptera frugiperda (assembly GCF_023101765.2). Taxonomy (NCBI): domain Eukaryota; kingdom Metazoa; phylum Arthropoda; class Insecta; order Lepidoptera; family Noctuidae; genus Spodoptera; species Spodoptera frugiperda. The sequence continues at coordinate 3,438,641 of NC_064220.1, read as the reverse complement.
ATCTGTTTAGTTAATAACGGTTGTTTGGTTTGTGATTATGTCACCGAGTTATTGTATTGTTTTGTGTATCTGTTTCCTTTTGTGTTTTTCTATTTTCGTTTTGTGTTGGTGAGGTTATTGTGTTGGTCTTGATCGATTAATTAGGGAAGCATGATAAAAATACGATAGAAAATTAATTTCTTTACGATCATTGAAATCAGTTTTTGGATTTTTACTTAGTTGATGTTTGGCATAACGTCTGATAATAAGTTGGTATCATTCACCATAGTTGAGTTATACTAGCAACACTAGCGGCATCACGTGAGCTGTATATATATATAGATACAAAATTATTTAATTGCACCAACCCTTAAGTAATGGCACAATTAAACGTGTTATGCATCCGCATCTTTCTCTCACTTATATTTTGATGGTGTTTTCCAAATACTATCCCATTCGCATTATTTATTACAATGTAATTAAAAACTAGTCATAGCTGGGCTATATCCTGAAGATGAACAAGCTAAGCCATTCAATCCATGATCTAAAGCTTCTTTAAACTAAATAATCACCTCAAAACCTAAGCAATTTGTTTAGCCTAAACTTGAAGGCTTGAAATACATCATTCAAACAGACAGCTCAATAGGGCTAGAATTATTTGTCCTGCATTTAAAACTAGACTATTATGCCAAAGGAATAGAATGCAAAGTGGGACGCAGCATCACAATATATTCGCGCTTGGACAATGAGTGACATTCGCCTAGATTCATTACGTGAGAAGTCAGTGTGCCGCGGGCAGGGAGGGAACACACAGGCGAATTGTTTGAACAGACTTTTTTCTTTTTTTTCCCCATATATTTTTTTCTACTAAGGTATGAACGCGATTATAATCACATAACTTCACATGCACAATTTGTACACAACGTTTAGACTAGAAAGACTGATGACTGTTGATGAAGCAAAAGAGGTGTGTAAGAATCGTAGCAAATGGCGTTCCATTGTCTCTGCCTACCCCCATGGGAGACAGGGTGTACCTATGTATGTATGTATGCCTATATTAGAAATATTTCTCGACTGTTTTGTAAGAGAATTGTACACGTACCACATTAATCAAGCATTGTAACCTACGTTTAAAATACAATAACAATTTAGTTCAAAATCAACTTTTTAGTTTTAGTACAAAACTTTTTTAAACAGTCTTTAAAAGTAAGCAAAGCAAACAAACTTAAAATAATTTCAAACAGAACCTTTCCCAACCACAAACGTTTAGCACGTAAATAGAAAATTAAACGTCTACAGCAAGTATCGACGGTAAATCAAAATGTCTACCAACGAAACCTAAACCTGACCCACTTCGACACCCCGCTGGTCAATTCCCAAGTCCGTAGGTCACCACCCTAACCTGTTTCTGACTTTGATTGATGCCTATTTTCTCCAACAGGGGGCGCTAACGGCACTTATGGGGATATTGTGACCATAGTCGGGCTATGAATCTTGAATCGTAGTTTCGTATGCATAACATAGTTAGTTACATTTGTATTTGTCTGTTTCTAATCGGATTGTGTGTATCGTGTGGTTGGGTCCAACGTGACGTGAGATGAACCCTTTAAATCCTGTAGGATTGTAACATGGGAGCCATTTGTCATCCTTATTGCTAGGGTTGTGGTGGTTTAAAATGACAGTGCTGTGACCTTTGTTGACCTTTGTGGGATTTCGTTTAGTTTATGTGACTGACATCTTATTAATAGGTTTGTGAAGATGACTAATGTTTGTAATATTTGACTTGTCAATCTCTTAACTTTTAAGATTTTGCAATGTATAGTTAGCGTGGTAGTTGGGCAACCGGCTGCCGCGTAACGTGTAGCGGCTTCTATTCCCACACTGAGCAACTCTTTGTTGTGATCCACAAATGTGTTGTTTTGGGTCTAGGTGTGTGTGTATGTGAACTTGTATGTTTGTAAACGTACCCACGATACAGGAGAAAATCCTAGTGTGGGGCAAGGTTTTTTTATCTATTAATTATCTATCTATTAATAACAAAAACATTATGTAAGTACTACAAAGCAGGTATTAATATTGCAATTAGTTATTACTTTTTATGATTAACAACTAAATTCTAAGAAGAGGCCTTAATTTGTATTCCCAGAAAGCCTCCTATCCTTCTTGGTGGATAAAAATATATTTATGCCTTCCAACAATGACATTAATTAGTAAAATCTTGTTATAACAATGAAATTGACAAAATAAATAATGAAATTCTTGTCGGTTTCCAGGAATAATATTATGTCTAAAAATAGATTCCTAGTTTAACTTAGTCCCGGAGCTGCGGACTACCTAGCGGGTTTACCGGGGCTCCGGCTCGAAAAGCAGGAGTAGGATCGGGGTGGTTTTTAGTCAATAAGAGTTTGACACTCCCTCTCGCCTCGCCCAAGGCGGAAGGAGTCATTGGATGATTTTCCCCTGAAAAAAAATTAACTTAGTCGTCGTAAATATATATTAAAATGTTACTTTTTCATAAACATTTAGATAAATATTTGAGCATCTAGTGATTGTAATAGATTTATGTTGTGTCCCAAAGTCTTTGCATTATTAAGTGGTCGAGAACTACGACCAGGTTATATTATAAGGAATCTATTTTTATTTCGGCCAAAATATAATGAAAGACTTTCGTAAAAGAACTATGAATTTTCGAAAGAATGTAAAACAAGATGGTACTGTAAAGAGATAAAAAGCTGAGCTCTGTGTAGTAGAGAAGTATAGTAAGAAGAATAGATCGACAGAGAAGATAAAGGAGACAAAGGAGATACTTGTAACACAAATTGATTTTAAAATTACAGAGCTGTATACACTTAGTACGAGTTTGCTTTACGTTGAACGAAACGAGAGCGTGTTCGTCGCTAGGATTGGCCGGTACAAATGAACCAACCAATCAGATCCCAGAACACGCTTTTGTTTCGATCTCGTGAAACGTAAAACAAACTCATACAAAGCCTCTCTGGCAGCCAAACACTAAACCATTCAAATCGCGACATTTTGGAGGGTCCCATGTTCAACGTGGGATCTTAACATGGGATCATGTGACTCCCAAAAAATAACATTTCCTGGTTAAAACAAGAAAATTAAGTGTCTCATAAATAAAAAGCCTAATGTCTCAGCCTAAAGTACAAAAGCGGTTTATGGAGGAAGTCTACAGTATTTAAACTTAGTACCTACTTAGAAAACCCAGAGAATTATAGTGAGATTTTATTTTAGATAGTCACAAATTGAGGTGTAATGATATTTTTTATCTAAATTCTGATCTTAGAGGAATTTTATGTCGTAAAAGCGAAACCTTTAATATTACTTCAGAGACAGTTGTATCGTGTTCTCGAGGTATTTCTTGGAAACTTAGGTACCTATTTATCTTGGTAAATATTTTGATAGCAGTCAAAGAGATTTGAATCTTAACTAATTATGTTTAGAAGCTAATTTTGAAGAAGAACACAATCTTAATATGTGATCTTTGTAATATTATGTGTAGTTAATTTGCTGTATGTTTATACAAATACTTATTTAGGTAATATGTTAAGATTAATGTCGTAAAATGTAAGATGTAATCTTCTTACATAGGTACAAACCTTTTTAATTATTTATAAGCCATAACCCGAAGATGTAAGCAGAGATTCTAGGTATTTCGAACTTAATTTTACTTTACAAAATGACTTGTATTTTCGAACTTATCGGCATCAATCTCCCGACAATTCGAAGTTGCAGAGAGAAAGGGGCAGAAAAATCTTTATACATATGTACCTGCAGATATACATATACCATAACCGACATTTTGAGGCGAATACAAATTTCGGATCATTTGATATTTCGAACATTCAGTAATTCGAAATATTTGAAGAGCCCTCCAGTATCGAGAGTCGATTGTAATTTTTTTTATAGCGTTATGCCTTTAGGTAATCCCGGAAGGGGTAGGCAGAGGTGCACATTATGGCACATAATGCAATTGTACACCCACATTTCACAATTTATGTTGTAAATCCCTTGTAATACTAATAATAAGTCGATTGTAATTAAAAAAGGCTTATTAATATTTTAATTCTCTTTCATATTTTTACAGTTCATAAAACACAATATAAAGAGCGCTCACGTGAAGTCATGTTACGTGCAATCAATTTCCGTTCCCCGATTGATTTACAATGGCCACAGATTACATCGACAGGGCAGTTTAAGGCTTTCATATTTTTACGTGGATATGACGTTGCATGACCATAATATAACATCTCGTTTATATTTATATAAGTACATATTCTGTTACAGTACTATACGTTATGTAGTAATCTAATAAGGAGTGAGCCATTCAGACCACCACAGATGGGGCCCATTAGGGCTGATGCTTGATCCGGAGCTGCAGACTACCTAGCGGGTTTACCGGGGCTCCGACTCAGAAAGCAGGAGTAGGAACGGGGTGGTTTTTAGTCAGCAAGAGTCTGACGCTCCCTCTCGCCTTACCCAAGGCGAGAGAAGTCATTGGATGATTTTCCCCCCTGAAAAAAAAGCTATTCTGGGTCTCCGGTAACCTCACTCACACAACGATTCAATACAAGCGTTGTTTTAAGTTGATTTTCTTTGAGGCCCTGGTATCACTACACTACAGTCGAGCAAGCCCGTGCCTAAGCATGAGTTGACTTGGGTCATGGGTTTTCTTACCACGGGAACGCAGGCAAAGTCATAGACAAAAGCTAGTAAATAATATTTATCTTCATCTGCTAAATAATACTTGTGTATACAAACTTAAAAACAAAACAGAATTAATTTTCCGTGAGCTTAAACCGTGTAGCGCAAACTGTGGATACAAAGTCTTGGTAGAAACGTATTTGGTTTGCAGCAGCTTATTGTCATTAACGAGGTTTAAGGTATTTTACTTACCGTCCTATAATATATGTGTTGTTCATTTTTAACCTAATTGTTACACTTTCTTTGATTATTTGGTTTTTTTGTTTAAGTCTTTAACTGCCAATAGAAAACTGTTGAAGGCAAATCTTTCCCTAACGTCGGCCACTGGTGACCACCACGGCGTTCAATGTGTTAAATTATGATTTTAGTATAATAATGTTCGCATGTCAGATGGTAGAATGTACAAGGAACCAAATACGAGTTATTTTATTTTATTTATTTGGCTCACCAACAATTATTTACACGATAGAAATATAAAGTACATTCATTATAAAACTATATATTATGTCCTTATCTAAATCCTACATCCAATGCAATTATATGTATATTATAAATTATTTTTATTCTATTTTTTTAGTATTGTGATGTTATGTTCACTTAAAAGAATATCCAACAATATTTTTAACATTTAAATAATAACGCTAATTTTAAATAAACATTAATTACTCTTCCGTTATTTATTACAATACAAATTATTATTTACCGAATTATTAAGGTAATTATAATCCAATAATTAGCGTGTGTAATAGATTAGCATAATAATTGTTACAATTATAATATTGTTAATTTGAAAATACGTATATGTTAATCTGAATCTGAATTACATATTGTTTATTTAAACGTAATATAATTAACTTTAATCTGGTAAATTGAATTACACGTGCCAACTTGTAAAAGGACATAAAACATCCTCTACAAAACATGGTTTCAAATCATCTCCAAGATTGGCAGATGGATTGGAGATAGCAGTTTCAGTATGTTTTTTTAAGGGATATATCGGCAATCGAGCCAAAGGATTACCTGATGGTAAACGATCATCGCCGCCCATGGATACCCGCAACATTGGAGTCAGGGGTGCGTTGCCGGTCATTTAAAATGGAATACACCCTTTTCTTGAAGGTTTTAAGGTCGTATCAGTTCGAAAATACCATCGAGGACAGCTCATTCCACCGTTTCGCTGTGCGAGATAGAAAGTGCCTTCAGGTTAGATAGTGCTACATGGCATATTTGATATTGTCTCTGCTTTGTAACGTCAAAATTAGTTAATTTCTACATCTCTTCTCTACTTCGGCAGCACAACAAATCTTAACTGAATGTTATATTACAAAGTACAATTTCACTCAAATACAACCAGAGTAGAGCGTATAAAACCATTTTGATATTCTGTTCTGTTTCCATTTTGGGTCTAGCAAAGCTAATTACATATGGAAAGGACATTAACAGTTCGCTGATTTTCAGTACAAATAGAGCAACACAAATGTTTGGTCGATGTTATTTGGCCGTCCAATGACAGCTTTCCTCGGAAGTAATTAAGGCATCAAAATTAGTAATAAGCGTAATTACTGGTAGTCCGGCCTCAGTGCCTCGGTTCAGAACCTAAATTCGATATTAAGTTAGTTACCTTTGCTAGATATTATTGTGATAGTATAATTGGAATAATGTGTTCGGTAGTTTTATTGCGTCTCTACAGATAGACTGACAAAAATGTAGATTGTCGTAGTGGCTATAATAGGGTAGATGATTATTTTATTTATTTTAATCTCTATCATGTAAAATATTTTAAAATATTAGACACGTATTTTTACGGAAGCAAATACTTTCAAAGATATATCGATTTAAATTATCGTATCACGTCACTTCTAGGTATATTTTAGCCATAGAAATGACGTATTACTTAATTTTTGTACGTATTACTTTAAATTATATGTTTTTCTTTTTCTAACTTCTGGTTTTCTTTTAACGTGTCCTTTTTGCTATGAAAATATTGACTAGCTATACTATGTATACGTATCTAATTATTTTACGTACCTACTTATAGTTTTTTTTTATTTGAAAAAGGAAAAACAATACCCTTACAAACAGTAAATTTCATTTCTCATTTTTAAACTAAACACAAAATCACTGCAACAACACAATCTCACTAAGTAATTTACAACCCTCCAACCAACAAGCAGATACTCCAAAAACCGACTCCGACCAAACAAAGAAAAATAAATACTTTAAATTGAAAAGGAAAAACTGTCTCAAATTTAATCACTTTCTCCGTAAAAAGTAAACGGTAGTATCGCGGGCCTGGGCCATAACTTGGCTACCCTTGTCACCGGTCAGTTAATATTTAAAGGTCCGCGATACGATGTAAATCTTACTTATACCCTCGTCTGAGCCTGATTACTTACTAACAGTCCTGTTTTGATATACGCTACAGTTCTCTGTTGATAGTTTTTTTTTTGTCCCATGTATGTTTTACGGGTTGAATAAGATTTAATGTTTTGTTAGAGATGGTTGTTTTTTTTTTGGTAATATTTATTTTGTGACTTGTTGTTGGTTATGTTTGAATAAGATGGACTATTTAAGTATTTTAAACACACATAATTCGAGTGTCCATTATTATTTGTGAAGAGTCTAATTAAGTAAAGATCGTCATGAATTACTATTTCTTAAAATAGCTTGCAGAAATAAAAACTGGGCTATATATTATAACAGAACACGATAAAATCATACCAATTTTAACCCAGAATTGCGGACTACCTAGCGGGTTACCGGGCCTCTGGCTCAAAAAGCAGGAGTAGGATCGGGGTGGTTTATATTCAGTAAAAATCTGACACTCCCTTCCGCCTCGCCCAAGGCGTTGTGACGAAGAAGTCATTGGATGATTTTCCACCCTCAAAAAGAAAATAAGGCAATTTTAATGTGGCACAAGAACAAGACATCCACTTGTGAATATAGGCCTCCCAAGACTGCCTTCAAGATGGACCTATTAGAAGTGACCTTTTTTTTTTTTTTTTTTGGTGACGGGGGGAAACCTTCAAAAGGCGCCTAGCTTTTTTGGGGATAAAAGGCTAGGGAGTGTGGGATTTTTACCTCACTAAAACCACCCCGGTGGCCACCCTCAACACCTGTAAGGGGCACCGGGTCCTCTCAATAGACCTGCTCCGGAACCCCACGGTGCAACGCCTGTTACGGCACTTCCCTAGGGAGACGTGTGTCTCCCATGAGCCTTGCTGTGCAAGTTGCACGGCAGCACGTGACCACTGTGCCACCGTCTTCCCTGAGGTCACTGGGTGGGCGCCTAGAGTCCCCACTCTATGCGCCCGTGGCCCAGTAGGGCAAAGGACCGCCTCCTCGACGCCTTCTACGAACAGGATCGGCCCTCTCGCGATCCCGCTCAGCAGCCTCCTTTTGGGACATTACAGTCTCACAAAAGGAAGCCACTTCCCTCCAATTTTCTGTCTCTGCCAACATAGCCTTAACTACTGCTGACAGAGACAAATCTCGCCCGATCCTGGCGACCAGGACCCGCCGCTCAGAGTCCCACGCTGGGCACTCCTCGAGCGTGTGCTGTGCGGAATCCAGGTCACCTCCGCAGTGGTGACAATTTGTCGTGGCCTCTCGCCCAATCCTGTTCAGGTACTCACCGAAGCAACCATGTCCGGTGAGCACCTGAGTGAGCCTGAAGGAGACGCGCTCCTCTCTCTTCAGCCAGGCTTCGAAGTGCGGCAAAATGGCTTCGACAACGCGCTTGCGTGAGTACTCCGGCTGTTCAAGCCGCTCACGCCACCGCTCGAGCGCGTGTCGCCTTTCTTGCCGCCTCAGCCTTACGAACGCCACTCCTGGCACCCTACCGCCATTTCGGCGGACAGTGTGGATTTGGTCATACACCTTCGCGTCCATATCCGCCAGGATGTCCAACGGCGGAAAGCGAGCCAGGAGAGTTGCCGCCTCAAAGGACACCGTTCGGTATCCTCGTGCGATACGGATGGCTATTTTCCGCTGCAAGCGATAAATTTTCGTCCTACAGCGTCGGACGCCTGACAGTCGAGCTGACCAAACAGGCGCCCCGTAAAGAACCATCGATCGCACGACACCCGCGTAGAGGCGGCGAACTTCTTCTCGAGGTCCCCCAATGTTAGGCAGCAGTCTGTGCAGAGCACCCACTGCCTTCTCGACTCGGGGGACCAGGCGTTCGAAATGCTCTTCGAAGCCCCACCGACCATCCAAGGTTAGGCCTAGATACTTTATGTATCGCCCAACCTGGACATGCGCATCTCCAACGTTGACTGACGAACTGGGTGGCTCCCTGGTCTTCGGGAGCTTATGGAACCATAGAGCCTCAGTTTTATGAGGCGCTATTTCCAAACCCAGTCCGCGAATAGAAGCCACGACTTTTGCCACCCCGAGCTCTGAAAGCCGGATAGTGTCCTCAAAGTTAGACCCACTAGCCATGACCAGTGTGTCATCTGCATAGCAAATGACATAGACATCATCAGGAAGTTCCACGCGCAGGACCGCATCATAAGCGAGGTTCCACAATAAAGGACCCAGCACAGATCCCTGTGGAACCCCACACGTAATCCCCCTCCGCTGAACGCTACCGCCCCGGCCCACATAGCGAATGTGCCGGTCGCATAGGTAGGCCCCGATGATGTTTTGCAAATAGGGAGGAATTCTGTGATAAACAAGAGCCTCCCTGATCGCCTTCCAAGGTAGGGAATTAAAAGCGTTAACGATATCTAGGCTTATCGCCAACGCAACCCTACCCTGGGACACTGCCTGATCCGACAGCGAGCGGACGCGCAGTATCGCATCTATTGTGGAACGCTGCTGCCGGAAACCATACTGGTTGTCAGACAGGTCGGGACCAACTCGCGACAGGTGCCCGACGAGCCTTTCAGCGATTACTCTTTCAAAGAGCTTGGAAATCTCGTCGAGCAGGCATATGGGACGGTATGCAGAGGGTGAATCCGCGGGCCTGCCTTGCTTCTTCAGGAGGACTAATCCGGCTTCCTTCCAACGGGCGGGGAACACGCCTGACTCAAGACAGCTGTTGAACAACCGCCTCAAACGGTCCCCCAGAGCATCTACAGCCAACACCCACACGCGGCCATGAACACCATCCGGGCCAGGCGCAGTGTTTCGAGCACTTAGTCGACGCACGGCTCGGTCTAACTCCCTTTCTGTAACTATTAGAAGTGACCTGTATCCACCGGTTCAATGGTCTTCATTAATTTATACCAAAATGCTATAAAAACTTACTTTCCATAAATAATACCAAAAGCACCAAAATTGTTTCAGCATAATGCATAAGTTGTTCGTATGTATACCTCTTTACATATATGTATACTTAATGTTTATGTATGTATGTGCTGATACCATAAAAAATGTATTGCCATAAGTATTATGGAAGTTATTAAAAGTTGTGTTTTTATGGTTTCAGTACTGCTAATTTGATATATGCTCGTCATATATCGTGGAACCGATTTTACTTATTATATGTACATATATATGGTTGTATTTTCTTCGAAATAAGTATTTCTGGGAACCAAGTCGTTCTGCTTAAACAACTTTTATGTTTTCAAATAAATGAAATTTGTTTAAGTAATTACTAAAGCTACCGACTTTTGGTCTTGAGTTCGAATCAGATTTCTGAATACATATTCTGGAATGTACCTATATCACCACAAATGGGGCCCTAGAGCTGATGCCTAATCCGGAGCTGCGGACTACTTAGCGACCGGGGCTCCAGCTCGACAAGCAGAAGTAGGAACGAGGTGATTTTTAACCAGTAAGAGTCTGACAGTCCTTACCGCCTCGCCCAAGGAGAGAGAAGACATTGGATGATTTTATCGCTCAAAAAAAAAAATATACCTATATCAATAAATACGTATAGAAAACAAAATGAAAATTGGTTACATCTCTGCTTACCCCTTCGGAGAATAAAATACGTGATTTTATACAGCATAGTGACGATATAAGCTCACACATTCTCATATGTTTTATTAATTTACTCATACAACACATCTATCAATCAAAATTAAATCAATCTTACAAAGCTTAAGCCTCGAATGTGATTTAAATACAATGGACTTAAGGTTCAAAGTTGATTGAATGAATATTCAGTTTTAATAAATGTTACTTAAGTCTTTATTTAGTTTAACTGTAATATTAAATAGAAACAACCTTTAACTGTCAGATCTAGAACTGTCTCTAATAACCTATGAATAATATTAATAAAATCAAAAACTATAACGGTATAAAATAGATAAATTATAATATTTAAAACTGAGAAATTAAACGGTGCATTTCTGCCAGAGATGTGCTATACTACGTTGCTGTGGATGAGTTTAGCTTCCACCAATCATATTAATTGGTACACATAGCTTAGCTCTGGTGGAAATTGACTCAGCTAAACTATGTAGACAACCATATTATTTAATGCTGTGTAATCAGTATATTTGTTATTTTTCTGCGAAAAATTTACTGATTGTAGGTATATTGATGGAATATGCAATAGAGAGATAGATTGCAGTCTGCACTACTTTATATTCTCATATCATGGGCAAATCCCCGTTACACAAGCTAGTGGTATTATATGACAGTGCTAATTATCTTCTAACATCAGACTTGAATATCTATTTGCAGTTTTAATTTATTTCGAGGCTCCCTTAGAAACCGCAAGCAAAAGTTTCTAATTTAATATATTATAGTTAGAATTTCATTCAAAGTATAATCCTTGTTTGATGAATTTACATATATATTACGCATGTAAATAAAGTTTAATGTTTCTAAATTTAATTTAGGCATTTATGAAGAACTTTTCGAAAGACCTAGTTTCCAAAAGTTTCTATGACGTCACAATGGTTTGATGCAGTAACCTTAGTATGAGTTTGCCTTACGTTAAGAGTAATCGAAACTAGAGTGCGTTCAGCGCTCTGATTGGTCGGCTCGAATAAACCAACAAATCAGCTCGCCGAATGCACATTTGTTTCTGTTACGTTAAACGTAAAGCAAACTTGTACTGTAAACTATAAATAAGTGTCAGTCATAACTGAAAACTTATTTTATTAGTTAAGATATACTCATTTTACTTTTAATAGAAAGGAGCATCTATAATACAAAAATGAATCACTAAATGTGTTGCTAAGCGCAAATCTCGAGAACAGCCGAACCGATTTCATATTTATTTTATATTATGTTATTGTTGGGCGAAGGTTCTTAAGTAAACTAGGCGAAATCAAATTCGTCGGGTCTAGTTTCTTAAATTTAATTTTCAAAATGCCATAGAATCTTTTGTCCTGAGTTATCAAAAAATAAAATGATTTAGATATAATAATAGTATACTTTTATCACTAGTTTTATTTATAAATCTTTACTTGTATTTCAGCTAACTCAGCAGGAGATATTTAAGTGTCTAGTCTGAAATTGGTTTTCGAAAAATTGTTTGTCAAGATAAAACTAATATTATCAATCCTAAAAAATGTAGGTCGCGGGCAGTGTCACGTAGCAAAACATCTTTTGGGATCAGATTCAGAAATTCGATTATTCAAGCTTGTCTGGATCCAAATATTATAGATGACATACAGCATGTTTGTAATATTGTTTTGTAAGTAGATGTTACTAAAATTCACTTATCTTTTAACTGACAAGTATTATTAGTTTTATAAAGTACTCAAAATCCGTTAAGAGCTAAATAAATATCTTTTTTTTTTTAAATAAATATCTAGACGTTAATGGATTTTTCAACTACATAATTATTATCGACAGGCAGATAAAAAATGTCTTTTTGTTTTGTTTTTTTTTTTACGAAGACCGTAGTGGTATTATAATTTTAGTGATATTATTATATAATTTAATTCTAACAATAATAAGTACCATTTTTGCGCTACTAGCTTTTTGAGGAAAGAAGACTATGGAGTGTGGCATTTTACCTCACTAAAACCACCCCGGTGGCTACCCTCAACACCTATATGGGGGCACTGAGTCTTCTTAGTAGACCTCCTCTGGAGTCCCCACAGTGCAATGTCTGTTACATCCCTAGGGAGCCTCGCTGTGCAAGTTCCGCGGCAGCACTTGACCACTATGTTACCATCATCCTTGAGGCCGCTGGATGGTTCTAAACTTAGAGTCGTCGCTCTATGCACCCAACAGTAGTAAGTACCTACATATTTGTCACTCTTTTATCTACATTTTTATTCAAAGTACATACAGTTACTTTATACTTGCACAGACTACAAATAAATACTTTATCATAGCTTAGAATACAGTTGAAAATGCCATTACCATGTAACTTTCTATCGAAACGTCCAGAATCATCCTGTGAAGATGGACGGTATAAAACACCCGACCACTTGTTGGGTCCTCATCTTAGGCTCTAACTCGATGAAGGTAGGAGATTGGAGTCTGATTCAATCGTCGAGCAGACACAATAAGACGGTGGATTCAAGTTTTTTTTACTGATTTCGCCTTAAGAAAGGTTATATCTATTGGATTTTGCGGTCGAGTGCACGTAGCGTTTAAAGGAAAAGTGTTGGGAATTAAGTAATACTGGTTGTCTTTAAGGGTCACATTTGTCTGTCTTTATATCTCATGACATCTGTCACAATCTGCCTTAGTAATTCTATGTTGGTTTCCCTAAGCTGTATATTCTTTAAAGTACCAAAATGTGTTTAATATCTCACCAGATATAAATAAAATAGGCAACTCAATTCGACATGTTTAAAGATTATTTCCAACGAACTAAAGTGCGAACCTCCTTTTTTTAGGTCGAGTTAAAAAACTTAAACCTTTCTCCTAAGTCTGAAAAATACTATGTTGAAAACTGTATCAAAATCGCTTCAGCCAAATGCGATATAATCGCGCACAAACGCGTACATACATATAGGTCAAACAGACAACCTCTTTTTGTTTGAAGTCGGTAAAAAATAAAAATTGTTCAATGCCTTTTGTTAGTAACTTCTAAAGCTTCGTAATTAAGAATTTCTCTCAGTTACCTCTCTTCTGATTTACGACTTGAATTATGGGGAATAAAAAAAAAACTCGAAAAAAAGAGGAAAAGACCAAATTATTTCGCTGTTCAGTTAATTTAAAAAGGCCCTCTTATCACTTAGCCCTTTTGAAGAATAATTTGAATTCGCACTAACTTTTTTTAGCCCTTAGGCGTTGCGAATGGCCCCTTAATTTAGATGGATAGGAAGGGTATATTGAGATGGGGAATTTGAATTTATATTGTTTTTTAAACATTCTAATATTGGGTAGGTACACACCTTTGTTTACTCAGTTGAAGTTAACAGCATTACAATCTTTGTGATTGAATATTGTCTCAAAAAAATTAATTATGATGTTTTACTAAACATTCCGTTCAATAATAGAAAAAAATATATTTTATACTTTTTTAAACATCACGCCACACTAGGATTTTTTCTTCTGTCGTGGGTTCGTTTACAAACATATAGTTTCACAAGCACATGATACGCGCCAGCCGTGCAGTTGAATTTGAGGGGGAAAAATCATCCAATGACTTCCCCTGCTTTGGGTAAGGCGAGAGGGAGTGTCAGACTCTTACTGACTAAAAACCACCCCGTTCCTTCTCCTGCTTTGAGCCGGAGCCCCGGTAACCTTTTACGTTGTCCGCAGCTCCGGATCGGGCATTAGCCCTACTGGGCCCCACCGTCTACCTAACGTGTCAAATTACTTCACTAATCTAAACACTATTCCCTAAATATCCACCAATAAGGTTAATACTAAACCCGCCATGCCAATTCTCCCCACGTCATCATAACACCATTTGCACGGGAGATAAACACCAAAAGCTATACATTAAAAGGTGTCCGGTATAATGAACATCTGTCAAACGGCTGTCAATGGGCCGATATCGCAATGGCAGCACACGTTTGCACTCAATCATTATAGTTCTGTTGGCAATTTGACGTGACCGGTCTTGGGGCGTGACGTCATCACACGTCTTGTGTCTCTAGAGTTATTTATGGAATATGGAGTCCGATTCATTGTGTAGTGTTTTCGTTTTATTGATGTCTTTTAGTTTTAGGTTTCTGAAGTATGTAGGTGTTGTTGAAAGTTTTTAAATTGCATTTGTACCTACCTAACCTCACCTTGTCTGTGTGCAATCACACTTTATTATGACAAATTATGTATAGTAAAAAAACGACTAGGGTAGGTGACATATCTAACGACATTTTTTTTTTCAATAATATACAGGGTGTCCCTGAAGTCGACGTCCAACAGGCACCAGATGATCGGCAAGATTCCAAATGTTATCAGAAAAATATAAAAAAATTCTAAGTCTTACAGTTTTTAAATTACAGTGACTTTTGTGTTATCCACGAAAAAGTGTGCCACCCTGTGCCAGTCTTTTGACTCTTGTTGCTACAAATCTTAATTTTTTCGTCTGCAGTCTTCATTACATTATCCTGAATAGTGCTCCAGTAATATGGAATCATAAATTCTTAGCCAACTGCTTTAGATGGGAAAACATTGTTAGTTTTAGAGGAACCAAATACTCTGAATAAATTTTTCACCTTACTTTAAGTGACTGTACTGAATAAATTATGTATGGCGCTAGTAGTGGCAAATTTCACCAAAGTTGGCGCATTTAATAAGGATTCTAAAATGGTATAGCACTTTGCACATTATTTCTTAAATTCGACACAAAAAAAAGATTTTTCAACGAAACTCCGTTTCGATGAATTTATTTGAACTTACTAAAAATTCTTCTAGTGTACTCAAATCATACGTTATAACCTCGTATGCACTAGACAATACTTTGCATGCTATATGTCATTATCATGTTGAAAGTCAGCGAGGATCTCTTGTCAAACAACATTGTCTGTTTACCCGTGATTTCATAAACGTTTACCCGTGATTTCTTTATAACAGTTGGAACCTTGCTGATCATCTAGTGCCGGTTGGACGTCGATTTCAGGGACACCCTGTATAAGACGCGTCGTTCACACGATTAGCACAGTCGAGGTGTAGTAGATGTACGCCACAACAAGATTGTCTTTACAAATTAATGGCAGTGCCCTCATATACAAGATTTGCGCGGGTTAGGTGCAAGCGTAGTTGACAATTCTTTTGCCATTTTTTACGTAAAATATGAAGGAAGCATAGCCGCCTTCGCTTCAACTCTATGCAGAGACTTATCCTCACCCGCACTGTGAAAATACAAAATGTATTCTCTCTATCGAATCCTAAATGCCAATTACGTTTCTAATCCTCAAATAGAATATGATTTAATTACATAACCTCACAGAAAAACAAAACACAATAATGCCCCTTCATTGGGGACCAAACTTATTGGTTGCCCACATAAACATGTTACATGTAATTAGCCAATGCAAATATTTGTTCAAACGTTGGGCGGTTAATACCACCATAGTTTGAATACCTACATACATTTATTTCTGTTTGTTACACAACTGGTGTAATTATAGGACACGACTTTATATGAAGTAGTTACCAGTTTGGGATAGCATAGAGTACCTAGTTTTCAACTGGTTAAGCTTAATTCGAAATTTCAATAACGATACTTTTTTTGTGAATGTGTGTGAGGTCTTGTGTTCGTCCAATAAGTAATGTCCAAAATGTCTAATACCATTGGACGTAATTATTTTTTATTTGCTCCTTATTCAAGTGAATAGTTTTAAAAGATTAAGTTTTAGAATGCTATGCTACGAAGAGATGTAATAGCTAAGCTGTAAAACTATGTGACCGTTTCCACTAATACCAAGCTATGTAGCTGTTCGAGCACACATCCATATATAATCAGAAAAAAAAGTGATGTTCTTGTTTCTTTTCCTCTGAACCGAAGTGAATATATGAAGTCAAAATAATAATAATTAATATTTATGATGTAAACCAATAAAATAAATTCCATTTTCACCAAAAACTTCACCATTCCCATCAACTGCTTATTCATTAAAATACGATAACAATTTCGATATTATTTCCACAAAATATAATTATACGGAAGGAAATGTCGGTATTACGCAGAAAATAATTAAAATAAACGCCACAAACTTTAAAATTAAAACAAAACAAGCAAATAAATGGGCATAATTCTCCAAATGAACCACCTACCGACCGACGACCGAACAATTCATTGTACGCCAAAAATAAAATCACTTTATGCCTACACACTGACGGCAAAGAGTAAAAACAGAATCGACACATTGAAAATGGTAAAAAAATTATAGAAATGTATGATCATGTAAGACCATGTAAGTATAAGTTTAGTATAAGAATATAAAACTGTTGTTATGATTTAATGTTCATAAATACAATTCTTAACTAAACAAACTTTAAAGAAAATATTCATAGAAAAATAAAACAAAAATTGCTTCCTCGAAAACCCTAAACCGACAAACTCTTTCATGATTGAAACACAAACACAAAAAAAAAACAAAGAAGCATTTAATACAGAAACCAAAAAAGAAAATATAACCATGAGGCGTCTCATCAAAAATCAAGACAATCCCCCAGCTTTGTTTTTTAATCCGCGAATTTAGTACATTTATTTAGCATCCCAAGAGAAATAGTCTTGGAGATAACTGGAGAATCCCTTCAGCAATTTACAAGATTAGTTGTATTATGTACGTGAAGACAGACTGAGGCCAAGTAGCTCTGTTTTTTGTTCTATAAATCAAATAGATTGCTCTGTTGAATCTAAAATAAACTGGGATTTTGTACCCATTGGTGGCCTTTATTTTTAGCTGCTTTCAATATTTTTGGTGTGATCAGATTTTGCTATATTGGTAGAATGTTCTGGGGTTATTATTGAGTTTTACATGGTTGGTTGCAACACTTAAATTAATAATTTTTGTAAAAAAAAATACGTTAAAAAATAACCGAGATGTTAATTTAAATTTCATTCATTTTCAGTGGGGCTGATGTCCGATCCGGAGCTGCGGACAATGTAACAGGTTACCGGGGCTCCGGCTTAAAGCAAAAGACGGAACGAGGTAGTTTTTTCAGTAAGATTCTGACACTAAGGGGTAAAAGGCATTTGATGATTTTGCCCCCTCAAAAAAAAATTGTTCAGTAACATTAAATGAATATTATTGATGTATTCAAAGTCACTCCTACATTTATCAAACGACATAACTTACTCAAGGAAATGACTTACATTTTCATACCATGCCCTTAAAGGTACCTTTACCTTAAAAGGCCGTTCAAAGCGAAAAAGGAAACCCCATATTTAATTTGATTAAAACGACGAACGAATAGCTGACGCTATATTTCATTTCTTTAACTCACATTTAAATTAGCTTAGAAGATTCTCGAATTTCTTCCCGAAATCTGAATGGAAACGTTCCTCAAAAAATGGGTGATATTTTTATACTTTTCAAGGTACAACTTTGTAGGGTGTGAAGTAGACTTTGAATTTAAAAAAGTAAAACTAGCACTACTTTTATAGGTACTTAGTATTCGTGGTGTGATACCGCAGAAGCTGCTTGACCAACTTTGACAATTTTTATACTTGGCACGCGGATAGAATAGTGGTCGTTGAGCGGATAATAATATTATAAAATTGTAAAAATCTCTCGCACTTCGCAGTCGTTTTAGAAATGCTTAGTGTTGCGTTTCTTGGTTTTCTATGTTCTATAATGCATTTGATATTTATACATTGTGATACATGGGGAGAATTTTTCACATTGAAAATCGGCCAATAATTTTTCGCTTAGGTACTCTTTTAACCCCTTAACAGCTCTTAACAATTTTGCCTGTATTAAAATGAAGAAATCGATTTGGATGGGCAGCGTTCGAGAATTAATATGAAGCCTTCTCATAAAAAATGGCCCAGTGTCTGAAGACCAGGATGTGCAACCAGTGTGTGTTGCCAGTGATGACTTACGGTACCGAGACTTTGCGTGAAATAATCCGAAATATATAAATTTGCCAAAGAACAAGAGCTATAGACATACCTCTCAAAATATGCAGGCTGAAGTGGCAATGGGCTGGCCATGTCGGTTGAAGAACTGATGGTCGCTGGGCCAGGAATGTGATCGAGTGGCGACCGCGGACTAGAAGACGTAACGTGGGTAAAACTAATCGATTGACCAATGATCGATATCGTCAGAGTTGCGAAAAGCCAGTGGAAGCAGGTGGTGGTTTGTCCTTCTACGAGGACGAATAAGGGGGCTTGCCTTTATTCAACAGTGGATGTGTTCTGACTGTTGATGATGAAGAAAATAATGTAGTTCATATCAATAATTCTAAACAAGAATGTTTAAACCGTCCAAACATGTAGCAAATAATAATTTCATGTTCAAAGCAGTGCCCGATCTGTTAAACAAATGATTTATTTATTCATTGTCCCCGCTCGCCCGCCCGATTTATAGTCCAGTTTCGATTTAATTAAATTCAATTAGTAGATACAAATCAAACAGACCACTTTGTGTGCATATCATTCAATGATACTATAAACTTTATTTTAAATAAATTGTACATTTCTGGTCCTCTTTTGTATTGAAATGACAGAGAATTAGTTCAAGTTAATTTATATTGAAGCTCAATAGCGGAGAAGTGCAATTTATTTTTTGTAATTACTTTTTGAGTTAAGATTTGGTTCTTGATACTTATTGGTGTGGTAAAATTGTCGTTCTGATTCAAAACACTTGTAATTTTCAGGTGTAAGAACAAGTATATTCTAAATGCACTTTTGACTGCACGGTTGCAGCGATGGCTAGGCAACCAGCTGCCGCGTAATGTGTAGCGGGTTAGATTCTTGCAAGAGGCAACTCTTTGTGTGATCCATAAATTGTTGTTTCGGGTCTGGGTGTAATGTGCATGTGAACTTGTATGCTAAATGCACCCGCGACACAGGAAAAAATCCTATTGTGGTAAAACGAATAAAAAAAAAAAAACTTTGACCCGTAAAATTTAAAGCAACTAAACTAGCTGAAGTCGCTAGTCTTAGAAAAAAACCTAATCTAAACATTAATGAATTCATCCACATGCATTGCTGATATTGGAAAACGTTCCAACATCATAAAATGCTTCTAGGAAGCATTACCATGTTCTATGACATACTATCTGAACCCTTAGTACGAGTTTTCTTTACGTTTTACGTTGATTGGTTGGTTCTTTTGAGCCGGCTAGTCCGAGTACCGAATGCGTTCTCATTTCATTTTTATTCAACGTAAAGCAAACTTGTACTAAGGGTACTGATCACATGAACTATTAAAGAAAATACTACTAAAAAAACTAGACTAAAGAAAGAATAAATGATACCTTTTTATCTATCCCAAAATCAATATAAAAATATTTTTTTATCTTCTTCTGTACTCAAACAGAGTTCTTACGTTTTAAATGTTAATTTTGTAGGCCACATCGGATCGTCTGGAGGTCGCCTGTCAAATCATAACATATGTCTAGAACACTCGACTTAATCTCACAAAGATAATTTAATACAATGAGTGAAAAAATACTGAAAATTTTAAAGAGTTTTTCTAAAATATTTCCAACAGAAAATTATGTTTTATGTAATAGGGGCAAATTGGAGATGGTGGTAAGGAGTGATACCATGGCTTCACAGAAAACTGAGGTGAAACAATGCTTGCGTTGTGTTTCGTTACCCCTTTCCCAATCTCCCCGATTCCCCAACAACCCTTAAATTCCTAACCCCGAAAAGACCGGCAACGCATTTGTAACGCCTCTGGTGTTTCGGGTGTCTATGAGCAGTGGCGATTGCTTTCCATCAGGTGATCCGTCTGCTCGTTTACCGGCCTATACCATAAAAAAAACTCTTAAATACAACCTAGATCGATAGTAATGATCTACACGCACTAGTTTTATTGATCAATTTCATAGCTTTAGTATACACCAATCTAATGCAAATATTCTATGCACACATGGTACTATCCAAGACATAAAATTTCTTCCAAACGGAATGAGGATATAAATATCAAAAACTTGTTAAGTGCGAATTGGAATAATAAACGAGAGGTTCCATAAAACTAAAAATAAGATACGTCTTCACTATATGACTTTCTAAATTTGCAATCTTCAAATGCATAAATAGTATGTAGTTTTATTGATCGAGTACCCGAAAACACAACCGACCTGCCAAGTCCTGGAATATTCTGAAATCTAAAATACTAGATACAGAGTAGGATAGCCATGCTAAGTGTGGCAGAGCCATGTTTCGGCACGATTGCTCTCCGACCGGAATGATATCACGACCTCACAGAAAACTGACGTGAAACAAAGCTTGCGTTGTGTGACTGATGTTAACGGAGGCCCAATTACCCTTTTCCCAAGCCCCGATCCACCAACAACCCTGAAATTCCTAACCCCAAAAATGCTGACAACGCACTTATAACGCCTTTGCTATTGCATGCACTAACAGTGTTTCCATGTATCCATAGGCGGTGGCGATTGCTTAACATCAGGTGATCCGGCAGCTCGTTTACTGGCTAATACCATAAAAAAGCAGATTCTAGATTAATTTTATACCCAGAATCTTCCAACAAACGAAATCTTATGAATTAATCCATAAACTAATGCACTTTCAGTAGTTTCATACGATAGCGGTTTGACATAACTCTATATGTAGGTTACGGAACCCCAAAAACTCACTCGTCAATATTTTACGACGACATCACACTTGAATCCAACAGAAGAAATATCCTATCAAACATCTACTATAAAATTCATATTATTATGAAGAAAGCACATTTTTATTCCATCAGAAATCAACATAAAGTAAACTACAACAATAAGTAAATAGAAGATTCGAGATGGAAATTTAAGGCTTTGTACACACTGTCGACTTGTCGCACAATAACTGTGACTATCGTTGTGTATGTCGTTGGAGGTTTATGTTACAAGCAACTGTTATGACAATCTGACTGCACCTGCTTATTGAAATAAATCAAAATTCAATTGAAGTATGATTGTCAAAGTCAAAGTCAAAATTATTTATTTCAAATACACCGGAAAGGCACTTTTGAACGTCAAATATTACAATATAAAAAAAATGTCAGTCTGTCGGTTAGTCCTTTAGTAAAGCTATTTGCTCGTTCCAAAGCGTGGATTCTTATGGAGAAAAACGAACAAGAAACTCTATAGGTTACTCCATTAGAATAGAGCTACCATGGAGTTTCTTGGTCGTCCTTTTACAGTAAAACTGGACTATAAACTTTTATATATGTAAATTTCGTTTGATTTCAAAAGTGACCTTTATTTAAAAAGTTAAGTTTAAAAAAGGTCAAAGGACCTTGACCGAACATATAAACTAGTACTTAGAATATTGTCGCTCAGATAAGTCTCTTAAGTGCTGCCTCGTTTGCCGAGTGGTTGCAACTGCGACTGCCAGGGAAGGGGTCTCGGGTTCGATTCCCAGGTCGGGCAAAGTATTACTGGGCTTTTTTCGGTTTTTCGAAAATTTCTCAGCACGGAGTCTGGAAATGTGCCCGGTATATGCAATAGGCTCACCACCTATTACATGGGACTTACATCATAAATTGTGAAAAGTCGGTGTACACGTGCCGTGATGTGCACCTCTGCCTACCTCTTCAGGGATTAAAGGCGTGACGATATGTATGTAGATAAGTCTCTTAAGACTTAAGCAATATTTTAGTTGCTGTCGATAAGTCGATAGTGCGTACTGCATATAAAGGCTGGCGACACACTCCCGTTCTGTTTATGCAAATACGTCTCCAAGTAGCAGGTGCTACGCGGAACTCGTGTAAAGCCGACCTACGAATCTGCATAAGTTTGCCGAAACGGAATCGCATTATGATTTTGAATAGTGATTTAGTTGTTACTATTAATTTGAACAGCGGTTTCTTGTTTGTATGAATTATTTAAGCTTTGTTCCCGGTTGAGGGAATGTTTTGTTGTTGAGAGTAATCTGATTACGGTTGTTTGTTTGTGTGAAAAACATTAAAAAGGTTGTTTACTTGAAAATATGTTTATTTTTGATAGGGGAAAATTATCCACTGATTTCTCCCGCGTTGGGCGAGGCGAGATGGAATGTAAGACTAATGACAACAAACAATTATGTTCCTACTCCTGCTTTTCCAGTCGGAGCCCCGGTAACCAACTAGACAGTCTGTAGCTCTGGGTCTGCCCTCCTGAGCCTCATCTGTGGTGGTCTGTTGGTTCTTCGAGGCGCACGCGGAATATGACCCGTACTCACGGGTCTGGTTCTGGTCAGGCGAGCTACCCTTGCTTACCGTCCGTAGACACGCACTTAGGGTGGCCGGAGATTGTCGCGTGATCCCTGATGCCCGAAGTTTCTTCCGCGACAGCTGGGGAAAAAATATGATCAAGCCCAAAAAGGTGATTAAAAATGTACTCACTTTCTAATTTAGCCAGTTATTATTGGTTTCATAGCAATACAGATATGTAAGTATTTAGAATGGTTACCAACCCTCATTGTTCACTAAATAAGTAATAAATAGTTCATTATTATTCGATATTTACGTTACGAATTTCACGTGTCTTCCAAAGTAATTTATGACTATTGTAATCGCCTGTGTAATCCTACGGGTACCTACTATAGGGGTGGGATTAGAAGCTCCCATATGTTACTATATCTTACATAAAGGTCGGTTCGTTGATCGACTAGTCACAAGCGACTGGTGAGCAAAGAGTCACGAACTGGACTCTAGACTGAAAAGCGGAAAATTCATTCACATTGTCGCTACTGTTTTTAAATTATTCAAAACAGAAACCTAATTTATGTGGCTTTTAAAAACGAAAATTTATTTAGCAGGAGTCTGGTAATTTAAATTGTGTTTACCAAATTTTAAATAAATTAGCATACTTACACATTACGTCTTTTTGTGCTCTAAAATAATTGGGAAGAGGTGTAGGTACTAACAGTTTTTTTATTTTACAAAAAACATATTATGCCTCCCTCCCTATTACATAGGACTTATAACACAAATAGTGAAAAGTGAGTGTACATTGTACAGTGGCATTACGTGTTGTCATGTGCATCTCTGCCTACTTGTACTGGGGGATAAAAGGTGTGACGTTGCAAGAAAAAAAATGGTCTAATTGAGATAATTTCACAGACAGACATTATTAAAGTGAACCGTTTATTCTTATTCTAGTGACTATAAAATCACAAATATTATGCTCGCACGTGATAAGTATCGGAGGCAAAATATTTCTTACACTAAATTGCAGATTTAAGGGAGCATACAAATATTTATTTTAAATTCATAAAACTTTCACACTTAAACATTTACAACGAGTCAATCAAGCCTTGCTTGATTAAATAAAGTAAAGTGCTCAGCATAAAAAATGTTAAAGTTAAAATTCATGTTAGAAAACAAAAATATTTTTTCAAATGCGATGATGACTATTTTCTTTCAATTTTAATATAGAGCCGTCATCTTAAATAACACAAAGATACATTGTTATAATTTAGACAATAAAATTTTCTAAAAGCTTTTTAAATTCTCACACAGGTCAATTTATTTTTTTGAAATACCTACCTTCCATTTAGGGGATTAAAAATGGCTGAGTTTCAAAGTAATCTTTGAAGCGGCTTATTTTAATCCAGTAAAATTGAAGTAGTCGATCAAATTCTTTTCAGAATCGTTGGTAATAAATATTGAAGTATAAGAAAAATATTTCAAAAATGTGGGAGAAATAATGACCTACCGTTTTTGTCGTGGTTGTTAATTGGTCACTAGAATTAACTTTAATGTTATATTTTGAGTACATATGTGTAGTTATGTATATAAATGTCGTGGTGGCCCAGAGGATTAAGACGCCCGCTTCTTATGCATGAGGGTTTGAAATCCACCAAAGGCAGATACCAATATGACTTTTGCCGAGTTATATGTACTTTCTAAGCTTTTTTAGACACCATTGACAATGGTGAAGGAACCCATTATGCGGAATTCTGGGACTTATACTTCTTAATAATAATTTTTGTAAGCATAATTTCCCGTTGAGCAAGCGTGGGGTTAATGCTTTAGTTTTTTTCACACGAAAACAGTCCTTTGGTCGGTAGTGGTCATTTATAGGCTGTTGATGATGATGTGTTTTATAGCATCCAAGCAGACGGACCACATAATGGAAAGTAATAAGCGTCGCCACCTACTAGAAGAGTTGCAAGTGCATGTCCGGCTTTTACCAATAAAACAAAAGTGTCGCCTCATGCCAGTCCTGTGAGACCGTAATAGGGTTGAACTAGTCCATTCGTAGTTTACACTCAAATCGTATAATATCATGATGTCAACCAATTATATTTATAAGTAAATCGTTAAAGAAAAATATTTTTATGATATATTTCAGAAATACCATCTACAAACAGAGTAAAACGTTTTTCAATATTTTCAGTTCATGAACCAACTGAAAATGTTTCGCTTTGTAATCGACAAATTCTTTCGACGATATCTTTTAAGTTACTCATTTTCAGCGACTTTAATACTGAAACGAAATTATTTTTCGCGAAATTAAGATTGAAAAAGTTGTACTGAAACTTGTATGATAATGAAAATATCATACAAATGATATTACTGAGAGTAATTCAAAGCTGAAGGTTTAAAAACTTTATTGCTTAAGTTTAAGTTTTATAGAAATGCTCTTTGCTAGAAATACAAAGAGTGAAGAATTGTAAATTGTGTAAAAAGTCAAAGTCATATGAGTATTTCAATATAGTAAAATGAAAATGAACTCGTTAGATAACTTTATTATTAAAATCTACAAAGTTACTCATAAAAATATTCAGTGCTTACTCTAGGTGTGTGTATTTTTTATATGTTTTATCTAGATACCTAGTTTATATTTCTTTATTTTAATGTCACAAACAACATCATGCGCTGGTTTAATGTTTTTATTTTACTAGCTTTAAAATAAAGACCTTTTTTATTTATGTAACTTATGTTTATTTTTTAACTCTATTTAATGAGCCTACCTACTTTTATTATAGTAAAACAACAAAATAGTTTAAGTAAAAATAAAAACCGTTAGCATTTTTCGAAATGGGTCCGTTTTCTTGGCCAGTAGTGCACGGCTCATGTAACAGTGGGCTTAGCTGAGGCCAATTTTCATAAACGCTGCTGTAGACCGTTCTTCCCTTAAATTAAGTCTGTGAAGGCACCTGAACACCAAAGTCTAGCCTTTCTAGGCCTAATTTTAGGAAATTTTATTAAAATACCCCTCGGCTTGTCTTAACGCGTTTTATGAGGCGTTTTGTGGAACATTTTCGTAGCCATTATTTCGTTACTGCGGTCAATAGAAATTTTCTTTCATATTATGTGTGTCGTTTTTTTTTACCCGACTGCCAAGGATGGGTTATGTTTTTCGCGCGTATCTTGTATGTATGAGCCTAATATTCTTTATTACCTCATTTCTTCGAAACGGCTTGATGGATTTCGACAATCAGGGCATATATGAATGATTTTAGTCTAGTTTATTTAATGGGTCCCGACTGTTACACTCAATTATGTTTCGCATAAGATTTTTTGTGTATTGATTATGAAATTATTTAATTTTGTGGTAATAGCATTGCTATCTACACTTTTAGACTAAGCTTGTTTTTTACTTTTCAGTTTTTATTTAAAGTGTTTTTTATGCAGTCGGGTATTTTAATTTTTTTAATTTATTTATTTTTATTAAATTGAGAGATGTTAAAAGATTTTTGATATTATGTTTAAATGTATAGTGTTAAGTGACGTTGAAAGATTTTTGATATGATGGTCGAATGTTAATATAATTGAGAAATAGCACCTTTTAGTCCGATTCTCTGGTGTTTTTTTTTGTATTGTATACATATTTGCAGTTAAAGCAGAGGCATCGAAATTACAACATATTAATTAAAATTTAAATTCTTTTGCGACCCCTTCTAGGAAATAGTAACCAGGGATTTCCATTCATATGTTGTGCGGTTATCCATATTAACAAGCAAATACCGCTGCACATTCCTGAAAAACAGAGAATCCATTCATGAAAATATTTTTCTATCAACTTTATCTCTTTATCCAATAAAATCGCGAACCGGAATGCTGCCATAGACAATACCGGAAAACGAAATCCATACGAAACAAATCCGAATAATTCACATAAACCACTGTATGTAAACCTTTCACATAAGATTTGAATAATTTATTGTTTGTCAAAAGGGAATATGTTTACTAAATGAAAATGTTCTGTCACTAGCTTTGGCCTACGGATTTACTTGAGTTAATAATTTGATTTTGTCCTAATTATTCTGAAGGTAATCTAACACAATATATTTGAATACTGATTTGTAGAATGGCTGTTTTAGCTGCGGATTACCTAGCCAGTCACAAGGGCTCCAGCTCGAAAAGCAGGAGTCGGAACGATGTGGTTTTTAGTCAGTAAGAGTCTACCACTCCTCTTACCTCACCATAGGCGGGAGAAGCCATTGGATGATTTTCCCCCTCAAAAAAGTGTAACTATTTTTAACCGATAGACGGGATAATTAAATCATAGACTAGCTGTCTAAAAATAACCTTATCTCATATTAAATAAAAAAATAAAGATAAAGGTAAACATTTAAATTGTAGACTAAGATTCGTATTCACGTTTTATAAACAGTGTAAAAAAATACTGTTAAACATTTTCAGCTGATAAAGGTATATCTTTATTTTCTTTTATGTATATCGTAAATAGTAAAATTGATATAACAAACAAACAATATTTATTTATATTTACGCAACCCCATGTATGTGTGTATTATGCTTTTATGATTTACCTGTTCGTAGATTTTTTACAACGCAAGGGAGCGCCTGAAACATTCAGGAAAATTAAATTTGCATACCGCTGTAAAGTTCGCTGAGTACGTGAACGGATAAATGTCTTTATTGGACTTCAAGTGAATTAATTTCAGCAATTTTTATTGCAAGCCAATTTTGTAGATGTTATTAATAGCTCAAGGGTCAGGTGACTAATGAGACAAAAGGTATTTTTACCGATAAAAAAAGAGTTTTCTATTTTGATCTGTATGTATCTATGAATGTATGTTTGTGCGCAATTATCTCGCGTTTGGCTTAACTGATTTTGATGTGATTTCAGCATAGTATTTTTCAGACTTAGGAGAAAGTTCTAGGCATATTACCCGACTTAAAAAATCGAGGCGGAAAAGCTAACAGAAGCCGGTTCCCTTGCTTAAAAAAAGGTTAGGTTTGGTACCTGAATGTTATTAGGTCTAAAACTTAGTAGGTTTTCAGTTTTAACTGTTTTCACATTTTCACAAATAAGATTTAAAAGAAATGACTTGAAAATTAATAAAAAGTCGTATGCAAATATCCAATTCTATTATTAACCAAAAATACTTCATCACCAACAAAGAGAACAAAAAGAATTAATTAAAACATTCTCAATCAACTTGAAATAAAAACTAACTTTTCATTTAAATTAGCAAATTAATTAGCAAAAATCAAATGAAAGTGTCTGAAAAAGCATACAAATAGCTGAAAGGTTGCTCTATCTATTTATTTCAGTAAATTGGTAGGAAAAATGAAGGGCTAGGGGTCTCGTTAAGGGCTCTGTCTGCCCTCAGGACTTATAGGTCGAATAAATTACCATTTTATTACCCTAGGGTGAGTCTATTCGGACATAGAGGCTTATTAATAGAAATTTTATACACTGAATTAAGGGTGCAGTGGATACGTCTAAATATAAAGGTGAAAGAACAGGATTTTTTTTTGTTTATTATGTATGTATACCTTCTTATGGTAGCAAACCAAAGGTTGTTTGGATGATTTTCTCCTCTCAAAAAAATGGCATAGTGAAAAGTCAAGGTTTAATAAGTTCTTGTTTGTTATTTTGTGTAGTTAACCTCGACAGATTCATAAGAGTTTGATCCTCGATTTGTACATATTATACCTATTTATTTAAAAACTTTCTATTTAGAAATAAATTACGGCATAGTACCATAAAGGTGAATAGGAGAATTCAGTTGGGTTGGGCAGCTTTCGGAAAACTCCGTCGAGTCTTCTCATCGTCAATCCCACAGTGCCTAAAGACGAAAGTCTTTAACCAGTGCGTCCTACCCGTAATGACATACGGTGCCGAAACGTGGACACTTACGGCTAGACTGGTCCACAAACTCAAAGTCGCTCAGCGGGCTATGGAAAGGGCTATGCTCGGTGTCTCTCTCCGAAATCGCATTCGAAACGAAGTGATTCGGCAGAGAACCAAGGTGATCGACATAGCCCACCGGATCAGCAAGCTGAAGTGGCAGTGGACCGGCCATATTAGCCGCAGGACCGACAACCGTTGGGGTAGGCGAGTCCTGGAGTGGAGACCGCGTCTCGGTAAACGTAGTGTAGGACGCCCCCAGGCGAGGTGGAGTGACGATCTGCGCAGGATGGCTGGCAGGAGCTGGATGCGAGTCGCTAGTGATAGAGCAAAGTGGCGAACAATTGGGGAGGCCTATGTCCAGCAGTGGACTGCTATAGGCTGATGATGATGATGATGAGTACCATAAATATGCCTCTGTTTTTTTTGAGGGACGAAAATCATCCAATGACTTGTCCCGCCTAGGGTGATACGAGTCAAACTATTACTGACTAAAAACCAATGCCTACCTTGTGAAGTTACAAGGAAAAACAAAACAGATACAATCTATAAGATCAAATTATTTCCGACTCCAAATCAATTGCAAAAGGAAACAACGTAAGAACATGGGAGTATCTCCTACACTTTACATGAAGCTATACATAACCAGTTTAACCATGGTCTCGCTTTGTGTGATATTTCTGCACATTCCAAGGTCAGATCATACTGGTTTTGTATAGCTCGATGTGTAGTCGTGTGTACAAATTGAGTGAAGAGATTTTGTAAAGGTAAGTCGTTGCGATATCGGACCGGTGTCGTGCGTCACCGGAACGTTTCCGTACGGTAACCGCACTACTCTGAATGCTCTCTGATTTATTCTTCCTTGAATTGGTGTTGAAAATTCGTTTGGATTTTGTTGGTTAAAAGCGTTGAAAAATATTTGTGATTCCGAGAAGATTATTTAGAAAATGGTCAGATTTAAATCATCACTTTGTAACACTAACAATACAATATTTTTTTAGTTTTCATGCCGGTTGTAGTAACAAAAATAAACTTGTAGTTAACAAAAGCGGATACGAGGAATTATGTCGATATTTTAGACCAAAAAACTACAGCAAAAAATATATTGTATCGTTAGTGTATCATAGATTTCTCCGACGCTAGCGGGTTCACTGGGGCTCCGACTCGAAAAGCAGGAGTAAAAACGGGTTTTTAGTCAGTAAGAGTCTGACACTCGCCCAAGGTGGGAGAAGCCATTGGATGATTTTCACCCCTTAAAAAAAGCATGGATTTCCGCTAAGTAACGCCAGACTCTATTCTATATATCATCTCTTTAAATATTATTCAAGGTCACTTCACAGTTCGTTTTATTATAATGAAAGTGTAGCATACAACGAAATATGATGAAGGAATAGTGAACTGGGGAAACTGAACAAACTTCAGTTGTGTCGCAAAAAGCAAACAGTTGCAGAAGTTTTAATAAATATTTATTTGAGGAAACAACAGTCAAGCGCGAGTGGGCGTCCCGTAAATAATAGAAAAAATAAACTTGTAACTGTACAAAGTCTCTGGCCGACGAAACACGTTAAATCTTAATTTTAATTTACAAACTTTAGGTAAGAGAATTCAACAAAAGGTACTTTTTGATGCAAATTACTTTTAACTTTTGCCGTTTTCATTAAGGAATTGTGGATTAATGTTGTATTAGTCTACTGGTTTTTCTTTGATTAGAATTTGGGAAGTTCTCGAAGTTTGGGAGGGCTCTTAATTTGAAACTAGCTTTCGGCAGCGCGATAATTATTCGTGCAGAAAGCGTAGACGAATTCCTTCTTCGGTTATATCTCCTAATTCATTTTATATAATTGAGTACTCTTCGCTGTAGACTAATCTATTTTAAGTCTAAATTCTATCTTTATTAATAACAATGACGTAAGAACAACTCTAATACCGAAATAAGATAAAGCAAATCTTACAGCGAAGCAAATTGAAACACATATTAAGCTGGATGCACACGAAACCGCTACAGCGATAAATTTATTCGGCATAAAATGGCGGCAGCTGATCTTGCAAACTGCAGGGAGCACAGTGTGCAGGCTACCTAACTACGTAATAAAACCCGGAGCCATAGGCCACGACGGAGGCCACACACGTTTGTCTCGTAAGCGAATTTTGGAAAAGTGAATTCGTATTGTTCTGTATTTTGAATATAAAATAATGCTGCTTCGTGAATTTAAGGCTTTATTATGTCTGGTTTATAAGTCTGGAAACTGGAAAGAATTTTGTTATGTGAACGTTGTTTGATGTTTTCATAGTGTTCTTTGCAACTAGATTTTTTTTGGTTTTTTTGAACCTAAACTGGGAGTAGATAATAATACAGAACAGTGCATAGAAAAATAGTTTTCCCAAAAACATGCGAAATTTCAAATTATTTGCAAAGCTTTGTTGTAGGTAATGGTGTTTTTGTCCTTTTGGACAATGTGCAGTACGTGTATTTGTATTTTGTAAAATTCCATTTAAAACAGCTTAACAAAAATTTTGTGTTAACAGTGATGATCTATGGAACCTATACGTGGTCTGTCAGTGTAGACCTTATAAGAAAGGTTAAGGTCGTTCAGTGCGCTATAGAAAGGACTATGCTCTGAGTTTCTTCGAATAATAAATGAGAATATTCGCAAACGAACAAAAGTCACCGACATAGCTCCAGCGGATTAACAAGCTGATGTGTTCAGTAGGCGCACATAGCGCGGAGAACCGATTGCTGCTGGAGTAGAAAAGTTCGTTGGACGTCCACAAACAAGGTCGACAGATGACCTGATTAAATTCGTAGGGAGCTGCTGGATGCAGGTCGCTTCCAACCAGCCTATCTGGAAGTCATTGGGGAGGCTTATGTTCAGCAGTGGACGTCTTGTAGCTGATAATATGATGATGATGATGATGAACTAAAATTTTAAACAAATACCTAGGCATTACAATTTTGTTCCTATTATAAAAAGTTCCAACAAATCCAACAGCGAAGTCCCTGCTCGAATAATTTTTCAATTAAAAATCCTCTCAATCAATTAAGAGTTATTTATATCCGCCACAAATTGTACTGTTTTCAGTTAATTAACTATATTAAGTACTTTATCAGTGAAAATAGTGCCTATAAAGCTTTCAATTTGTACCGAGAGCCCGCATCGTGGGATATTAAATATTCACTGGGAATCTTCATTCTGATTCCAATGAATTACGATTCTGGAAACAAATAATCGATTCATTTGTTTTGTGTAAGAGGTTTTTGGTTATATTTGTGGAATAAACTAGAGGTTTAGTTTCAAAAATAATTTACGGTGTGAAGTAAAATTTTTTATTTATTTACAGTGTGGGAGCCTAATATAAAGTAAAATTTTGGGATTGTAAGTATAATCCGCAGTGGGAGTATTATTCTTTTGGAGAATTAAATATAATATAATAATGTTTTTATGATATTTTTTAAAAGGTACGTAAACGGATTTAAAAAAAAACAGACAAAGACATGGTTGAATTTTGTTAAATTTTTGTGTACCTTTTACTTTAAAAAATAAGTTGGAATAAGTCAGACTGTTCACAGAATTTGAACTCAAGAATATTCAAAGTTCATGCAACTTGTTATTTAGTTAAAAACATTTCATAATAACTCCTTTTTTACGCATTTTATACCCGAAGGGATAGGCAAAGGTGCCCATTACAGCACGTAATGACACTATAATGATACAGCCACTTTTCGCCATTTGTGTTATAAGTCCCATGTAATATGGGCTGTGCCTATTGCCATGGACTAAGCACAATTCCAAACTCCGTGCTACTACTGAGAAATTTTTGAAAAACCGAATATTATTTCATTATAATTTTGAGACAATAGCTTAAATTAACCGACTTACAACAGTCAGATGACTTTCTGGCATTTAAATGTCAACATGTAGGTAAATTAATTTAATGCGAACTACCTAGCGGGTTTACCGGGGCTCGGCAGCTCGGCTCAAAAGCAGGCGAGTAACGCAGCTTTTAGTCAGAAAAAGTCTGACACTCCTCCCGCCTCGCCCAAGTCGGGAGCCGGCCACAATCATTGGATGATGTTCCCCCATCAAAAAAAAAAAACTCCATGCTACTACTGAGAAGTAGAAAAACCGAAAGAAAAATTCTTTATAATTTTGAGACAATAGCTTAAATTAACCGACTTTTAACAGTCAGATGACTTTTTGGCATTAAGTTGTCAACATGTAGGTTAACTTAGGAGGAGGGGGGGAAGAATACATTTTTAAAACTTTTCCCAAATAAACGAGTAACTGTATAAGCACCCTAATCAGGTCGTATTCAGGTCAAATTCTGAGTTATCCTGCTACAGGAGTGTTGGCGAGAAATTCCAATTAAGCTACTTTTGTGTGGATTTCATTTTTGAAATGTTTCAGCGTGAATACGATGTTTTATGTCTAGCTTGTGTAGTTTATAGTTTATGAGCTACACAGGTGTGTGAGTGAGTGTGAGTTTTTAGTAAAATCTGTGCAAATGGTATTTGTAGTGTGTATCAAAGAGTTTTTCTTGACTGGCTGTCTGACTAAGTAAGGGAACTGTATTATGAAATCAGTAACCTCTCATTAATTAACTTGTTGTTTTAGGAAAATGTGTCTTTTAGGCCCGAGTGAGTAGTTTGCTTATGGGTAGACGTGCTACATAGTAGACGGCATCATCCCTTACCACCACGCGAAATAGAAGAAAATCATTCAATGACTTCTCGGATTGGGTGATTTTTCTCCCTCAAAATAAAAAATATATAGGACACTACATTTCTGAATACACTACCAGATTACCGATCCCAAAGAAGACTTACACAACCAAACACACAAATCCTACATACGTTTATGTATTTATGTAAATACAGGTGGAAACTCCCCAAGTAGGTCGGTATCAGTAAGTAGGTTGACACGTAGTTTGTAAATGAATAGAGCCGCTAATTGTACGAGGAAAGGATCGTGTGTGGTTATATGATAGCTACATGATACCCTTGGAAGGGATGGGGGGGAAACGAGGGTCATTCTCGGTAATGTATTGTTTGTGTAATGGAAATTATTGTTTTTACTTAATTAATGGGTAATTGGAAGTTGGTTGTGATATGACGTCACGGCTTTTTAATGCTTGAAGATCCAGAAGAGTATATTTACAATACTAGCTTTTGCCTGCGACTTCATCTGCGTGGAATGATGACTTCTGGCAAAATTTCGCGTTTTTCAATTTAAGTATTTTGGTTTACATCCCACAGCTGGTTGCCGCTGGTTTAAAAAATAAAGGAATCCCACAGGGGTTTTAGGGGTTTTTAAACGATCCTTTCGCGGATCTCATATCATCGTTGTTCCAAATTTCAATCAAATCTAAGGTTCAGTGATTCATGCATAGTTCCCGTTCTCGTGAGATCTCACTCTCACTCTCATTTTCTCATGCACTTGACTCTCAAGAAGAGTCTCACTCTCACTCTCACTACTCTCACTTCACTTGCACCGCAACTTTGTCACTGTCTGACTCTCACTCTCAAAATCTCACTCTGTCTCTCTCAATCTCACTGCACTCTACTCAAGGTCTTTCACTCTCACTCTCATCTCACTCTCACTCTCACTCTATTCTCACTCTTCTCAACTCATCTTTTCGTGGATCTCATCTCACTCTCACTCTTCCACTCTTCACTCAAATCTCACTCTCACTCTCTCACTCTCACTCTCAGTTCACCGTTCTCTCTCTCTCACTCTCAATCTCACTCCCACTCTCACTCTAACTTTCTCACTCACTCTAACTCTCACACTCTCTCTCACTCTCCCACTCTCACTGTCACTCCCACTCACTCCCACTCGTACACTCTTATTTTTTAATCTCTCAGTACCGGTGTTATGTGTTTTATCACACTCCCTCTCGGGCGGGATTGATTTTCCCCCGTTAAAAAGGTAACGATTTTGTATCGAAAGCAATTGCTAAGGACAGGGTTAAGTAACCATTAAATGTCTCTGAGTATGACGGTAAAACTTTTAAGTTTGACCTGAGAAAGTAACTTGGGATCTCAAACATACTTGTCTCAATATTCCTAAAGAACATCTAGACAGTTGTCCTAAAGAACAGTATTAAAATTTGTTTTAACATACATACATTTTAAAACTGCGTTGAGGCGTCATTAAAACGGCCTCAACCGTCTTCACAGTCGGTAACCGCCCGCGGTTCCCATTTTGCATTAGTAATAAGATTACCACAGAACAGAGCTATAGGCATCTGCTATTCATTTAAAATAATTGTGTTTTCTTATTTCCATTAGTGTTGAAAATTAAATTAAATAAAATTAAATATGTATGAATTTTTTATACACACTTCATTTCGAGTAGATTGTTTTGTAGTATTTCATTTTGATTGTATTCCAGACTCCGTGCTACCACTGAGAAATTTCCGAAAAGCCGCAAAAATCTCTGCTCATGTATACCTTGCCCGACCCCGGAATTGAACCCTGAGATCCCTTGACTGGCAGTCGCACTTGCGAAGACTCGACTAGCAAGGCAGTTCCTTGATATATAGTTTACATAAAAAATCTATTATATTAACCGAATATCTCAATAGTTGAACTAAATAAATAGTTAATTGACAAAGTGATTATATCCCCCACTAAAAGCGTTCAGTGCGTTTGATCACAACCAACTATTTCTTACACCCATTGAACTGTACACAGCTATAGATCGAGGTATACAACGCCAGTTTAACATGGTCTCGCTTTGTCTCATCTTTCCACACATTCGACGGTCAATTTAGGCTGGTTTATCATATCTTGATGTGAAGCCACATCATATACTGCCTAATCTCGTACCTTCATTGAAGTGAATCTTATAGGTGATTAAAGTGTGTGAGCTCCTGTCGAACTTATGTTTATAATAGCTTAAATGTACTCTATCATCCGTTGTTAAATCTTGGGATATTGAAGTCCCTAAGAAACGCAATTAGCTTGAAACGTTTCGGTAGTGCTCGAAACTAGTCGATCATATCCAAGTCTTTTCAGTTCTGGCAGAATCAGGAAAGAATAATCCATTTTAAATATGCCAACTAAGGGTAATAACCTCCGTACTCAGAGTAATTTAATGGTTACTTAACCCATACCTTACCAATAGCTTTCAGAACGAATCGTTACTAAGGAATAGTTTAAGTAATCATTAAATGTCTCTGAGTGAGGTAGTAAGTGTGGGAGAGCCATGCTAAGAACTTGTGATTGCTTACCATCAGGTGATCGGTCTGCTCGTTTATCGGCTTATTCCATAAAAACTAATTCTGTACACACTTCATAGGTATAAAAACTCCTTAAAAAAATTAAATACCAAAGATAAATAGCGTTCGTTCATTTTGAATGCATCCCCCACGTTCATAATAATTTTTCCATGAAAAAAAAAAACCTCTTATAAATCATAGTTCGATGAAATATGTCTGATATAAAAATTCCGATAAAATTGATGAAGTACAGTAATAGCATTTCATAAGGGTTGAGCCTCACTGCATTTTACAAGCTTAAGTACGTACTTAGTGAAATGTGGGCTGAATAAATGCCTTTTTACAAAACGGTCTTCAACCAGACTGGAATTCAGTATAGATTTATTTTTAGTAAAATGGTAATCAGTGATTTATTGAAAGAGGTTTAATTAAGCGGAATTTTCCTGAATAGAGTGAAGTATTTGTAGGAATATTCCATTAATTATAGTGATCGTATGAATGTAGGTAAGGCTGTAAAGTATATGTTAAGGTTTCTTTAATGGATAATGTAAACAGAAATTGAAAAGAGTTGGCCTTCTAGCACATATGTTTCTTTTACCTAAAAAGAAGTATTGAAAATAGGACACCAAATATAAGTTTCCTAACTCTAAATATTTAAATAATTTCTGTACAGTTCAATCATAGTAATACAACAATAGGGTAAATGACTAATTTTTATTTTAATGTCCATCTGGTAGATTATTTTAAAATATTATACCAGTATTTTTTACATTCTTATGGAAACAAATACTTTCTAAGATACTTTTGATTTGAAATATAAAAAAATACTCTTTTAGGTACATTTTATAACATAGAAATAACGTATTTGCTCCCACCACTCCTAAACTTTGATTCGTTTTATCAAAGTATTGTTATTTTAAATGACAAATAAAAATAATACGTGTCTAATATTTTTTATCACCCAACCGACGGACTAAATAGATTCTCAATTTCCATACCCCGTCATCATCCCTATTATAAGCCTACAAGTAAAATTAGTTTTTACTTACAAACTATAAGTCTTCTATAACTCCAATAAGTTTTTTAGCTTAGCATTTAGTTATTATTCCTCTATGATTTGTTACCACATAACTATGTTCCCTATCCCCACATAGACGGCGGAATGGTCTAAGCCCGTCTATCCAATAATCCAATCGTTTAATCACCCGGAGTAACACGGTCATTGCACTCTGTGTTCACGCAGTACGCATAAACGCTTCATCTGAACCAACTCTCGAGGTCTGCTGGATCCTTTGTCCAGAATTACGTCGGATATATAGGATATCCTGGATGTTTGGTAATAGGTTGATTGGTGATTTTGTTTGGGTTGGTAACAGTTCATTTTGTATTGTTAAAAATAAGTAAAAATAGCAAAAAGATTCGCGTACAATATGTTACTATATAAACATCATCTCACAGGAAACCGACGTGAAACAGTCGTTTCGTTGTGTGAGTGAGGTTACAGGAGGTCAAATTACCAGCCTGCCCAATCTTCTCAATCACCGATTCTCCAACAATCCTTAAATTCCTAACCCCCAAAAGACCGACAACGCACTTGTAACGCCTCTGGTGTTTCGGGTATGCATGGGCGGCGACAATTGCTTACCATCAGGTGATCCGTCTACTCGTGTACCGGCTAACTTTAGATTACATTTCTAGCAACAAAACAACACCCAAACATTCCTAGTAAACCGTTACATTCCTAGTAACAAAATCGTTTCAAGTGCTTCTATTCTAAAGTTCCCCTCAAAACCTTCACCGTTATCCGTTGATATTGAAATTTTACTTGGAAATGAATAGAGTTGTTCTCCAGTCTGTCAAATGGACGAAGCAAGAAAGACGTAAGTCGTGGAGTACCTTCCGTCATACCCTAATCACTGA
Source organism: Spodoptera frugiperda (assembly GCF_023101765.2). Taxonomy (NCBI): domain Eukaryota; kingdom Metazoa; phylum Arthropoda; class Insecta; order Lepidoptera; family Noctuidae; genus Spodoptera; species Spodoptera frugiperda. The sequence continues at coordinate 3,400,772 of NC_064220.1, read as the reverse complement.
CAACAACCTCTTTACTTAAACAAATGGGTTTTTCTCTACTCTTATAGAATAAAAAGTGTTTGTTGGTTTGTCTTTGTAGAGCGATATTTTTTGGAACTGGGTTTTAAAAACAATTGCTAAGGACTAAGTTAAGTAACCATTAAATGACTCTGAGTACGGGAGAGAGCAATTGAAAAATTAAATTGAACGATATTTAATTTTAATACCCAACCAACTTGAATCGCCTATTAAGACGAAAAACAAGGTAATCAAATCATTCAGACAATTCATCAAAACTTTTTATATTTTATTTATGGACTTCTGTCTGTTGGTTCAGTTCCCTATGGGGGTGAAACCACGGGTCTAAATTATAATACAATAAACATTAATTCATCATCTTCACTGGGATAATTAGAAAATTTAATTATTCCCTTAAAAACAAACAGTTTTCCGTTAATTTTTGGATTTAATTAATAAAACGACAGACTGGAAACATCAGTCTTCTGTGTTTATTTTAATATTTTACCTTATTAAGATGCCATGATTATATAATTTTCTAGATTTTTCCCCCTTTTCGCATTCGACATTAAAAAAAAACAAGTTAAAGAGCTGGTTGTTTCACTTTAAAAAGGGTATCTGTAGTCCAATCACTTCTTACTAGTTATTTACAAAAGTAAGTATGAAACTCTTTTTTAATAGTTAAAATATGATCTTAGGAAAGATCAGAAAAATCATGTTATAAGACAGCTGTTGTCGGTATTTCTGAACCGATACAACCATTAAAGTTTCAAGAAAAAATTCTACGTATTCCCTTTTAAAGGCCGTAAACGCACCTGTAACTATTCTGGTGTTGCGGATGTTCATGGGCGGCGCGGCGGTGATCACTTGCCATCAATTAGTGATCAATCTGCTTGATTGCCCTCTATACCATAAAAAAATGAAATGTTCTAAACAAGTTACAATTTATGTAAACATTAATAAATTGTCTTTTTCTAAAAAAATTAAACAAAATACATATTATGAAAACGTTTCTTTAAAAACTGTAGTTACTGATCTATTACACATTTTAGAACAACATAAATAAGCACCCTAAACGCATATCACACCAACACACACACATACACACATAGCTAAAATCCTAATCAACCAAATCAATCGATCACCATTAGAACACACATTGAAAAACAATACAATAGTAACCCAATAGTTATGTTTAAACAAAGCATTATTAAAACCCTGATATCCGGGTTGGAATAGATAATCCGCCCAGTCAATTATCCTGCTACTGGCGGTTTCTATACAATATCCGGGTCTGGCCTTGAAAGGGTTACGAGTGATTGGAAATGTACTTTATGGGAAATGTTATAGGATTCAATTTCGGATGGTTTCTTTCTATGGTAGGGTATGTGTGTTTATTTTATCGTTTGTTTTGCTGGTATGGTTGTAAAATGGTTGATTTAGGCTTTAGTTTAGTATTTAGTAGTAAGTGTAGAGGTATCAGCTTTGCCTATACATAGGCAGTATTAGAAAACTACTGCCTCGTTGGTCGAGTGATCAACTAGGGGTTCGATTCCGGATCGGACAAAGTATTACCGGGTCTTTTTTGGATTTTTTGAACATTTCTAAGTAGTAGCACGGAGTCTGGAATTTATGGCAATAGGCTCACCCCTATTACATGGGAACTTATAACATAAATGGTGAAAAGGTGTACATTTTATAGCGGCATTATGTGTCGTTATGTGCCTACCCCTTTGGGGATAAAAGGCGTGACGTTGCATACAAGAAAACTAATAAGTTACCGGCCTTTGTCATCAGGTAACCAAATCAATAAATTGGTGCCATATTTCAGTAAGGCAATCACCTCATTCTCAAAACCAACGTCAGAATAATCAGAAACTGTAACAATATTAAAGAAAATATACGACAAGGTCCAAAATTGCTTGAAGATATGAATGTATAATGTACTACGGTAAATGTCGCCCACGCGACTCCTCTAATGGAAATACTACCATTAAGGACATTTTTGGCACCCTTACAAGTCACCAGTGAGTGTAATTTATTTTGTTAGTGCTTACTTAGCGAGTGCTGTGTAAGTGTAGTGGAAGGAAGTGGGGTTATTGAGTGGCACGTAAGGGGTTCGATTCATGTTTAGATAGGGATAATAGAGTTTTTCAGTAACTTATTTTTGTTTGACTGTTTATAATGCCGTGCTATATTAAAATCATTAAAAATATGGATAGATGTTAATAATTATGTTATTTGAAACTTCGTCTGCTAGACTGAACTGGCAACTGGTTTTTCTCTGTGTTTTTCCCTGTACACTATGAAGGTTGCAAATTGACCATGTGCAAGTAAATTTTTTTAAAAGTTATAAGCCAAGATCATTCGTTAAAATTAAATGATTGGTAGTTCAAATATTCCTGTACCTAAATAATACACAAAAAATCAATTCCTATCTCAAATTCTTCTAGCGAAACAAATATTCAATTTTCGTCTTTATCATTATTACCATTGAAACTACATAACAATATCTTCAGTATTAACAATTGTTCTACTATCACAACTTACGTACAAATGTACTCGAGTTAACAATAACTTATGTAATGTAATACATCGCATCGCTAAATGGCAGCCGAAAGTCGCTCTACTTAGGGACTGTAGGCAATTAACTTAATTGTCTTCATTAGGCGATGAGCGCTTTTATCAAAATGCCAAATATTAAGAGATGGTAATGGTGACTGAAATAGCTTGTTGTTTTTAAGATTGGGTTTAGGAGATGGGTTGTTTTTTTTTTAATTAAACGTTGCCCCACACTAGGATTTTCTCCTGTGTCGTGGGTGCGTTTACAAACATACAAGTTCACATGCACGCATGACAATCAGACCCGAAACAACAATTTGTGGATCAAATAAAGAGTTGCTCCGCGGAATCGAACCCGCTAACAGTTGCGCGGCAGCCAGTTGCCCAGCCACCGCACCGACCGTGCAGTCGTGTGCCGAGCCGTGTTTGAAGGCTTAGTTTTTTAATTGTATTTTTTTTAAACTGACATAGTCACTAACACTATCATTAGAACTTAAGACGGGATATTTACTATGTTTATTTATGTCTATGAGTTTATAGGTCATACCATGTTTATTTATGACATATCATAGACATAAATAAACATGGTAAATATCCCGTCTTAAGTTCTAATAATAATTGTATTTTTAATTAATATGAAGTAAGGAAAGATGTTTTCAAGTTATATTTATGCATTGTACTATAGATGATATGTTGCTATCTATTTTATATGCATCGTCACGCCTTTTATCCCAGAAGGGATAGGCAGAAGTGCACATTACGGCACGTAATGCCACTGTACAATGTACACCCACTTTTCACCGTTTGTGTTATAAGTTAGGTTATATAGGGGTTGAGAGGGCTTTCTATTTCATATTGCAGATATTGCGTATCGTGTATGTATGATGAGTATGGCGCTAGAATCATTTCCTTATTAATAAATCTCATATTTAATCCACTTAATAATCTACTCATTAAATGGATTTGAGTTAGTGACATGTATTTGCCTGCGCTTTCACTGGTTATAGTTATTTTATTGTGCATCGAATTGACGACTGTTCATTTATACCTCATATTTGGTATATTTTAACCACATCATATAGACTGTGGTCACAAGCAGATCCCGTTACAATAGCTCCATTTAGCTCTGTGTCTATATCCACAAACCATTTTTTTAATGGAGGAAAAACATCCACTCCCTTCTCCCGCCTTAGATATCCACAAAGCTAAGCCACATTACCAGTTTAAGACGATCCCTTTTCTTTTTATAGTTGTCTGAATCCTTATCTCGCTTCGATCAGCACCAAACTCAATAAAAATATATAATAAAAAAGTTGCAATTAACCGCAGTACGAAGTCACGTAATCTGACTTTATGTGGGACGTCAAAGTAGGTACCTACTGTATAAAAAATGGACCGGTCAAGTGGGAGTTGGACCCATGTTATGAGGACCCATTTCTGGCAAAACACATGTAGGTACATTTCCTTTTCAGCCCCCCTTTTTTGGGTTTACGTTAAGTTTGTGTTTACATGGTAGCGTGTCTTATGTAGGTAGGTAAAGATACGTTGATAGAAAGGTGACAACTGAAATTTTTTAAGACTTTTTGAAACTTGACTACAATTTAGCTTAGCTTAAGCCAATACATTTTTTATGGAATAGGTGGCAAACGAAAAAACGAGTCACCAGATGGTAAGCGATCAGCGCCGCCCATGAACACCCGCAACACCAGAGGAGTCACAGTTATACAGTTAAAGTGATATAAGCATTTGATAAAATAGTAATATTTTTTTATCATCTACTGACTTCTCTCGCCTTTGGCGAGGCGACTCACTCTGAATAAAAACTACCCCGATCCTACTCCTGCTTTTCGAGTGGTGTAATATCTTAGAATCGAAAGTCAATTAGAATCGATGTTTACTCCAATTCATTAACCCAAAAATAAAGAGATAATATTATCAGGTAAAACGTTGTTGTTACTCATCCTAAAATACTTGTTAATCACTTCTCATCAAATCGAATATTTATTTCTATACCATTCAACAAAAAGATAAACTCAATTCCAATCACGCTGACATTACTCAATTATTTTACAAAATTGAAGAGAGCCTATTATCCTGTCTCCACGACAATCACAGACAGATTTTATTAAAATATCTTCATTTACCAGTTTTTGCATTCAAAACGAAAAGGGGACGGAATGCTCGAAGTTTCTCCTTCTCCCGAATGTCCGGGAGACCCTGAAATCATGTAAAATTCTTCACAGTAACTTGGCTCGTTACAGCCCTAACAGTTGAAATATTAATTCAGGCGTTTGCTTGAAATTCGGTCTTGCAATTGATTTAATTCTGAATGCCTTTAGCTGGTTTACTGAGGGACAGTGCGAATATATTTTCTTATTGAATAAGCAGTTTTTAAATGACTTCATTAAATTTTGTTTTTTGAAGAGTACGAGGGGAGGTTTTTGAAAATAATGATGATATTGTTTGTTTTGTTAATGTTCTGATATAAGCTATAAGCATTTTAAAATTTGTCTGTGTATGTGTTAGTAATGGCTCGGCCAGTTTTATAAGTGTGACTATGAATTTAAAAGTTCAAAATAAATGTATAAAATTTTGCATTCATTCTGTAAAATTTACTCTTGTAGGTTTCTCCGACTAGAATGCAGCACATATTAAATTAAATTATAAGATTTGAATTTTTAATAAAAATACCCTATTAGTCTTTAATAATGATTATATCATTCCTAATGTATTTTTAGGCTTATTGCTAAGAGGCTTTTATTGAGTGAACAAATCTTTTAAATATTTATGATTTCTCAAGTAGCATACTTAAACATATCAAAGTGTAAGATTTATAATAAACTAAATAAAATCAAACGTCTGTCTATCCATGATAAAAGCAGTCCTTCAAATGACAGCCAAAAATAAAAAAAAAAATCAATTTGAATGAAATACCTAGTCAATTGTCATCGATATCAGGCTATTCAAATCAGAACCTAGAATTTATTACAATATTAAGCAGCGCAAAAGAATTAATAGCAGTATTACTAACTTTCTTAGCTCGCTGACGAAAGATATTCAATTCTTCAAGCATTAGAATTTCAGATCGAAGAGATTCGGTGTTTATTTTACCATTCGATTGAGATTTGTAATCGAGAATCGTTTTAAAACTTCCAAGACTGCCATTGGCCTGATCTAATAGCTGTGAAACGAAAACTCTTCAATTCGATTACTCGGTCAAAGGATTCTCTAATGCTTTATGAAAATCTAAAGCGGTCGAGTTTCGTATTACTACTCATAGTTTATTGGACTCATAAATATTTAACGATAGTTGTTACTAGTAGTTTTGATGTTTGAAATATCTGTTGACTTGTCAAAGACTCTTTAGCAGTTGCTCTTTATAGAAATAAGTATAAATAAAACTGGTTGATTTATTTATTTATTTAATCTTCTTCACACGAATAACCGTGTATGGTGGAATTAATGCCTTAAATCATTCTCTGACGGTCAACCATAGGGTAGTACCAATTTGTTTTTTTACCGGGGATCCGAATTATACTTATACATTCTCTAAGATTATTAAGACTGACAAATGGTGAAGGAAAACAACGTTAGGAAACCTAGGCTTATAATTTCTAATTATAAGTTTGCAATTACCAACCCACTTTGAGCAAGTGTGATCTAGCATGGCTTGAAACTATTCGAGTTCCTCGCCAAACAGTTACGTGAGTAAGCCGATAACATAATAATTAATTTAGTATGTCTCAGGAAAATTATAATAAAACCTTTTGACTATGTGAATATTTCAACAATTGATAGGTACTTAACTCCTTGAAACTAAGTATTAGGATGTTCAATAACCACTAAACAGCATTCATTATTCTCATCTAAATAGACGATTACATAATTGATTCGTTAGCGCTAGAAGCGATTAATTTCAAAGCTTCACTACAGCGGTGTAGTTGATGAATTAATCCTAGTGTTGATGTGAACTGATACCCTAAGCGTCGATACTAATGGTTTACATTTTGATGGGTATCAATTTATAATTTTTACATTATTCGTTGTTTAGAAGCTGTTTATTGGCTCAAGCTACTTTTTGCTATAGTAAATACTTCTTTTGATTGATTAATACTAAATGTTGTTGCTGTCGTTTTAACTCTTTTAACTTCTTTTGACTCCAAGATGGGAAGTCCTCACAGCCCGTTGTCTGAGAAGGAGGAATGGAATTGTCAGACTCTTACTGAATAAAAAAACCCACCCTGGTGTCTCGTCTCACACGTGGGTACGAGGGTGCGGAAAAAAAGAAATTCCGCAGTCTCTTTAGCTGTTACGCCAGCCACTAGTGCTTGAAGCTATGGTCCGCAGAACTCTTTAGCTGCTACGCCAGTCACTAGTGCTTGAAGCTATTTATCTGATTGTTAACTTGTCGAAGTGTTAAGACATATTTCAATTTCTCATAACCTAGAAAATAAACAAATACAAACAAAAATGATAAACAAACTGGAAATACCATTTCGTCTAGACAACAAAGCACCAAAAACCCATCTCAAAAAACTGTCTAAAATCTAACTGGCATTCCTCGGCATCAGAAGTGGAACTGAGTGTGTTAAATTAGAAGGAAATCCAATAAAGATAACCCCTATACCGGCGCGTGAAAAAATACAATCCCCTTTGTTACAGCGGGAGGGGACGATAGAAAATTGAAATTCAAGTAATATTGGAATGTGGGTCTGTATATAAAACGGGTATTGTTTAATCTAAAAATATACCATGGGTATTTGTTTTGCGGTTATATTTAGATTGTTTGAAAAGGTTTTTTAAGGATATATATGTAATAGTAGCGTAAAATATACATAAGAAGCTATATATATTTGGGATTATGTAAGGTGGTTACACAGGAAAATCTGAATCATTATTTTCCATTATTCTGTAACCACAAAAAATGTTTGTTTTACATACATACATAACCTCATGTGTATCTCCCATGGATGATCGCGCCATGCAACATCATTCTACAAATCTTACATACCTCCTTCACTTCATCAACAGTCATCATTCTTTTCAGATGCCTGTTTTAAAGATAACAACGAATTTAACTAGCACAGTATTTAAAAATACTCCCTATTAACGCAGTATGTAAAGAAATCGTGAAACAAAATATGCAAAAAAACCTAAAGAACCAAAACCCTTTCAGACTCTCCCTTACCATAAACTTTCCAACTATGTATTAACTACCTACCTCACTACCATCCCCAAACTCCAAACAACTGTTACACCATTTTTCTGAATACAAAAACAAAGCCAAAACACGCGTTAAACCTTCCCTTACATTAACCCCTAGTTTACTGCTAACACGGCCAAATTCCGTGAGATCCACCGTGACAGAAACTTCATCACTTAAACCTACTTACAATATTTTACAGGCTGTTCCTTTCGCAATAAGCTGAATCTCATTTCGTGACGAACAAAAATGGGATCCTTTATTTGAATACAATGGGAGTTTGAATCCTAAAGAATATATGCAAGTGAAGCCGGGAGACAACGCAAATCCGTTATGACACGAAGTAATAATGTCATCGGTTTTGTGAGGTGCGTATCCACTGTGGTGTAACAGATTATGCGAACGGCTCACAAAGTTCGCAACGAGGGATGATTTTGATTTGTTACCCCGTTGATTAGGGGATGAAGGGATAAGGGAATTTGTTAGTGGCTGTCTTCGACTTTATTATTGGCTGTGATATGATTTGCTTTGATGTGTAATGTGTTATTCACATGGGAATATAACGTGTTTTATATTTTGGACATGTATTTATCTTATAAGCATAAAATACTTTTTTTATTTACCTAAATAAAGTGTAATTCAAATGAAATGAAGTGTGTAGTTTTTGTATGTGTCTGCTATTTAATGTCATAACAAAATAATGCATAACACAAAAGCGTCTATACACCTAGGACCTAATAATCACGAAAGCATTATTATTTCATACACTAGAATATAGATGCTTATTAAAACTAAATCATATATTGCCAAGACTAGAAGATATATGCTTATAAGAACCACAACATCTTAACTATCTTTGTAAATGAACCACCCACCATTAAACCCACAAGCAATACAACCCCAATCATTCAAAAGTCAATTTAAACCAACAATAACATTCAGCTATACTCGTACCCAGCTTCTATCAAAAGTTCAACAACAACAGTTTCCCAATATCTCAGCATTTTTTTTTTTTTTTTTTTTTTTTATGGAATAGGAGGCAAACGAGCAAACGAGTCACCTTCGAGCATTCCCATCGCTTGGCTTTCCAAACATGGTATCAGTGTGCAAATACCTTATAAAGTAAAAGATCACGTCTCGTTGTTGAATGTGAACCTTTATTACGGACACCCGCGGGGCGAAGCTTTGTGTACCATGTTTAAATAAACTTACCTAAAATACTGACAGCCTACGAAAAAATACGGTACGAAGCAAATTCATAACACCTTAAAGGTCTTTTGTTGAAGAACGTGTCACTTTTATTATTTGGAAATAATTAATTTTTGTATTTTTTTTTGCTTTTTTTTTTCGTTACGTTGACCCAGTGAGCAGGGTGTTCTTTGTTATTGGGTAGTGTTTCCGTTTTTTTTTCTTTGTTGAAGGTATAATGTTATCATTTTCACGATGTTATTAAGTTGTCATTTTGTAATATAAAGGTTTTGGCAACAAAAATAGCATAGCTGAAACTCTAAAGGATTTTTAAGAAAAGTCATCTAATGGCTTCTCCCGCTTTGGATGAAGCGAGAGGTGTTAGACTATTACTGATTAAAAAACACCCTGTTCCTACTTCTACTTTTCGAGCCGAAGTCCCTGTAACCTGCTGGGTAGTCCGCAGCTTAATCTATCTATATCCGGAAGTAAATCACCAATTTACGAAAAAAATAATGTACACTGACTCGACTGAAAAGACTTTTTCCTCACTTACTTTCGATTACAAACACTACTTGCAAGTTTGAGTATGAAGTCACCGTAAATATGGTGATAATTATCTTCATTTTAATTGTCATATCAACCAGAACACGTCTGTTGCCGGTCAGAAGCAAAAAACTGTTTTCTTTAAGGAATAGGGGGCAAACGAGCAAAAGGATGACCTGATGGTAAGCGATCAGTACCGCCCTTAAACACCCACAACACCAGAGGAATCACAAAAGCGTTGCTGACCTCTCTATGTTATTTTTTACATAGGAAACGTATGTCAAAATATCCAATCCTACCTTTTATCAAGATCCGTATAATTTGATTAATTTGATCTCCCAAAGGCGGAAATTTTACTTCACTGTATATACTACTGGACATATCCATAGTTATATCTAAAATAAACAGAAATAGTAAATCAAACACAAAAACTATTATCCCGTTGTATATATTCTTTCAATCAATCTGTCGTTTTCCAATTTTTTTTTAGATACGTTTACATAGCGTTTGAATGCAGACTCCAATATTCTTTGGAAATCCAATTTTCTATCGGACGAGTTGTTTCATAAAACCAATATGTTTCGTTGATCTAGACTAGAGCAGTGAATAGTACATTGTACCTATGTATAAGTAAGTATATGTATATGAATAGGGTGTAACGAATACAGTTTTATGCAGATTTTTTTATGAAATACATTTTGTTAGAGCGAACTTGATATTTTTAGATATTTTTCTGCACTCCGTGTTCTATACTATTTTTGTCCTTGCATGAGAGGTGTTTTGATTTTATATGTCAGTTTTACGAGTATGTAAAAATAGCTGCAACTTTATATCGATATAAGAAATTGATTAAATTCGCATTCAGATTTTTTTAACGTTCTTTCGATTTATTGGGTGAGCAATTGGTTGCCGTGCAACGTGTATCGGATTCGATTCCTGCACGGGGCAACTCTTTGTGTGATCCACAAATTGTTGTTTCTTGCCTGGGTGTCATGTGCGTGAAGAATTGTATGTTGGTAAACGCACCCACGACACAGGAGAAAGTCCTAGTGTAGGGCAACGTATAAAAAATATATATTCTCCCAATTTATTAGCCAAATTAAAATGTTATTAAAGCAATAAGCATAAAACGTTTAATCTAATCAGAATAACATATTCAATATGTCATATGTTATTATGTAACCATTTGGATTGTTATTATTCATCCAGCAGAGTCGACCCTCGTCAGTCAAGCATACAATAAATATAGGACAAATGTAAGGTTTCATACATTCGCGAATGTACACAAATATTGCTGAAGGATTCTTGTATTGAAAACAGAACATTTTCACCTGAATTGTGACGCGACGGATTGGGTAGGAGTCCAATAAAACAATTTACATGTATCTACATATTTCTCGGAATTTATCTGCATGAATATATAGGTATCTAGATTTATATAAGCTCTATTTTTAACCCGTTGTATGCCGGAACGCAGATCCACGCGAGACACAATGTATTTTCTATTGTTGTCTTATATATCGGCATATGAAAGGTAATACCTTCCTACTACCACCTCTTTGATTGAGTGTTCGCAAGTGCATATGCCGAGCAAGGAGTCTCGGGTTCAATTTCCAGGATATGCCAAGTAACCAATAGGGCTGTTGCTTGACATGGAGCTGTGTATGACCTACCTAACAGGTTACGGGGCCAGCTCGAAGTGAATGTAAGAACAGGGTGGTTTTTAGCCAGTAAGAATCTGACACTCTATCTCTCTTTCTTTCTTGAATCAATGCAAAAGAACCGAATGAATAACTTTTCCCCATCAAAATAAATATCTTGCTAAAGCAAGATCTGTAAAAAATCTCAATAATAGCATGATGGTGGCTTAATTCTATACTGCATGGGACCCATAACATATTTAACTATTGAAAAATAAGTGTTACATTGTATAGTATACCGTTACTATAGTACTCCTCCTATCCTCAAGGACGTTACGTAACGTATAAATCTATCTGCATACCATACATATATCCAAGGCTGTCGCTATTAGTCTATACAGTTTCAGATTGGTTCGCAATCTGACTAACTACCTTATTGATTAAGTGGTCATACGTGGTTTGTGGTTCGAAGTGGTGGTTTCAAGTTTTACGATTTATTTAGAAGTTTGATTTGGATATAAGGTTCTGTTTTAAAATTCTTTAAGGAGCTATTCTTGATATTTTTTTATGGAATAAGAGGCAAATGAGCATAGGGATCACCTAAAAATAAGCGATCAGCACCGCCTATGGACACCCGCAACACCAGAGTAGTCATAGGTGCATTGTCGGCCTCACAGTGCGGTGCCGGCCATAAATGTGTTCGGTACCTTTACTATATGAAAAATTATATGTTTGTAAAAGATACAAGAGTTCTGTTAATCCTAGAATAAATCCAGCATTAAGAATTAAACTAAATTCATGTAAATCTCCATTTATTTGAGATACGTGATATCTGTTTTAATGGTTCAAATAAATTAGTATTCAAAGATGGTAAAACAAAAACCAAATTAGTAATCTATTAGTGTCAGGCGAAATATTTATTATTATTAACTTTGGATTTCATTTCAAAAATATTCAAATCCATCTGAAGACCTTGAAAGTGGGGTCCGTGTCCCCATTCAACAAAAAATATATCTTTTCCTTCTGAAGCAACTAAGAATCGTATACTGCCTGTGTCCTCCTAATTTTTTTCTGAGGTGTAGTATCATTTAAACATTCCATTTTTAAATAAAAAAGAACCTTTTTACAAAAAAAAAATAACCGACTTCACTGAAGAAAATTGGTTAAAAAGAACACTGAAATGGTCACTAAAGTCGTTATTTTTTTTATTCCAAAAAAGGAATATTTGAATAATAAAAAAAAAAAAATGTGTTAAAAAACTGGCTATATATGAATAAGAAAATCAAAAAACCTTAAATCTTTAACTGACCCGGGCATCGAACCCATACCCTTTCACTACTTTATCCAGACACTTTTTAATATCTTTCTCTCTTATTCACTTACTCTGTAATAACATGTAAATAACTGAAATATTACGTTCTATGAAAATACGGTGACCTTGCGTTTCAGAAAAAAATAGGTTTCTGCGTAAACAAGTGGCCTAGATATTACCATACTGGAGTAACGAACAAAACATGGAATGTTTTTGTAATTTCTTACCCCACTGCGGCGAAGAAAGGGTTACGTGGTCTGCAATAGAACGATTCATTCGGATTTGTTATATAATTAGTAGAATATAATATACAATTATGCTGTTACTCGAGATTGACTGACTAACTGACTGCCGATCGAGTTTTGTGTTCTCAGGTTAGGAAAAGTTTTATCTAATGTCTTTAAGGGTTCTTTTTTTTCCAGAGATGTACTATGCTACGTTGCTATGGATGCGTTTTGCTTCCACCAATCATTTTCATTGGTACAAAAGCTTGGTACTGGTGGAAACGGACTCAGATATGCCATAGATGTTTTTTATATGGAAAGATGCCTGCTATGGTTGGCTTCTCTACCGTCGATACATCGCATACGCATTGAGCTGCGCATCTTCCTCACACAGCTACATTAGCTAAGTTTTGGTGAAAACTGTCACAGGTTCACAGCTTAGCTATTCCATCTTCGCGCATCACCTACATAACACATCTCTGGTGGAAAATCACTCTTATTTGTACTGTACTAGTATATGCCATTAATACCTCTACCTAATAAAGTAAAAAACATAATATAGGTCACAAAATAAAACAAAACATATCCATCATTATTCCAACTCAACACCTGAAACCGCAAAACAGAAAAATTAAACAATTCTTCATTTCGAACTGAATACATAATAATATTCAAGAGAACACAATATGATTTATACACACACATTATGTTTGCTTTCTAACATGATAATAAAACCTACTTTTCAATTATATTTCAGTAGCAATAGATCCCACAGACATTGGTAATTTCCCTGGAGTCCTAACGTAAAACTCAGTACATAGGTACACACACACTTCACATCAAACTATACATAACCAGTATAAACTGACCTTCAAATGTACGGAAAGAACATACAACGCGAGTCCAAGATAAATTGGTTGGGTAGCGTGATATGTGTTGTGTACACACTTGACTTGATAAGGTGCTGGCCACGTAAGAACAAATCTAGTTTACGTGAGCACACTAACTGATCAGATCATTTGTTAGGTTACTTGTTTTATCTAGGTTTAGGTTTAAAATATTGGACTATCATGTCATAACGTTATTTTGAATTATTTAAGCCAAATACCGAATAATAATTATAAATCTAATTAAAATAAATAATTTTTAATTTTTTTATGGGGAGGCGGGGAGATTCATCTAATGACTTCTCCCGCCTTGGACGAGGCGAGAGGGAGTGTCAGACTCTTACTGATTAAGAACCACCCCGTTCCTACTCTTGCTTTCGAAGCCGAAACCCCGGTAAACCCGCTAGGTAGTCTGCAGCTCCGAATCAGAATCCTATGTAATAGAGGGTGAACTTAATAACCTTAAGCCGCGGTCAGATTCTATATTAGATCCTAATTCTCTAGTACTACTATGAGAATTTTATCGTCAATCTAACAAAAAACCATAATAGTACGTTGACCAACCCGAGAATCGAAAATGACAGCTTTTGCTAGGCAGTCGAACTCGTGGTCACTCGACCAACGAGGCAGCCAATCTGTATACAAACCAGATATATTTGCAAATTTCTCGTTTTATACATATTTGGATCAAATTGATTCTATTTTCCTGAATGTACCAATGTAGGTTTTACGACGATTCCTTGTTATTGGAGTCCGTTTTTACGAATTTATATTCTAGATATGCTATAAAATTCCCTTTGAGCTAAAACCCTATTTATATGGTTCAGGAATTTTAGCCAAAAGGGTCCATAACTTTTAAATTTATTGCTTTGTAATGACAGAGATTGGTTTCCAGAGCTTTCTGACAATGTAGAACCTTTTGTGTTGAAATCTCCAATCTAACAGCCAAACCTGGAGATTATGATAAAATCTTTTATGTATTTGACTATGTTATGGCAAAATAAAATAAGTGTGGGAGAGCCATGCTTCGGCACGAATGGGCCGGCTCGACCGGAGTACCACGGTCTCACAGAAAACCGACGTGAAAAAACGCTTGCGTTGTGTTTCGTTGTGTGAGTAACGTTACCGGAGGCCCAATTATCCCTCTTCCCAATCTAATAAAAAAAATAAACTTAACTTTAAACTAAGAACTCTAGTCTACTCCTAACTGAAAATGATATACTAAAGAAAATTTGCTATATCATCAAAATATTCCTTCCTTAGCTAACACAAAGTTTATTATGTTACCATTTTACGAAAGTGTATAAGCACAATTCCAGTGGAACACAAATCACCAAAGAACGTGCTGTCGTAAAAGATATGAATTTATATACACTGGAAAATTATACTTCCCATGTTTTTATAACTTCATGCATAAAAATCTTCTTAAAGGCTTCGTGCTTGCTCACTGAAAATAAGCTGTAAGGCGTATTTATCTTAACTTTTTAAGGTTAAATGTTAGGAAAACAAGATTTTCTTCGCTTTTCAGTATAATATTTGAAACTTCACGCCTTTTTCCTCGCTGGGGTAGGCACATTACGGCACGTAATGCCATTATACAATGTACGCCCATGACATTTTCTCCATTTATGTTAAAAGTCCCATGTAATAGGGGGTAAGCCTGTTGTTGTCATATACCAGGCGTAATGTCAGACCCCAATATGCTACTACTGAGAAAGTTTCGAAAAACCGAAATAAGCCCAATATCTCAGTTATAGCTCGGATTCTGAAATCGTTTCCGGTATAACGATGAAACTCCAATAAAATAGCTCGAAGCATACATTTTTGAAAGATGAGTTTTACATCTAAGTATATCAGGGTTTATGCCTCTAAAAGACATGACGTAACCATTACACTGCTTTTTTTAAATCATCTAATGACTTCTCTCGCCAGAGCGAGGCGAGAGGGAGTGTCAGACTCTTACTGACTAAAAACCACCTCATTTCTACTCCTGCTTGTCGAGCCGGAGCCCCGGTAAACCCGCTAGGTAGTCCGCAGCTCCGGATTAGGCTATTACATTGCTTACATCAATTTTTTATCTGCAAAGACACAAGTGAAGCGTCAAATATTTCGTGACAAAACACGATATTTGTTCTATCTCCGTCGTCTCTCTGTTAAATGAAGCGTGCGATGTATTCATAGACTATTTAGGTTTTGTCGACTTGTCGACAGGAGTGCCACGTTTATGTAAGAGTCGTGATTTCTCCCTTAGGGCTTAGCTAACGAATTAATGGATTAGGATTTAGTTTTGATTGGGAACTTGCTTTTGAGTGTTTGTGTTGATAATTGTGAACTACTTATTGTAATAAAGAGCGATATAATAGTTTGAAATGTGAATGTTCTTTTCGGTTTTGTGGTTTATTTTAAAGAAAAAAAAGCACATCGTTTTTTTATATTTTTTAGGATTGTTATTTTTTTAAACTGAGATCTGATGTTGCAGGTGTCCATGGGCGGCAGTAATCGCCTAATATCCGGTGACCCGTAAGGTCGTATGCCTCTTATTCAAAAAAAAAAAATCTCGTATCAGCTAAGGTAAAAGTGAAAATAAATAAACCTAATAGGTAACACAAAAGCTAGTTAACATAAAACAAAAGAACTGTATAGAAATTAAGCGAACACACTCCATTATCCACATCACGCCACCTCCAATGAGCACACGCCTTCAAACCTTATAATCCGACCATTAACCGAAAATAACCAAATAAGTAAACTCATCACAAAAACAAAAGAGATCCGTTTACGAACACCCCTTATTTATGAACCAGTTTTGTACACCAGCCCTAATATATTCGACGAGCGGTTGGCCGAGATAGGCCTGTATTAGCCTGGCGATCATAACAGCCAGGCAAAAAACAAACCCTAAACTTGCCCATTTAAGCTGTATAAAGCCAAAGAAATGGGTAACGAGGCCCCCAAAATGTCAAAATAGTCCATTCTGCCCAAACCATTTAGTATAAGGGCAGTTGTAGACTTGGACGGAATTGCAATGCTGATAGATTATGCTCTTTAGTCGCTTATCCGCTGTGTATTTTTGTTTGAGTGATAAAGCTGTAGTTTCTGTTGGGTGTTGAGATAAAAAGTATCGTTAGTTGTCTTAGTTTTGGTAAAACAATATGAAAGGGTGGAGTTTAGACTAGAATATATAGTTATTTATACTTTACTGTTGATACATTTCAAACCCGCACTCTCATGCTTGAGAAGCCTCAGAGATACTCGACTGTGTTCCCTTCGCGTTTTATGTACTAAGCATATTTAGACACCACTGACTAACGGTGAAGGAAAACATCGTGAGGAAACCTGGACTTATAATATCTAATTATTAGAGCCGCCCGCTATTACCGACCCGCATTGAGCGTGGTGATTAATGCTCAAACCTTTTCCGTGTGAGAAGAGGCCTTTGATCAGCGGTGGCCATGTAGATAGATGTATAATCTATATTAAGAGTTTATAACTATTTATATTTTTGTATACCTTTTTCGTAAATATGCTTATAAGACATATATAGATGATATAGATATATGTATATGTATATGCCTATCTTACTAATAAAACTATACTTTTGAGAAATGATCGATTACTCAAATAAAAAATACGTCTCATAATTCACAACCAAAGACAAATAACACTCATTAGGCCTCGGGTTCTTTCAGAATCCTCAAAATGGGGTCGAAATGCCCCTTCTCTAGACACTTATATCTAAAATAAGACTTAAAACCCTCTATGGGCATGACAGGTAGATAGCCAGGACAAAGACAGAAAAAGCTAAACAATTAAAAGGGGTCGGCTCCCTACTCATTAGGGAAAACATTCAAACAACCGTCATCCTCATTTAAACCCAAAAACGGTCATGAATGAACTAATTACCCTACATTTCTCTGACGTCATAATAACCCATATATGATTACAAAGAATCCTTACTATGTTTGTTATAATCGGGAAGTGAGTTTGTTTGATTATTTTATTTCTATTGCTAACAAAAGGTAGGAATCCTGAATCTTTTCTCGTGTTTAGTTTTAAATTGGTTACTAATAAAAAAAAAAATCGTTACCTACCGATTTTCTTTTTCAAAGTCAATGTCAAATCATTTATTCCAATTAAACCATAAATACTTAGGTACTTTTGAAACGTCAACAAATAAAGAAATAAATAATAATCCGTCAGTCTGTCCTTCATTGTAGTTAGGTTTATAATTTCTAGGCCTCATCTAGTTATTTAAGAGATTGACGTGTAAAAGAGTTACATTGTAACCTATTTGCAAAAATATATCATTTATCATTATAAGTAGAAATTCAATCATTTAAGCTCATCTTCTCCACACTTTGATCATAGTAAAGCCATAACTTGAAGTGCTCCGAGCGATTCGCATTACGCTTAAGCGGGATCTCCATAACTACCTGTATATTTAGTGGCATTGTGACTATGGGGAACAAAACCGCATGATAGATGTATGTATGTATGTGTGTATTCAGTCGACTCATCCCATGCATGGAGCGGCAGACCAATCAGTGGGCTCGAATACGTGAATTATTATAAGGCGTTAACCGCTAAATCGATGACCTAGTTAAGCGGTGGTTCATGTGTCAGCGATAAGCGGATTATGGTTTATTTGCGTGTGATTCTTTTATGGTTATTGTGTGTAATCTGCTTAAGTATTTTTTTAATAGAAAGCACCTATTCTATACTTTATTTCGACTAGGTTAAAATAAATGCTTGTCGTTAACCAGTGCTACCCTACATAGTTGAGAATAGTATTCTATTTTTTTCCTTACATATTTTTAAAATCTAGGTATTAAGATGTTCACTACCATCATATTTAATGTGTTTGGTGATAGGGTGAGTAATTTCCACCATATTTGCTATTGCAACTAGAATTCCACTAGCAGTTGTGTTCACTTCGTCTGAAAAATGTTACCTAACATAGGTACTTTTTTAGGTTGTACCTAACATAGTAGTATAGGTAGGTATAGCTAGTATAGGTGTGTAAACTATTCCAAGTCATAGGTAGTAATTCATATTTGCCTATGTCCATTTAATTTATCCTTATTAAAATGCAATCCAAACTTTCACCAAACTAGTCGAGTTCCTCGTCAAAACGTTACGTAAGTAAGCCAATAACATAATAATTAAACTTTCACCTTTTAAAATTTCCCCCGCCATCACTACAACCCAACCTCAATAGTTCATAGGAACGCGCTACACGTGCGTACGGCATTTTATGATAAATCGCTCCAAGTTTCATGTTAAACAGTTCCCTATGTGGCCACACGTGTACTGCGGAGTATAAGACATCATCCAGTGGCTGCAAACTTTACTCAATATAGTTTAGTAATTCATTTTAAACTCTCTGATAATGGTTAATATTGTTATTTTGCCGTCTGTTGTTGTTTTGAAGATGAATTATGTATTGTTTGGAAAGGTCTGGGGGCACGGCAGTGCCAAGTCCAAAA
This sequence comes from Spodoptera frugiperda, assembly GCF_023101765.2. Classification (NCBI taxonomy): domain Eukaryota; kingdom Metazoa; phylum Arthropoda; class Insecta; order Lepidoptera; family Noctuidae; genus Spodoptera; species Spodoptera frugiperda. The sequence goes on along the minus strand of NC_064220.1, from coordinate 3,381,727 downwards.
AAAGCGGCACGGCCGTACCATTTTTCTCGAAGCAATTCGGGCCTTTTTCGAATAATTCGTCAAGAAACCTGAATCTTCAGTAACTAATCCGGCAGTATAAACCGGATATTTAAAATTTCAGTCAAACTTTCACCTTTTAAATTTCTAAATTTTGTCCCCGCCATCACTACAACCCAACCTCAATAGTTCATAGGAACGCGCTACACGTGCGTACGGCATTTTATGATAAATCGCTCCAAGTTTCATGTTAAACAGTTCCCTATGTGGCCACACGTGTACTGCGGATTTGTATAAGACATCATCAGCGGTTAGTGGCTGCAAACTTTACTCAATATAGTTTAGCTAATTGCATTTTAAACTCTATTCCCTTAATGATAATGGTTAATATTGTTATTTTGCCATCTGTTGTTGTTTTGAAGATGAATAATTATGTATTGTTCTGGATATAGGTTATTATCATGCCAATATTAAAAATATTTAACGTTTTAAACAAATAGATCGACTTGGACATCGCATGAAAACAAAATGAATATTACAATATTATATTAGATTCTTTAGTCTCTCGCGCCTCACGCGATTGAAACTCTCGTTCCTGTTGGTCGCTGGCCCGTCGTGCTGTGTAGTGTGATACATACTAATAATCAAATCAAGCGATGTCCAAGTCGATCTATTTGTTTAAAACGTTAAATATTTTTAATATTGGCATGATAATAACTTATGTAATAACTTAAGACAGAAGGTCCTTCAAGTAGACACTAAATAGATTAACCGACTTGGTATTACATGGATCTCACAACTTTTGACGGTAGAAAGACTGAGCTGCGAGACTTGGGTTTTTTACAGGATGTTTTTGATGGATTATGTATTCTTGCACTACATCGCGTTTCACCTTACCTATATTCTTCCCGTACATTTGACAGAGGTTGGGCTGCAAAACTTTCAGATAAACCTGAACTTTTTGAACTGCGACCTCTAATCTACCGGCCAAGCGTGGAGATTTGAACAAGCCTGTTATTTAGAGAGTGGACTATAGGTAGGGTATCTATTGATGTTGACCGGAATGATACCACGGCCCCTAAGAAAACCGTCGTGAAACAATGCTTGCGCTTAATTATGTGAGTGAGGTTAACGGAGGCCTAATTACTCTCCTTCCCCATTCCCGATTCCCCGGCAACCCTCAAAATCCTAACCCCTAAAAGGTCGGCAACGAACACCTTTGGTGTTTCAAGTGTCCATGGGCGATGGCGGTGGCGATTGCTTACCAGGTGATTCGTCTGCTCGTTCACCGGTTTATTCCATAAAAAAACCTCTTAACACACAAAAACAAAAACGAAACCTTCACACAAAAGCAGTCGACTTCAATTATACCAACATAAAATCAAATAAAATAAGTCACAAAGACTATTGTACATCCATTATTCATTCTGCATTGAGTGTAATAGTATCAGTTTGAAATGAAACAGGAAACTCATCGGCATTCAGCATTACAAATTCACGTTAATGGTATTTACTTACTGACTGATTCTGACAATGGCCGCCGATAAGATTGATTGAACTGATCAATTAGATTCTGAATTATTGCTAGAGATGTATGTTTGAATGGAGTACAATTTAATTTACTTTTTAGTCACATTTCTTTCAGTATTAAATTTAGAGTACCAATAAATTAGGACTGTAAATTTACATACTGTAACATACATATTATTATTCTAATTTGTGTGTTTCCTATAAAACATAACTTGGGTGTATTCAAGTCCCGAGCAAACGGGTTGCTCTTAGGTAGGCGTGCTCCATCATCAGCCACATCATCGCTTACCACCAGGCGAGATGGTGGCCAAACGCCAGACTATAAAGTATAAAAAAAATACAAATACAGAGAGGTCAAAAAGTCATGCAACAAACGAAAAAGGGAGAAAACGGAGCTAATTTCTTCTTTTCTACAGCATGTCCGTAACTTTATTGCACGAAAAGATATGAATAATATTTGTTTTATCAATGAAATTGCTGAGAACTGGTAATTCAGCCTCCAGTAACCCTCACTCACACAACGAAACACAAACGCAAGCGTTGTTTCACGACGGTTTTCTTTGGTACGCCCTGGTATCACTACGGTCGAGCGTATATATTATTCGTGCCGAAGCATGGCTCTATCACACTTAAAAATAATTGTAAGTACTTACTTTACATTGTATTCGTTTTATGACAGATTCATAATTTTTAAACTGACATGGTCACTAACACTAGAATTGAAACTTAAAACGGGATATTTACCATGAAATATCGGAAACTCATAAAAATTTAAAAACATGGTAAATATCCCGTTTTAAGTTCCAATTCTAGATTCATAATTATTAATTCGCAACCAAAAGTGATTTAATTATATATTATGTATGTGTACAGTTTTCAAAATAAAATATGAATGCAAACACAGCCATTTACATTCCTTTTAAAGGTGTAATAAAAATTGATTGAGTCGTTAAATAATCCTTCTGGATGCAATGAAAATTAACTTTTATTTGCATTTTTATGTATGTCCGGGTATTAAACAGTAATGGAGCTATACAAGGCTCCCGTTCGCAGTGACATCATTTTTATTCAATCCAATCAATTCTAAATTGCATAGGTATTTGTGTTCGTCGCTATTGAAATATATGCAAATAGAATAATGACTGTTTCATTTTGTTGAGTAAAGTTCTAAGTGATTTGGTAAATTTATGAAAATGTAATTAAAAAAGATATATCGTAGGATTTTTGTTAGTAAACATGAATATAATAAAATAAATATTCGTAAAGTAAGTAACAAAATCGCAATTTAATATAATAATCAAAATTATCTATCACCTAGCTGCACTGACGGACAGATTGACAGACTATTATTTATTTATTTTTTGACGATTCAAAAGTACCTAAGTATTTATAGTTCAATTGGGTTTGACTTTGACTTTGAAAAAAAATGGGTAGCTAACGTTTTTTTATTTTATTATTGTTATCAACCCATTTAAAACTAACTACAAGAAAAGATTCAAGAAAGGTATACCTATGGTTTAATTGGAATAAATGATTTGACTTTGACTTTGATCCAGACACCAAACCCTGTGTTCAGCAGTCACTCTTCAATATCACAAGAAACAATAAGAAACTAAAACAAATGACGCTCACGAGTGAACTCCAAAAAAAATCCACAACACACCAGCTACCATGACACATCAACGTATTCAAATACAAAATCAGATAGCACAGCCCTGAAATCCTTTTACGTCGTTCAATTTCAGCACAACCCTAAACAAGAGCCGAGCCGGGGCACTAACTAAACTCATTTGTTTTCGATATCGCCGATACAGGGGTGACTACATTTTCTTCACTTCATTCCTGCCAAGAAACCCGGTTTTGTTATATGTGAGGTGTCAAAGACTAACAGCGTAGATAGTACGTTGAAAAAAAATAGTGACGAAATTTTATTATAACTATCGTGAGACATACTAAAATAATTTTTAAGCTTACTCACGTAACTGTTTGACGAAGAACTCGACTAGTTTAGCATTCCGCGACTCACGACGCGGCGATTGTCGCGCTGCTACTCAATGCTGCTCATGAATATGAGCCTCTAGCATGGCTTGAAACTAGTCGAGTTCCTCGTCAAACAGTTAGGTGAGTAAGCCGATAACATATAATAATTAATTTAGTGACGAAATGTTGATAATGTCTTGGTTTAAAGCCTAAGAGCCTTATTTGATTGGGACATCATAGTCTTACAATCAACTCATGCAACCAAGAAAGTGATAGCAGTTGCATAGAAGATTTTTCATCTCTAAGCCTAGCAATCCATTGCTGGACTATGAGCCTTCTCTACAAAAGAGTGATTTGCCACGGTTAGCAGATTGATTGGTGATTCATATTCTGTTGCATCGTTATCCCACGGCAAGCAAAGAGCATACTTCCTTTTTCTTTGGTGTTGCGGGTATCGATGGGCGGCGCTGATGGCTTACCATCAAGTGACTCGTTTGCCACCTATTCTATGAAATAAGAAAAGAATCTCTGACCTAGTGTCTACATGTCGACATTATAAGGCCGGCAACGCACCTGTGACTCCTTTGGTGTTGCGGGTGTCCATGGGCGGCGCTGATCGCTTACCATCAGGTGACTCAATTGCCACATATTCCATAAAAAAAAGGAGAGGATCTCTGACCTAGTGTCTATATGTCGTCATTTTTATGTGAGTATCAAAATATAGTTATGATATTAGGTTATGTCTAACAAATAATCTCCAATGACATCCGATCGACATTGGCTATGTAATTACTACAAATTTAATACTAATCGAACTATTAAAGTTTACAAGTCGATTAAGAAGTAAAAGTAAACTTATTTTAAAGTGCTTTCGTATTATTTTAAGCTTTATATTAGCGTGACTTTGCTTGTTACAGGGAGGTTATAGACCCTAATTTTAATGTGATTTCGAAGTAAAAGCTTTCTTAGTATAACTAGTCAATTTCCTTAGATTAATAGCTTACTTTTATTATAAGTTATTATGAAATGTTCACAGTCATTTAGTGGTTTTAATCTTATACTATATTAGTTTTCTTATCAGATTTTTGTTAGTCCATTACTTAAGATCTAGATCTATAGTACTTATTTTTACGTTTGACTATGAATTTAGGTTTTGAAATTGGTGTTGTGGGTTTAATAATGTGGCTGGGTAACCAATTACCCGTTAAAGTGTACTTAACTGCGTAAATGACTAACTGCCGTACTCAGAGACGTTTAATGATTACTTATATTATTCCTTAGTAACGATTTTATACCGAAAACAATTGCCAAAGATTGGGGTAAATAACCATTATACGATTCTGAGTACGGCCGTAAGTACTATATTATTATTATACAGTTACAAATCTACTGCTAAGTAACCACTTAACATTCTATTATTAGTTTTTAAACTGACATGGTCACCAACACTATCATTAGTATATGAGTCGGGATATCTACCAGATACCACTGAGTTTCTCGTCTCAAGTTGTAATGATATTCTATTATGAATAGTTTTTTTTTTTCTTATAATAAAGCCGAGACATTTATCTTATACAGAGAATTTTCAGTGATTACTATTTATTTTTACTTCTTTAAAAAAAGGGCGTCGAATATCGAATATCAAACAAGTTACCACTCTGCAACATTAGTCTTTGCCAAATCGCTTGGCATTACCGAATTGTCGCCGTGTGAAGTTATATGGAGATATTATAATGAAGACTTCCACGTTACGTGGGGAGAAACTCCAATGTACTCGGAGGTGATAACTGGGTATAAGTTTCTTGAACGACACCGATATTTTATTTCCAATAAAATGAAATTTGACATTATACATTTTAAGATTACTTATGATTGTGTTTTTGAAATTATATGTTGTACTTTTGTATGTATTTTTAAGTGTGGGAGAGCCATGTTACGGTACCAAAGGGCCGGTTTGACCGGAGTGATACCACGGCCTTACACTAACACAACGTGAAAAAACGCTTGAGGCCTAATTGGGCCTCAAAGAGCCTAAAGAAGCGGTATAATTATTCCGCTTCCCAATCTTCCAAATCCCCGATTCCCCAATAACCCACAAAGTCCCAAAAAGACTGGCAACGCTCTTGTAATGCTTCTGGTGTTTTGGGTGTTTATAACAGACTATAAGAATATGCCTAGCTTTATACATATAGAGCAGCGAGCTAGGTACTCCACTGGGTTCACTGGGGCTCCCACTTGAAAAGCAGTAAGAACTGGCTGGTTTTTAGTCAGTAAGAGTTTCAAACTCCCTATTACCTCGCCCAAGGTGGGAGAAATCATTGGTTTTTCTATTTTCTCCCTTAAAAAAAACTGTATACATATAATATTTGTTAATATTCCATTACGAAAACACATGCCTGTAATTGTCCTGTCTGTTCTAGACAGATAACCATATAATACGATTTTAGCAATTCCCTAACTTAGGTTCGAGAGGACAAGAGCATCATTAATCTTATTGTTCTCTGAACTTTACCTTATTGTGAATAAATGTTTGCTAGTTTCTTGTAGTCTGAGAACTATAGAGGGCAGCACTGAACGATTTTTTGCCGCTCGGTGATATAAATCGCTTTGTGATTTGTTTAGTGTTTGTAAAATAAAATGGCTGGTTTATTTGTTTTTGTTTTTGTGAATAAGTTTCAATTAAGTGTTTTTTTTATTTTATCCTCTATTGGACTATTGACATATAGTCTTACAGAAGACCTCCTCTACTTAAAAGGGTTTGTCATAAACTCCGCGCGTGGTAAGCAGGTGGATACAAAATAGTATATTTCTAACATATTTTTTTACTTGAAAATTAAACTCCCTATACTTAATTACAATTGAATAAAAAATTCCAACATGGGAAATCAATCTCAGAGCTCTTAAACCACGCTCAAAAGTCATAATCAACAAGAAAAGCAATAAAGAATACATGGCATTTTAAAACTTTAACCCCGATACAAATTGTTCAACCACAAAATTGTGCGAGAGGACTATTGGGCCGGTATTTTTAAAAATAAAACCTATACAAATAACCTTTTTCATTGAAAGCACCAAATGAACTTAAAAGTACCAATTCTCTCTATATATAACGAGTGAAATAGTTTAGCCCATTACCGTATAACAGTGGGGCTAACAGGGCAACAGGTGGACAAATATTTTTTCGACTTTAACACAATTTATTAACACAGTGTTTTCCTGGAAAAAATTTTCGGATAAACCGCCGTCGCCGCGTCCCACTATGCGATATTTTGTGGGTATATTTCCCTTTATGCCTGGGAAAAACCACAATAGTACACATAGTTACAATAGTAAACATGCATTCTGGAAAATTCTTGATTAACAACTTGTTTTTAGGGCTCCGTATCCCAAAAAGGGACTATTAAATATAACATAACATAACATAACATATCGTCACGCCTTTAATCCCCGAAGGGGTAGGCAGAGGTGCACATTATGGCACGTAATGCCACTGTGTACACACACTTTTCACAAGTAAAGTTATAAGTCCCATGTGTGGTGGTGGGCCTATTGCCATATACCGGGCACATTTCCAGACTCCGTGCTACCACTGAGAAATTTTTGAAAAACCGAAAAAAGCCCAGTAATACTTCGCCCGACCCGGGAATCGAACCCGAGACCCCTTCCCCGGCAGTCGCACTTGCAACCACTCGGCCAACGAGGCAGTCACGACACAGGAGAAAATCCTAATTTTCTCCTGTGTCGTGATTGCGTTTACAAACCTACAAGTTCACTTACACATTACATCCAGACCCGAAACAACAATTAGTGGATCACACAAAGAGTTGTTCCGTGAATCGAACTCGCTACACGTTGCGTGACAGTCGGTTTCCCAATTTTTTATGTAGTCGATTTGTTTTATATGTATTGACCATCGTATAGTTTTGCTAGGCAAAATAACACAAAGAATTGAAACCCATTCTAAATCTATTTAAAATTGAATTTATGTATTTGTGTGGAAACTTACACGAAATATCTTCTGAAATCTTTTGCTTAGACATTGAACCGTAAAGTATTACATGTTTAAAAGTCACTCTTGCAACTCGACCAGCATGATAAATATTTATTTTTCATACACTATGTTTCAACAATGAAGGCACAGCTGTATAGCTATTTAATAATGAGCCCAATTCGCTACTAATTTGGTTCCGATATGCAACAGTGTTAATTAATCGCGTAATTGCAGTTTGATGTATGTATTATTGCAGTTTCAGAGCTATGTGGTCTATAATTTTAATTGTATGCAATTGTAATTTTATTATGATTAAGTACAATAAACCTACAGTTTTATATCGTCACGCCTTTTAACTAATGAAGGGGTAGGTAAAGATGCGTACAATGTTATTGTATGTGTCAACTCGGTTAGATAGTAAATAAAATGCTTGACGACACTAAAGTTATTTAATTCCCTTTAACACAGCACTACAGTTATTTCAATTCACCAATACGAAATTATTACTGACACTTAAGTCCGGGGCTCCGGCTCAAAAAGCAGGAGTAAGAACGGGGTGGTTATTAGTCAGTAAGAGACTGACACTCCCTCTCACCTCACCCAAGGCGGGAGAAGTCATTGGATGATATACCTCCCTCGAAAAAAAAAACACTTAAGTTCTCAAATATATGATATAGTTACAGACCAATTATAAAGTAATATAATTGGTCTGTAACTATATACAATAATTTTGTTTATACAATAATTTTGAACGATGATATCAATGGACTGTATTTATGGGGTTGGGGGATAATGCATGAGACACCTTACTATACCTAACTATGCACGTGCACTTACACACAATTCACAGGTTATGTTGTTATGAGCCGCTAGGGAAATAATGTCTATTACCATGTTAAGGGCATAATTCCACCACATCCCTAAGGACACGATGGTGCTCAGGACATGCAGGGCACACCGCCACCGGTATGCTCCACCGTGTCCTCCGGGCGACTTATACAATGCTACGTAAAGAAAAAGCCATAATAGGGATGATGACGATGACGACGGGATAAGAAAATTAAAAATCAATTTAGTTCGTCAGTTGGGTTATGAAAAAATATTAAACACGTGTTTTGTATTTTGTCATATAAGATACCAATACTCAGATAAAACGAAACAAACTTGAGGAGTGGGAGCAAATAGTAATTTCTACGTATAAAACGTATCCAGACCCGACATTTCAAACCAATATTTTATCTTTTCAAATAATTTACAAGACGGACATTAAAATAAAAACTAGTCATCTACAGTTATTTGAAGCGACACAAGTCAAGTCAAGAAATGAAATAACAACTCTATGAACAATTTGTTTGTCTTTTATAGTTTCGTTTCATGATACAATACAATGCAAGTCCCACAGAGATGTCTCAAATTTCTTCCTTTGTTTTATCTTAAGATGCAGGAACGATGTTTATGTTTCTTCAGTTTCCTACTTGAAAGTTTTTGTTAGCAGTCAACTTTGCCAGGTTGCGTTTCCCTCATCATATTTTTGCATTTCATGTTTTAATGTTTATATATTTTCCAATGGCGTAGTTTGAGACAGATTGTATAGTTGATAGTTGTATTGGAACAAAATTGATCTACGTTTAAAACAGAATTCAAAAACTATAGTTATTCCTACTGTATGCGTTTGCCTTCCACCAATCATATTCATTGGTTCACATAGCTTAGCAAATCGTGGAAACATAAACATAACATAATATATTTTTTATATGGAAAGATGCGTGCTATGGATGCATGCTATGGATGCGTGCTATGGATGTGTGCTATGGATGGCTTCCCTACTCTCGATACATCGCATACTCGAGCTGCTCTTCCTGGCATATTTAAATAGCTGTATCAGTGAAAACGGTCACATATTTTCACTGCTTAGCTATTACATCTTCGTAGCATAGCTACATCTTCATCTCTGGTGGAAAAGCACCCTTAGACTACAGAATACCCATAGCTTTACGATAACACAATCCATCTTTGAAACCAATTATAATTATGCACAACAAACCACAATAGCATGAAATCCCATCACAAAATCAAACATTGATTAAAACTTCTAAAGACTTATCATAATCCTTTCAATAATAACGAATCAAATAAAGACAAATTCCAAAAACACTTGAAAACAGAAGAATTAATTTTGCAGACGCTCAGAATCGGCAAGAAACTGGCAGAAAGTCTTCAAAACCGGCCTAAAAGACAATTAATTCCCAATCCCGACCTACTTTGGGGAAGTTACAAATCAGGGATCCGGTAGCACTCGCCTAATGTCGTTTGCTGGGATTCCTCGCAAACTTTGCCCGTTCAAACGTCCCCAAGACAGATATATAAGGTATTTGATGAATATTTAAACTTCGATAGTTAAGTTACCCATTGTTTCTTAGGAATTATATAATGGTGGACTACTGGACGGCCTTCGACAGATTGGTATGAGGCACAGCTTTGTGTGACCTTGAGTTTTTTTTGGTCTTTGAGTTTTCTTTTGGTTTGGATTCCTTATTAAAACTCTGAATTTAAAACTAAACACAAAGAATTGGAACTTGAAACGGGATATTTACCACGTTTTTCTATTTCTATGAGTTTCCGATATTTGAGTTCATCCGTGATCATGGCGTTTGCAACAGTGCCGAAATATCGGAAACTCATAGAAATAGAAAAACATGGTAAATATCCCGTTTCAAGTTCCAATACTAGTGTTAGTGACCATGTCAGTTTAAAAACTTATATAGACACAAAGAAACGGTGTAAACGGTTTACCTTTCATTATCAGTGAAAATAGGCGATTTCATAAGTGCACAAATGACTATTGACTATAAAATTCTGTACATAATATTGTTAGTAAAATTGTCCTAGGTCAGCTTTGAGAAATCAAAGTGTGCGTAAGTCATGAATAGTTGCGACGAGGCTTTGATGGTCCGGAACAGCTTTGTTCGAAGTTACTGCAGACATCAACGAAACTTCGCTAAATTGTGTAAGCTAACAAAATGTACGATGTCGGATGTCGGGATCGTTCCTCTCAGCGAATCTAAACCTTCCTTTACTTGTAAATAATAATACATATTCTGTTGTTTTCTGTTTTTGTGAATGATTATAATTATTTATTATTCTACAGTTCTTGTAGGGATCAACTATTCTTACGAATTCTTATTTCTTATTAAGAATCATCTTCTAAACTTGAAAAAGATCAAGTAAACTTTTTTTCCTTAATATGATATAATATCTTGTAGAAGTGCTTCTTAAGGTAACCACGGGCCTGCATCGTACGCATTCCGTATGACGTCATCAGTCATCGCATGTAGGCATTGCTGATGATACGGTGCGTACGATGCGGATCAGTGTATGAGTTTCTATACTATAAGACACAATAAAATCCGTTGCGTGCGATGCGGACGCATACCTTTAGTAGTTGTCAATAAGGACTATAAATAAATTATAAACACGACAAGATGTCCAACATAAAACACCATAAAAGGACAAATACACTTCCCTTACGGAAGACCAGGGTTCACGCTCGTGTGCCTTTATGTTTTTATTATTAGATCCTGAGATAACAAAATAAACACTGGTAGACCTAATTGAATTATCCGGTAGCCGGGTATCACGCACTCACAGGTCAAAGGCACCTATCACTATTTTGAGGTGAAGGTGACGTTCCAATTTCATGCTCAATCGGAGCGATTGATTCAGTAATTGATTGGGCTCCAGTTCCCGGTTTATTTAATGGTATTGTCATTTCCACGTAACATTATATAAGCATGCAAATTATGTATTGGTTTGTGTACAGCTTTCTATAAATGAGTATTGTAGGTATTGTTTAGTGCAATAATGTTGTGCATTTTTCCAACAATGGTTGATTTAGTTCTCAAGTGTGGCAACGTAAGAACACCTTAATGCTAAGTCGTCAAAAAATAATCCAAACATGTAAGAGAATAGGAGGCCCAATTAACCCCGTCCCAACCTTCCTAATTCTCAATTCCCCAATAACCCTGATGCTTAACCACCAAAACGACAGCAACGCACCTAAAACGCCTCAGGTGTTTCGAGTGTCCATGGGCGGCGGCGATTGCTTACCATCATGTAATCCGTCTACTCGTTTACCGGCTTATACCATAAAAAAGGAATATTACAATTTGCCACTAAGTAACTGAGTACTTCGATACACATTACTGTCTATCCGTAATCAAAATATGATACACATACACATTTCCACCTCAAGTAATTTAGTAAAGGGCTGATGCTTGATCCGAGGGCTGACTACCTGATCCGAAGCTGACAAACAGGAGTAGCAATCGGGTGTACCAGGGCGCTGGCTCGAAAAACAGGGTAGGAACAAGGTGATTTTCCCCCTCAAAAAAAGGTAATTTAGTAAACTTCTTTACAAGAAACAGGCTCGTAAACTAGCGCTTTTGAACGCTGAAGTGTACCAGGCTACGCAGACAGCACTCGTGCAGGCGTCCTCAATGAATATGTGTCAATGGCCCGCCTCGCACATGTTCTGTTTACTTGCGACGATGCATTTTCCTACACGCTTCCTTTGTTTTTCTTGTTTGTAATTTCTTGTTCTTCCTTTATGAATAGCGGACGGTTAGAGGGATTTTAAATTAGTTATTGTGTCTTTGGTTCAGTAAAAGTAAGCAAAGATTTTTCTTTATGAATACTCTCTCAGTTTTTGTCGTGGTGGCCCGGAGGCTTAAGACGCGCGCTCCTGATACATGAGAGAGTCGAAATCTACCAACACCAAAGTTCCAATGTGACTTTTTCCAAGTTATATGTACTTTATAAGATTATTTAGACACCACTGAAACACTGTGAAGGAAACCATCGTGGTGAAACGTGGGCTTATAATTTTTTATTTTGATTTTTTTCTGAGTTTGAAACCGCCAACCCAGATTGAGCAAGTGTGGTGATGGTTTGAGCGTTTCAAACCGTCTCCGTGTGAGAAGAGGACTTTGGTCAGCAGTAGCCACTCATAGGCTGTTGTTAATGATGATTCTCTCAGTTATCACTTAATGTACAGTTTAGTATAGATTCTACTAATTTTAATAACAATATCACATCATAAAACCAAAGAAAAGTTATAAATACTTAGTTCTAACAAAGTAACCGTAATATTACTTTAATCGAAATAACTTTCCGTCAATAGCAAACAAAAACGAAGTTCAAAAACTAATCTTTCAACAAAATCGAATTAAAAGCGTTTCAACAAAGAACCAAAAGATATCTAAACCATTCAAAAACCTATTTACAACTAATGAACTGAAAATTGAAAATCGCTTAACCAATAAAACCACATTATGTTCGAAATTATTGTAATCCTAACCTCGTGAAACTTATTCAAAGTTCAGGCCTAAATTTGATTCTAAATTAAAGTTTATTGAAAATTGGACCTTATTTTATAGATAGTAATATACTTTATACAAAGAGCAATCAGTAATACCTCTGGTTAATTTAATTAGGCCAATAAAGATAGTGGTGGAACTATATCTCTTACTAGATTGATTATGATAAATTCAATTTGGGAAAGTTGTATGATACCGCGGTAGTTACAATTCTACCTGCGTACTGGCCCACGCGAAATGTTACCGAGAAAAAAATGTTGGAACAAGTTTTGGGTACTTCTAATAATAATGATGAAAAAGTCGTAGATAGAAGTGTATACTGGGATTGTGACTGATGATAGTATTATGATACCCTTAAGAGTACCTATAATAAATTAATTAATAACATTTTTTAAACAGGTAGCCGCATTTAATTCTCTTTACTGCGTACTTTTTAAGTTTGGTAAATGTAAAACTTACTCCTAAGTCTGAAAAATAGACTACCTAGCGGGTTTACCGGGGCTCCGACTTGATAAGCAGGAGAAGAAATGGGGTGGTTTTTTGTCAAGACGGCCATAGGATAATTTTTTGAAGTCGGTTAAAATGGCATTCTGGGCAACATTTCCTCAGCCTCTTATATTTAATAGGTATCAGGTTAGAGTCATGGGCGCAGAGGCAAGTTACAGGTGTGTAAGACTTCCACCAGAGAGGTTTTAGTGACGTAGAATCTCATACTAGTAGTCATAGTATCTCTAGTGTTTCTCCCCAAAAGCTAGGCGTCTTTTGAAGGTTTCTTCGCGACATCAAAAACAATTTGATTGATCTTTGGTTCAACCTTGTTATTACATCATTATAAGTGAGATTCTTATAAATATACCTCGGCCTACTTCTTCGCAAAATATTAGGCATAATGCTCTGTGTCTCATAATCACAAGTTAACAATGTCTTAACTTAGGAAACACTAAGTTAAAGGCACTTGAAGCAAGCAACTTGTTAAGTCCTAAGTTTTAGCCTCGCTTGTCGTGGTCTAGTATGGATGGCGTATTTAACAGCTTCAGACTTTTCTTGATCTTTGTCCTAACTTAACTACGATAGTCGTTAGCCTAAGACAGAAGTTGCTCTGAAAGGCAGAAGTTGGATATCATTGTGCTGAGATGGAGAGTAATTTGTCACAAAATTACAGTCAAGGTCGTTGGAGGCTGCTAGACGTAGGTCACTTCTAAAGAACTGGCTAATCTAAAAGTCTATCAAAAATATCTCTATTCAGCAGTAAAATAGGGCAGTATAGTATTTTTAATGTCACGCCTTTTATTTCCGTATGGGTAGGCAGAGGTGCACACCACGGCACGTAATGTCGCTATACAATGTACACCAACTTTTCACCATTTTTGCAATGTAAAAGGTAGTGAGCCTATTGCCACATACTGGGCACACTTTCAGACTCCGTGCTACCAGCGAATTTTCGAAAAACCGAAAATATCCCAGTAATACTTTGCCCAACCGTGAATCAAACACGTGATCCCTTGTCGGGCAGTCGCACTTGCGCACTAGACCAACGAGGCAGTCAGTCTAGATAGTCTACTTAGACTATCTGCAACTGTGAAGAATTTTAATAAAAATAAAAATATGTTCTATATCCTAATAGGTACAATTACATACACTCAATAAAATAAGAAGTTACAAAGATACAATTAGAAAAACAGTAAAAACTGAACATAGGAACGAAACAACAATTGATTCTTCTTTTATTATTTCTTTATCAACAGTATGTTAACAATTTTCACAGTGCTAAAAGGCGAACAGCTTAGAACTATACTCGTTTGAAACACCAACTTAATTCGTTGCTCTCTAGTCGCATTCTAGTCAAGTAACATGTTAAGTAAAGCAAGCAAAAAGTGCAGACTGGGATAGTTCAGTCAGTTTGTATGCACAGCACATACTTATCTCCGTTCTAGCGAGCTTTGCTAGTTGCGAAAAATCTACGTTAAAATCGTCTTTTAGTAGGTTTTCTGTCAAAGATGTAGGAAGATAGGTTGGATAGATGGTGCAAATACATTCAAGCTTTAGTCGTTTCGGTGGAGTGAATGAACTAAGAAGAATCATGTGAATATTTTGAAAGTAATTACATACGAAATAGATTCACAAGTTAAAGTAATTGAGACGCCTCCCATGCTCACAATTGCACTCGTTCACAACCCTTTTATCATCATCCAATGACTTCTCTCGCCTTGGGCGAGGCGAGAGGTAGTGTCAAACTCTTACTGACTAAAAACCACCCTGTATCTACTTCTAGTTTTCAAGCTGGAGCCCCAATAACCCGCTAGGCAGTCCGCAACTCCGGGTTTCATTTACGACCCTGAACCTTTGACATTTAATTGGTTATCACGTTCGAGTCAATGTTGCTTTGTTTTCGTCTACGAATGGTAGAAACACTGACTGATGTATGACTCAGTGGACATACATGTGCGGACCAAAGTCATGACAAAGCGACATTGGCATAATGTCGTGAACGAGTGTGATGTGTGACCATGTACGGCATGGATGCCCCATTAGTCTGTACTGCTCATTCACGTAACTGCCCTTCAAGCCAAGTTCAGTATCGATAATCATTATCGCTGTAAACACGAAACCAAATATATTTTTGAAGGTCAACGATAATTCACGTGGTCAACGAAGTATTTCCATTATTATTTATTTTCAGCCATGGTCGTCCCACTGTAGGGTAAATACTTCCCTACCCTCCTTCCACTCGTTTCTTTGTAGAGCTTTCTGTTTTTTAACACACGCCGGCAAACGAACAGACGTATCACCTGATGGTAAGCAATCGCCGCCGCCCATGGACTCTTGAAACACCAGAGTCGTTACAAGTGCGTTGCCGGCCTTTTGGGAGTTAGGAATTTAAGGGTTGTTGGGGAATCGGGGATTGAGAAGATTGGAAAGGGGGTAATTGGGCCTCCGGTAACCTCACTCACACAACGAAACACAACGCAAGCGTTGTTTCACGTCGGTTTTCTGTGAGGCCGTGGTATCACTCCAGTCGAGCCGGCCCATACGAGTCGAAGTATAGCTCTCCACACTCATAACTCTCACTCCCACACATAAAAAGAAAATCGTTTCTTTGTATAAGGTCGATAAAAATGTAATGTTAGTTAGATTGGTAGATACGTTGGTAGTCTCGATGCAATACAATACACGAGTTTTCTTATTAACATGTCATATTTAGATCTAGTTTGTTCTAGATCCGAGTTTTCTTTGTATACTTCCAACATTTTGCATGTGTATATCGTTGAATGCTGGTACTTGTACTTATGAGATACCATTATAGTGATATTTAAAAGTGTGGACAAGTACCAATTGAAGCTGCAGTTTTCCAGTAAATTGAAATAAAAATTCCAAGTGTCCGTTTGCACTGAACATTATTTTTAAGTACGTTTTTAAAAGCTGAAGTTCCTGTTTTTTTTTGTCGCTTTAAATAGTTCTGTGTAGTTTGCCTAGGGTATAATCAGCTTTAGAATCATCCCTGACTGCTTTAATGTCTTGAAAATGTAGCTAAAAATAATTATTTATTCAATCAAATCAAATGAAATGCATGAGAATGCGGTTTCGAAACCTATCAACGGCATGGACCAATGTTGTTCGAAAAACCGAAAAAAGCGCAGTAATACTTTGCTCGACCCGGGAATCGAACCCAAGACCCCTTGCCCAGTAGTCGCTGTGACAACCACTCAGCCAACGAGGCAGTATTACATCCGTATACTAAATTCCAGTAATTGTATTTCCGTGTCTATCTTAACATACAATGTGCCAAAGGACACGATTTCAAAATGACGACAACATTGGAACACAGGAACACAATATTGTTGAATAATTGTTTGATTTAAACTATCACTAACTTTAATGGATACGGTCCCGAAATAAGCGTAAAATCAAAGGCATGTTGCGGTGTTCATGGGCGGCGCTGATCGTTTACCATCAGGTGACTCGTTTGCTCGTTTGCCTCCGATGCCATAAAAAAGGCGTATTTATATATAAAATTGTAGTTCGTCTCTTTGAGTAGAGCAGTTACAAATAAAATACTAGTCTACCTACACATCCGGAGCTGCAGACTACCTAGCGGGGTGGTATTTAGTCAGTAAGAGTCTGACACTCCCTCTTACTGACTAAAAACCACCCCGTTCCTACTCCTACTTTTCGACCTGGAACCCCGGTAAACCCGCTAGACAGTCCACTCCTAAACATCTAAGATTATAATTTTATTATAACTTTCGTGAGACATACTAAATTAATTATTATATTGACAATCGCCGCGTCATGTGTCGCGGAATGCTGCTCATGCATCTAGCATGGCTTGAAACTAGTCGAGCTCCTCGTCAAACATTTACGCAAGTAAGCCGATAACATAATAATTAATTCTTCTAAGACTATTTATATTCTGTAATAGTAATTCTCTTCAATTAATATTTGTAATAGTACTCAATCTCAAAAACCCTTTACAAATATAAGGCAAAATAGTATTAATTAAACTAAAATTACTGACAAGAATAATTAGCTACATAAGATAGACAAATGACATTTCAGTATTAAGTAGAGACATCAATACTAACACAGTACCAAAATTAGAATGAAAAGTTAACATCATTTTGCTTTTAAAATAATTCGCGTAGAGTCGCTCGTTTACTGGCTTTTATTCTAACAATGTAGAGTCACATGGACCGTTAATTAGTGGACTCTATTTATGAGAGAGCCAACAATACATTGGGTTAGGAATAACTCAATTACTGCTGTGTTGTTATCACTCGTTTGAGTTGTGATATTGATCTTGTTGGTTTATGGTTTTTTTCTGTATACATTACATCATATTATGTGTAAGTATGTATTATATCGTCACGCCTTGTATCCTAGAAACACTAAGCAAAGGCACAACAACATGATGGCACGTAATGCATCTGTACAATGTACACCCACCTTTCAACATTTATTTTTTAAGTCCCAAATAATAGGGGTGAGCCTATTGCCATAGGGCAATATACCGGATACATTTTCAGAGCTAATTTTCTAAAATCCGAAAAAAACCATATCAGCACTTTGCTCGTCCGGTAATCGAACCCTAGTGTAATACTAAATTCATATACTGCAATATTATTTTCCATGTACAAATTATTTTCGTGACTTTGTACCACAGCCACGACATCACCTTAAAACTAAAACTTTGGTCAAATTAATCTTAGTTACTGCAGTTACAAAGTTGTCCGGTGCAGATTGAAACTTCTACTAATTAGGTATATAGCTTCACTGTTAGATAATTTACTGCGCATTTGCTAATAACTGAGTGCTTGGGTAAGGGACAATGTATTCTGGTAGCGGTGGAATAAGGAATGTTTTTATTTATTTATATTTTTAATGGTAAGAGCTCTATTTTTATAATAACTATCGTGAGACATACTAAATTATCTAAAAATAATGTTTTTTTTTACACACGTCACGTCTGCAAACGCCGCTCATGATGTAGAGTCCCTCTTTGACTCGAAACTAGTAGAGCTTTTCTCCATTAATATACGCGAGTAAACCGTGATTTTTAGTTGAATGACAGCCGGTTGCCCAGACACTGTGCCAACCGTGCAGTCCAAAGAAGTGGTTTTGATATTCCAATAGGTTTCGTACTAGTTCAATGTTTAAAGGCCGATAAAATCTGCTTCGAACCAGGAATAAAATCCAAATATCAACAAACTACAATAAAAAAGCTGCAGTATCCATTACTACAAGCTAAAGCCAAATCCCGCAGTGTTCATTACTACAAGCTAAAAAAACAGGCTACCCATAAGTCAACATTACATACTAACATTTATCTACCCCTTATTTAATATACAGAATCAAAAAAAAAAAGAATAATCTTTAAAAAAATCTTTTAAATTAAATAAAAAGCAAAGCAGTACCCTTACAGAGGTGGCCGGTGATTTATGACCACCAGATTTCAAAGGTCCGATACGGAGTTGGCATTAAAAACAGCGAGTAAGCACTGTAGGGGATGGACGCAGGACGGGACACATGTGTCCCGTGTCAATCCTTGAGGTATGAGGGTATTTTCGTGTAAAATAATGAATAAAAAGATATATGTATGAATGTGTTTTTGCATTGTACAAGTTTTAACTGTTATAGAAAATATCTTTCTGTTGCAGCGTTGCTTATTTTAATTTTTTGACGTAATTTTGTGTGTATCTATCTCATTATATCTAATATTTAAGTCTTAGTTTTTTTTTCTTTTTATTTAGTCTAATGTATGTGATCATGTTGTGATTCACACAAACAGTTGCTACTTGCGGTGATCAAACCCGCTATACGGGGCATGGCAGCCAGTTGCCGAAGTCAACCCACGACGCCAACCGTGCTCTCAAGTCAAACAACAATAGGTCCTTACAACTTCTTCATACAATCGCATATGTTTCGCTTTGAAAGCGTGTAAACTTCTAGAAAATGTCAGTACAGCAGTATTTAACCATAATGAATATTAAAGCTAGATTTGATCTAGATCTGTTTTTGGTTTACGAAATCTTAGAAATTTAATCCATCAGTACATTATAAGAATTTCATAAACACTATACTCTCAGTGGAAACCTTTTCACGACGTATTTACCACAAAGATATAAACAAATACAAACTTTCCATTCTTACAATCTTTAAATGGTTCATGAGTGTGCAGAATCACGTTATCAGCTCTCCAGGGGCTCGTAAGGGAGTAAAGGATTATACCTCAGGGATCCCTGTTCTTCCACAATGTTCGATACTCCTAAGCAACAGCTTTCAATTAAGTATTAAGGTCTTTAGGATTGCTATCTTTATACAATGTGATAGGGGTGGGACTTCTAACCCGTTAAGGCTGAGTACTACATCTAATTTTATCGACAAAAAAATAATATGGGGGTTGAACCCCTAATTGAAAATATTGAAAAATAGTGATTTTTTCGGTCAAAATAATTCACAAATGATTTTTTTTCTCACCAAAACATTATCAAACTTATGAAAAAAGTAATGAATTAGTTAGCCAAGGTTATTAGCTACCGTTTGTCGTTTTTTTTTTGTTTCTACGACGCATACAACCTTTGATATCAAAATAAGTAAAAAAAATATTAAAATAGCCATAACTTTTAGGGGGAGGGGATTCGACCCCTTCGACCCCCGACTTTTGTCGATAAAATTAGATGTACTACTCAGCCTTAACGGGTTAGAAGTCTCACCCCTATCACATTGTATAATTCTTCTGTAAGTATGTATGCCACTGAACTTCTCTTAAACGACTGGACCGATTTTGATTTTTTTTTGTGTGTGTTCAAGGGGATCTGAGAATGGTTTAGATTCACAATTTTGTCCGCTGGACAATGTTTTTTTTAATTAATTTTTAATTTATTAGTAGTTGTTGATTTTGGAATGTTTTACATTGGATCCGACAAATTTTCAAATTAAAGACGTGTAGACAGGACAACGTCTGTTGGGTCCGCTAGTTTATAAATACTTTACTAGCTCTTTAATACTACGAGTATGTGTAACCACACGTGTAGAAACTGCCAGTTTAAGCTGACCCTCCAGTTTGTGGTTAGTGTGTGTTATCCAAGGTCAACTTGGCTTAGCTATAAAGGTAAGGCTAATTTTTGTTTGTAGTTAGACTTTTTAAGTAGGTACCAAAGTGGTGACTTATTCAGTTGTGAGTATATAATATACGTCTATTTTGTTAGGTATTTTGTAGACTCAATACGAATGATGACGGGATATGAAAATTAAAAATCTATTTAGTCCGTCAGATAGGTAATAAAAAATATTTGACACGTATTTTTTTATTATTCAAAGTCAAAGTCAAAGTCAAAGCATTTATTTCAATTAATCCTAAATTAGGCACTTTTGAAACGTCAAATTGAATTGTCCGTCAGTCTGTCTGTCAGTGAAGCTAGGCGCTCGTTCCAAAGTGTTGCTTCGAATGGAGAAGAACGAGCAAGAAACTCCATCGTTACTCTTTTCAAAAAATGTTTTTTACAATATCTCTGATACATTATTTGATCATTTACCTATTGTATATATATGTAGGAACAATGTAACGACAATACGACGTCAAAACTATGGGACAATAAAACCAATTTGTAAAGAATATAAATTAAAAAAGCGGGTTGTTTCAAACATAGTGCCCACATATGTACACTTACAATTTTGAAATAATGCTTCTATACAAATAAAAAATAATCTTTAATTTAATTTTTCAAATAAAAAATAAATAAATAACTGCTTGATGCCACAGGATCCCTAGACTACATTGGAATAAATTAGTACTTTAATTTAACGTGTAACTAGTGATCGTATTAGAGCATTGTCTAGTGTGAGCGAGTGTCCAGTGGAGCCGGACCAACATGCTGCCACACATTTTTATCTTCAATATAATCTGACAGTTTATAATATGCCTGTTTACACAGTTCACGCTTTATACAAGATTTAAATTTTTTCTAGTTCAGATTCAGTATGGTGGTTGGTAGTTTATTGTAACACTTAACACAAAATCCCATGAAGGATTTCTGCACTTTGGACAATCGGAATTGCGGTATAGCTAACTTATTTTTACCTCTCGTATTAAAATTGTGTCTGTCGCTTCTTTTTTCAAACAATTGTTGATTTTTTCTCACGTACATAATATTTTCGTAAATGAATTGAGAAGGCACTGTAAGAATGTTTATAGTTTTAAATAGTTCTCTCAAAGATTCGCGACGGGGCAAGTTATATATTGCTCGAATAGCTCGCTTTTGCAAAATATATCATATAAGATAGTAAGTAATACTTAAATAAAACGAATCATAGTATACAGGGTGTCCCTGAAATCGACGTCCAACGGGCACCAGATGATCAGCAAGGTTTCAACTGTTATCAGAAAAATATATAAGGAAGATTGCAGACGAAAAAATAAAGATTTGTAGCAACAAGAGTCAAAAGACTGGCACAGGGTGTATTTTTTCGTGGATAACACATAAGTAATTTAAAAACTGTAGTTTTTTTTTATATTTTCTGATAACAGTTGGAACCTTGCCGATCATCTGGTGCCTATTGGACGTCGACTTCAGGGACACCCTGTATAATGCTATCGCAAATACGTCATTTCTACGTATAAAATGACGTCACGTGATATTACAAATCAATATATTTTCGGAATTATTTATTGTTTCGGTAAGAAAAAAAAATACGTGTTTAATATAATCTACAAGGCTGGCATTTAAATAAAAATTAGTCATCTACCGTATTATAGTACTTTTAGTAAAAATAAACCAGCTCCATAGCCGTTTGTAAACCAACATCTTCAATTATCAAACAGCATATAATTTTCCTTCTGTCAAATACGAAACCGAGTATTTGTGCTAAGCATTAATACATACAACCACTCAAAGAAACCACCTTTGAAATTAAAGAAAATAATACACTAAATTCTTACTTTGTAAACCAACATTCTGTACAAACACAGCCCTAATTAAATACCTAGACAGACTAATTAAAAATTGCATGTCTGTTTATACGTTTAACACAGAAAACTTCAAAGCAACTATTTTTTCATTTCCTCATAATTTTCCCACCGAAAAAATATTCCACACCTCGTCTTTTTGAAAATGTTTTATACTAATATTAAAGGTAAATTTAACTTTGCTCACAATTTTCTGGCTCAGTTTGAGAGGCTAAATTTAAAAGCTGATGCATTTGGTGGAGTTATTATATAACTGCAGTTACCATTTAACCTGTTTTAATTTAACCAGCGGTTACAGTTTCGGGATGAGATGAGTGGCTTCGTTTTAGAAGTTCGCTAGTTTTACTAAGCGCTTCTACGCAATGTCCCTGCGGTGGACATTTAAATTAAAACGTTTCCTGGAATTTTGTTTGTTTCAAAGTAAGGAGTTTAGGGATTTGCAAGATCGATTGTTGTGCTTCATGTTTCAGGTTTTATAGTGACAAAAGTAGGCATTGGTAATAGGGTAGATAACGAATTTTTATTTGAATGTCCGTCTTGTTATTTTTTTTTTCTTACGAAAACAAATCGTCGAAAACGATACATGAATTTGAAATATCGCGAAACGTAACGAATGTGACGTATATGCTCCTACTCCTAAACTTTGATTCGTTTTATGTAAGTATTTTTATCTTCTAATAAATATGACAAAATAAAACCATACGTGTCTAATATTTTTTCATTACCTAACTGAAGGACTAAATTGATTTTTAATTTTCATACCCTGTCATCATCATTATGTCATTATATTTGACGTTATTTCATAGTTTTTAAGTATAAAAATATGTAAGTTTACTAATTTCTGTGATAACAATCAAACGATTATTTTTTATACTTGATTAGCTACAATATACGTTAAAATATGGCTTTAATAAATGTTTTTAAGATAGCAACGACTTCTATGTCAAGTCAAGCAAATACAAAAAAGCTTTTATTTTATTCAAGTAAAAATTAAATAGCGAGTAAACGTCTTTTATGTTAAGTTGGTACAATGTTTTTGCATTTAAAAGTGATAAATGGATATGCCTCTTAAAAAGTATTTGCTTTTTAATTCAAAAAAGAAAATAAATGTTACAACGTAAATAAATTTATTTTAATTAGAAAAGATATATTGTTTGATAATGATATGCTAAATTTTTTTTACGTTTTAATAGAATTCTGATTTTATTTCTTTTATGATATAAGCCGGTAAACGAGCAGACGTGTTACTTGATGGTAAGCAATCGCCATCGCTTATGGACATGTGAAACACCAGAGAGAGTACAAGTGCGTTTCTGGCATTTTGGGGGTTAGGAATTTAAAGGTTGTTGGGAAATTGGGGATTGAGAAGATTGTAATAAGAATGGTTTGTGTAAAAATGAGAAAAATGAATAGTAGTGAAAATATAAGTCACATAAGATTGTCAGACATAAAAACATAGCCACTATTTAGTCGAACATAATTAAGATCAGTATCAATTCCAAACTAAAATGGGTAAGGTACAGTAATTTATTCCAACCAAATAAACAGTATTTTAATACAAATAGTGCTTAAAATACAATGATAATATTGTGACAAGTATTGCCTGTTATATTTAGTTTCAAATAATCAAATTATATTTTAAAAGCAAAGTGTAATATTTATGTACACATATATAATAGAAGGAATTTATCAAAGATAACTGTTTAAAATATTATGTTATAAGTTATATTATAATGAAACGATATTCGTACAACGAATGACATAAAAATAAATGAAACGCAAAAACAACAGAACAAAATAACTTATTAAAAAAGTAAAAGTTAAAAGGATTGTGATGTTAATTTTAACGTTAAGATGTACAATACAGCATTATAAATACGCCATTATTTTGTTTTTAAGAACACAGCCAACAGCCACAAGTACCAAGTATCAAGAATTTCGTCTTTATAAAAATTCTTTGCGAATTTTTTTTTCTAAAGAATTGGATTCGGCTTTCTTATTTCCATTTGAGGGAGCGAAAAATGTGGGGGAAAAACTCAATGGTGCTTAAAAATATAGCATAATACGTGTAACGTCTTATAAAGCTTTGAAAAACCTCATACTGACTGCTTCGTCGGTTCAGTTCTCGAGTGTGGCTTCTTAACGAGGTCTCTGGATCGATTCCTTGTTATAACCAAGACTGATAACCGAAATATGTAGATCATAAAACATCAGATTTGGTATCGGACGTAAAGATAAGTCGACTTTTGGAGCAAGGTGATCTGAAAAACCCAAAATGAAACGCATATACAGTTTTGAACTTTACTTTTATTCAAAACTAGCTGACCCAGCGAACTTCGTACCGCTTTCGCGTAGCAATGATGCTCTACTTTATTTTGTATAGCTGAGTTATGTATGAGTCCCTATTCAATTTGAACTGGAAACTATAATATCCTCCATACAAAAATTAATCCATAATTTCCTGACCTCACTATACCTGAAAAGGACGTTACTAATTTAATAAAAAAAATAAATCATAATACTTTTTATTCCATAGGATTCAATAATTTCACTACTATTTTTACAAATTGCTATTGAAAAACTTGGCATTTTTAAGTAAACACTGCGCTCAATACCACGTGCGCTCTTTATCAATTGTTGGCCCATTAAAATGTCCAGCATTTTGTCTTGCAGGCGCCTTATCGGCTCTGATGACAATTTTGTGGTCTAATGCATTTGTGAATAATGCAACTAATTTATTGTGTTGATGGAGAAATGTTTGAAGTTGTTCCACAATGGATCTTTTTACTGAGTTGTTGTGTGCGCAACGCTGATCGACTTCTTTTGCTGAATTCTCCATAAAATATATTTGCAAAAATGTATAATCTTCAACAGGCACTGGCAATAAGGAACCTGTTTGATGATATATTTGAATCCCTGAATCTGCTAGAATATAAATATGTATTAAGGTAATTGTAAAGCAAATTGTACCACCATGTGACTCGCAAAATACTGCCACAATACTTTACATCATTTCAAATTAAAACTACTTTTAACTTCGACATTTAATAGCCTTCCACGGCAGCTTTAGGTAGTAGGCTTTACCAAGCACATCTTGCTCATGCCACTATAAAATACAACATGTTATAAAATGTTGCTGATTAAGTCTTCGGATTATAGACTATTATTATGTATTTGACTTATTGTTTACAAAATAAACACATCACTGACTCGACATAGTTTGCACCAGCTACATGGTTTTAAAACTAAAAAAAAACGTTTGCCATAACACTTACTTACTAAAAGTAAGCATAAAATTGTCTCGTATAACTTTTGTTGCCCCAAATGATGTCATATGAAAGCAATTATTGTACTTCTGGATATGAGTCAAAAAATTTACCAATGAATGTAGTGGCTCTGGTGGCGGTACAACAATGGCGTCAATTTGACTTGGTCGCTGGCGCAACACAATCCAGAGGCTTCATTTTTGAATTTCAATCCCAATGTGGAAACACAATGTTCATTAGTCCAATAGCAACAATTTGCTCTGAACTGTAATCAATTGCCACATTATAACTGAATGCAGCTTTGTGAGGATTAAATACAACATTTCTATCTTGATATCGATTCAGTTCAAGTTCATTTCGCGCTTCGCGTTGCTCATCAGTTTGATTTGCTCTTATATTTCTTTGACTTGTCGTATTTCAAGTTCTGCGGCCTAAGCTTGTACGTCTGGTTGGTAGCATTGTTAAAAAGGAAATTCCAACTGAAAATAAAAAGCTCTCATACATTTTCTGCATAACCATGTATACCAAATTGTAGTATTGTGTAGTCACCAAGAGTTACTAAAAATCAATTTGAAGATGAGAACTTACCTTGATTAACAAACACTTATTAGCAAATAAAAATCTTCTTAGTCTTTAAAACTCGAAAAAATATTAAGATAATCTCTCAGAAATATTGAAAAATATTCATTTAATTTTGCATATTTTAAAAAACGCGCAATACGAATGTCAATGTCATTCACACCAATAGACTATATTGAAAGAGCATCGTTTGTTCGAAAGCGTGAATAGAAACTTTAATTTACACAAAATAAATTTCTGAACACACGCGTAACTGTTGATAATTTGTCATTATTTCTGAACGCACGCATAAATATTTGAGGAATTTCTATTAATGCGTAATGCACTTTTCAACATTTTCAATAGATTTTTAAAAAAAATACAAACAATTGTTTATTCACCCTTTTCAAATAGTTTATGCATAAATGTCAATCATTATTTACAGTATTTGACAGGATGGACAACAAATATTTGACATGAACGTTTATTGAAAACATCTAGCTTTTGCCCGCGACTTCGTCCGCGTGGTGGTGTTAGTGGTCAAAATGCTCCCGTATGTTATGTAAAATGTGAATTACTTGAGAATATGTTACTGTTAGCATTTTTAAATGTATTCCATAGAAACCACGACCGCCGATTCATCATTTTACAAACATGATGAAAAGTAGCCAAGGTTATCTATATTATTATCCTTTAATTTCCTATATATTGCCTATCAATACCAAATCTCACTGTTACAGCTTTAAAAATGACGAATTTCCTTATGACCATTCATCCCCTATTTTTACGCACTCTCCTCTATTTATTTTTTTGCAATAAAAAGTAGCCTATGTTCTTTCGTTTATGTTTAAGTGTCTAAACACAAAGTTTCACTGTTACAGCTTTTAAAATGACGAATTTATATATGAACAGTCATCCCCTCTTTTTACCCATTCTCTCCTATTTTTTTTTTTGCAATAAAAAGTAGCCCATGTTCTTTCGTTCCTCATTAAGTATCTAAATACAAAGTTTTACTGTTACAGCTTTTAAAATGACGAATTTCCATATGACCATTTATCCCCTATTTTTACCCATTCTCCGCTATTTTTTTGCAATAAAAAGTATCAAGTAAGATCTATTCTATCTCAGTACCAAATTTCATCAAAATCGGTTCACTGGTTTAGGCGTGAAAGCGTAATTACAGACAGACAGAGTTACTTTCGCATTTATAATATTAGTAGGGATTCTGTGCTCCAAGTCTCCAACGCACACTTATCCAATAGCATTTGTTTTTTAATATCCAATAGCAATATGAACTTTATCCAATAGCAATAAAGCTCAAATTGACTCTACGTATTAGTTAGAAAACGTTTGTATGGGATAAAGAAAAGGGCTGTTTTTAGGGCTTTTCCGTCAATTATTTGATATTTTCTCGCCGTAAAAACCATCCTTGAACTTCGACGAATATTATAAAAAAAGAATTGGCCAAATTGGTCCACGCGTTCTCGAGTTATGCGCTTACCAACGATTTTAGCGATTCATTTTTATATATAAGATAATTAAAACCTTTAACATAAAGTATTGTGATCTATGATAGATATTAACCAAACATGCGTTCACTAAAAGTACAATCTTATGACCAAGGCTTCTTAGTTCATTTTCATAGTTCTGTTTATGTAACTGTTTATGTGATCTACAAATTGTTGTTCTGGATGTTAAGTGTAAGTGAACTTTAATGTTATGTAAACGCACTTTAGACACAGGAGGAAATCCTAGTGAAGGGCAAAGTTCTTTTTAATAAAGAGAAGAAAAAAAACTTCACATTCTCAGAAATTAAAAGAAAAAACCAAACAATAGCATCCTCACAGAAGTCATAAGAAAACTGTCTCGAACTATAGTTCAAACAAAACAAACAAAAGCAGAAGTAGCGAAAACAGTTATAAAAGCGAAACAATGTGTACAATTTACAACGAAAACGACATAGTACATTGAAAATAATAAGAAACAGACATATAAACATTACCCGTAATAAAAGTCCTCCGGACTAGCACCGACAGACAGTTTTAAATTGTGTCAAAGTGTAGATGAACGAGCTTGGGGCACAGAGGTGACACTGCGACTGTTTTGTTCGAATTTTGCAACACTACGTAAGTGTTGATGTAATTTTAATTAAGTTAAATCTTAAATCTGAATTAATGTTCTTTTTTGGTTCACTTATAATTATGCCTATCAATGTAAAAAGAAAACATTTCAGTGTTATGATGTTTTCAATTCTATGTTATTAGACATTTATAATTTATTTTTTACATGATAGATCAGTTAACCACTTTATGACCAGCTGGTAAACAACATATAGTCGAGATGAAGCATACTACCCAATAAACCACCTTATTGTGATATTAAGTGGGGAAATTCATCTAATTACTTTTTCCGCCTTGGGCGAGGCGAGAGGGAGTGTCAGACTCTTATTGACTAAAAACCACCCAGTTCCTACTCCTGCTTTTCGAGCCGGAACCCCGGTAACCCGCTAGGCTATACGCAGCTCCGGACCCAAATGATAACCTATGGGGACATCAACTCACAGGACTTTAATTCTTGATCAGAATTCCATACTAAATATTTTTGTTTACTAAATTAATTATTATGTTATCGGCTTACTCACGTAACGGCTTGATGAGGAACTCGACTAGTTTCAAGCCATGCTAGAGGCTCATATTCATGAGCAGCATTCCGCGACGTTACGTGAGTAAGCCGATAACATAATAATTAACTTGGTATGACTCACGAAAGTTATGATAAAATTTTATATGTTAAAAACGATTAGCCATTAGACATTTTAATTCTATTTAAGTTACATAACAAATGACTTATCTCGACCCACTTAATCTGTGGTAGTAGGAAGGAATGCACAATTATATTGTATGCTATTAAAGGGAATATTTCACTTCGGTCCGGCTCGGGTTTAGAGACGTTGGATAATTGCCAATTCTATGTGATTGTTGTAAACTAACATTTATTTTTAGCCAACAGTTCAGAATATAGAACAATATTTGTATAGCTCTGGTTAATGTTTACTGTGATGTCACACTCGATCATTTTCAGTGAGCCCAGTTTCAGTTGTGATTTAATACTTAGTTCGTCTCGCTCAAAAAAATATTAGGTAAGTAAAGATTTTTTGTTGTATTGTAAAATAAGAAGGAAATGTATTAAAATGTAACATTCGCTTTTTACTGGTAACTTGGTATAGAGGTTTAAGACTTCTCATATATGAGGGTGCGGGTTCGATAATGTGACATTTTTCGAGTTATATGTACTTTCTAAGATTACTTGGAAACGATGAACGAAAACATCGTGAGGAAACCTGGCCTTAAAATTTCTGATTATAAGTTTGAAATCGCCAACCCGCAGTGATCAAGCGTGGTTATTAACGCTCATACCTTCTCCGTGTAAGAAGAGGCCTTTGGTCAGCAATGACCACTTACAAGCTGTTGATGTATGATGTATGTAGTATAGTTGTGTTAATAACGTTGGTGGTGAAATTACAAACTTATGTAGTTTTTATCTAATTTTGAGAAGCAAAAATATTGTGCAATGATTTTTTTATTTGCAGATTCCTTTATTTGCATATATTTTTTACAATAAAATTAAACTAAACGGTTTAAATAAAACGGTCAATGGAAGCCTCTAGTGAAATATTAATTTTTGTTTTCAATTGAAATGTTCACTTTTGTTCAGTCCGTTAACAATTTAATTAACATGTCAAGCTAGCAATCCAGTTGTCATTTAAAATAAACTAAGTTTTGTAAAACTCTAAAATACTAAAACTATGATAAAAATATGACATCAATCTATAATAAGTCTTATTTTTGTGCAAATAAATACAAAATAACAATGCGAGTTGATTTCCACGCGTCTTGAAGATGCTGCTGCCGTACTCAGAGTTATTTAATGGTTACTTAACCCAGTCCATAGCAATTCTTTTCGAAACACAAACGTTACTAGGGAATAGTTGAAGTAATCATTAAATGTCTCTAAGTACGGCTGTAGGACTAATAAGTTAGTATTTAATTAAAAAAATAGGTAAACAGTATCGCATCTTTGAAAAACGGTTAACCATTAAATCACCACGAAATTGTAACTACAGCTGATCTTTTGGGTATACCGAAGCTCCAGCTCGAAAAGCAGGAGTAGGAACGGGGTGGTTTTTAGTCAGTAAGAGTCTGACACTCCCTCTTGCCTTGCCCAAGGTGGGAGAAGTCATTGGATGGTTTCCCACCTCAACAAATACAAAATAGCTGGTCTTTTGTATAATATTAAAAATACCATTGTATGTTTTTATGCTTTATTACCACACACACACACGTTTTGTTTTAGCTTGTGTAGTAGCTCGTGTGTGAGCGTTAGTATTTTCGTCAAAATATGAGTTACTGCGTCCCGAGCGTCCGCGCAAATTGCTAAAGTCAAGAGTTACTGTTGGGTTTATGTTTGTTCTGCATGCAAAAGGATAGAAAGCTAATATTATTATATGTTATAACTGTGTATATTTACATTTCTGTACATTAAGGGTGCTTTTCCAGCAGAAATTTGCTATGTGCCTAGATTTGCTACGAAGACGTAATAGCTAAGCAGTAAAACTATGTGACCGTTGCCACTGATTAGCTATGTAGCTACGTGAGGAAGACGCGTAGCTTGAGTATGTGATGTATCGATAGTAGAGAAGTCATCCATAGCACACATCCATAGCACGAACCTTTCCATGTAAAAATATACCTTAACATTTTCATCTACAAGATTCACAACCTCCATTTCAAAAAAGCTTTACTACAACGCGCTGAAATATAGTAGATATATGTTTTATGTATATATGTATGGGATTACTATCAATTTATGTGAACGTCGATACTGATATTATTCATGCAAATGTATGGAAGAAATAATTTAGTAAATCGTTCGTTTCTTGGCAACAGCCAAGTGGTCTGAAGACTTTATCATCCTGAAACCATTATCATTCCGGTTTACTTATCGATATGTTGATGTATGAATATGTAGGTCTTCGTGAATTTTTCGCTGAAAATACGAAAAGTTATGACGTTTATATTGATTCTTTTTTTATTGTTTTAGTGCGGGTGACGAGATATTGGTCTTCAAGAAGGAAGGAAAGTGTGCGGCATTTTTTGCTGAAAAAAGTACACCAGGATTAGAATTATAAGGTAATTGTAATTGAGATCAATTTCCAAACATAATTAATTATCTGAAAATCATAGTATCACTTGGATAGTTAAAACTTTTTGGATTTCAAGAAAATGAAGAGACTTCTATTTTTCATTATATTATACTAGCTTCAGCCAGCGGCTTGGCCCACACCCTGTGGAATAAAAAAAGTATTTTATCACCTAAGACAGCTTATCCCCTGTACAAATAAATTTCATCGAAATCCGTTCAGTAGATTCAGCATTATTGACGGATAAACATCCAACATACTTTAACATTTATAATATTAGTGTGATTATGTTACTAAGTAAAAGGGCAAAAGGTGAAATAAATAAAGTTTCTTTACATAAAATTACATAAGAGACTGAAAACTGTTAGTACATTATCTTTGTTATATGTATTCGAATACTGAAATGAGTTTTCTTAGTAACTCTCTTAAACTATTTGAAGTAATATTTAAACTCATTGTTACCGCCTCAGTAGAGTTACTTCATTCGAAAAACTAAATAAGTTATGAGATGAAAGAATTTTACATAATTTAATTTCTTTAGAAATATGCTTTTGTTTTCTTTTTAAACTGAGGTTAAGATAGCTGTTAGCGTTTTATTGGAAAAATGAATTTTCGTACTTTTACGAATTTGAATGTAATAGTTTAAATACTGATCATTGGTTCTTAGTTACGTCTTTGGGTTGGTTAAATAAATATTTTGTGTTTACTACACTTTATTTTTACCATACTTTAAGTTTTTTTGTCATTTCGGGAATAGTCAGCTAATACGTAGGTAACTGTTCAGTTATAAATGCGAATTCTTTCGGTTTGAAATCTTTCGGTTAAATTCCTCGATTAGGAAATGAACAACATAATCAATAGATCTATATTATACATACAAGGTGTCCCAGAACTCAACGATATAATTTAACCCGTGGCTAGACCTTCTTATGGCGGCTCTGAAATGCACAAAGAAATCTATTTTTGAAAAAATTACAGAGGAAATACCGACTACTCTCGTAATCAAACACCTCTCGTCACATTTTCATCGTGGTCACGGTATTGGGACACCTGTATATACGGAGCAGTACATAGTCGTACATATGTACTGCATGGAACAAAAGGTGTTGTTGTTTATATTATAATTTTAACTTTAATATATATTTCCACAAAGTATCATGTCATCATTGTCATATTACTGTATTGTGTGTGTAACAAATAAAATACAATTGTAAATTATTGTGAGATAATGTTTCCGTATGAATAAATTGTATGAGCTTTAATACAACAATAGAGAAATGTAATATAGGTATAGAGTTTTATTGTTGATAAACTGTATGGAGAAAGCTGTTATGACTTAATTTGAACTACATAATATTTGTTATCATTTTGGCTGACAATATACAAAAAATGAGCGAAACAGGCCTAGTAGTTAAGCCAAAAGAGCATTATTTTCTTTGAGCTAAGCTAATTTGAATACTCCTTACAAATACGGCATTATAGCAGATATTTGATTTTAATTTGATATTTGTTTAAAAAAAACAAATATTCGTCTTTCGTAAATCTGCTTTCATTCATTCTGCTTTTATTTTAAAGTGTTCATGAATAACAAATTATTTACTTAATTTCAAAATATCTTCAGCGTCTACACACGACTGATAAAAATGTAAGTAGAAGTATAAAATTCTAATGGAGAGGTCAAAGCCCCTTCGCAGTTGTTGGCAATGAACCCATACAACGAACGATTCTTTACTTTTATGGATTTTGCAGAAAAAACTATTTCTTTCGGTGTAAACAGTTTTGTCTAAGTTAGGTTTCTAGATAAGGGCTGTTTTGTCTAGGTGTTTGTTGCTACAAAGTCCTATCTTGGTCATAAAAAATACATTACTTATACATTCTTTGACTTTGTCATAATGTCACATGAAAAACTTTTTTATTTTCTAAGTCCATGTACCATGTACCATGAGTCAATTGTAGACTGTAAATGCATAAAAGATTTTAATAAAATAAACTTGTTTTTTAGAAAAGGGAACAGTTTTAAATTTTCTTTACCGTCTCTATTTTTTTAGTCAAGAAATATCCTTAAAACTTTTATTAATATAGGTTCAGCCAGTCGCAAAGTAATCGCACAAAAACATATACATACAAGCTAAACTAACAACCTCTTATGTCGGTTAGAAACTAAGGTTAGTCTCTATTTCAATCTAACGTGTGACGATTTCCAGCCACCGTAAGTGCGGTTCTGCGCGGACAGCGAGCAAGGGTATCTCGCCGCCTGAACAGAGTCAGACCTGTGCAGGTACGGTGCGGTGCGTTCCGTGCGCGCTAAAAAGAGCCATCAGACCATCACAGATGGGGCCCATTAGGGCCGATGCCGACCCGAATCCGGCTCGAAAAGTAGGAGTAACGGAACGGGGTCGATTTTAGACAGTAAGAATCTAACACTCCTTCTCGCTTCACCCAAGGCGAGATGACATTGGATGATTTTCCATCATAAAAAATCCTTAAACCAATAAACCAATCTAACTTTAAAACCTGAACCAACAAACATCACGGTTTCAAGAAAACCCAACAACATTAGGTGCTTCCATACATTGTTAGACAAACAGTGTTAGCCTAGTTTCCGAAATCTGAAACACCATAAAACCAGTAATAAATCCAGCTATCGGCTTCCAAGCGTAAATCGTCCGTTGTTCTCATACTGATTTATAAATCACACTTCGATTTCGAAAATGAAAAACGCTCGGAAATCCGTTACCTTGTTATTTTTGTTCTTGAAACGTTTTTGATCTCGTATTTTTGAGTGTTGTTTATCATTGTTGGATTTTATCTTAAGGGTTTTCCACCAGAGATGTGCTATGCTACGTTGCGTTTGGATTCCACCAATCATATTCATTGGTACACGTAGTAGCATTGGTGGAAACGAGTTCGAGTAAGATATGTTTTTGATATGGAAAAATGCGTACTATGTATGGTTTCCCTACTATCAATACATCGCATATTCGAGCTACGCACCTTTCTCATGCAGCTACTTTGCGGCGGCACATTTTCATAACACATTTTACTTACCCAGCTACATGGCTTGGTATCAGTGGAAATGGTCACATAGTTTTATAGATTAGTTATTGCAGCATAGCACATCTCTATTAAAAACACAACCCTTCGTCTAATATTTTGTAATGATAAATAGAACAGTTAAAAGTTATGATTTTTTCTGACTCTTCGATTCTTGCTGGTATCTTAACCCGCGGTTAAGATACTCTGTTAATGATAAACCTAGACATTAAACACCAGAAGGATATTTGGCAAATGTCTAACCACAAAAATAAGAATTCCACAAAAACGATACACTGGTAACTTAACAGCACTTTAAAGACTGTGTATTTTTAAATTTATTTTTATTTAATTTATCACAAGCCAGCAAATACAATTTAAAAGAAGCCTTTTAGAGAAAACAGCTTTGAAATTGATTGTAACACGAACCAGATACTATTTCGTAGATGTACTTAAGTGCTAGACAGAGAGGAAAGTATCTTGCTGTCTCTGTCATACGTTTGCAGTGTAATGGCAGTGACGTCACGTTACTTATTATGCATTCTTTGGCTGTTATTTGACAGCTACGACTCGATTAAAGTAGTTTTAAGAAGAGATTTGTGTTCTTTTACTTTTGTTTAATATAATTATCACGCTTTTATTTAGGTACCGTAAACTTAGTTTTTGCCACTTTGATTCTTGCATTGGTCCTAAGATTTTCCTAAATTCTTACACCGTTTTCGCTCATCATCTGATAATTTATAGAACTTTAAATCTCGCTCTCACGATCACTCAAAAGGCGACTTCGGACCACAAATTAATAAAGAAGAGATACACTAGTATTAGTAATCTAATAAAAATATATCTATGCTATATGCAATCACTGCTATATACAACGCTAGTATTAGAAGAAATACTTCTATAAAGTTCAACTAAATACTCGCAGTTCAACTGCAAAGCGATAGCTTAAGTTCACGATTGAATCACTCTTTTATTTTATTTTTTCTTTTTATGAATCGCTGCACCAAGAATCGAATTCCAAAGTTTTTTTCTTAGCAAGCAAGTTATTGCACGTACTATTTAACTTAAAAGAATGAATGAAACAAAACGGTGAACGAATCCTTTATGTTTTCCTACGAATGAATGAACACGCCCGAAATCCGAATTCGTTCGAAAATTGAACATTTTAAAATATGATCGCAAGAACGTTTTCATAATAGTGTTGGTGCAAATAGTGGAAGTTGGGTGCAAACATTGGCGTCCAATGTTTGTCATTGGATTTATTTTTGCAGGAGTATTTTATTGAGGGATTTAAGCTGAAGCTCTTCGTTACCTTTCTAGTCACAATAGTATGAGGCTTTTAGCGTGCTTTGTAAGGACTTTTTTAATATTACAATTACTTCTCCCACCTTAGGCGAGGCGAAAGGGAGTGTCAGACTCTTACTGACTAAAAACCACCCTGTTCCTAGTCCTATTTTTCGAGCTGTAATCGGTAAACCCGCTAGGTAGTCCACGGCTTCGGATACTTTTAGTATGATAAAACGCTACCAGTGCAAATAATCATTTTAGTCCCAGAATTGACCTAGTAGGGGCTCATTAACATCAACCAAAATCAAATTTGAATACAATTTTTATTAAATAGCGAAAGAGTCTGAAGAAGAATGACAAACTGAAATGTTAAAAAATCTCATTTAATGAAATCTATTCTAGGTAAACCTTTGTTCATTAAACGTAATGCAGTTGACAGCTAATGATACAGACAGAAAATTAAGCAATTTACAATATGTTTTAAAGGATAATTAATTTTGATTACAACACGCAATTAAATGACTTGCATTAAAACCGAATATATTTTAATTAATATTGATGTCAATAGCCTGACTCTTTACAATAAAACTATTGTAAATGTAAACATGTTTGATGAATTATAATTAAATGTATTTTGATTATTATCATCGGCCCGTATGCATAGCTGAATAAAACCCTATGCTTGGTTTACCGGGGCTCCGGCTTGAAAAGCAGAAGTAGGAACGGGGTGGTTTTTAGTCAGTAAAAGTCTGACACTCTCTCTTGCCTCGCCCAAGGCAGGAGAAGTCATTGGATGATTTTCCCCTTCAAAAAAATGCTTGGCAGGTGTCGTGGCGATTGAGGTTAAATCACCGAAAATTTGACAAGTGTCAAGAATATCACTGGCCATACCTCTGTGGTTTGTGGCTACAAGCTATACAACGTACCCGGGCACAATCCTACTAATAAAAATACGAAAGTTTGTACGTATGTACGTATGTATGTCTGTTAGTCTTTCACGAAAAATCTGCGAGTCAGTTTTGAATGAGATATTGAGATAGATTAGTCTAGAATAACATGTAATTTATTTGATTAATAGGTATTTTTATCTCGAGAACACGAGTAAAGTTACTGGTAGAAGCTTGTTATTTTACAATTTTAGGCCTCGGTCTTCTTAATACAGGAGTGCAGTACAAGTTGCTTAATAAATGTATTAATTTACTATTCACATATTTGTTCATTCGTTCTCAATGTGGTCACTGATCACTGAATTGGATGAACCAAACACAATTACCTAATTGATTTACACGAAAAACTAATTGTAAAATTAATTAATATGCATTAATCAAGAATTTCATTTATACCTAAGTTGATTTTATTTTAAATCGGAGTAATACAAATCACCAGACCGACACAGATCACTTGTAATAATAATAATATTTAGATCGAATGAACAAATGAGGTAAATATTTTAAATTCATATCAATGAAAAATTCATTCCAGCTTCCTCATACGCGTCCAATTAATTTCATCAAATGAAATATAAGCAACATAAAAAAAAACATGAAAAGCGATGCTTACAACACATAAGATCTTTGCGTTCGTCTTTGATAAAAATACAAATAGATGGCATTCCACGCACCCCTCTCGATGAAGCTACACATTGAAATCCTAAGACATCTTAACGACTCTTAAAGAATTAGGTTGAAACAAACCGATAGAAATTAAACTTCAAAGGAAACTAACACTCATTTACAGCTTGAAAGAATTCGAAAATGTTTCACGGGCATCCACCTCGACACATTCAAATTGATTCGTATTTTTATCACGTCTCGCTAAATCCCCTAGCACGACAATCCTTTTAATTAAACATTAAAACATTCCTTGTCGCCTATTCCTGACTCCGAACGGATTTCAAACGTAAAACGGGCTTAATTACGCCTATTTCCCCCATAATTTACAACTGTGTAACTTTAGAACGGAAAGCCTGCTTTTGCATATTTGTAACACAAAAAAAAATAGATGTATACTTTTTTTTTGTTGTACAGATTAATGCATTGCGCAATACGGTCGCGAAATATTTTTATGGTGGTGGACCGGCTAAAAATTATGGTATGTAGGTGGGGGGAGGGTCGGTCCACGCAAACTCGCTGCCATAACCTCTCTGGATGCCGCGACGGGCGACCGCGCGTCGTATCGCCGAGAACTCCGCATTCGAATTTCGAAAAAAACCGTTTAAAAATTTTATGTTAGTGATGTGTGCGTGTTTGTGACTTGTATGTGGATTTTGAAAATGGCGTTTTGTGTTGTGTTGTTCTAAAGGATCGCTGGTACCTTCCATGGTGAGTTTTGTTTTATATCTCATTTTGTTGACCACGTTTTCTTAACCAAATTGTAATTATAAATAAAAATGTCTGTGTTTAAACATGTAAATATTTAAAATAATGAATATTTTATAATAATTTTGGTATAAATTTGCAGTGAAAATATAATTTCATCCCGTTTATAATTAAAACATGTACTAAGAACATCAGCAAATAATTACATTAACAAATAATTCAGAAAACAATTTACGGTAAAATATTTTACAAGCTTTCTGCTACAATAATTATGTAGATATTTGATGACTGAGAGATAAATTTACGGAGCGACCTCATAAATATATTTTATGAGTGATAGCATAAAAAGGACAATGAAATATTTCACCTGTATAAATTCAATCATCTCTGAAAAAATGGGGAGACTGTTTCACACGATTATATAAATACGTACATAGAATGTATGTTATCCCAAATAAGATTTAGGAAAAATATTTATATAAGGGTACGTTATACCATTTCATTGTAAAAATATTCGTCTCGTTCAGAAATCTAGAAGGAATATTTATTCAAATTACGTTTTCGCTCGCTGCTGTAAGTCACCGAGCTTTGGGGTGATAAATTATTTTGAATTAAATTATTATACTTAGTAATGAAAAGACAAGTAGAATATTTTTCTTAGAATATTCTCGTTTTGGTTTTTATTAAAATATACCTACTTTAGTAGAACCTTACACTTAATGATGGTCACTACGCTACGGTTGCGGTCTACGGCGTAGCACGGCTACGAACATCTACGAAGGATCGTAGCAACTGTGCTTAGTTGACCTCTACGGTGCTACGGTGAATGAACCGGGGAGAATTATGTTGTTATCACCGCTTTGTGGATTGGTGATTGCTATTAGTTAATCTATAGGGGATTAATACATAACTGAATATGAATGTGAATGTTACGGAAGAGGTAACACGTGTGTACCACTGCGTATATTAATTAAAATCTTTAGTTTTGATCTTTTTTTTTTACTTCTAGGTATAGTTTTGTTTTTATCTTACAAGGAAAATAAAAGGAACTGTATAACCAATCCATAACAGTTAGCAAAAACCCTCAGAATAAAACAAAACACATAAATCTAGACACAAAAACCGTGGTATATTTTTAATCACCAAATTATCACGCCACTAATCACTTTTAATGGTTCTGTTAATTCTCTCAACAACAGTTAAAATATAAATGTATAATAAACTGATATATAAACAAGACTATCATAAATTGAACGTAGTTTATTTGTTCTGTAAAGTAAAAGCTTACAGATTCTAATATAATTTTCCATTATTTACTTTTAATGAGCTCACGGACTATATTTTTCTATAAGCGTTCTGTTCAACTTTACTTTTTTCAGTTAATTATTATATTCTCTGAA
The DNA here is from genome assembly GCF_023101765.2 of Spodoptera frugiperda. Taxonomy (NCBI): domain Eukaryota; kingdom Metazoa; phylum Arthropoda; class Insecta; order Lepidoptera; family Noctuidae; genus Spodoptera; species Spodoptera frugiperda. The sequence continues at coordinate 3,342,329 of NC_064220.1, read as the reverse complement.
TAATAATATTGTAGATAATATTTTTAGTTTTTCCTTGTTCTTTTACCTGTCTAACTACTAGTTCATTAAATTTTGGTATAAAAAAAAGAGTTTGAACTCCAAATAGAATAAAATATTTGTCACTTGTGTTAGATTTAAGTTTGTTTAACTAATTTGAAATAATGGTCAAGGATTACTTGGTATTGCAATGGGAAAATGCTATGTATTAACTGCTATAAAATTAAAATTTTACAATTGACATTATAGGGATGATGACGGGGTATGAAAATTAAAACACTATTTAGTCCGTCAGTTAGGTAATGAAAAAATATTATAATTAAAAATTATAAGCCCAGGTTTTCTTGAAAAGTTTTCCTTCACCGTACTTTGTCTATGGTTTCTAAATTATTTTACAAAGTACATATAACTCGGATAAAGTCATAGACACCTTCGTTCATGAGAAGCGAGCTTCTTAAACCTTCAGGCCTTCACGACAGTATTGTCTAATAGCAATAGAAAATCTATTTTAACCTAAGAAGTAGAAATAAAAGATGAGTAAGACGTATATTAAGTTAGGTAATCGAATTTGTAACACTACAAAGGAATCATATATCATTAATGTTTATCTCATCAATATGTAGGCTGATATGATTAGTGATATTAATTTATTATGTACTTATTGTATTTATTACTACATATTGTAGTTATAAGTATTAATGTAGGTATGTATGCTTTTCCACCAGAGATGTGCTGAGCTACGATACTGTGGATGCGTTTAGCTTCACTAATCATATTCATTGTTACACACATCTTAGCACTAGTGGAAACGGACTCGGCTAAACTATGTTTTTTATATGGAAAGATGCGTGCTATGGATGTGTGCTATAAATGACTTCCCTACTATTGATACATCGCATACTCGAGTTGCGCATCTTCTTCGCACAGCTTAATAGCTTAGTATCGGTGGAAATTATCACATAATTTCACAGCTTAGCTTTTACATCTTCGTTGGATAGCTTCATAACACATGTCTAGTAGAAAAGCACGCTTTAACTCAACTTTTACGATAGTATTGTGCCAGTTTTTGAAACTATAGAAGCATACATGCAAGCAAATGTACGTCATGTATTTCTATTGAAGGCGCTTTCAACAAAAAGTTTTCGCTTTCAAGAAAAAGAAAGAAGAAGGTATGACTTCTGGTTCTGATGTTCATGTGTGTTGTTTCCACTGCAGCCTTTGAAAAAAACGGTTTCTATGAAAGAAGTTTACGTACAAAATGCTATCTATGAACAGAGTTACCTATGAACAGTGCTTTCTATGGACTGAAATATCTACGAACAGTATTTTCTACCTACAAGGTCTTCGGCGAAACGGTGATTTCTCAGAATAAAGGTTTCTATTAACTCTGCTTTCTGTATCTTGTAGAGTCGACAAACGTATTTCTATATAACGTTCCACACTCTAGTAATTGACTTAAACACACAATGTATAGCGCAGTTTGTTCAGGCACGAGGCTCACGGATGATCTGATAAAGGTCACAAGAAGCTGATTGCTATATGTCGTTTCCTATCAACCGATTTTAAAGTAATTGATTGAGAATTTTGTTCGATACGACGACGTATTGTAACGCTCACTATGAACAGATTTTAATCACTATGTAATAGCATGAAGAAGCCAGTTTTAAAAGCTACAGGAATGCAATTAGTCATTTATTTACGCTCATAAATAAAATTCTATTTGTAAATTACAAATGTTTTTTTAAAAACAAGGAAATATTTAATGGGCGACATTTGACCGCTATCTCGCCTGATGTTAATACAGCAAAAAAAATCACTTGACTGTTTCCATACATATGATTAGTATTTATTATGATATTTCTTTTGTATGACACATCCGTAATCGTGTAATGGATACGACACCCGCTGCGTCAATCTCGTGTCGCCAAATATTCCCGCTGTGATTTGTAACAGTACCGCAGTTCGATTCTTCTTAAAACAAATGGACATAATTTATCTCTATTAGCACAACATGACGAACTAATTATTATTTAAAGAAAGGAAGATATATTTATTTAGCCAATTGTTTTTTATTACATTGAAATATGAACTCTATTTTACCTACTGTTAAACATATTTTATTAGCCAACCCAATTACGTAACACCGAGCCATATTCCAGACTCCGAGCTATTATTGACGGTCACGTAATTGACAGACTCATTTTAAATTTTATTGTCCTGGAAATAAAAACCATAGTACATTACTCAGAAACTCACGCCTCAACCCCTCGACCGGAGAAGCAAAAAATAACCTCGTAGACAATTTCTCCAAAAATACTCAGGCGTTACCGACTCGTAGGACTGTTCTTCATAATTATGTGAACAAATCCAATTAATTTGGGCCTCATTCATTACATACTCGACACGCGTCAGTAACTCACATGTTTTACGGGCGACAACGTTACGGCAACGTTTATTTTTAGTTATTTCACACGTGGTGTAGTTATTTTACGTTGTCGGTAAGAAACGATGTTTTAAAAGAGTTTATAGTAGGGACTAGATTCATTAACATTTTTGTGGATAAAAATAAGCGGTAGAATTTATTTTTAAGACATTATAATGAGGGGTCAAATTAAGATAAATATGTGTTTGTGTTTTTTAAAACCATTGCCTGAAAATTACTCTTAAAATAATAAGGCATTCCATTTTTTATCATTATTTCTTTAATTTTAGTGGTTTTATGATGTAGTATAAGTGTAGGAGCGACAAATACATATGTACAATTGTACATATCCCGTTTTTACACACAACGCCTTTTATCGCCTTCTCGAAGGGGTAGGCAGAGGTGCACAATACAACACGTATGGCCGCTATATACAACGTAGATCCACTTTTTATCATTAGTATTATAAGTCCCATGTAATAAAGGATGAGTCTATTGTTTTTTTTTTTTCAGTAGAGAAAAACCACACATACAAACATAACTAGTAATAAAACTTAATTTGTTTACAACCACATATAAAACCGTGAAAATGTAATCAAATAAACTATCTCCGTCTGTTAGAAATTCGGCAGGTATTCAACCTGTCTGAATTTGTAAATACCAATACTGAAAGTTTCTTGTAAAAGGGCTTTTCAGGGCTTGTACCTTTCTCATATTATGTACTAAGCTCGACCCATTTAGTTTTCCAATAATCCCCAAAGTATATCGACTAAAGTTATCAAAAACTTTATGTTCGGATAAAGAAATAGTTTATCGTAGATAAAGAATTGTTTTATGTATTTTATACATGCTACTGAGTACTTTTATACAGATTATTTATTGACTCACTTTTTGAAAGTCTATTTCATTAGTTTTAGTAGTTTGAGTTATATCTGAAAGGGGAGAATAGTAAAGGCAGACATAAATAAAGACTGCACGGTTGGCGCGGTAGCATAGCAATTGGTTGCCGTGCAACGTGTAGCGGATTCAATTCCCGCACGGAGCACACTCTTTGTGTGATTCACTAATTATTGTTTCGGGTCTGGATGTCATGTGCATGTGGACTTGTATGTTTGTAAACACACCCACGACACAGGAGAAAAACTTGATGGGATCAACCAAAATGTCACATATGTATATTTTGGAATCTCTTTTGTAGTTACAGTACAGTGTAGATATGATTATTCCCAATGATATTTTATTATTTGGATTTGAAACGAAATCAGTACACAGTACAGACTTGGTTATTTAATAAACAAAACACATTTCTCAAGTGTTTTCGGAATATTAACACAAAACACTCTTTCGCATTCCTGTACGTAATCTTGTGGCAAATTTACATATTTCCTTATCTTATTCCGTAGAGGGTAGGCAGGAGCGGTGGTTAGCTAAATGCGCTGCCAAGAATTTTACATGCCATTTGTATAACGTATTTTAATTAAATATTTTTCCTGGTTCATTTTCGGGGAAAATTTTGCTTTGAAAAATTGGTTGTCAGATCGCTTGAATGTTGTGTTTTAATATTTAATCGGAACAAATGTATAGGATTCCTGGTAATGGTATTGGTATGTTATATATTCCGTCAACGGAGAAGTAAAATAAGAGATACCGTACTGCTTTTTTCATCAAATGGGTACAAATGTGTGATTACTATGGTTTTAATCATAAGTTTAACTAATATGTATCTCCTTATAAGTAAACTTTGCACTGTTTTTATGCGAATAAACTCTTTAAACATATTATGTTCAAATTTTTGTAAGAATTGTAAAGTTTTTTTTTCGTGAATATATAGGTATGTTGCGTTTTACTTAAAATTAAGTAACTTTAATAAAATATAATATGGGATAACGTTATCAACGTTTATGATGTAAACTTCTTCTAGTGTTACTTATCTTGTAATCTAAAATAACGTCTCATTTTCAAATTTAATGATCGAGTACTCGACTCGTACTTACTAACTGGCCAAAATAAGTCCATAATATCAGATTTTATCATAAAATATTCGCTCTCAAATCAACTTGATAGGATTAAATCTTTGAACCAAAAATTCCCACTTTATTTATAGTGATCTTTCGACGCAATTTAAGTCTACTTATCGAATATAATATCCGAAAAGCCGAAGCTGAAACATTTTAAACGATTCTTTAAGAAATGATTTATCGATTCAGATAATCGGTTTAGATATAAAAATCGCGGAGTGTAATTTAGTTTAGAGAGGGTTTTCAGGTCAATTGCGCTTCAGCTGAACTTCGGGCTTTGGGAGTCGAAGTACCCATTCGTTATAGGCTATCCGTTCGGCGCTCCACAAATAGTCCCATTAGCACCGCTTACAAATATTTTGGTAGCGAATTTTTCACGATCGCTCTTACACTTTTGGCCACATAATAGCTGGGTGTGTTTGCCCAAACATTTGCAACAATGTTGGGGTTACTGTGTAGCAAATGGAGCTATTTTTTTTAAGTTATTGTTATAATATATTTTGTATGATTATATTTTAATCCACGATGTAACTAAGTAACTATATAGGTCTCAGAAATTGCGTAACGCATTTTATTACTGAAACGAGTAGAAAAAAAACCTCTATGATTAGGTACAGTCAGTGCCTACGCGTCTTTTTTTTGAGACTGGAAAATCATTCTATGACTTCTCAATGAAGGCGAGAAGGAGTGTCAAACTTAATGACTAAAAACCACCAATCATCAAAATAAAATTAGTCAAATGATAGAAGTACCTAACCAATGCCAACAAAAAAACAGTTCAATATCACACTAAAAACAATTAACAAAAACAGATTACCAAACAATCAATTTCGAAAACATCCCTACAGCGAAATCGCCCAAAAATCCACATAATAGCTTCATAAAAAAAACACAAAATCAATTTGACTATTATCACAGTAACACGTGCAATGTTTTTCAACCGCACTAATGAACCGCTACTGCGTAAATACATAATAAAGTTTACCATTTATTAATTCGATTTCTGGCTATCGGATTAACTTGGTGTTCCGATTGAACCTCGATTACTTTGTTACAGGGAGGGCTCTGATGCCTCTCTCATTGAGAGGGGCTTTAATGAATATTATTTTGGTAATTTCAGGGTTATGAGGTGGGTATTGTCAATGTTATGAAAGAAAGAAAGGAAAATAATTTATTTTACTCGCAGAAAAAACTAATGATACGTAGGCACAGTTTATGCAATGATTTGACAAGAATAATGATGTTTTGTGTGGACTTCATACGTATTTTCTAAGTTTGCGGTGAAATGGGACTAGTTCAGCATGTGTATGGCAGGGCCTTGCGCTGGTATTCTACTGATCCATGACGTTGATATTACCATTTTTTGTTGTAATGTATAAGTATTGTCTGTTAATGACATCAATAATTAGTTTTATAGAAAAATATGTTTAGAAAAACAAAAGGAAATGAGTCAATTGCCAATTTTTGTCTGAATATTTTCTTACATTACCAAAATGGAAATTATTTTACGTCGTTATGTCGATTGCTTATCTTGAAAGGCATCCTTTTTTACATATCAACTAGACATTCTAGACCATTGATTTGCCAACCAAAAATTTTACCAAAATTGAAAAACAAACCAAAAATTCCCTAAGCACAGAAGTTTGTACACCTGAAAAAGAAAAACATTTGTTCTACCAACCAATATAAAATTCTACGTAAATTTTCTTTCCACAATGCATCCAATAAGCGCCTGGCAACCTCTCAGTAATGTAGGCACACCTTACCAATTTCGATTTTATACAGCGTGCACCTGTTCTCTTTAAACTGAATTAAGCGATTTCACAATTTTTACGATTGCCTTGCTCACCCCCTGTGTATGTATGCAAATTGGTGGGCAAATATTTTTTACAGAACTGTAGTCGAATGATAGGCGATTAATGCACTTGGAGTTTTAAATATACATTTTGGAGTAACGTTTTTTAATGGTACCTGTTTGTGTATAGTTTTTTATCAACTTAGTTGCGTTTAACAGGCAACAGCTATTGATTTTTAACACGCATGTTTTCATATAAAAAAAAAAAAATGTACATATCTTAGTTGAACTAATTTTCACCAGTGCTAACCTATTGTGTACTATTGAATATGATTGGTGGAGGCCAATCGCATGCACAACAACGTAGCATAGCACATCTCTGGTGGAAAAATATACCTAATAATAATTGTGGTATCTCAATAAAAAAATAATTCACATTATCACTAATTATCGATATGTTCTACAGATTCTTACTCAGAATTGATGTATAATTAATTTAAGTTTATTACTGTAAAGAAAAAAAAATGTTTATTAAGTCGTTTAATCTCATTAGTTCGTTTTTAACTTTAAAATGTTCTTTTCGAAAAATATCGGATTATTTCGTAGCCGACGACATTTTAATGAGGAGAACAGCAGTAATGGTTCATTGTATTCGGGAAAATATTTTTGTATCTGTTTAATGAGTGTGTGAGAGAATCATCTAAGGGGTTGGTAACACGATATTTGGATTACAAGAGTATCAGGTGATTTAGGAAGCATCAAAAGTAACTGGGAATTGAAGTACTTGAATCTGAATCATCATCAAGTATTTCTATATTTATAATATAAAAGTGAAACGCTGAATGTGTTGCTAAGCACAAATCTCGAGAACAGTTTAACCGACTTCGCTGATATTTTTGTTGTAATTGAATTTAAAAAGAAAATACAACATTCGTTTGCGCACACGAATTTCCAAGCCGAAACAAAGGCATTCACCATTTCCACCAAAGCTAAGCTATGTTTACCAATAAGTATGATCAGTCGATACAAAACGCATTCACAGCAACATAGTATATCACAACTAGGGTGGAAAAGCAACTTAGTCTATGTCATTAGAATGAGCTCATAGTAGAGCTCAGTCGATTAAGGAACTAGTAATAATAATATTAATTAATCCTAATATTCAGAACTGTAAACTTTAGACAAATAATAGAGCTAACTTGCTAACGGGACTGCGACGTATTTTGACTGGCAAGCCGCCATCTTTGGAGTTTTAGAGAAATGACGCTTTGACGGAGCAGGAGAAGTTATACAGTATGTTAACTAACAGAGGGCGTTCCTGTTAACCCGCAATAGTATAGCATCCATACATGCTAAAAAACTATTACCATTCAAAAACAAAACAATTTTATTTTTGTAAATATTAAAATATTCACCAAAAATTTTAAATCGATACGTAAAAGAAACACTCTGTGCGCCTAGTTAAAGGAAGGCAACGTTACAATTTATTGCTTATTTTTCTATGCTGATTATTTTATTTTAATCTATTAATGATATAGATTAACGAGTTTAAAGGAACGCCCTCTGTTAGTTAACATACTGTATAGGTACGAGTAGGTATGACTTGTTAGAGAATGTGTGGAACAGGCGTGAACAAGTTTATTGAATCTTGTACCACGTCAATTTGTTGCGTATGTTATGAATACAAATCATGTAAAGAGAAGAACTTGTGTTTCTTTGTTTTCTGTGTTTGCATTGTTTTACATGAAGTGTTATTAAATAAATGACTGCCTTGTCTATCTGCCTTGCCTGTCCAAGGGGTTTACGATTCCTAGATCGCCCAAAGCTTACTGGGATTCAGTTTTTTCGAAAAATTCTCAGTAGTAACACGGAGTCTGGAATTGTGCCCAGTATATGGCAATAGGCTCACGCCCTATTACATTAGGCTTATCACACAAATGGTGAAAAGTGGGTGCACAATGTATAGCGGTATTACTTAATTAATTAATGTGTATCTCTATCTACCCCTTCGGGGATAAAAGGCGTGACTTTGACGTTGAGAGGTAGATCTCCCAATCGTTTTTAGATCACCGATCATATTAACCTTTATCTGTCCACCTTGCGGGTTAACGCACTGAAAAGTCTCAATTTTTATTTAAAAAAGTATATTTTAGACAGCACTCTGCCCTCTTGTATCTCGACCCTCTAGTAAACTCATAAAATATAATACTATGACAGTTATTGTGGTAGCTCTGAGTCACAATATGACAGAGAGATTAAACAAGGGTATGATATCAACCGCAAAGGTTTGTGAAGGACAGATAGTACACCAAAGTAACAAATTGCTATCTGAAACTGATTGACAGGGTGATTGTGGATGAAACTGTTAAATACAAGATCTAAGGTTTAAAAGCAAGGTTAAAGACGTTGAAGATATTTTTAAAAGTCTTTGATTTCTGGCTGGGGAATGGTTTTACGCGCTTGTTACTAGTGAACTTTTTCCGTTCCTGAAAAAAGATGGGTGCCTAGTAATATTCTGTTTTATCTCTTGTTTATCCCTGAAAGGTTAGTCAGAGGTGCACATTACGGCACGTAATACCGCTATACAATTAACACCCACTTATCACGATTTGTGTTACAAGTCCCATGTAATAGGGCGTGAGCCTATTGCCATATACTGGGCGTAATTCACGACTTCGTGCGACTACTGAAAAATTTTCGAAAAACCGTAAAAAGCACAGTAATACTTTGCCCAACCCGTGAATCGATCCCGAGACCCGTTAACCGGCAGTCGCACTTGCAACCACTCGACCAACGAGGCAGTCCACTTGTTAAACAGCCTAATTTATTATTGAAAAGTTTTGAACAGCAATGAAAATCGATGTACTTTTCTGCCAATTTCTCTAGGTATTACAGCTTAATTATCCATGTTATTTATTATGAATGCCCCTTATTTCTTTTATGTTCAAGACACGATAAATTTTTAAGAAAATATTCTATCTTCTCAAAAAACCGTTGTTAACATCGATTATGTCGATCATTCTTCCGTGTTCTTGCCGATGTTTCATTTTTACGGTTTTTTAACCAAACAACGGCTTGATTATAGGATAACATCGTAATTGTGGTTTGTATTAACCAAAGTAGATCTTCATGTTTTAAGAAAATTTCCCTTTTTAATAAAAAAACGCGTATTTTTATCGTGTAAGATTTAATAAGGCAGCCATTTTGTTTCGTGTTTTACTTCGTTATTTGCTGGTACTTGCGGTCTAGAAGAATTTATAAGATGTTCTTTGTAGTACCATAGAAAAGTAGGTCAAATATGTGTGGGATCGTTACTTAGCCAAATATTTTTCTAGAGCTTATTAGGGTTAAGTTACAATACAATGTTATATGCTTATATTTGTCGCCTCGATCACATCTCGACGTGACAACCGCAAACATTTACTTTTGGCTAAACAAAAGCACCATTTATTATATTTTTATTCCATGTAAAATGAATAAATCAACGCTCTATTCTGCCTCTCTAAATGGAAGTAGGTATCGAGATGACTGCAGTACGGCCAACGAAAACTGGCAACCGTCGCCGGCGGCATTCCTCTTCAAGTTAAATAGAGTGAAGCCAAAACTTCAACTGTATACATAAAAGGAGACTTCTCAATGCCAGACACTTTGTTTTTTAGTTGTTAATTACAGCTTTTGTTGTTATACTTTGTTTATGTATCTACTTTGCCTACTAACTGAAAATCACGATTTATTTCACGTAAATTAACCCACGCGCATGCTACTCATGATGAAGGGTTCCTCCGTGACTCGAAACTAGTCGAGCTTTTCTCCATTAATTTACGTGAGTTAGTCGTGATTTTCAGTTAATTTTGTATGTCACTCGATTAGTTATCATAAAAATACTTTACTTACTAGCAAAACACTATGACAAACAGCTGAGTCGACAAACCAAGTTTTAAAATAAAAAATACGGCTTAAATTAAATAACAGATATTCGTCACGGTATGCCACAAATGAAATAAATTAAAAAAGTTTGATGTTAACCTAACACCATATTCATGCATCGGTCATATACGCACGCGAGCACACACAATAAATATTATGGGTAATATTTATATCTGACAGTCTTATTTATTTATGTGTAAGATTTTTTTTCTTTGACGTGTAAACAAATGTGCTGATTTCTAGCCTATTTGCAAAATTAATGAATTAATTATTACTAGTTTTGCTAGCGGCTTCACCCGCGATCCTGTGTGATTAAAAATGTCCTATGTGTTATTCCAAACCAATTAAAAATTCACTTTACTTTCACTGAAACTTCAAATTTCATCCCGATCCTTTCAGCCATTTCGACGTGGTAAAAAACATACACACATACTCACAAACTATTGCATTCATAATATTTCTAAGATTTCATTACTACGATAATAAAAATAATATAACTCACTACTATCCACATTATGACGCACTCAACGTAACAATAACATTAAACAATTCAATCTTACTCGTTCATTTCTTTCCCAGATTACCTAGTTAGCCACAGGCCACAGCTGGTCACTAGTGGTTTGCTAAAGCCCACAGCTGGGCTATAAATACTAAGCAACAGCTGTTAAGGACACTACGTAACATAACTTGTGAGTTACTCTGATAATTTGGACTTTCGAGACACATTTTGCATAATAGTAGCTGTTGGTAATTTCACTTCCTTGTGTGGGTGTTGTATGCATAAATGAAACGGTATCAGATTTCATATAATTTTCTATGTGGGAGGAAAATCATCCAATGACTTCAACTCGCCTTGGCTGAGGAAAGTGGGAGCATGAGAGTCTTACTGTTTAAAAACTACACTGTTCCTACTTGTGCTCTTCGATCAGGAGTCTCGGTAACCCGCTAGGTAGTCCGCAGGTCAAAACAAGGTAGTTCGATAAAGAAATCGTTACTAAGTAATACTTTAAGTAATTATTAAATGTCTCTGAGTGCGGCATTTAATCTATAGGCACGACCACAATTAGTAACTATTTTAAATTATGAGAGAATAAACAGAACGCATAAAATGTCAAGCGGTTCTTCAGGTTCCTTAAACTTCCTTAGTTGACCGGGAAGTCAAACTTACCTCTCCTTCAAACTTTGATCTTACTCAGCAGCTAAATAAATAATGTACTTATGAACTAGGTGACAATATATCAACACGTGCGAGTCTAATCAAATCAATTTATTATACAACCATTTTACGAAAATGTGACGAATCACAAAATATGAATTACTCAGTAATTACCATTTAATTTTCCTTTCCACTATCTGTTGCTTGGATACAAATTACCAAGTAATTCGTGATACCCAATTTCAGTGGGACGTAAAACACGGAATTGGTTTTATAATATTGTGATAACAATGTTCATGGTATTATTATTTCCTGATAGTCAAGCGGTCGACACAGGCAAATACAAGGTCTCAGATTAGATCTGTGGGTTAGCTAAAGCATTATATTATGTTTTTACAGTAACACGTATAAAACTCGCAACGAAATTAGTCAGAATATTCGTCTAATTAATTTCATTAAAGGAAAACAATAGTGACCACTTACATACCACTAATATAGGGACTCCGTCACAACCCTCATTATGTAACACCCATATATTATTGATTAATAATTATTGGAGGTTTGAGGGGTGGGAGAGGGGAGGTAAGAGACCATAGAAACTGAGATGCTGACCTCATTGATGTCCTTAAAAAAGGTCAAGTGGAGTGTACTTGTCACTGGCTTGCTATGATTAGATATTTGGACGTGAAGGCTTTAGCTTTAGACATAAAGGAGATGTCACAAATGAGGTCGTATTTCATGGAGGGATTAATAGAGGTTGTATGTGTATATGTATGTTAGAAGGTTTATGCTAAAGGTATATTATTATGTTGATGTGGATTTTTCTGGAAGTTATTGAAATTGCCATGTTGCCGCATGATTTATTGTGCTTATCATTTCCAGGAATGACGAGTATTAATATATATCAAACTATTTTCGAAGCTCGTCATCAATGCATGTAGATAAAATTTAATATGGTAGTCACAGGCCTATATATTCATTTTCTTGCATAATTCCTTGATGTTAAAAATCGCATTATGTTAATATCTATAAAATCGTCTCTCGAATTTCTTACATTAAAATTTTGTCAAAGGTACTTTATACATCTCTTTGCAAACGTTGTTAAGTACAAAATCTTCTTGATAAATAAATTAATACTGTCAACGTAGGCAAATGGAGTTTTCCGCCCCAATAAAGTGATGTGAAAATAAAACCCACATACCGCCGGTTGTACCATGATTAATTACCAAACTTTATGAGCGTTGACACCGCCCACGTCGTGACACTCTCGCCTAATTATTTTTGGAGGTTTTCAAAACTTCTTTGAGATTGTAAACTGTACCAAACCCACCCTTGTTAAGAAGTTTTGATCACCTTTTTATGTAAATATTTCTGATGCTCGTAAAACAGTGATGGGAGGCCCTCGTCAGATATTTGATGGGAGATGAAATATGATGTGCTGTGTGTTGTTAGGTTATAAATGAGCGGTGTCCGATGTAGTCTGGCTAGGAGCAAAATCGATGTTTCAGGGAATTTGCCTGAAGTGAGTTTAGAAGATTTTTTAGTATGATGACTAGTATGCCTATTATTTTCTAAGGCTGTTGTGACTGACAAGTCAAAAATAATCAAAGAACACGTCTTTTCTTCTGACAAAAGTGTTGGAAATATAAACGTACTTTTTACATTGTACTTTTTTTCTTCTCCTGTTACTTGTATAATATGCAAGGTATTACCGGTAGCTTGGACCATGTTTCCGCTACTGGTCAAAATGTAATTTTAGAGTATTGGAAAAGCACTGACTTTGTGTTTCGTGGCATTAGATAATTTTTACGATATGTTTTTTTTCTTTGAAGATATTTAGATGGCTGGAGATTGATATCTTAGACTACATTTACTTTTTGCAGGCGAGTGAAGCTATAGGCAGAAAAATAGTGCGGAAATAAAAGTCTTACAATGTATAATAAACGAATAGGTATAGCTTTTAGCGGAAGATAGTTGCGAAACTTAGACGGTTGAGAACGAGGTCATTCCAGTATAAAGTAAAACTGTACTAAATCTTTAATCCGATATTGCTTCCACTATTTACGACTCCGCTTTCTTACTAATCAGTTAATTTCGTTTAATTAATCGCGTTATTTGACCCGTGTGTTACGATGGAACGTTTAATTTATTATTAGTCTTATTACGTACATCAAAGAGTGTGAAATGGCGTTGTATATCAATGAAATTATAGGGCGAGGCGTTTGCCGTAATTAATGTGTTAGATCGACCGATGAATTTGTATTTTTGTGGTTTACAAGGCTTCGGATAAACTGTTTCGTAATCTTTTTAGCAAAGATTAGTGAGGTGTCGGTTGAACAGTATTATGTTTTTGCTTCCATTATTTTCTATTGAGCTCGATTTTTAGGCCGAAGATATTTAGATGACGAAATTCTCAGTTATGTCACGGTTTCTCGAATCGTGCTTGGATTTATTGAATTATTTTTCTTAGAAAATGCTCCCTTAATATTTAATTTATTTATGACTGTCTCCTTGCTTTTGTGATTCCTAATGAAGGCTGATTTTGAATACCAGGTCAGGTTGAACTATTTGGCATTCCAATCGTGGAATTCTCAGTAAAAGATATCTGAGCCTATCTAGTTGAATTCAAATTTATAATATTAAAAGATTTTTACCATACAAAATTACCTAGCTTAGCAGCAGTTTTATAAAGTTAAGGTAAACAGATAACGTTTTGAGACACAGGTCACAAAGAATAACATTAAACCACTTCTTTGTAAAAGAATTCGCGTTGTTTACCATCAAGTTTACCAGTGACTGATTGACCAATTACAACGTTTGAAATTGATAGCATAAAGGCTGTCCTTATAAAATTAATTAATTATCCTAAATTTGTTCAAAGTGAATTACAAGAGTTTAGTCAACTTTATCATCTCGAGGAAACATGATTGAGTCATTAAAAAGATATACCGTTTGTACGGAAACTTCTTTATTGCTGTAAGCTGTGTAATGACGGCTGATGGGGCGGGCAGAGAGAGAGGTAAAAATAATGATGTTGTTTTTTTACGGTTCTTTTTTTTGAGGGGCTGTTGACTGCAGTATTTCACAGCGTTGGTGAAGTTTCTTGCGTAGCGAAGCCTTTCGGGTCATTTTGTATTTAAAAAGTTACCTAATTAACGTTAAATGATGTAAGACTTAATAGTAAATGTATGTGTACATTATGTTGTATGACTCATTATTGACGTGGTCAAACATTCGTTTTGTAAAATGTCTAATGGTGTTTTTCCATTAGAGATGTGCTATGTAGCTATGCTACGAAGATCTAATAGCTATGCTGTTCAAATATGTGACCGTTTCCATTGATATTAAGCTATGTAGCTGTGCGATGAAGATGCGTAGGTCAAATGAGCGATGTATCCATAGTAGTGAAGCCAGCCACAGCACATATTCATAGCACGCAAACACATAAAAACATAGCTTAGCTAAGTCCGTTTCCACCAGTCCTAAGCTATGTTTACCAATGAATATGATTATAATGGTGAAAGCTAAACACATCCACAACAACATAATTTAATTTAAATGTCACCCAAACATTGCTGTGTAGTCTTAATCTTAATTATCATATGGTAATTAAATGATAATAATTATCATTGTACTACAATTGTTTAACTACAACTAATGAGTATTTTAGATGAGTACATAAACTAAATTTGAATATGTTAAATGTAAATTACTCAGTTACTATGATAGAAAAAAAAATAGAACTAAACAGCCTCTGACGCAAAACGACCAGCACCACTGTGCTTACAACATTTAGTCTACTTTGAAACTACTAATTGTGCTTTTTAATTAGTTAGTCAAAACAAGAGCTTTGTTAATTAAAATCTTACACAAAGGTAGAATTTCGTGAACAGGCCTCCTGGAAAATGTACCAAAAAAGGGAAAAAAATATTAAATTACAACATGAGTTGGAACGGGACCTTTCCCCCGTTTGTTTTGTTTTTAAAATAGACATAGGTACCTCACGCTCGAATTAAAACATTTAATAAATTAACATTTTAATTTTTCTCTCGATGTTTTCGTTTTGTTTGCACAACAAACAATAATTAACTGACAGAAGGATTTTTTTTAATTAAAATATTTTAAACGATTACAGTTTTTGTTGAAGATGCTTTCCTTTGAGAAAAGGAATTTCTTTTCCGACTGTTGCAAAGCGCAAAGGGTTATTGTGAAGATGAGAAGTAACGGAGCCCGCATTTTATTCTGTAAAATTCTTTCAAAGGGACTGTATCAGCCTTGTTAAGAACTTAAATCATTTATTTCCGTAAAACTAAAGCTATGAAGGCGTCTTAATAATTAGAATATTTCTTAATAATTTAATTACCCAGGAGCACTAAAATAGATTAGATAATTTCTTGACTCTAAGCAGTTTTTTATACTTTATAGCGTTTGACCGCCAACTCACCAGGTGGTAAGCGAACATGTGTCCGACAATGGAGACAGATATTTCTAGGTAAACATCGTAGGGCAGGGCAGTAATGCAGATAAAATAACATATTTAGGGAACACAGATTAAAGTTCCCTAAGAAAAGGAGGATCCTCCGTCCAGGCGAGGTGATCATGCCTGGCGGGCTTTCTACCCAACTGTTGTTCGTTGCATCCATGTTTATTCGCATGTAAATTTCACATATGCGATGTAGGATTTTTATGACGTCATCCGTTGATTTGCTCGTCGATAGTCTATGTGCGACTTCTGTCATCTATCACTTCCAATACTTTACTCTTAATACTATAAACTTATAGTATCTTTTATTTTATTTTTAAGCTTGATTCTAATTAATATGCACAAATATAATACCACTGCCAATTTTCTTGGAAATTTTATAGTATCATCAAAATTTTATGCAAAGCAGTATAGGATTAGGTTCATACTGCGGTCCCGAGGGAAATCAAGGCTTTACAGTAGGTATGGTACTATGTGGGTATTGTATCTTAAAATTATTGTATATGTATATTATATATAATGTATGTAACAGAAGAGAGGCCTTAAATTAAACTTTAAGATACAAACATATCAGTGTGCCATTTATTATTTTACTTTTTTTGGTTATTTTTTATTAACTTATATGGGTTTTAACGAAAAAGATCGCAGGACGACCAAGCACCCAATAGATCGCCTAAGTGTAGGTCATACTTAACCAGCTGATATGAAAATAATCGAAGAAAGGAAACGCTATTTGCAGTTGTTTTAAATTTTAAAGATGTTTATTTCCTGAAACACTTTTTTCCATATTTTTTATTAATCATATACCGGTAATATACCTATCGATAATTAGCTCATATGTAGGAGAGCCATGCTTCGGCACAAAGGGGCCGGCTTGACCGGAGTAATACCACGGCCTCGGAGAAAACAGAGTTACCTCACAGATGAGTTTCGTTGTGTGAGTGAGGTACCTCTCTTATCTACCCAATCCCCGATTCCCCGACAACCCTAACTAACTTAAATTCCAAACCCTCAAAACGCCGGCAACGCACTTGTAACGCCTTTGGTGTTTCGGGTGTTCATGGGCGGCGACGATTGTTTACCATCAGGTGATCCGTCAGCTCGTTTACCGGCTTATACCATAAAAAGCGGTCCTAAAATTTTAATCATATCAAAACTATAATACAAAGACATACTAAAGTATATTATAAACATGACCGTATCCGCTTTCCTTTTATAATATTATATACATAAATAAACAGCTCCTAACTACGAGATAAAGATGCCGGATATTTGTACATACTGTTTGAAATATGACTTTCATAAACTATTTTAATTAAGATGGCCGGTGATATAATCGTATAATATTTGGGGCAGCACGTGGGAAGCTGTAATGGCTAGAGGAAGATAATTCTGGATTAACTATTATTTTATCTCGTTATATACATATAAGTACTTGAGTGGTTACGTATGAGTGCTGACCATAAAGTTTCTAGTTTTATCACTAAAACGGGTGAAGTGTTTCATTGAATCCTAATTCAATATATGAAAGTTCCTAGTATTTAATAAAATAGAAAATTCCAAGGAAATTAGCGAGCAGTCAAATAGTGTATATCCTACTACTTCCGAGAATAAAATAATGATAGTTCAGAACATGTCTCTCAAAAGTTACATTTTATAACTCCAGAAAATTATTATTCGGGCTTCTTAACAGGTCTAACAAGAGGATTTGGTGCCGCTTATTGGTGCCGAGAGTGGTTTTAGAGAGAAAAAAAACCCACACTCCCTAGTCTTTCTCCCCAAAAATCTAGGAGACCTTTAAAGTTTCCCCATTCACACACTAAGTCCTCCCACACAGTCTTTCTCCATAAAAATCTAGGAGACCTTTGAAGTTTCCCCCGTTTTACAAAAATATAGGAAATTATAAGGGCCAATCATATTTTATTATCTTTGAGAATCCTCTCTTTAAGATCACAAATCATCTCCACTATCACACTACAGTCACTCTAACCAAGAGTATTGATTTAATAGAGATCATGGTACAGTTCAGCTGTGTAGTTGATCCTCACAGATCTGGCAGTAATCCAAGTTCGGTAGCCGTCAAAATAGTCAGTGTTGTCATTTTTTAGTTGTTTAGCACGCTAGACAGAGCGGGATATTCGAAACTGTTTTTTAAATCGGTCAACTGAAACGAATCTCGCTAATTCTCTACGTTTTTTGTTCTCATTTGTAGCAAGAAAAGGGTTGCTAAGTAGAATATTGTGAGAATTAGTTGTTCTTTCTAGTTTTATTTTTGGAACGAAATTGAATTTAGTTTTTCGTGAGATATCTCTTTGAAGGTATTTTCTGAGAAGTTAGGGCTCGAAATTTTGTAATAATGTTTACTTGATCTTTTTTTTTATTTATTAATAGGTATGTTTTCATAATTCAAATAACTAATAAAATAAATTGCAATAACTATTTAATATAAACATCAATCATTTCTCTGTCGATGAACAGAAATTATGTCGATATCATAACTGATACATAATTTCTCCATACAAAAAAAAACTAATTATACAATAACTAGCTAACCTGACAAACGTTGTTGTGGCTTATAAATTATTTCTAGAAAATAAATAGTAGTCTATTCTGAGACCTACTGAACAATATAAAATTTGGTAAAAATCGGTAAAGCCGTTTCGTAGAAGTACGGTAACTAACATTGTGATATGGAAATTTGATACATTGGATTTACCTGAAACGTACGTATTAGTTCATCATACCAAACTACGTAAGTATCTAACAATATGAAGGCTTCAAATAAAGATGAAAAACAAAAGAAATCGACACAAATATACAGTCGTCCATCACAACAGCTTAATCCAAACAAAATGATTGGCTAATAAAAACTAAGTGCCATCTGTTTGTTTGTGAAACTTTTACAATTCAACAGATTAACGGATTTGTACAAAACTTTCTGAGCATATTAAGTGGAACGAAGGAAAAGTGTGTAAAGTTTTATTAAAACAGTTATGTTTTATAGGTCTCTCTGCTTACCTACCTAGCAGTAGTTGGGTCGAAACTATTTCTTTATTGTGATGTTTTATGTTTGTATGGTGAAAGTTGTAATAGATTTTTTTGTGAATTAGGGTGTTTTTCACAAGAGATGTGCTATGTAGCTATGCTACAAAGATGTAATAGCTAAGCTGTGAAACTATGTGACCGTTTCCACTGATACTAAGCATGTAACTGGGTTATGAAGTTGCACCGCCGCAAAGTAGCTGTGCGAGGAATATGCGCAGCTCGAGTATATACCATCTACCTCTTCCCTCACCCCATCCCTCAAAGATCAAGAAAACATAGATAACTCAACAAAATATTTCAAAAGGAACTTATTAAAATATCGCTCTAATACTCATTAAAAATGCTAAAAGGTTTTGCCCGTCGAATAAACAGCCCAAAAACCTCAAAACAAACTTACGTCAAACCCAAGAGACCCGAGAGGGAATAAAAAGCTAACATTCAAAACGTTCAATTTAAGACCAGTAAAAATGGTGTGTTAAAACTCAAAGTGGTTGAGCCAAAGTCAATTAGTACTGTAGATTTATACAGTCAATAAAAGATTAACCCGTCCGCCGCCGGGCCTAATTGGGTAACGCGGACCGTGTATGGTAAAAAGACCGCAGCAGTAATGGGTTGGCAAGGTACTCACGGAATCGTGGGAGGTGTTTCTTAAATATATGAAGCGTTTTGTTTACACGTTCCAATTTCTTTTTTAATTCTTGTACGTGTTTTTATTACACCTAGTTTTTAAAACATCAAGTTAAGATATACACCTAGTTAAACAATAATATTAATATGTTTGTTCTAAGCGTGGGATACAATAATATTTAATTGTGGGAGAGCCATGCCTCGGCACGAATGGGCCGGCTCGACCGGAGTGATATCACGGTCTCACAGAAAACTGACGTGAAACAACCCTTGCGTTGTGTGAGTGAAGTTACCGGACGCCCAATTACCTCAATTTTCCCTTCAAAAAACTAAACTTGTATCTTAATGTTATTACTGTTTTAATACATGAATAACTACAGAATCCGTATATTAGCAAAGCAAAAGTAAAAGCATAATACATTACTAATGGAATGGCAATATAATTTAAACATTATTATACATTTCTAAGAAAATATCTCCGATCTAAATCGCTTTTGATCTAACTGCGAGCCCAGCAACGTTTGATAAAATTTTCTTACTCAACAAAAACTTAATTAAAATTATTTGCTTACCTTAAAAGACAGTCATAATAATTTATTTTTTCATCACAAATCCCTTGCTCAAATCATCTTAAGATCCATGAAATTCACAGAAAAGACTAATTATAAAAAAGTTTTCCGAATTATTTTAACTACTAAGACTAATTAGAAAAGCTTTCAGAAAAACTTTAACTAGTTGAACGTTGAATAATATTTGAAACCCTTTTTCAGGAGATGAAATTTTTATCTTTTTCCAGGAAAAATCGCTTCAGGTAAACGGATCTTTAAAGGTTTTACGGCCAATAAGTTTGACCTTGAATATTTATTTTGTTCATTAGCTGTATTATTTAGATAGGAAACAATAGAAAAAACAGCTTAGCATTAATTTATAGATTTAAAGCAGAGAGAGAGGTGAAAAGAATAAATATTACAAAGTCAAAATCTTTTATAATATCGCGAGACATGCAAAACCAACTAAAAATTACGGTTTACTCACGCTGCATTATGAAGAGTCCCTCTGTGACTCGAAACTAGTAGAGCTTTTCTCCATTAATTTTACGTGAGTAAACCGTGATTTTTAGTTAAAGTACAAAATCGTTTAATAATCGATTCCCTAGTTGTTAAAACGGGACCAATAATATGAAATACTAAATAAAACCCTTCTAAAGCAATAGACAATAATTTATAGCTACATGACAACTAAAATTATTTTACTTTCCAATTCCTTATGACAGGAAATCCTTTTATCGCTTGAAACAAAATGGTGCCTTCAGCAAACGTTCGTGATCCACTCAGTTCTTGGCTTCCAAATTAATTGGCAAATTGGAGCACGTACAAACCGAAGAATGTTCGTAAGAAACTGTTCACTTGAACTTGAAATGGTTTATGGGGTGACGTAGATGAAGTATGGGGAAGTTGAATTACTTTGATAATTATCTCGTAAGAAGTAAGGTTGAAAATGCATTGGCAATTGGGTGTTTTGATGATACATCAATAAAGGTCTATTTTAATTTGGGACAGGTAGGCAATAGGGATGTATGTACTTATACGTTTTAATAAATATTGATGACAGATCGTTCTGTAGGATATTGATGGTATTGACTGTTTCATACCATTTATTTTCTTATCAAACATGACTAAGATTACTTTAAAATACAGAAGCTTTCTAAGATCACATTGTTCATAAGTCATTGTAAGTACTACAAATACGACTAGATAGATTTCTCATCTTCTTATTTTTAGGGATTTAGAAACAGTAAACATCCAAACAACGCCCCAATTTCTTTCCTAAATTCTTCATTAACTACAACAAAGTTTGTTTCAAGGACACGCTTTTATGGCTCTACATTAAGTAAATTAAACATTTCAAACAGCTTAAGCAAATATAACTGACAAAATTTCAACAAAATGTCTGCCGATTTTATAAATGTTTAACCAAAAAGCTTAGTAAGAACAATAACAAAACAAAGTTCTGTATGTACTTAGGGTTATTTGTGCCAAGGTCACGATACCGATTTTCCTTACAATAAGGAGTTGCTTGAGGACATGCCGTCGGTACCTCGGCACGATTCCTACATTAAGTTCGTCTTTGTTCTGATTTCTTTGTAGCATGAAAGGATCTGGAGTTGAGAGGTTCTGAAGTGACCCAATAAAGAAGTTCTTGCAACTCGAATTATGTGGAACAAGTGAGAAAATGTACGGAATGCGTTTACTTGTGTGTTTTTTGTTGCAGAAAGCTTAAATGTTTCTTTGTACATTTTATTTAAGAAAGGGTTTCTTTGCTGAAATATACTGTATTGCCTTAATTGTATGTTATTTATTTATTTAGTTATTTAATCTTCATCACATAAATTATAGTGAATAGCGAACGTAATGCCTTAAGGCACTAATTGCCTAAACATTATCAGGGTTTTTGAGATTAGTCATTTAAGCCACTATGAATTGATTATATCTGATTTATCCACTAGTAACATTTACGCAAAACAAAAAGAAAACGAATTGTAACACATAATACATAGAAAAACGCACAAATACCCTCCGATATCCCTTCCCTGATATCGTAAACTTTCTTCAGATCAAACTGAATATTCAATAGAAACTTGAAGTCTTATCAAAGGACGGCTTCAGAGGAAAACCGTCAAAGAAAAAGGTCTGTGCCACGGCGGACCTGGGTCTATAAACAATAAGTTTTCGAAAAAAGCGGAACAAAAAGTTCCTGAAGGTACCGTGTATTTTCTACTCCTTATCAGACGTGACCGGTCTTTTCTCTGCCAAGTGAGAAATGATCCCAATTTGTGCGCCTGTTAAACATCTGATACTCTATATTTTTCTTTCTGTGCTACATTGTTTTATTTTGTTGGCAAAACGTAAATGTAGCATCAGAACGTTTTTCTCGAAATTCTGTTCAGAGGTCCATGCACACATTTATTTACTTGTATAAAAGATGTTTATAATATTTTTTCTTGTATTTTGTATCAAAATCACCGAAGAAAATTGGGAATTTTGAGAGAGAATTCTGAAATTGGAAATAGGTATCAAAAACTACTACTTAAAAGTCTGACACAAATTTGTCTTACTAATAAACTAGCATAAGACCATGAATCAATAAATGATGCATCGTACCATAGAAAGGATTTTAATTTAGAAAAATTAAGATCAACATTATCTGTACCAAAATTTCAACTGTCCAGTAACTTTGCTGTACCTATATTTTCTTTCTATATATTGAGAGCATAAGAGTGCTTTTCATTCCATTCCATGCTACGTTGCTGTGGATACGTTTGGCTTGCACCAATCATATTCATTGCTACACGTCGCTTAGGACTTAGGTTTAACTAAGGTATGTTTATTATGTGGAAAGAGGCGTGCTATGGATGTGTGCTACGGATGGCTTCACATACTATGGATACATCGCTCATTCGAATTGCGCATCTTCGTCGCACAGCTACATAGCTTAGTTTCAGTGGAAACAATCACATAGTTTCACAGCTTAGCTATTACATCTTCGTAGCTATCTACATAGCACATGTCTCATGGAAAACCACTCTAAAACCTATCGCCATGTTCTTGGTTCACTTCATATCTACCAATGTAAATGGTTCTCTAAAAGTTCAAGAAAAAAATACCAGTACTTCTGTTTATTTGGCTTTTTTACGAGCACCACCGCCATAAGCGACCAATTTCATTTAGAATGAAAAAATGTTCGTATCTTCTCTCGGGGTTAGAAAAGTATGCATCGGTATGTTTCCGGATATTTTATGAAGTCTCATGTTGTTTCTGTGGGGTGAAAGAACTCACCTTTGCTCAAGTAGGGTGTCCCCTTTCTTTTACACTACCTTACCTCGTTAAACAGAATGAGGTGGTATGTGCAGAAAGTGATATATCTTTTTAGACTATGATATTTTACTTATAATAGGTGACTTTTCTGACATTCATGCAACTTTGAAGATTTCTCAAAACCGCAAAATATTTGCTCAAATTGCTGTTATCTTCCAAAGTCATATAAACACTGAAGCTTGTTAACTATTTATTCAAACTGAATTTTATTAGTAATCGATTTAGAGTGCTCGAGTGATAAAAATAATTGCAATAAGAAACAACTAATTATTTATCAAATAAAACATCCAAAACACTAATGAGAAAGTTTAACAATGGATAACATAAAACAATAAATGGATATACAATCGGTAATCCTCTAAGGGCACGCCCCCTTTTAGTCAACTCC
Organism: Spodoptera frugiperda; assembly: GCF_023101765.2. Taxonomy (NCBI): domain Eukaryota; kingdom Metazoa; phylum Arthropoda; class Insecta; order Lepidoptera; family Noctuidae; genus Spodoptera; species Spodoptera frugiperda. The sequence goes on along the minus strand of NC_064220.1, from coordinate 3,318,596 downwards.
TAACTCCACAGACTTTAGCATAATCGATTAATTATAACAGACGAACTTTGACCTAATTAACCGTATAATTAGTTGAAGTATAACGCCTTAATTACTGGAAGCGTTAATTAACGTACACTGCCCGGCGATAAATATTGCACATCGACCGACCTTTGGAAAAAAACAACCACTGAGTCGTTGTATAAACCACTATTTTCTAGTCTTAGAAAGATTTAAAAATAAAAGGTTTTTTTTACAAATAAATGTATATAAGGTGTTCTAAAAGTATCTGCCATGACTTTAATTTGAGGTAATGCTGTGTTTGAAGATTACATTGGTGCAGAAATTTTGTACCCCGGACCAGTTAATTCAATTTGAGAACATAAATAAGTTAAATAAACATAGACAATACTCTGCATAGAGTGATTTATAAATAAGTTGTTTTAAGTTAGTAATTGTTTTCATTGACAGAGACAGTAAAAGAGATAGTCAGTGAAGATCTCTTTCATAACAAACTCGAACGTAGATTTATTTGTATGAATAAAAAAATACTCATGATCAATAATTTATATTTACTACCGTATTGTAATCTTCAAACACAACAACACCTCCCATTAAAGCCATGGCAGATACTTTTAAAGCATATTAAAATATATTATACACATTTATACAAAATTGTCTCTTGCTAAAATTCGGTGTGCAGTATTTACAGCCCGGTACTGTAAAACTGTGTTTACCATCCGTTTTGTGTAGTATTGTTACAAAAGTGATCTGCTACCTTGGCCTTCCGTTTTCATAAATAATAAAACGTGTCTGAAGCTTGTTTAGGATTAAACAAACTTTGAAAGTGACTAAGATTTTGAAATGTATTTTGTTTTTGTTTACCAATTAAAATGTGAAATTATTGTATTGTTTTAGATAATAAATGTTATTTATCAATTGCTTGGTATTTGTTTTATTCTTTCATAGTTAACTTTTCTTTTGACATATAATTATCGATATGAAATACTTACTTAATATTTTCTTATAGGTATATGTATCGTCACGCCTTTTATCCCTGGAGTAAGGGTAGACTAAGGTGTACATTGCGGTACGTAATGCCCCTTTTCATCATTTTTGTTATATGTAAATCCAATATAACAGGGGAAATGAGCCTATTACCATAAACCATACACTAAGAAATTTTGGAAAAACCGAAAAAGCCCAGTAGTACTTTGCCCAACCCGGGAATCGTTGTCGTACTTGCAATCACTCGACCAACGAGGCACTATTTTTTTTGCTATTGCATTTATTTTTTCTTGTTTTGCTATTAACATTTCTTATGGTAAAGAGTCTGACAATAAATTTACTCCTCACTCCTGACTAATAATAAAATTAAGAAATAATTAAGGTACATAGTTCTAGTTAACAAACAAATATTCTTCAAAAACAAATCTTTACTCTCAAACACTGGAGAAGTGGTGACGAAATACTCGTATAGCAACTCTAAGATAGTGCGACTGCTAATATATGTACGAAAATATTTGTTACACAATTTCGTTCTTCGAATATTCTTGTTCTGAGAAAGACGATGAGCGTTGCGTGGCGCGAACAAAATATGTGAGTACAAGTAAATGCGAAGTGACGTGCCGAATTTAAGAGCTAAGGGGAGATACAGACATGCGTTTTAAACGCTTTGCTGGAGTAAAGGGGAACGAAATGGATCGGTGACATATTTTTATAATAACTATCGTGAGACATACTAAATTATCTGATAAAAATCACGTAAACATTTTTATTTTGATTACAACATGTTTGTATACCTCTTCTTAGAATTTGGTCTAGTGTAGTACAGGATTTATAATATAATAACAAGACCAAGCGTACTAAACCAAAACAAGTCTAGAAAAACTAGTGAATGCGTAAAAAATATTATTAATTTTGCGTTTAAAAAATGGTTAATTATTATGTTATCGGCTTACGCACGTAACTGTTTGACGAGGAACTCGACTAGTGTGAGTAAGCCGATAACATAATAATTAATTTAGTATGAATCACGAAAGTTATAAAAAAAATGGTGTCTGATTTAAAATCCAATATTGCATTGAAGTTTTTCTACCTACGAAATGAGTTTTATTTAACAGGAGCTAACATAATATTGTCATAAACTAAACAGAATGTATGATTACATGCCACATTCCAGAATTTCCAAAAATATTGTATAGGACAGTACCAATCTCATTAATTGTAGTTTAGATTAATTTTAATACTACAAATCTACAATACATAATAACTCTAAAATCTAATGACAATAAGGCTCAAATTGTTTTATTACTGGAATCTATTAAGCCACAGGCGTTGACCGTAAGTCGCTCACGGCACGGGTAACCGACGGGCGCTGATTACGTCATAACTCTGAGACTAGGTTAGTACCTAAGCTAAATGCTCTGCATCTCAATCTAGGCATAACATTGAATTATGTGTCCTATACTGTAGGTAGTATAGCTGTGTTTAGTGTGTAGGTACTGGTAATTTGTTTTCTCATTTCTTTGTACCGCTGTTTATTTTACTACTAGTATTTACCCTTGATACCGTAAACGCTTTTTTTTTTTTTTTTGAGGGTGGAAAATCATCCAATGACTTCTCCCGCCTTGGGCGAGGCGAGAGGGAGTGTCAGACTCTTACTGACTAAAAACCACCCCGTTCCTACTCCTGCCCGTCGAGCCGGAGCCCCGGTAAACCCGCTAGGTAGTCCGCAGCTCCGGATTAGGCATCAGCCCTACTGGGCCCCATCTGTGGTGGTCTGATGGCTCTTTGAGGCGCGCGCAGAACGCGACGCGCCGCACGCACGGGTCTGGTTCTGGTCGGGCGGCGAGCTACCCTTGCTCACCGTCCGCAGACCCGCACTTACGGTGGCCGGAGATCGTCGCGCGATCCCCGACGCCCGGAGTGTCTCTCGCGACGGCTGGGGCGTGAGGAGGTTCGTTCTCTCACGCGCCCCGCCTCCTCCTTAGCTAGCATGACTGCTTCGCAGAAGGAGGAGACGGCATCCCAGTCCCCCTCGCTCCGCACCATGGCTTGTACCGTAAACGCTAGTTCACGGTTTTTCGAAATTTCTCTTGTTATCTTCAAGCATTTCACGTATAAAACTTCAGTTTACCTAGGACACTAGTGATGAAAGAGTTTTACTATATTGAATGGCAATAAATATGTATCAAAAATTAACGAAGACGAAAATTTACACCTTAGTTATTACGCGCTAGCGTAGAGTGAAGTGGACATATGAAAGCAGACCACAAGCAAATTTATATCAAAATAAGAACATAATACAGTTTATTTTACTCTGAACTTTTGCAGGTACCCAGTCGTAACACCCCATTTGTTTCAAACCAGTAATTTCATTAGGTTTAATTTTATAATTTTATTAGGTACAGTTTTCTTATTATTTACATATTTTTTTTAGAATCTCATCTCATCTTTATTCTAGATTTCGCAAACCAAAAGCAATTTTATTTCTTTACATAAAAAAGACGCGACGTCTGTACTAAGCTTTACGTATTTACTTAGTCAAAACGTTGTCAATTCGCTTGTAATACGTTACCATCGTGAATCGTCGGAATACTAAAGCAGGTACTTTACTACAAGTAGGCACCATTTGATTTTCAGCGTCTAAACATAATGACAGACACGTTTTCACAATATGCTCGTAATAACGAAAATCTTATTCAGAAAATACTGTGAATAAAATATTTTTGAATTGTTTAGTTTCGGTAGTGGAAATATTTGTATGAAGATGCTTTTCAACCTGAGATGTGCCATGTAGCTATGCTACGAAGCTGTGAAACTATGTGACCGTTCCCACTGATACTAAGCCTAGAACATACTGTAGGAAGATGCGTAACTCGAGTATATGATCCATAGCACACATCCATGAGAGGTTTAAGGAGTCATCCGTCAAATAAAAAAAAAACGACGATGAAAAAATAACCATGTAAAATATCAGCTTAGTGTTTTTATTTCAAACTGTCATAATACGATGATTGATGACTTCATGAATGACGACTGCATTCGTTTAATTTCTCAATTAAAACTCAGTAATAACTAAAATATGAAATAATATCTAGTATTTGTTAACGGTATGATATTTCGTCAAAGATTTCAAAGTCAAAGCATTTATTTCTATTAATCCCTAATTAGGCACTTTTGAAACGTTTAATTGAATTGTTTGTCAGTCTCTCTGTCAATGATATTAGGTGCGCGTTCCAAAGTGTAGCTTCGAATGGAGAAGAACGAGCAAGAAATTCCATCTTTAATCGTTTATATTAATAAAAGCAAAATTCTAAAGAAATATATTTCAATGCAATTCCTAAGCTCAAACACAAATAAGGTTACTATGGTAGGTTTCAGTTACCCAATACACTATTCCTTTGGTTTCCTAGAATGGAGTCCAGTTTCCACTATTCCCAATACTCACTATTTTTTGCAATAACTCGGAGTGTTTACTGAAAACATACTCCTGCACTGGAGCATACTAGACCTGAGTATCAAACGTATATACAGAGTCTGTATAACAACCTTTTTCTCTCTATATTGTATGTATGTAGGAATAAAACTTTTTCGTTTTAGTTTAAAAATACAAGTAGAGCTAAAATAACCTGCACAAGTGCACATGTCAAAATTGATCTTCTTTGCTGAGAGTTAACTGCATATTTTATTTATGGTATAAGAACATTTATTTTGTAAAATAAATATTTGTAATACAACCATATCATATAAGTTTAGATAGAAAATGCCTATGTTATTAAGCCCACATTACACATTTATGTGCATAAAGAGTTAAATAAATAAATATCAGAAGTAAATCACCAAACTGTTTTCAATTACATTCATACAATTTCACTGTAAAATGGAATCTGTTTATTGTAAAACACCGACATTATCTAGACACTTTACTATAACTGAGAATTGAGAATGTAACCGTACAATAACCCTACACTAGATTACTTCAACCAACTAGAAAACACAAACAAAACTCCTCTTATCTTACATGTGGCAAAATACACAAAAGGTTTATTGGATTCTCAACCTTATTACCTTAGGCCACATCAGCTCAGTAATTCAAGGCCGCCAGCCTCCGGGGGAAAACATAGATTAATTCTAACCGATTGTTATACAATTTGGGTGAAGTTGTTACTCCAGACCAATCCCATACTAGCCCCCATGGGCTGGAAGCAATGATACCTCTCGATTCCCTCACTGTACTCAAGGGACAAATAGACTTGTTTTATAGTGTATTCATTATGCCAGAGTTTGGTTATCGTGTGATTAAAATTTCCCCCAAACAAGATAATCCCCTTTAACGATATTAGACCTGTGTTTATTAAGCTATCGACCCACGTATGTGATAACCGTAATGAAAAATAATTAGGTATTGTTATAAAGAACATGAATGTAGGTACAATGTTTTAATTATTTAGTCGTTTGTGTAAAATTCGTGGTTACAAAATGTACATAAAAGTTTAACAACTTAACTGTCCAATGAGTCACATATGAGTCACGGAGAACTTTTGGAATAAGTTCAAGAGTCACAGGTGACTCATTTCTTTATACAACTTAGGCACATACTTTTGTTATGAGCGTGAAGTAATATTATAATTATAATTACGTGAACGTATTACAAAACCTAACCTACATGATAACAAAATAAAATTTCGCAAATTTTTGTATCTTTGGTATCAGGTCAAAAAAGAATACCCGATGGTCGTGGGGTAGTGGTAATTTGTATTGTATAGGGACAGTGAAGTTGTTAAGTGAAACCTTTCCAAATAGAAAAGTCTAACATAATAATATGGAACGCAATATTTGTGTTTCAGTTAAAACTACATAACTACTTTCTGCTGTATTCAGAGCCATTTCTCCTACTTCGCACAGCAAAACGGTGAAATTAGCTGTCGCAGTCGGTATTTTCGAACCGATACGACCTTCAGACCTACAAGAACAGAGCGTATAATATAACCTTTTTAAAAGGCCGGCAACGCACCTTTGGCTCCTCTTGTGTCTCGGGTGTCCTTGAGCGGTGCTGATCGCTTACCATCAGCCCGCCTGCTCAATTGCCCCCTATTTCATAAAAAAAGTATTACTTTAACTATTCCGAAAACAAATGACTGAGTACTACGGTTAAACATTTAATTAGTCGATGCTAAGAGCTGTATCATGTTATTAATATTATGTTAATGTTTTATTTTATTTCCGAACATTGTATCAAGGAAATATAGTATAAGAATATTTCTCCATTGCATAAGAACACCCAACTGCGCACCAAAACTTTTGCTCCCTCTAAACAAAGCGATGTATCATCTTAATAAATAATTTATAAAACTATCTGTACCTACGTACAAATAATATCGGAAACGCAACTTATCACTTAGCGTTAGAGGGTCTGATGAAAACTTATTATCCCGGGACAAACAATGGATGAATGGAAAGAATAAAAAAAAAACAGGCAAAAGGAGGAACGAATATGGTCGCAATAACGATAAATAATCTTTCTTTCTGCCGGCATAGCAATGACTTGAGCTGACGAAAAAGGTCTGTGAATACTCTTTTGTACATACAGAGCAAATAAATCGCAGCTCATGATGGAATTTTGATGTCCAAGTGTAAGGACAAGGGCTGAGGACCAATATTCGAGTGTGTCTTAGGAAAAAGCCTACGGACAATATCTTTGCGATTGAAAGGAGTTGTCTTAGAAGAAACTAGGGCGATTATTGTTTGGTGTAAAAGTCGCTTTGAGATAATAAATAAAGATAAGTTGTTTTGAGCTGAAACTATTGTTGGTTGATTCTTTTATTTACTAGAAAAGGTCTTAGAAGAAAATAAATACCTACGTTTAAAAAAAATTCTTCATTTACAAAATTAATTCTAAAATTACATGGTTTAATACAATACGAAACGTAATCCTAATAAGCACAATAAGAGAGTATTTACAACACATTAAAACAGTATTTAACAAATTCAAAAGCGACAATTTAATCTTAGTACATTTTCAACAGAACACAATACATGATTCTCTCATTGTACCTTCTTATGTACATTCCTTTGGTAAATAAACACATACAAACTCATCTGTCATACATTAAAAATAGCATGTTACCTTGAGTAAATAAAATTGTATTTACAAGGGAATATTTAAAATGATTTTCACATTCACGCGAGTTTCCCTACTGAAGTTACAGATTGGCATGTTTATGAAAAACATCCGGGCTTAGTCCTTCTAAGAAATTGTCCGCCATTTTTCGTTCTCTTGTTTTGTTTTCATATTTTGTAACAACATTGTATGAAACAGCAGAATCGTTTTAATCCCCGAAGGGATAAACAATATAATAATATGTTACCCTTGTAACAAACAGCTACGGGCTACCTAGCTGGTTTACCGGGGCTCCGGCTCGAATAGCAGGAGTAGGAACGGGATGGTTTTTAGTCAGTAAGAGTTTGACATTCCATTTGAGAAGTCATTAGATGATTTTCCCCATGAAAAGCCCCTTGTGACAAGCAGTTTCCTCATCAGTTATTATGTGGGTCCATTTTTACCGACTTCATCATTTACTGAATTTTGAAAAAAACGGAACGCCAGATACTTCTTTTTAACCGAATTTAAACAAAGAAGGAGGTTCTCAGTTTGACCTTTATATTATACGTATGTTTGTCCACGATTGACTAAACTGATTTTGCAACATTTTTCATAAAAGTTTTTACCAGTTTTAGTATTTAACCGACTAGAAAAAAGAGGTTTGAAATCAGTTTTCTAAACGTTTAGGTTATTTAAAACTCTTATCCTAACACGAGTTTCATTTACTTTAACTTACCTACGTCTCATGCTGTTGGTTCCAAAGCATATACAGTTATTTACTCCAGTTATAAATCCAGGTTCAACGTTACTACTGAGAATTTTGGAATCGTAAATCTATCAGTACTACCTGCGACTAGGTCGACTAGCCGGGAAACCATATTAAATACCTAGGTGATAAACGGTTAAGGCGTGGAAATACTAGGTCTTAGAATTGAATAAATTAATATTCATGCGAGTGATCTCCAATTGAAACTGGTAAATGGTAATTGGTTAATCTTGTGATCGGTACTTAATATGTCTATAACATAACTATTATAAGACATAACGTATATAGCAGGTGAAATACTAGTAAATTATATTTATTTTTGCAAATAGGTTACAATGTAACTCTTTTACACGTCAATCTCTTAAATAACTAGATGAGGCCGTAATGGAGAAACATGTTAAGACAATATATTTTTTGTAATAAACTTGGATTCTAGATTTCTTTCAAAAGTCAAAATTATTTATTACAAATAGACCAGGAAGGAGCTTTTGTACGTCAAAGCAAATATAGTAATAATAAAAAATGTCTTTATGTTAGTTAGTCCTCTAGTGAAGCTGTTTGCTCGTTCCAAAATGTAGATTCCTATGGAGAAGAAAGAGCAAGAAACTCCATAGAATACTCTTTATCACAATACAATACTTCGTTATATTGTTTATGCTAGATGAAAATAAATCGTTCTTGGATGTTTGAAGAATAAAAGGCGTGGCACTAGTCAAGTTAAATATGAACCATAATATCATAATTTATTTAATTACTTCAAACCTGTTAAATTGACTCAAAAATGTCCCGAAACCATAATGGCAACCTATTTTTGTAACTACAATAAAAATGCATAAATGGATTTACGCAGTTTCTGCTCAGAGCATTATTTTCCTGTAAACAATTTTCCTTATAAAGGGAAGCTAAAAGCCAATGTGCCAGGGATTACAATGATAGGGGCGAAAATGAAAATCTGTTTGTTTTTCTATGAAAGGACGGTTTGCGGGGAATTTTGTTATAAAAAATGTAATAAAAAATGTGTCTTCTCCTTTTATTGACTTTTTGGTCAAAATAGAATGTACCTTTCGTTTCGGTGTTTTTATCAGGTTATTGGATTTTCTTAAATTCCTATTTGTAAATCGTAAGAAGGGCATTTGGCTAGCAGTGGTTAATTGTAGGATGTTAATAATGATGATGAAATCGTGCTCTAGAACTGTGTCTAGTTTTAAGTTTTTAAACTGACATTGTCACTAACACTAGTATTAGAACTTAAAACGGGATATTTACCTTGTGTCTAGTTTAAATGACAGCATTAGTTTTTGACACATTAATTGCAAAAAGAAACAAAAAATGTACCTATATCATGATATTGAAATGTTTTCTTTTTATACTGTAAATTGTGGTGATAGAACTAATCAAGTTGGATTGTTAGCTTTGTGGGAATGGCCAGAGAGCTCGTGTTTATGTAAGAGTACATTCCTAGTAAGTGAGTCCTAGCTCACTTAGGGTTGAGAAAATTAAACAAGACTACAATTTACACAGTGTTAAGTAAAAATAAAATTCGATGTAATTTAGTGTTCCCATGACTAGACTAGATATAATTATAAAGAAACGTAAAGACTACACGGTGGATGCGGTGGCTGGGCAACCGGCTGGCGCGTGACGTATAGCAGCATTGATTCCTTTGGAGCAACTTCTTGGGTCATCCACAAATTGTTGTTACGGGTCTAGGTGTTGTGTGTATGTAAACTTGTATGTTTGTAAACGTACCCTCGATCCAGGAAAAAATCTTAGTGTGGGACAAATGGGAAAATCCCGTTTTAAAAAATCTTTTTATTTACATAAAAGTACTTAGGTATATATAACAGCCATTTATCTCTTAACTATCGAAAGGCTTACCTTAAAATGATCTTAAATTGTGAACAAACTGTGAAATTCCTAAATTAGAAAAAAGAAACATTCACTACTACTACTACTACTGATATCATTATCCTGCAAATTCTCACTATTTCTCCTTTAGCAGTCATTCCATTATAAAATCATTGCGTACGGTTTCCACAACAAACATTGCACATGAGATTTTATCCCTAAAATACAGTTTTTTTTTCTATTCCCACTCTACAACGCCATTCGTTTCTCTCATAGTTCCCATGACATTTAAATGCTTTCTCGCAAAGCTGAGCCCCAGTTATATGTTACGCTGTTTTCTATAAAAAATGCATAGGGAAAACGTGTAATACTTTTCTTTTTTAATAATATTTTTTGTAGCGTTTAATTAGTGGTTCTTGTTTTGTCTAAAGAATATTTAAGTGAGGAGTTTAATAGGTTTGAAATATATATTAAAGAAGTTAGTATTTAGATACAGTATGTGCATATGTGTTTAGACGATTGGCCTCAGGTTTATTACATTATTCCGTCTATTAATAATTATTATAGATTCTCGTTCTTCTCCATTCGAAGTTACACTTTGGAACGAACACCTAGCTTCACTGACGGACAATTCAATTTCACGTTTCAAAAGTGCCTAATTTAGGATTAATTGAAATAAATATTTGACTGCCTCGTTGGTCGAGTAGTCGCAAGTGCGACTGCCGGACAAGGGGTCTCGGGTTCGATTCCCGGGTCGGGCAAAATATTACTGGGCTTTTTTCGGTTCGAAAATTTCTCAATAGTAGCACGAAGTCTGGAATTGTGTCCAGTATATGGCAATAGGCTCACCCCCTATTACATAGGACTTATAAATGGTGAAAAGTGGGTGTACATTGTATAGCGGCATTACGTGTCGTAATGAGCACCTCTGCCTTCCCCTTCGGGGATAAAAGGCGTGACGTTGCTTTGAAATAAATCCTTGGCATTTGATTTTCATAACTGTTTTAATCAGGAATCCGTTGTAAATTATTATCACCCTTCATTAATACAATCTGTATAAAATATTTGTCGTTCAATCTTCAAATAACAAGTTACAAAGAAGGTTCGTGTAAGCAGGCTCGATGCTCGTTGGTTGTGTTAGTATGTCGGGTGCCAGTTATACATAATTTAAGGACGCGCGCTATTCGACTAGCCTGAATATGCGACCTTTGCCTGCCTTCCGTGTTCGTGATAACTAAATTATTAGGCCAGGGTCCGCAAAGGAAGGAAATAAAAAAATCCAAGCATGAAATATAATATTTTTGTTAAATAAATTGCCTTGAAATGTTTAATATATTTCGGGTGGCGTATTTTTAGGTGCGTTAATTATTTTTAAGGCCGCCTTATTGGTGTAATGGTCGTAAAAAGGCGACTGGATTTTGTTACTTGGTAACCTTTAGGTACTATTTTTATACTCAGATATAATTATAATTAGAAATCGTAATTGGAGAATGAAACATGTTATATACCTGTATTACATCACGCTATAAATTTATATACAGTCACGTAGAAAAAAAAGATTTCTATTGATTGAGTTTTCTCAAGTGATACTCAATAAAAAAGGAATTAAGTAAAAAAACACGGTATTGTTTAGCAAAAGGTTATTCCAAATAATTATTTACTCAGTACCTTTGTTAAACATCAACAGAATTTCGATTTAAAGTCTTAAAGGATAAACGTAACTTTATAGTAAAGGTAGAATCAAAATACAAGTGGACATAAATCGTCGGATTGTTCCGCCCACTGCTTTCATTCGTATTTATTCAGACCCTACAAATTGACCCCAATTACTGTAATATTAGCCCCAGAAATATCCTCTATTTTGAACTTTATAAATATTAAATGTACGTAGCTTTAGGTACCTAATCGTATAAACTAGTAATCCCAAAGGCTTGGTCCCTGGACAGCCATAACTTAGACGCCTGCGCGAATCCTGCGCTGAATTTTAGAAAGAACTGCTTGTATACAGTTTTAGTTATGTTCAGCTTTGCTAAGTTATGAAGTGGACGGTATATTTACTCGTACATTCATTATGTAAACCCAAAGTTTTAATTTACGACTTAACACTTTTTAAAGTTTGGGGAAACTATTTCTTTTCTAGGAAGAATTCCCTACTTCTTTTTTTATCGTCAAAGTAGGTCGGTAAACTATGCATACTCAACTATGATTTTTGATGAAAAACATAAATTATAAAATACATAATTTTTGAGTATTCGCCCACTAAAAACAGCATAAATATTAAAAAAAAAAACAATAATGTGTATAAACTATATACCCTTATCACAGCATATAAAATCTTGTATCCATTTTTATCTACACAAAATCCGTACACATTCACACATAGCCAAAAAAATGCACACTATTATAAACGACATACGTGAAACATTCAGTAAAGTTTCCATTCATCAGGTCTTTTCAGTGTGTCAAAGCCTGTTACACCGTTTGAAGTCGTTTGATGAAGTCTGGATTCCCGAAGCCAGAAGCCAAAGCCGCCGGCTTTTTCTGGATTGCCTCTCAACTGTGTTTAACTTTGCAGTAGCTTAACGGAAAAGCCTAAAAGTGGGACAGAAGACCTTAAGTCCATTGTTTTAGTGTTCTTTTTTATTAAAGCATAGTGGACTGGAAAATGGTGAATGGATTTTGTGCAATGCGATATAGAAGGAGAGTGACTAGGCTTAGGCACGCAGGAATTGCTCTACTATTTCGATTCTATACTAGGTAAAAGTGAAGGTAACTTTCTGAAAAAGCCTCTTCTCGTACAGGGAAGGTTTGAGCATTGATCACCACGCTTGCTCATTGATGTTTTCCTTCACCGTTTTTAAGTGGTATCTAAGTAATCTTTGAAATCACATATAACGTGGAATAAGTCACATTGGTAATTTGCCGTTGGTAGATAAAGTTGGTTAAAGATACGATATCACCCAACCCAAACACACCTCTTATCTCTCTGCTTAACCCTCTAACATCACAAGCATGCTGCCATATAATACCACATGGCACCAGTTTGCGCCGACACGCGTCGCCCTGCGGTTATGCTCATAAATTAATAACCCTGTGACATAATATTATGATCTAGTAATCGTACATCCGGGTTTCGCTAGTGGATTAGACAGGAATTACCGGCCACAGACATTACCTAACGTACGTACTTAATATATTAATGTATATAACGCTAATATCAGCATCAAAGCCTATTTAAACTATTAAGGCTAACAAAGCTATCGTTTAATTATTCACGCTTAAGTTGCATTTGATTATAATTCAGGATATTTGTGATAAGATGGTTTCAAATTAAAGTTTATACGAATTCCCTATACTTATTCAAAAAATCTTAAAAATAAACATAACTCGAAATTAAAACCACCTCCGTTTTATGGTAGGTCAAACATTTAGTTGCGTGCAATTCATTTTAATACATACATACACATCTTGGAACGCCACCACCGCTCTTTCGCTTCATCAACAGTCATCAGTCTTTTCATGCATGCTCGTCGGTTAAGGGTACTTTTAATTTGGCTCTTCTTTAATATATCGTCAATCTAGTCGCTATGTGCTCATCTAGGGCGCAATCTACCGACGGCCCAATTTATATCCACCTTGTATATTTCTTTCGTAAATCTGCTTTCATCTATCCTTTCTATGTAGAAGACATGTGTCTTTCATTTCATTGTAATATGAGTGGTGATAACGTGATAAACACAGTTTTGCCACATTTATCTTGCTTAGATACCAACTTTATTGTGATTATATCGTATCATATTGTCACACCTTTTATCTCAGAAGGGGTATACATTACGGCACGTAATGCCACTGTACATAATTTATGTTATAAGTCCCATGTAATAGGGGGTGAGCCTATTGCCATATACTGGGCACAATTGCAGACTCCGTCCTACTACTGAGAATTTTTTGAAAAACAGGCCAGCCCAGCAATTACTTTGCCCGATGTGGGAATCAAACCCAAGACGGCTTGTTCGGCAGTCGCACTTGTGACCACTCGACCAACGAGATAGTCATTTTAATATGACTGATGATATTGGCATTAACAGTTACCACATTTATCTTGCTTAACTTTATTACGATTATATCTTAGTTATTAACATACAACCTCTTTAGTATGATGTAGGAGGATACTAAAACTAGTCTGAAATTGTTTCAGGAGTACCGCTTTGGCCGTTTTCAGCAGGACAACCTTTACAGCTCAACCGAAATAGTAAGTTATAAACATTTACGTAGTCTATAACAATTTGTTGATTTATTAAGAAGTTTGTTATAACATCGATGAGTTTAGAATTCTGGCTATCGTTGATTCATACTTTATTTTTCATTTACACTATATACTGTAACATAACTGGCAAAAAGTGTGTGTAAAACATGAGTAATTGTGTAAACATTAGCTTTATTCTGTTAAGTTTCTTTTTCACTATAAAGAAAACACATATTGCGTCATCTTGCGTGAGTCAATGAAAACAACAAGCACGATTTTCAGTTTTTTTTTTATGATGTAAGCCGGTAAACGAGCAGACCTGATGGTAAGCCATCGCCGCCGCCAATGGGCACCCGGAACACCAGAGGCGTTACAAGTGCGTTGCCGGCCTTTTGGGGGTTAGGAATTTAAGGATTGTTGGGGAATCGGGGTTTGGGAAGATTGGTAAGAAGGGTAATTGGGTCTTTGGTAACCTCACTCACACAACGCAACGTTGTTTCACGTTGGTTTTCTGTGAGGCCGTGGTATTACTCCAGTCGAGCCGGCCCATTCGTGCCAAAGCATGGCTCTCCCACACTTATCATTTTAGCGTCTATCTACACACATTCTTCAAAAACCGCTGAATCAAACCAAAGAAATAACATAAATCCTTCTGTATCGCTAGCTTTACAAATAATTCTGATATTGTGTCAGACTTTTTGTCTTGGAACAACTAGACTGAACAAAATATTTATATTTTATTCCTAAATGTGACACGATGTGTGTAAGCCGGCCATGTTCTCGATTTCTATTATTAATTTCCACCTAGATACATATTTTATTTTCTCTTTATATGACAGACACAATATACGTAAGTTAACAATAGGCTGTGTACAGCACAATGGAAACAAAACCAAGTTGTATATCATAGGGGTGTTCGGAAAACCTTAATAATATTTTGATGAAGTTCAGTGACATACATACGTACCCAAGTAGGTGGCAGATGATAACGATGTTGTTTGAATCAAGGATTCAAAACCCAGGCATTGCTAAAGGGTGCTTTTCCACCAGAGATGTGCTATGTAACTATGCTACGAAGATGTAATAGCTAACTTGTGAATCTATGTAACCGTTTCCACTAATACTAAGCTCTGTAGTTGTGCGATAAAGATACGCCACCGCAAAATAGCTGTGCAAAGAAGATGCGCAGCTCAAATATGCGATGTATGGATATTAGGGCCATCCATAGCACGCATGTTTCCATATAGATTCCATATAAGACTCAACAACATAAATTTTACCCGTCTTTTTAGATAAAAATATAAATAATTATTAAAAAAAAGTGACATGAAACATGATAATTATTTGATTAAAGATGCGTATCCAATCTAACACCCACCAAATATAATAAATACTCTTTCACAAATTACACTACGATCTTTATACATAATAGAGATTGAAGTAAGAAAGTAAAAAAAAAGTATAAGGGTTCAATCACCGGAGTATTGAGAGTTGATTCACTGAACTTCTAACATCTATATATAACGTTTGACGTAATGTAACACGGACTATTTTTAGCCCAGTTACTGAACTCGTTTGCAAACTCCGTACTACATACTACGAGGGACATTGCAGAAAATTAGGAACTCTATGTTTTAGCCAAAGAGAACATAGACTATCGACGAGCAATTCAACGGAGCTGGAAATCATGTGCATATGAACTTGTATGTTTGTAAACGCACCCACGACACAGGAGGAAATCCTAGTGTGGGGCAACGTTTTAAAAAATAGTATTTTTTTTTATGAAACATGACGGTAATCGAGCAGACGAATCACCTGATGGCAAGCAATCGCCGCCGCCCATGGACACTTGAAACACCAGAGACGTTACAAGTGCGTTGCCGGCTTTTTGGGAGTTAGGAATTTAAGGGTTGTTTTGTTCGGGAATCGGGGATGGGGAAGATTGAGAAGGGGAGAATTGGGCCTCCGGTAACCTCACTCACACAACGAAACACAACGCAAGCGTTGTTTCACGTCGGTTTTCTGTGAGGCCGTGGTATCACTCCGGTCGAGCCGGCCCATTCGTGCCGAAGCATGGCTCTCCCACACTTGATTTTGTCACCCCACTACATTCCTACTCTTTAAACGGGTGTAGTAAAAGCTGACTAAGGGACTACACGTTTAACAGAGACCAAACAGCAGCACTCTCTAATAAACCCAATATTTTTAAATAACAATCTCCAAACCACGTTACGTAAAGGAATACCCTGTCATAGTCTGTCAATGATAACACAAAAACGTTAGGCTACAATAAATTACAAGTACAATAAATTCAACGTAATAATTGTTCACAATACCAGTCTGAACTCCAAGCTCTGCAAAATTCTCTGAAAATACGCTTTACGCTCCTTCCTGGAAATCGATCCCAAATTCCTAATACCAAACAGTATTTTTAACAAGTCGTCTCTTACACCAAGTTGCTGTTCGAATTTGAACCTAAACCCATCGAACTATGTACCAAATTGACACAACTAGGCACTAGTCCTCTTTATCTATAAGTGATAAATTAGTTTTGACTCCCATAGGCTTCATTAACACTGTATTTAAAGCCCTAGTGTGGGTCATAATTCTGTATAGATAATTATGAAACTGGATTTGCATTGATTAATTGCTCTGTCGAGGCTATACAAACAAATATTATCTAGTTGACCTTCCAAAAGTCTGTCACGCTGCCTAATGATCACATGATCTAGGGTAGATATGGTAAATTTTTATTTTCATATCCGTCTTGTAGATTATGACACTTAACAGCACATGTAAGGGGTTATTTTAAGTAGTATGCCACGCTAACGCCCGAATACTGAAAATCCACTCAAATTAAGTTGAACTTAAATATCATGCTATCTCTGTCATTTTATAAAGAATCGGTAGCGACAGAACTAGTCTTAAAAGCGTCTTAAAATTGGGTAGCGTTTGAGTATTTGGACATAAGTAATTTTAAGTTAAGCATTGATTTAAGACTTGGTGATAACGGCCATAAGAACCATAATGTTGTATCATTTGTGGCGAGTATATTCCTAATTTCCCATCGCTTACTCCTCTTAAGAAAACTTACACATTATTTTTAACGTTGATAAGTCTGCATTTTGCCTCCACCACCCGCTTACTGCCAGGACGGCGAAAGGAATATGTGGCGAAGATGGAGCATACAGACTTAGAAAGTACCTATTCACTCTGACCTTGAAAAGAGCCGTGTTGTATTTCTCAGGAAAGATAGATGCATACAGACATATACTTTAAGTAAAATATCATGATTTTTCTTTACATTCACAGTTAAATATATTTTTTCTTTGACGAACAATAATAATTATCATCACAAGAAAATAAATTGAAATATTGAATACAAATATGCGAAAACGAACTTTCTTTACATGAAATTGTTTCACAAAATAAATGAAAAATAATTTCGAACGTTAATTACACTCAATGGCGTGGAAAATACATGAATAGCGAATATGCTGTAAAAATAAAACTGAATAATTTCTCAAAGGAATGAATAATAAATTGCGATGGGCTCGTCTGCGGTTCTTACGAAGATGGGTACTCGATATATTCGGTTTTAATATACAATAGACCTTAATGTAAATAGTATAAATTACAATTTTGTTTGTTCAAATAGATTATGCTAAATACGAAAAACTTAATAATCAGACTATACATTACCTTAGTACAGTCATAGACATTACCTATTACTAAATTTAAGTTCTTAGAAGTTATACTAACCGTCTCACTCTTTTATTTAATGGTTACTTAAGCCAATCCTTAGCAATTGTTTTCAGCACAAAATCTATTTACTAAGAAATACTTTAAGTAATCATAAAACGTCTCTGATTACGGCAGTAAGAATAATTTAATCAAAACAAAAATAGGTCAACTAACACGGAAATGAAAACAACACGCAACACAATCATGCACCTTACATAATCATAAAACTAAATAACCAGTCACTGTTAACTAAAAACACGAAGTAAAAATAAGTCACATCCCTCACAAAACCACACGGAAACAATTTCAACTCAACAAACACATAAACACTAACACTACAATAACTATAAATCCAAGTGCTTTCCACAAAAATATTTATAGCTATCCAGAAAGATATATCCTTTTCTAAATAGTCCAGCGGTTTCACAGTTCGTTCTTGACAAACTTACATACATAATTCATGTAATGGAAACGTTTTTGGACGATTAACTGTGATATTAACAGCTGTATTTTCAAGATGGCCGCTAAAAGTCCGAAAGAACATCAAAAGATGTTATTGGCAATAGAAGATCAAACGAATATACGTATAAATATGTATGGGTGTGCTGTATATAGACATTGGTATCTTTTTGTGGGATTGATTGACTGGGAAAGACATAATTTTGGTTTTAATAACCTTTGGTCACTTTGAAAATTGTAAATATTAATATTTTTTTATGTCATAATCTAAAAGTGTAGTTTTATAGGTATCAGCCTAAAATAAGTTGTATTTCATGTGTGTATATCAATAGCGAGTTCAGAGGATGTTGACGAAATTATTTACGTTACGATGTAACTATATATCAGCGTTTCCCTTTGAAAATACAAATATTAATTTAAAAATTATCAGATTATAGATTATGACTGCCTCGTTGGTGCAAGTACGACTACCGAGCCAGGGGTTTCGGCTTCGATTCAAAGTAACATTGGGCTTTTTTCGGTTGTTCGAAAAAAAACACAAAGTCTGGAATTGTGTCCAGTATATAGCAATAGGCTCACCCCCTATTACATGGGACTTATAACACAAATGGTGAAAAGTGAGTGAACATTGTACAGCGACATTACGTGGCGTAATATGCAACTCTGCCTACCCCTTCAGGGATAAAAGGCGTGACGTTGCATATTTGATTAACATTGAATATTAAAAGAAGTCATAAATGAAAACTACTTGAAAGTCGCTCAGTTAACACAAATAAATATAATTCCGTCCGCGCATTCGAGCGTGGAGTAATATTTTACGAGTGTTTACGTGATTTATTGGATCTCTGTGAGAATATATTACGTTCCCACGATATTTCTTGACGATTCAATCGACTTGTAGACGATCATACTCTTTCGTTTCCACTCCTCTAGACTTTTTCATAATAAAACGTAGATCTTTCTTTCTAACGTAGACTGCCTCGTTGGCCGAGTGATTGTAAGTGCTACTGCTGGGCAAGGGGTCTCGGGTTCGATTCCCGGGTCGGTCGAAGTATTACTGGGCTTTTTTCGGTTTTCGAAAATTTCTCAGTGGTAGCACGGAGTCTGGAAATGTGCCCGGTATATGGCAATAGGCTCACATTAGGCTCACATGGGACCTACAACATAAAAAAAAACTGTCTATCTTTTTCCTACCCCTTTCCCAGTATTTATGGAAGTTTCTTACAAATTCTTATTTTTTTGTGTTTCTAGTGGATTTATAAAAGATCCTAGATTTTTAAACAAAAAGAAATACATCAATTTTCATTAGAGATATTAAAGTTTTGAAGAGAAACAGACGACATCTTGGAACCAGGTTTAAGTTGAGAAATGTAAATTAATTTGACAGCTAACATCTACTCTCTGTCTCGCTCTAGTTTCCATTATTAGATAAGGACAGAAAAATTTCTATTCAGTCCCTTTTTATCATGATTTTAAAAAGAACTCATCTGCGAAACATCAACCGCACTATTTTTATTTTTCTGAGATCGTCGATAAAATCTACATTAATAAATAAAATTGGAGTGTCTGTTTGTAATATTAAAATACTTTTTACTTCATGCATATAAATGTAGATAAATATGATACTTAAACCAAATAAATATTTTTATTGATATTTCGTCTGTTCGTCGGACCAAAATATATTTTTTTAACAATTTTTATCAGTTTGTCTGTCTGTTTGTTACGGCTAATCTCTAAAACGACCGGACCGATTTTGACAGGGCTTTTATTGGCAGGTAATTGATGCACTAAAGAGTAACTTAGTCTAGCTTTATTTGAGAATTTTTTTACACGTGAGTAACAGCTAGTATAAAAATAAAACGTTTCTATTTAAAGGCATAAAAAGGAGAATTGTACATCAAAGCTACTGTGTACTTTATTCATTTAACACAATAATAACAGCAAATTATCATTTTCTTCTGCGACAACTCTATAAAACTCTTCAGTGCTTCAGTGGCCTATTTCACATAGTATAAAGAGTCTGAAGAGACATTATGTCACAATTGTTATAAAACCCATTGTTTTGAACGCGGACAAGCGGGTCGATGCCCGGAATAGTCAGACAGATGGCGAGGTGCCAATATGAACGTTATGTGATTCATTTATTTATATATATATGTATGTATTACGCAATACGCAATTGTGGCATGCGGAATTGATAAGATTTAGACGTTTTGAACTGACGTAAATATTACTGAAATAGTCAATATCGATCAATAATTTAGATATACTAGACTTCTTGTATCTTATATTATTGAGTAAACTGAACTATCAGTAATGATATACATAATTTAAGGAGCTTTAAAAGTGTCTACAACTGCTTTAATGTCAGGTAGTATTTTGTTTGAAGATTACAATAGTAAACATACATTTTTGATTACAAGTTTTTTTTTCATACAAAAAAATCCACGTATGAGTTTGTTATGAAAGATCTTATAGCGATGTCGCATTCATCGATATATTCTTATCACAAAAAAGGGACGCATCGTGCGTATTTGAGAATTTCTTTATGCAGAGTAGAGTCAATGTTTATTTAACTTCTTTATATTTTGAAATTGAAATAACTGGATCGGGGTACGAAATTTCTTTACTTTTGTGATCTTCAAACACAACACTACCTCCGACTAAAACCGTAGCAGATACTTTTGTAACACTTTATATATCATTCTAAAGCATTTAAAATATAAGTTGACTGCTTGTTCTTGAAATATATTTAAATCACGAAACTTTAACTATGAAAACGTTTTGGTACAATTTCTCAGAAAACTACACATCAGCTTAGTAGATAGACTATATAGTATGTTGTGTGTGATGCGAGATAGGTCATCAACCGACAATACATAGCGGTTTTGATATTGCAACGGAAATTACGACTGCATAGGATATTAATAGAACGGTATACGCTTGTTAATGTACCGTTCTATTAAGGTATGGGCAGAAGGATTAGTTATAGGGTAATGACAATATCACTAGTGTAACTATTGTTTAATATATCACATCAACAGTATAAGTGGCCACTGCTGACCAAAGGCCTCTTCTCACATGGAGAAGGTTTGAGCGTTTATCACCATGCTTGCTCAATGCATGTCGGTAATTTCAAACTTATAATTGCAATTATAATCACAGGTTTCCTCACGATGTTTTCCTTCACCGTTTGTCAGTGGTGTCTAAATAATCTTAGAAAGTACATATTATAACTCAGAAAAAGTCACATTGGTAATTTCCATTGCTAGGTAGAACCTGCAAGAAAAACGGATGTCTTTAACATCCGGGTCACCATGCGATTAGTAGTGTTTAATATAATATAGTATTACATAAAAAGTATAAGTTATACGTTTAGTATCATAAAACATCAAATTGCTTTTTCTAGTTTTTCTAATTCATGTCTAAACATTCGTTCATCTATGGGACTCCTAACATTACAGGTAAAACGTGTCGGTTTAAATGTGCCACTCTGCTTACCCCCTTCTAAAATGACTGATATCTTGGTAACGTAGTGTCAAAAAAATAATGATAAAGGAGACATTTAACAAGCGTTAAAATGTCTGTCTGAGTTCTGTCAAACGTAACGGTGTGTAATAAAGTGTGATTCCGATATCCGGGACAAGAGGGGGAATCTTGAAGAAATGAACGCGGAGACAAAATACACGTGAGAGATCAAACGATAGGGTCACACTTTGATCATTAGGAAACTATAGACTTAGGAACAAGACTGTGATCTGGAACTGCGTTGTCTAATTTATACTTTCGATTTGTAAAAGTGAGTTTCTAATAACTATGTTTTAATGGTTTCTAATTAGTTTTTCTTATTGCCAAAGATGAAAGATTAGTGTTTATGAATAACAATGTATGACATATCCGGAGGTGTGGACTACCTAGGGTTTAACAGGGCTCCGGCTCGAAAAACAGGAGTAGGAACAGGGTGGTTTTTATTCAGTAAGAGTCTGACACTCCCTCTCGCCTCGCCTAAGGCGGGAGAAGTCATTGGATGATTTTCTCCCCTTAAAAAGGAGGTCACACTTTGAACATTTGAAAACACACTTAGGAATAAGCCTATAGTCTTATATAGTATAGATATAGTATCTGGAACTACGTTGTCTAATTTATACTTTCGACTTTTGAAAGTGAGTTTCAAATACTAAGTTTCAATGGTATCTAATTAGTTTTTCTTATTGCGAAAGGTGAGTGTTAAGTGTCTATGAATACTTTGAAATTATTTAGTACTGAGAAAATTACCATCTCAAAGAACACAACATTTAGTTCACAATTTTTCTCAGAATAATTTAGTTTAGACCTCAAAAAGTGCCTATTAATAGTCTAAATAGAACAACATGACTTCGGAATCCCAGAGAAAGTTATAATTTGTGTTACGTGCGGTATTTACAAGGTTGAGGTTTAGTTCTAGTTATTTAACACTGTTATATCAACTGGCTAAACATTAACGGATAGGTACACATCCGTTTAATTGTTTTGACAGTTAGTACATAGTTATGGCAAGCGCCAAAGGGCAAATTCGCTATACTGTAATTATCTATAATGTCTGCGAAGATAACACCTCATGTGGTTTTGAGAAGCAATATAATGATTATTGATTATATTGTACAGAATATTGTTATGACTAGTCGATGTTAATGAAGCGGTTTATTGTTTAGTCATTTCAGACAGATTTCTACATCGAATTTAATATAATGTGAATTCTAAGTATTGCTTGCTTGCTTGCTAAATCTTCCAACGGTAAAGTGCAAATGTGTCATTGTTCGAGTTATGTCTACTTTCTAAGATTATTTAGACACCACTGACAAACGATGAAGGAAAACATCGTAAAGAAACCTGGGCAAACGCATTGAGCAAGCGTGGTGATTAATGCTCAAACCTTCTCCGTGTGAGAAGAAGCCTTTAGTCAGCAGTGGCCACTTATAGGCTGTTGATATGATCTGAAGTAGTAACGCTTCTACACCATTTGTTGTGCAATTACTACGGAAGTGGCGGGTTAATTTAATCACCAGATTGTTATCTCTAGTGCTACGATATTAGGTATACATTGAAGTGAATCGATAGTGCAATTATGGTTAATGACAAAGTCATTCGATAGTTTCTAATTAATTAGTGTTATTCAATGAGCAGTATGGGTTACCACGAATGAGCTATTGTCGTCATGCAACATTATGTTCTAAAAGAATCATTCCATCTTGCTTTTTTACCCCAAGTCAAGATGGATAATCCTTATGGAACCCTTTTGCCTAAGGGTGACGAAAGTGACTGTCAGACCCTTACTGACTAAAAATTACTCCGGTGATTCCATCTTACCTAGTTTTTAGAACAAAGACAAATAAAATAATAGTAATAGAAGTCTTATATTATTTTTTTGCCAACTTTAAATTGCATTCGGGCTAAACAGCGACATAATTTAGTAAGCTATTATTTTATATTGCAAAATATAAAAAAAAATGTACTCAGCATAAGTTAGCAATCAGGTCTGATGATGTTTTCTTGAAATATCATAATATTTTAAAGTATATTTTATACAAGTACTACTTACTTGTACTGTCAATTACTGAAAATAGGCTTTATTTTGATATTTCAACGATGTAATTTATTCAGTCAATCAACTGAAAACGTTCTCATGATAAGTTTTCTAGTTTTGAATGGGATTTTTCTTTAAATTTTAGTTATAGTTATCAAAATATATTTTGTTCTTTAATCTTTTTAAAGCTAGATAGTAATTTGGGATGATATGAAAAGTTTAGAAGATAATGATTTAGCCTTCATAGACATACCTGAAAAGATCACGTTTCCAATACCACTTGATGGCATTTTCATTAAACCTGAAAGAAAATTGGACAATATTGTTCACTAAAAAATAAGACACCTGGGATCTTGCCCTAAGAAAAAAAGTTCCTAGAAAGAAAAGAAAAGCTTAAATTTCTAGCCTTTCTTGCTTTACAAGAGGGTCATATAAAAGTCAGGAGAGGTTATTTTGGGCTCTGTGGTACATCGCCTAAATAAACATGATTCAGACGCTTCTAACCAACGCTCCGTACTATTTTGATAGAAGGCAATACTGAACTACGCTTCAAGACTCGCTTGAGACTGTGTAAGAGGAAATTTCTTAGAAAATTCTTGTGATTTTATGACAATGTTCCCGCATTCGTATGTTGATCGGGTTTAAAGTGTGCTTCATACCCTCGCCTCGGATAGTGACTGGGAATTATTGCCGGCTTGGGATTGAAAAAGGATGAAAATATTTTTATTCTGACTGTTTTTTTTATACTTTCTTGCTTTAGTGGTCATGCACAGCTGCTGAATAAGTAGCCCTTGTCTGGTCTACCTTTGGTAAAATAAAACAAGGTTTGAAGATTTCCAGTTTGTTTTTAAAAACGACCTAGACTTTCTAGTCATATCACGTAAACGACCTATAGGTCTGAATCTAGTACTGAATAACTGAATAAAACAAGATCAATTACCTACATTTTTACCTTACAAGACTTCACTCACTTTGATTAGTTTCACGGTAATTTTGATTTAACAAAAGCACCCTTTTGTAAATCAAGTTAGAGTTCTTTTTTATTCGACATAATTGTATTATTCAGGATTCTTGTGATGTCGCGTTTATTTCATTAAGGAGTTTCGGAGATATTTTCTTTAAAGGCATGTCAGTACGGTTCTTTGTTTTATCTGATGTTTTATTTTAGTATTTGAGTCGGTTTATTGAAGAAGAATGTGGTATCTATTATTCTATATTCTTAGTTGGTTAGCTCTACGGAGAGAGTGGAAGGAGAGCAGGGAAGCCTTTGCCCTACAGGGGAACGACCATGGCTGAAAATTAAATAACATAAATAAACGTGTTGTTGATAGTCGTTCTCAAATGCCTACTAATACATGCTAAAATAATACAATTCTTAAAAGGAGAGACGAAAGAAGAAAGACATGGTCATAACATAATACCAACTGTTACATAGGTTGATAAAGATCAGGATGTATCAATAGCATATTTAGTTAAGAGCATTGAACAGTAATTTCATGTGAAAATTCCTTTTCTTAAATCTAAATATTCAACAAACAACATGGCAGACAAACTCAATAAACCATTTCTACATTAAACATAGTATGATATAAATATCAGCAAAGGAATTCTCAGAATTTTGTAAGTTTACTTGTGGTATTCAAAATCTAATAAGTAAATAGCAAGAATCTTGTAGCGGTTTTGCATTTAACTACAACATTCAATTTACCGATATGATATGTACAAAGATGTCTCTTGCTTTGAAATAAACTGGATGTTTCGTGCAATAACTCATCTAATATCTTATATGAGTTGTTTTACATCCATAACACATTACATTCCTCAGAGGAGTCTGCAAACTTGTTCGTATTTTACGTAACACTAACTTTTACCTGTTATGTTACAAATACCTTAGAGCGAACCAAATACCATACTCCCAGACCACCACAGATGTGGCCCAGTAGGACTGATGCTTGATCCGGAGCTGCGGACTACCTAGTAGTTTACCGGGACTCCGGCTCGAAAAGCAGATATAACAACGGTGTGGTTTTTAGTCAGGGAGAGTCTGACACTCCTCTAGTCTCGCCCAAGGCGAGAGAAGGATGATTTTCCCTCCTTAAAAAAAGACGCTATTAGACACGCTGCTAATACTATTACTGTCAATTTTATTAAATTCTAATACTTAAGTGTGGCAGTACACAATCATTCCTATCAGAATACCTCAAAATCGTAACTCTCTCAATAAAAACATGTTGTAAAAGCGTTCAAAGTATTTCCATTCAAAATAAGTACCTTATCTTACTTACGTTATTTACAAAATAAGTACATACATACATAGATATCACCGCGAAGCACGTAGTTTCTGAGTTATCGCGCAATCTGGTTACATGGAGTGCGACCTCCGATGTTGGCAGCTGATTGATTGCCTCAGCTTTACAGGAAGATGGCGTAAAAAAAACCGTTGATGTCCTCAATGTGCCTACATTTACAACAAATATTATCACTGTAGAAAATGTTTTTAGTCTACCTACAGAATCGGTGTTGAAAGAATCACGAATATGATTGTCATTTATTTTTTCTTGAGCTTGCGTTGTAATGTAATGAATGTAAACCATATTTATCTTCGTGGTTGTGATATCAAAAAGGAGGCGTCTACTGCTAAACATAGACCTCTTCAGTTCAGTTGGCTGGAAGCAACCTACACTTAGAAGCTTCCTACGACCTTTAACAGGTCATCAGTTCACTTTGTAAGTGGGCGTCCAACCTACGTTTACCAGTTTGCTGCATGCGTAATTTTATTACCATGAATAAGGCCGTAATGTGCACCTCTTTGGGGATAAAAGGCGTGACATTGCAAATAAAAGAGTTAAACTATAGTTAGACAGAAAACCAAATTTCAGGTGTCATACTGTTTTCATGGCGGAATGGCAACAGCGACTGTTGCAACCGAGGGCTTTCAGGCGTCATACTGTTTAAAATGATACTTACAGCCCATAGGTCATTTTTGGAAGCTACATAATATAAAAACTTTTGCAATTCGCCTCTTCACGCGACGATCTCCGGCCACCGTAAGTGCGGGTCTGCGAACGGCGAGCAAGGGTAGCTCGCCGCCCGACCAGAACCAGACCCGTCACATAAAACTGAATAAACTGAATACGAAAGGAACATTTTCATTTTCCGAACCGACCTTCAAACCTTCAAGAAAACAAGCATATTCCTTTTTAAAAGACCGGCAATGCTATCTATGACTCCCAAGGTGTTGCAGGTGTCCATGGGCTACCATCACGTGACTCGTCTGCTTGTTTGCCACTTAATCCATAAAATCAGAAATTAAACTTCCATTAAGGTGTAAATAACAATGAACGGAACAAAATTCTTCATCGAATCAAAGGGCTAAAAATATAGTATTATCAATCCAAGGACAGTCAGTCACTGCTTCATTTCTTTTACCCCAGATATTTACTATTTCATTCAACACGACCATTCGCGCTGTTAAGGTAAATTTACGGAACATTTTGTTTATTCGGCCGAGTTACAGAGATGAAGGTCGGGTCGCGAACCTACTTCCCAGCCGATCACGGTGAAGCAAGCTATTTATTTATCTGAACATATTAGAGGAATTACGTTTGAATGTTTCTAAAGTATTTTAATGTGGTTATATCAGAATTATGTGGGTGCTAAATAGCATTTTTTGTAAGACTTTCCTGTTCTTTTTTTTTTTGAGTGGGGAAATCATCCAGTAAATACTGGAGTGAGGCGAAAGAGACAGTCAGACTTCTACTGACTAAAGACAGCCCCGTCCTTACCCCTGCTTCAAGCTGGAGACCTGGCAAACCGCTAGGTCTTGCACAGCTCTGGTTTTGATTTTACATACACAATGGTGAAATTACACATACAAAAAGAGATAACAGGACATAATTTCGGAATTGGCTTTGAAATCTAAGACATTTTTTTTTCAAGACTTCACCAACAGGACACAATTTTTTTTTTTTTTTTTTTAAGGGGGAAAATCATCCAATGACTTCTCCCGCCTTGGGCAAGGCGAAAGGGAGTGTCAGACTCTTACTGACTAAAAACCACCCCGTTCCTTCTCCTGCTTTTCGACCCGAAGCCCCGGTAAACCCGCTAGGTAGTCCGCAGCTCCGGATCAGGCATCAGCCCTACTGGGCCACATCTGTGGTGGTCTGATGGCTCTTTGAGGCGCGCGCGGAACGCGACGCGCCGCACGCACGGGTCTGGATCTGGTCGGGCGGCGAGCTACCCTTGCTCGCCGTCCGCAGGCCCGCACTTACGGTGGCCGGAGATCGTCTCGCGATCCCCTACGCCCGGAGTGTCTCTCGCGACGGCTGGGGCGTGAGGAAGTTTGTTCTCTCACGCGCCCCGCCTCCTCCTTAGCTAGCATGACTGCTTCGCAGAAGGAGGAGACGGCATCCCAGTCCCTCTCGCTCCGCACCATGGCCTGAACCAGTGCCGGGCGCGAGAGGTCGCCGTCGCCGACCACATCCCTGAGGACTTGGCGGTGCTCATCCCACGCAGGGCACACCGCCACCGTATGTTCTACCGTGTCCTCCGGGCGGTCCTCACAGTGATGACACCCGGGCGTTTCCTCCCGCCCAATAAGGAACAGGAACCTACCGAAACTCCCATGTCCGGTAAGCACCTGCGTCAGGCGGTAGGTGAGGACGCCGTGGCGCCTCTCTAGCCACTCCTCAAAGAGGGGACTTACCGTTGCAATGATAGCGAGCCCAGCCCTCGGTTGCGACAATCGTTGCTGCCATTCCGCCATGAGATCGCGCCGGAGCTCGTCCCGCCACGCACTGATCTGGCGCGGCAGTGGAGTTTCGCCCCGGCGACACGCGTCGGCGCGCAAACTGAACACGCGCGCGAGCACCTTCGCCTCCAAATCCCACGGCGGTAATCCGGCAAGGAGGTTCGCCGCCTCTCCGGAGATCGTGCGATATCCTCGGATCACCCGGATGGCCATGACCCTCACCATTCCATGATTATAATATTGTCTGGGTAACCATAAGCCCATTAACTTCTATTTATATACACAGCAAATGGACAGAGCCTTCGCCAAGGGTACACCTGTGTTTTTTCACACTTACCCCTTGGTTGAAACAACAACTTGGGGAAAGTAAATGGAAGATCTGAAGTTTTCCTTTAACGACTTCTTTAAATGTTTTTTCTTCTTTCAAGTGCTATGGGAAAAGTAATTAAGTTTGAGAGGAAAACATTATATGTGTTACAAAAGTTAAATCATGGTAGTAGTAGTTAGAAACTCATAATGCCAAATATATGAAGTAGACCCACTTTTCATCAGTTACATTATGTGCCATGTAATTGCGCGTGAGAATATTGACATATACTTATTGGACAGAATTCCAAACTCCGTCTAATTGAGAAATTTTCGAAAAAAAATCTCACTAAATTTTTTTACGACCCGAGTATCGAACCCCATGCTCGACAGTCCCACTCAACTAACAAATCAGTCAAGTTAACGAAGAAAATATCTTTTTTTCATGATCCCATTTTAAACTAGTGTTAGGAGAGCTTAAAGCCTTCATATATCACTTTCTAAGCTCTATGTTAAGTTGGAAACTCTGACCAAGTTAAGTTATCACTAGAAGTGCTGTACTTCAAGTTAGAACATGTGTAGACTAAGTTATATACCGTGGTTACTGGTTACCTAACAGCGTTAGGTTAAGTACTGACATGTTGTATTTGATATGTATTGTGATTATGTACAATCACGCGTCTATGCGGAGAAATATTTTAAGCAAATCTCTATACTAAAATCAGGATAAGTAACATAGTTGAAAATGAGATTTTCGATCGAATGAACATTACAATACAATTCATTTTCTTTTGCAATCCTTATGAAACAAAGAAGTGTTTTTGTTTCACATTAAAAAAATGCCATGAAATCGACAAAGCTATGCTTACTAATAACTGCACGGTTGGTGCGGTGGCTTGGCCACCGGCTGCCGCGTAACGTGAAGCGGGTTCGATTTCCGCTCGGAAATACTCTTTGTGTGATTCTCAAATTGTTGTTTCGGGTCTGGGTATCATGGGTATGTAAACTTGTACGTTTGCGAACGCACCAATCAATATCAAATCTTAAATACTTACCAAATTATCTATCTATGCATACATGGTACGGCAAATTCTTGGCTTACGCCCCATCTGTGGCATTTGAATGGCTATACCATCTGCATTTGACAGTTGAGATCCTTATACTTTATGCAGGGACCATAATCCTACCATAGGACACAGTCGGCTAAGCCCATAAAGGCTAGCTATGTGTACCTATGGATTGTAACAGAACATGTATGTTTTGACGTCTATATTATCCGTACATACCAGAGATTGATATTGTATCACATTCCTTGCTGTGCATACGGGATCAAGTGGTCGAATTATTAGAATATTTCGTTTTTAAAAATAAGCTAGTATATTGTATAATCTTTTTTGTGGTATAAACAATCGCCGCCGCCCATGAACACACGAAACACCAAAGTTACAAGTGCGTTGCTGGCCTTTTGGAGATTAGGAATTTAAGGGTTGTTGGAGAATCGGGAAATGGAAAGGGAGGTAATTGGGCCTCCGGTAACCTCACTCACACAAAGCAAGAGTTGTTTCACATCGGTTTTCTATGAGGCCGCCGTAACACTCCAGTCGAGCCGGCCCATTCGTGCCGAAGCATGGCTCTCTTACACTTCTATTGCATGTTAGGATGAAAATAATATACTACCTATATATTATTGTCAAGCCCATTATCCCCGAAGAGGTAGGCAGAGATGCACATTATGGCACGTACGTGAAAATAATATAACTCAGAACAGAACAATATACGCATACATTCTGAAATAACAAATTTAGTTAACTCAAGAAATTAGTTACATAATATTCAAGTTCTATGTTAATACACATTCTTTACTGGAATAGTGGATCCAATATGTAACATCCATTATCTTCGTATGACTCAATTGCAAGGGAATCTCTGCGAGAAATCGTGCACATTATTGCATTCTGAGCGGTGCAAGCAAGAATCTTGAATTTCTACGAGCTACCAATTTCTGATTCTCATTTCATTTCGTGACTTCTCTAGATTAGATCTGTTTGTATAATAATTGTGTTTTTATTTACAGCGAGTTATTTTTCTTCTATCACAGTAATTTCAATGTAATTTTTCAGTATTACTGCCTCGTTGGCCGAGTGATTGCAAGTGCGGACGGGCAAGGGGTCTCGGATTCGATTCCCGGGTCGGGCAAAGTATTACTGGGCTTTTTTCGGTTTTTCGAAAATTTCTCAGTGGTAGCATGGAGTCTGGAATTATGCCCAGTATAATAATGGTAATAGGCTCACCCGCTATTGCATGGGACTTATAACACAAATGGTGAAAAGTAGGTGTATATTGTATAGCGGCATTACGTGCCGTAGTTTGCCTACCTCTTCGGGGGTAAAAGGCGTGTCGTTGCGTTTTTCAGTAATACCAATTTCTTTATAATGGTTTTGTCTATATTTTCGCAGTTACTTAAGATGTTATTTGTTGGAGGTCATAAAATCCATTTTATAACTCAAATCAGACACTTTAAGGACACAAAAAATTCTTTGCTTTACGATTTTACGTTATTAAGCACTGGTTTAGTGTTCATTTTTTATAACTTTCGATTTACTGAAGTTTTCATGACCAATCACATTCTTGTAGGACATTTTGTCGAACGATTACTATATAGATATGATTAGTCTGGATGCTAGACAGATGACTTTTTAAATGACTTTGACGTTCAACGGAGGGATTTTTTTCTTTGTTTTAGTTTTAGGTTATAGTAAGTTGTACATATTTATTTATTATCTATTTAAGTTTCTATGTACTGTAGATTATAATAGAATTCTTACTCAAATTATAATTGTCATATAATATTATATTGTACTCTGTGAGCAAATTTGGACTACCTAGCGGTTTTACCGGGGCTGGGGCTAGAAAAGCAGGAGTAGGAACGGGGTGGTTTTTGTCAGTATGAGTCTGACACTCTCTCTCGACTCGCCCAAAGCGGGAGAATAATTGGATGATTTTCCCCCCTTAAGAAAAAACTCAGTAAGCAATGACCCACATATTGTAATTTTCTGTCTAATTCTAAATGAATTGAAAATCTCCTCCTTTTTGAAAGTAAGTTTTAAAATACTTTTCCTAAATACAAAATAAACATTACCATAGAACACGGTCCAAAAGTTTTTATAGTTGTTTATCAAATGTTTCGTCCGTTTGTTCACTTTTGTTTTGTTAATGTGGTTCATTGACCCCCAGGGCTGAATAAAAGCCTGTTTTTATGAGAACTGGCCCCTTCTTATTGTTTTTGACGGTAATTGGCGAAGTTAGTTTGTAGTTCGGTACTAATTCAAATACTTTACGAAATTTATTTAAATGATTCTGTGTTTGAGTGTTGTCGACAAAACCAAATGATTGATTTAAATGATAAATATACAAATTTTCAAATCTTCATGTAAACAATTGTTTTAGTGAATAAGAGAATAGTTTGATTATAACTATCGTGAAACATACTAACTTAATTAAAAATCACAGTTTACTCACGTAAATTAATGGAGAAAAGCTCTACTAGTTTCGAACCTCAGAGAGACTTCATCTTGAGCAGCGTAATCGCGCGTAGCGATCGCGTCACGTTAAAAATAATTCTTAAATGAAATAATGTACCTAATGTTTTGCGCTACTCAGTCAGCGTATAAGATGTATTTTAGGACATAAATTGTTTTTGTCATCATAACTCTTTATTACATCAACTACTTACGAATAAAGTGCCGTCAAAATCAATCGCGCCATTTAAAACATTAGCTGGTTCAAACAAAGAGACAGACAGATAGACAAACATTGCAAAAAAATACATATAATGCAAGGAGTAAAAAGTGGTTATCTCAATATTATAAACAGATACTCCAATTTTATTTATTGATTAGTCCAGAGGCCAAACTGATATAGAATACTAATAACATACACTTAACAAGTATCAACAAACATATTTCATACATCATAAACCTACCCTGCTTTGTTCATACTAATGTGTTAGTAAATTAATGGTTTAACATGTTAAACTCAGCATATGATGTTCAAATATTAAGCCATTATTATATTTGTGCGTCCATACTGATTAGTTGTAGCATGACAAAGCCAATTTGCTGCAATTAACATTCATCTCAGTTGATTGCGTGCAAATACTATTGTTTGTGCATTCAAGTTTATTTTCATATTGTTATCAGATCGTATTTTGGTATTGTATAATAATACATAGCGACTTTCATTCCCGGGAGGGGTTAATAGAGGTGTAAGTATAACATAAAAAGCAGTACTTTGCCGGACCTGGGAATCGAACGCGAAACCCGACATAATAAGTAGGACTACATAATGAATTTGAAATGGGACGCACTTCTTAGGTATAAGTCATGTTTTTAACAGCTAAGGGCAAGCACTATGCATAAATAATGAAACAGACATACGAATATTTTATGTACACACCTTTATTTAGTCTTTTAGGGTGAAATAGGTGTTTAAAATGTTTTGTATACCTAATGGGGAGACCTCTTGTGATTTAACTTAAACCATACATTTATTATCATCTTGGCTGACGATATACGAAAAAAAACATACCGGCCGAATTGAGCCTCCTCCTTTTTGGAAAGTCGGTAAATGAGCGAGATAGGTAAGATAAAAAAGTACATTATTCTCTATGAGCTAATTTGAACACTCTTTACAAATTTTGCAATATAACAGCAGCGCTGCGTGTCTGTAACATCCCTAGATAATCTACAACATTACAGCTCTTCTGTGGTCAAGGTACATGGAGCTGTTCTATCAGATTTTAATAGTTGATTTATTTAATTATTTATTTCGTTTGCATATTGATTTTTTTGTTTTTGTTGTAATTATTTATTTATTTATTTATTCCTTTTCCATTCCTATTCCATCCATTACATTATAATATACTAAGCCCCACAAAACCGTTGTAATGGTTTGACTGTGGGGTCGCTGAGTCTCTATGTTAATATGTTAAACATTTCTACAAATTAAAAGTGTCTAAGTAATATAATTTTAATTTACGTTTAAATCTATTTAATTGTGTTGTATTATGCTTTTGTGGACGAGTACTACTTGTAGTTTCATTTTAATCATATGAGTGATCTCCATACTGTATAAGTTGCCTGACAATAATAACTTATTTCTCATACATACGTACATATCTATATATCAATTCCAAAATACCAATGACCTCTAGGGTCAGGTATTAAAATAATACCTTAGCATTTGTCAGAACCTTTCAGGCTGATCAAAGTTTTGTGTCTCGGGATTCAGTCGAAAACAAATTTACTTATTCAGAGGTCTGTAACCTCCTGAGGATTTCAGGGTCCGTTTAAATACGATATGAGCATCAAACGCGTGGATGCATGAAATTGAGCGAATCTGAATGATTTGTGAACACCATGTATATTTTATAATGTGGCCCGACACGTTATTGAGTTTTGTTTTTTTTTTTTGAAAGAAAAATATGGTCGGTCTGTTTGCTGTTAGTTTTATTTGGGAATTAAATCGGATCCGGAACATTGAGACCTAAATGAATAGTCTTACTGGATCGATACCAAACCCAAATATGTGATTAGATTTTTTTTTGTCTGTTTGTTATGTTCAGGCATCACGTGAAAACTTACGGTAAAATTTCGATGAAACTTGGAATATTTATACCTTACTATCCTGGGCATAAAATAGGATACTATTTATCCTGGAAAAAATACATTATATATAATGATCATATTTAGTGATATTAAAACTACATACCTAAGTGTTTATAAATAAGGTTAAGATTCAAAACACCACATTTTCCTAAAGATTAGTAACTTATCTAATGAGAAAAAAGGTTTTATCATAAATAATACCTTGTTTTTCTACTGATTATTATCAATAATTGATCTCCAATCAATTATTGACAATAATCAGTATAAATAATCGTATTCGCTATCAAAACCATATTAATTTGGTTTACTTGGGTCTAATTCTGATAAGCTAAAAGTCCCCTAAAATGACTAGGTGTTTCGAGAAGGAATGCTTCAAGTTTCATTATCATTGTATTAAATATTCGTTGAAATATTAAATGCACGTAACGTAGTTATTCTGTGGTTAATCTTTAGTTCATTGTCTGAAGCTCTTCAAAGTACCTAAGACACTTTTATCAATAGATTTTAATATAGTTCGGATCGATATATATAATAACAAATTTTACTTAACCCTAGATCACTAAACATTAGTCTCACAGGCGACACGACCTCTGAACATTCTCTGTTTAGATATGTTCCTGACATTCCCCTGCCCCACCGCGCTCAGTACCCTCCTTATTCATTGTTTTAGTGACCCGTGTGCATGCGTTTTGTTTGCACTTAGTTTACTTCCGGAGTTTTGACGAATTGTTAGTCTCACGGACTAATATTTAGTGATTACGCGTGAAAAGTAAGTTAAGGTAAGCAAAAATAATTTTGTTTATTTATTGACTTTTTGTACAAATAAAGTTTTTTTTTTAATTCTTAGAATTTTATATTTATGTTATATAATATAAAATAAATTTCATGTATGTATTTTATTAGTATGAAGAGGAAAAAATATATATTTTGAACATTATATACAGCTGTTTATTCTGTTTTAGATGGATTCAATAAGGGATCAAGACAAAATTCTGCAGTTTTTGAATGAATCTGATACTGAAAATGATGACCTAGAACTCGCATATCAACCTGGTGAACTATCAGCATCTGAAGAAGAAGAAAATAACTTAGAGGTAGAACATTGCGTAAACACCGACGCAAGTGATGAAGAAACCGAAATGCAATAAAGTGATTTTTGGTCAGCCAGACATTAACTCCAGCACGAAAAAGCCTGAAATAATACATTACTACTATTGTAGAAATGTATTATATCAGGTTTTGGTACTATTGTACCAAAGGAGTCGTTGATACTGTTGACCAGATATATGGTTGGTACTTTGTTCTGCCATGAGCTGCAACCGCACAACAAATAGGTGGCCTCAGTGCATATTTTATAATATGCTGAACTTTTGCATGGTCCATGGATATGTTTCTTATGTGTCTAACATGGTGCGGCAACGACAAAAACCTTTTAAGCGCAAAGCATTCGTGCAAAAATTGGCAGACACTCTCATTAAGCCATGGTGTTGCGTGAACGATACACGGCTGTAACTTTGAGGAAGAATATCAGGGCTAGTATCAAAGATATCCTGCAAATTGAAAATACTGAGGTTAGTACTAGTCAAGCACAGCCAAACAAATGAAAAATTTGCGCCGTTTGCCCATACCAGAAGCATAGGATGCCAAAAGTATCATGCCACTCCTGCAAGAAGGCCATTTGTGGCGAACATACGATTCCTGTCTTCTCAGACTGCCAGGATTAATTTTTTTATATGTTTGTTGAATAGTTTCTAAGAAACCTTAATAATAACTAATATTTCACCTACTTTTTTCATAAATAAATATAATTTTCAAAAAAAATTGACGATTTAATTTGTTAGTCAAAATGACTAATGTTTAGTGATTGTGTAACTCGAAAATATGTTTAGTGAGCTAGGGTTAAGAAAATATCGATAAAATTTGCACAGCATCCTATATTGACAAAAAAATACATTCGGCCAGTAACACTTTTTTTTAATGGAATATGTGGCAACGACGAACGCGCACGGGTGGAAGCTAGTTATTAAATTAAAATGTTTGAATATATGCTCTTGATCTTTTATTTTATTTTTTAATATTTAGTTACACATTTAGAGTTTTAGACACCGTTTTCACTTCGCAGCCATTTCTCTTGAGCAAGAAGTTGTTGACTGCTGGACATAGACCACAGCTTGTTCATAGATAAGTAAAAATTACCAACAATCATAGAGTATACAATTTAATGTTGAAGCCACTAGATAGCACCACATGTGACTTAAGAAACATTATTTAAGATTATTATACACTAATAACGTTAAAAAATTATTTATTTACATGATTAGATACTTTTTTGCTGCTGCCCAAAAGCCTCTTCTCACACGGAGAAACATTGAACATTAATCACCACGCCTGTTCAATGCGTTTGCCCAAGTTTCGTCTCGATGTTTTCCTTCACCGTTTGTCAGTGTGGTGTCTATGTAACTAATCTTAGAAAGTACATATTACTCGGAAAAAGTCACATTGGTACTTGCCGTTCGCAGGTTTTGACGCACCTACATACATGCAACTGAAAACAAACAAAAAAACACCTTTAAAAAGAAAAATTGTTTCACAGAACAACTTCAAGGCATCGGATACGAACATAAAACAACAATCGAATCATAAAACAAGACCTAAAGTCTTTTACTGAAGGAAACCTTCTCCAAAGTAACTTCGAAGGTGCTCGGGTTCGAAAACTCTGGTAAATACTAGAGAAAGTCTCGAAGTCTAAAACGTTCGGATCATTTGTTCCGCAATCTTTTAAAGGCAAATGCAGTGGTGAGTTATTTTCGAGATCGCCTGTGGAAACTGTATTGTAGAACGATTTAGCCGTGTCTGCACTTTTTCGTTTTATTCTCTGGCTCTGAAAGTTTTTAGTAAAGAAGGAAGTTAAGTTTTTAAGTTGAACGTTTGTAACTGCTTTACTGGTTGGTTTACCAAAATTTCTTACATTCAGCAGTCAATTACATTCAATTTTTAAACCAGGTAGGTTATGTGTTAACACTAATATCGACGCTGGAAAGGCAAAATGTATTAACCGCCATTATGTGAATTGTTCAGTAGAGCGATTTGAAGTTTCAAATTTTGCAAAAAAAATCATAACTAATTAATTACTGGAGCTTTTTCATTGAAACTCAAAATAGTTATTACGAATAACGTTTACTATGAAATGTAATAATAGAAAATAATGTAAGTGTCTTCGTGTCCAAGATTTTGGAGTTAATACAATGCAGGCCATAATCTTGGTTAGGTAAAATTGACTTAAGTCAGTTGACCGTACTCACCGTGTCCAGGTAAAACATGTTTTAACGAACAAAAAGCTGCATAAATGAGCTAGATAAAATGTGTTATATTCTGTACAGCATACTAACACGTCTAAGTAAAATGTTTTATCAGGCCCGGTCAAGTCAGACCATGAAAACTAAAATGTCTTATCTTGCATTAAGCTAAAGTTTTCGCTGGGCTTTAAGTATTATCTCACAATATTAATGAATAATGGAAGTTACGGGTAAAACTAAATAACGCAAAAAAATTTTTTAAAAGGACTTTTCATCGCAAAATGAAGAAAAAATATAAACCACTTACTTCTGAGATCAATCAGTCTTAAAAAAACCGGCCAAGTGGGAGTCAGACTCGCCCATGAGGGGTTCCGTAGCAGCAAGTAGATGGCACAATATAAAAGTTATAAAATAACTTCGTTATACATAGTGTTTGTATGAATGACAAAGTTATATTTGCGTTTTTTGAAAATGCACTTTTTTATTACGTTTGATGGGTCGACGTTTAGCCGCTATCTTGCCTGGTGGTAAGTGATGACGCGGCCTACGATGGAGCACGTCTGCCCATAACCAACCTATTCACTCGGGCCTTGAAAACACCCAGGTTATACCCATCAGCAAACACAGACTCCGGCAAAGAACCCCACTCTCTAACAGTTCGCACATGGAAGCTTGGAGTGAAGCGCTTCGTGCGAGTGGGTGGGATATCTACCATGAATCAAGTTGTGCAATTCCCCCACACACTCTCCGAAATGTATCTGGTAAAAAACGGAAAGGCTTGCAACCTTGCGCCTGTGTTCAAGGCTTTGAAGCCGGGCCTCTACAAGCGCATCATCATTGATGAGCTTCTTGGCACGCTTTTCGATGTTTTCTAGCGCTTTGATCTGGCATTTAGCCGAGCCGTGCCAAAGGTGAGAACAGTAATCCATACATGACCGAACCTGCGCTTGGTACAGGCTCAGCAGTTGTTTCGGTGTGAAGTACCGTCTCACCCACCAGAGGATACCCAACTTTCTACCAGCCAGATGCGCCTTCGACTCTATATAAGAGCCGAAGTTTAGTGTAAGCGATAAAGTTACGCCCAGAAGCTCAAGATGATCCGATCCGCACGCACGGGTCTGGTTCTGGTCGGGCGGCGAGCTACCCTTGCTCGCCGTCCGCAGACCCGCACTTACGGTGGCCGGAGATCGTCCCGCGATCCCCGACGCCCGGAGTGTCTCACGCGACGGCTGGGACGTGAGAAGGTTTGTTCTCTCACGCGCCCCGCCTTCTCCGTAGCTAGCATGACTGCTTCGCAAAAGGTGGAGACGGCATCCCAGTCCCCCTCGCTCCGCACCATGGCCTGAACCAGTGACGGGCGCGAGAGGTCACCGTCGCCGACCACATCCCTGAGGACTTGGCGGTGCTCAGCCCATACAGGACACACCGCCACCGTTCACGGACGAGTTCTATTAGTATTATTTCTGAAAAAGTAATAATGATATCTCGTTCAAACCAATTTTCTTTGAAAGTTTCAAATGAAATTTACAGCATATATTTTTTTTTTAATTTTGTCCCTCCCATATTTTAAATGTTAGAGAGGGGGACACTCATTTTTCTACTTTGGAAACGTCTATCTTTCAAACAATTGATTTTAACGAAAAATGGTTTTAGGAACCTTAATGTCTTTTTTAAAGTATTATCGATAGACACCCATCACGAATAGGTTAAAACTTTTTGAATCAGTTCCATGTATGGGGTGCCCCTTTTAATTTATTAATTGTTATTCGAAATCCAAATAGCGGTTACCAGAATACATCAACCTACAAAGTTTCAACTATGTAGGCCCAACAGTTTTGCCATTTTGGTGCGGAACATGGAAAGGCAATACTTTTAAGTATACCTAGTAGAGATCAGATATCACAAGTTAATAGGTACACTTGTACTTAGACTTATACTAATCAAATACAAAATGAAAAACAATCAGACTTTGGAAACATATTCAAGACATAGATAACATGAAACTTCATCAACATCTTTTGTATCAGTATTAATCTTATAAGTGTAAAATATAATCTCACTTAATCTTATATTGAAATAATGACTGCCTCCTTGGCCGAGTGGTTGCAAGTGCGATTACTGGGCAAGGGCAATACCCGGGTTGGGCGAATTATTGCTGGGCTTTTTTCGGTTTTTCGAAAATTTCTCAGTAATAGCATGGAATCTAGAAATGTGTCCGATGTATGGCAATAGGCTCACCTATTACATGGGACTTACAACATAAATTGTGAAAAGTGGGTGTACATTATACAGTGGCGTTACGAGGCATAATGTGCACCGCTGCCTATCCCTTCGGGGATAAAGAGCGTGACGATATAATAATAAAAAATAATCACATTTTGGAAAATTAAAAATCTTCTTCTATATCAACATCTTCTATATCAGTATCTGGTAAATTCTTTTTGGCATCACACGTTTGCAAACTAAGGTACTCCTCATATTTACGAACAGTGTATTGCGACAGCGAGCGTGAACTCCCTCGTCGACAGCGCATGGGTGACTGAAGCGCCCGCGCAACGCTCTCGGCCCTGATTAACAGCCGCGGTCTCGGTGAATTACAGTCTTGAACTACTATCTAACCACCATAGTTTGGTATTTATCAATCTTTTTTGGGAGGGTTAACTCACAAATGCAATTAATTTTACATTAGTTTATTTTTTCCAAAACATTTTAGTAATAAAATGTTTTGGAAAAAATTGTTTTAACGTCCAAATAATTGTAACATGCAGAAGGGTAAAATGTTTTAAATGAAAAAAACATATATTTTATTTACAAGTAAATTGACTTATGTTTAGATTTTATAATAATTGCCAATCTGTAAAATGTTTTATTGCGTTACTTTTTTAGAAAAATGGAAAGGTAAAGAGATTTAAAACCAATCTAGTTGTAAACTTAAGCAGGTATAAATGACTTATCAATAGTTTGTTACTATCATGTACGCTTTATGAGCCAAAGTAAAAAAATGAATGTATTTAAAACAAAAAAATATACGAAAAAGTCTAAAATCACCGATGTATTAACCGCCATCAAAGTGCTCAAATTAAGGCGAGACATAGACCATTCGAAAGAGAAAAATCAGGCGATTCCAACGGTATATATAACTCATTTTCGACCAAAGTGGCGCTTAATACATTTTGCCTTTCCAGCGTCGATATGATAAGTGAAGCATAGGGATGATGACGGGGTAAGAAAATTAAAAATCTATTTAGCCCGTCAGATAGATAATGAAATCACTTTAGAAACGTATTTGGTTATTTTATCTTATAAGATAAAACAAATCATAGTTTAGGAGTGGGCATGGTAGGTCATTTCTACGAATAAAATGTATCTATAAGTGACGTCAAGCGATATTTCAAATCGATACATCTTCGAAAGTATTCGCTTCCGTAAGAAAATAAAAAATACGTATCTAATATTTTAAAATATTCCACAAGCCGGACATTTAAATAAAAATTAGTCATCTACCCTATTAATGTCAACACAACAGACACAAATATTACAATAAAAATAAAATAAGAAAGTCATTACTCCAAAGCCATAAACGAAACAATTCGAACAGAATCTTTCTCAAAAACTTTATCACAGTTCCGTCGGAGCTAAAAACCAAAATGGTCCTAAGCCGATAATTTCCATTCAAGAAATGCTAACAAAAATCTATCTCGATTTCTTCTCTTTTTCTTTGACGGGGTCATGAATCATTCTGCCTCTGTCCATTGACTAGTGCGTTTGAGACAAGACAAATATCCTGTTCGTGCCATTAATCCTTCTAATCTTGACAGAAAACCTCCGGAGAGTTATATAGATGGCGGTGTGAAGGTATTTATCAAATCTCGGACCGCTACACTGATTGGGGATGTTTGTATTAATGATAACAATGATTTTGTTGTTTTATCTTTGTGAAATTAAAAGTTGTTGTTGTTGAATAAGTTGAGTGGTGAGTCACATCATATCACATCAACAGCCTTTAGATGGCCACTGCTGACCAAAGGCCTTTTCTTACACGTAGAAGGATTGAGTATTAATCGGCACGCTTGCTCAATGCGGGTTGGCGATTTCTAAATTATGATCAGAAATTATAAGCCCAGGTTTCCTCACAGGGCGTGTTAAGCCTTGGCCATCACAACGGATAGTGATGCGTAGGTACGTATAAGCTGTGGCATAAGTAACACGTGATATTTCTTAAATTATACCTATTATTATAATTAATTTAATTCTATTATTGTTCTTTTCTTAACCTGGTTGTAACAGTAAAATACATATATGCAGAGTGATAAAAATAGGATTTTTTGTCTCCACACAATACTTTTAGAAAATTTCCCTTGGTCAGCGTTTGTATGTAAATCTTATTCGCTTCGTCCATCTTTATTCATCGTTTCGAAAGGTAGTAAACCCGATATATAGGTCATAAAAGATTTTTCACATTCGGATCTATT
This sequence comes from Spodoptera frugiperda, assembly GCF_023101765.2. Taxonomy (NCBI): domain Eukaryota; kingdom Metazoa; phylum Arthropoda; class Insecta; order Lepidoptera; family Noctuidae; genus Spodoptera; species Spodoptera frugiperda. The sequence goes on along the minus strand of NC_064220.1, from coordinate 3,276,393 downwards.
TGCTCTGAAGTTTAGTATTATCCCTGTCTCTGTCTGTCATTTTGTATCACTGAGCTTATGCACTGTATGTTCTTGAAGAATATTTTTTTTACAGTTATTGAGCTTACACTATGCCGATGATAGTTGGATAAACACTACGCAATTCACATTAGAATTACAGACGTTTCAATAACACTGAAAATTTACAAATTGTAAGCAACAATGTAACAATAAAATATTATATATTTTTTCCTTGATACCTCAACCGCCTTATTATTATTATTATATTCTACACATATCAAGTGGACATCCAATTACTAACACAAAAATCTCATTTCTAACATATTTTTATTTCTCTACTTAAGTCATTTTAACAGACTGAAAATATTTACAACCTACAGATTCCGAGCACAGATCTTTTTGCTTGCTCGCGAAATATGTTTTAATAAACGCAACAACGAAACTGAAGAATTTCCTAGTCTTAAGCCTAAGCGTAAACAAAACATTTTGTGATATTTTTCGTATAAATGTCAGGGCAACATTAAGTTATACCATTTATTACCGTTGGGGATAATAAATCTTCTTTACTGGATATAAACAGTTGAGTATATGAATACTAAAATAAGTATGTATTCAATACAGAGCAATATAGCTGTTTGTTGCTTGGAATGGTCCGAACAGAATATTACATATCATTTGCAAGTTATATGAAACTGACATTGGCGCCACTGATTTAGTGATATATAGAAGGAACTGTTCATCATCATGGCCAATAATTAATAGAGAGAGCAAAGTCTCATACACATTGATCCATTTGCTATACAGTTGTGCTTTAAACTTCTAGAAGTAAGTAGAAGTACAGTCGTCCATGGCAAATTGTACGTCACTAATAAAACAAAACAGTAATATAATACAATTGCAAGGTTGACGCGGAGGCTGGGGCAACCGGCTGCCATGCAATCCACATATTGCTGTCCCATGTTTGGCGTCATGTGTATGTGAACTTACCGGCGACACAGAAAAATATCTTAGTGTCGTGAAAAAACCTTTAATAATTTCAGGAAAGGAAAGTATTTTTTACTAAGTATACACAACCGAACTACAGAAAACGTTCATACAAGATAAAATGGCTGACTAAACCACTTCATTTATATTATATTATACCACATAATTACGAATGAATTTCAAAAGATGTAAAGTAAAGAGAAGAAAACTATACTTATATACAAAGCCTGAAAACAAACCGGTCATGTTATTTAAGATATTTATGTACTATGTTCCTTCCTATTATGTAGATGTTTTGTTTATTCATGCACATTGGTAATGAGCGCGCTATTACGAGTATGAATACACGGCATGGGGGTAATATCGCTTGGACAAAATAATAAAACTACCATTCTTTTACTGCTTTCTATTTTTTTACAAGACATCTAGGTACTGGTGTTATTGCCGTTTATAAAAATATTCTACATACATTAGTCGTGTGATTACCTATATTGCATTATTACTTTGACTTTTTTAAATGATATATCACACAGTGATAGAATAAAGAAATGCATACTTTTTTCAAAGGGGAGAAAATCTTCCAATGACTTCTCCCGCCTTGGGCGAGGCTAAAAACTAAACTAAAAATCACCCCGTTCCTTTTTTTTGAGGCGGTAAATCATCCAATTACTTCTCCCGCCTTGGGCGAGGCGAGAGGGAGTGTCAGACTCTTACTGACTAAAAACAACCCCGTTCCTACTCCTGCTTTTCGAGCCGGAGCCCCTGTAACGAAGTGAATGCTTAGAAGGATGATTTCTTTTCAGTATTTATTAAGAAAATGTTCACTAGTTAAAATATACATTTTAACACCACCCAATTTTGTAAGATTAACAAATAAAAATGGCCTCTCCAATTTTGGTTTCTAAATGTGTTGCTTTAAATCACGTTTCAAAATTGACCCCCAGACCTCCACCTACGCTGTCCATTAACATAGTAATTAATTTGCGTCGTAGGCCCTACTCGGGAACTCTAGTGCAATGTTGACACTTCTTGTCAACAAGCAAGTTCGTGTATCAATTAATTTAATTTGAAACCTGCTTTGGAGTCAACACGTAGGACAGGCCTTAGGGGACTTTTCCACCAGAGATGTGCTATATAGCTATGCTACGAAGATGTAGTAGCTGTGAAACAATGTGACCGTTTTTACTGATACTAAGCTATCGTGTATCTGTGCGAGGAAGATGCACAGCTTGAGTACCTATGCAATGTATCGATAGTAGAGAAGCCACCAATAGCACACATCCATAGCACGTCTCCATAGAATGTATCTTTCCATATAAAAACATAGCTCAGCTGATGAAATAAAACGTGAGAAATGTTAAACGCTGGGTTAATATAAAAAGAATTGATAGTTGACTTCAATAACATGTTCTTATTACCTACTTTATATAGTGCAGAAACAGATAGACAGTCAGAAATTACATTTATATTATTTAGTAACTAGCTTTTGCCCGCGACTTCGTTCGCGTGGAATAGTGACTTCCGGCAATTTTTTGGTTTTAACCACATAGTTCCCGATCTCGCGGGATCTCTTCAAAAATGAGATGTGGAAGATATTCCAGGGAACTCTTCAAAAATCAACATAATGAGCTCTGCGTTTGAATTTAATAGATGTATACTCACTTAGGGCATTGAAAAAATAGTTTAAAAACGGACTTAAACTAACTTAAAACTAAAGAAAGCTACGAATTACGAATTTATAACAATTCAAAAAGAAACTATATTACACCTATCCTCTATGCTATAATAACCAAGCTTAAACTAAATAATTTAAAAGAAACGACTTAAATCTAATCTAATTAAAAAAAAAATAGACTTACAATTTTATTAAAAAAACTAACTACAGTAACTACTAATAATCGATATCAAACTAAACCTACGTTAAATAGTTTAACCAAAAAACCAGGAAAACGCGCAACAAATAAACTTATTAATTGACAAATACAACGAAACCAAACTTTAGAATATACGAAACAGCAGGACCACTACAGACAAATAATCATACGACTGATAATACACTTTTTCTACGATAGTACCGAAGCGCTCGGCCGATACCCAACCAAATGAATGTAACGAAACCATAGCGCGATCTATTTCGATCCCAACGCCATCTATCGAGGATAAAGACAACTTGGATTATTTATTTATACTCCGTTCGGGCATTTTCTTTGTACTAAAAGTTTAATTATATTGATATTATTTTTTTCATACCTTTTTACTATTTATTTAGGTACTTTTTTTCGATGAATTAAAACAATAACATGAACCGAAGTCGTGTAACGATCGACATAGAATTATCTATACTCCGTTAGAGCATTTTCTTTGTACTAAATGTTTTATTATATTGATATTATTTTTTTCATACCTTTTTACTATTTATTTACTTTTTAACGATAAATTAAAACAATAACATGAACCGAAGTCGTGTAACGATCGACATAGAATTATTTATAAATAATTTATTTCTTATTTTTATTTTTTGATTTTTGAAATAAAAATATATCTATGTCCTTTCTAAGGTTCTAAACTATATCTGTACCAAATTTCAACCAAATCCGTCAAATAGTTGCGGAGATTAATGGTATAAGCATAGAATGTTCGACGTGATTCTTTAATTTGACATAACTTTTTTATTTATGAACCGATTGACATGAAACAAACACTAAATGTAAATTTAAGCATCCCACAATATATTCGTGAAAACCGCATAACTCGGATCAGCCGTTTCTGAGATTAGCGCGCACAGACGAACAGACAAACAGACAAACAGACAAAAAAAAAGTTAATTACATTTTTGGGTTCGACATCGACATAACAATAACCCCTGCTATTTTTTTTATTTTTATTTTCAATGTACAGACAGCACTTTTCTACGATTTTATTATATGTATATAGATTTGCGTGCCCACCATGCATGACGGTAAATGCGGTAGTAACATTAACACATTAACATTTCATCATTAAAATTATTTGTCATTCAAATGTAGCTGAACTAATGTAATTACTGGTAAAATTAATTAATCGAAAGTGGAGACATTCAGTGACATTGTTCGTATTCTGTATAGACTGCGAATACTATTGGCAAATATTGGTATATTTCAATGTTATTGAATGTTCTATGGTGTTGTCGAATACAGGATAATAATTTAATCTAAATATGAACTGAATCGTAACTTTCGTGAGATACTAAATTAATTATTATGTTATCGGCTTACTATATTGGTGTTGTCGAATATATTCAGGATTCCGCGACACACGACGCGGCGAATCGTGTGTCGCGGAATGCTGCTCATGATCTAAATATAATAATTAATGAACTGAATCGAATTACACATTCCATACATTAGAATAATGGTAACTTGGAGTGTTAACAAGCACACATTGAAATCTTCTATCAAAAACACAAACATGTTCTATTCACTATTTTAAATATAATTTATGTACTGGTTAAACTCCTACAACATAATTCCGTAAACAATGTAGGCGTCTTATTACCCTCGTTGTACGTTTACCGCCGAAACTTGTATAAAAGTATATCATCTTTACTACTTCGCGTATAACATGTTCCAGAAATGAATAAAATGTACTGAGCTTCTTTATGATGTTCCAAACTCACGGGGATTGCGTAAGACTTTATTTTATGAGATCCACGAACGCCCCGAATTTACGATATCGTACCCTTGACCGAAATTACACGATACAAAAAGCTTTACGTCCAGTTTGACACAAGCCACCTGTTTGTGTAACACAAATATGATTTTCCAACACAACGATAGCCAGCCATTGTATTTTAGGTCCCGCATTGTTTAACTAATCTAGTTTGATTAACGCTTCTGTTTGTTGTTTCAGGCAGTCCGCCGATGTAAACACAAAGTCGAAATGAGATGAGTATGCGTGTGGCGTGGGCCAGGTGGTACTGGATCGTTATATTCACGACGTGCGCCGCGAGGACCGCCAGCGACTGGCTCGACTGCGCCCACATATCCACATGCAAGTGCAAATGGTCCTCCGGCAAGAAGACAGCTACGTGTGCCTCCGGTGACCTACGCCGCCCACCAGCTCTGTCATCCGACATACAGGTCCTCGACCTCCACGACAATCCGCTCCGAAACCTGCCACAAGAAGTATTCGCAAACATTGGCCTCTTAAACTTACAACGAATAAATCTCCGAGCGACAAGCCTCAGGTCAATACATCCTGACGCATTCTTAGAATTAAAAATTTTAATTGAAGTCGACTTAGGAGACAACGATTTGTCCCACCTTCCAAGGGACATATTTAGAGGCAACGAAAGATTAAGACAAGTTGTACTCAGTAGCAACCCTTTGACCACTCTCATAGCGGATCAGTTCCCACCTTTACCGCATTTGCGAATACTTTTGTTAGACGGATGCAGATTAAGGTCGATACACACAAATGCTTTGAGGAATTTAAAGTCTTTAGAAAACATCGATTTGCGTAGGAACCAGCTTACGTTCCTTCGTTTGATCACATTTTCTCTACCTGCATTGAAGACGGTGTCTTTGTCCGGTAATCCTTGGAAATGTGACTGTAGGCTTAGAGAATTCAAGGACTGGTTTCTAGAAAGTAAACTTGGTACAGAAGATTTGCTTTGCGTGGAACCTTCGACGCAAGCTGGAAACAAGTGGCGTCACGTCGCTAGTGAGAGTATGTCGTGTCCGCCTGAAATTAAATCAAGTACACTTGTCGTTAGAGCTGAAATAGGATTACCTACGACATTCGGTTGTTGGGTCCATGGAGTGCCAAAACCAAAAGTGACGTGGTTATTTGATGGTGTTGACGTTCACAATAGCTCGGTAGAATGTGATATGGAAGAAACAGAAACAAGTGTCGAAGATGACACAGAGGATAGAGTGCCAGGTAGTGTTCGATGGGTCAACGTGACCCTTTTAAATGTGACGTCAAGTGCGGCCGGAGAGTGGACGTGTGTAGCGAAAAGTGTGGCGGGAGAGGCGAGGGCTATAATAAGCCTCGTTTTACCCAGGTCTCAAACGGCAACGGCTCGCACCGCACCTGGGATTCCACATTTACTAGGCGTTGTATTTGGCGCGCTGGGTATACTGGCGACTCTGGGATTTATTGCAGCTGTAGCTTGTTGGCATCTCAGACGACGAACGGTTCCACCGAGCAGAAGTTTCACTGACCAAGAAAAACGACTGATTGATGCATCTGTAGTCGTAAGTTGTGATCGATCGATTGGCGACATGGCCTCACCGTGTGATTTTGAAATGACAGAAAGAATGTCAGATGAACCTCCCAGAGGATGCGGTTTTGATCCTGTCCATATAACTATAGAAGGGACACCGGGTGCATTTCCACCACCACCTGCAGAATTTGCGGTTCCAGTGCCGTATGGTAATATTTTCATATCTGTTCAAGTAGCTGGCCGAGGAGAGCCGGCGAAATACCCAGACTTGTTGAGTGGTGGTGCAACATTACCTCGGCGAAACAGAACTTGTTGTGCAGCTCCAGCTTATGATAACATGGGTCCTCGAGTTACAGCTACAGGCAGTTCCACATGGTCCTTGCCAGGAGCGAGCACGGAGAACGTAGAGGTATCAGAAACACCAGTACTGACTCTACCACCACCACCACCAGAGTTTGTCTCCCTTTAGCCCAGGCCTCTGGTACTAGACGCCTCCGCGCTGAGGTGACCTGGTACCCAGAAATCTGCAGTCAATTAGACTATTCCCAAATTGTACTTTATGATAATTTCAAAGTGATTATTAATTTAAATTGTAAATAGTAGCGCTAAGACATGGACGATGTGTGACATCTGTGAGGTAAATACGTAAGATTGTTATCAATATTAATATTGTAATATTGCATTTAAAGTGAACTTGTTGTTACGTTGGGTAATGAAGTGAGAGCGATTAGTCTTCTTAATTTGATCCCTAGATATTCTTTTTATTTACATTTCGAGTAAGCGTCTTCCTATACGTTGGAATATATGGACAGATTTTTATTCAGCCATATTTGACTGAAAATAAAATATCATTTTGTAAACACCGATCAAGCTTATTTGGAAAACTGTTTAAAAAACACGAAATTGTATTAAAAAATACAATTTAAAACAATGAGTTTTATCAGTAAAAACGGATGTTTACTATGTTGAAACAAAAAAATGTGTGTATTTCATCATTTTCAGACGGATTGTATTAAAAATTTCATGTCAGCATCACGAACATAAATGAGTGGGAATTAAGTTAAAGCTTGCGTTTCTGTCCGTGTATTCCAACTAAACTTTTGTAAATAATGTATTGTTTATTATACAAACTTCCCAAACATAAGACTGACCCTTTTCTCTTGTTTTTCACCTCTTTGTAACTCTTAACATTAATGCTGTACCACCTAGTCAGCCAGAATAGCTTCTAAATATCTTTTCTTTGAAAGCAAAAATATCTAATGTAAAGGAAAATAAACCGATCAAGTGAAATGATGTCGTTTTATTAGTGTTAGCTTTATCGGGACTTTCTTTTATGAACCATTATTTTCGTTCATACGTGTCGCCGTTGGATGATATTATTTGTTAGTTATTTTCTGAAAGCCTATCTTCTAGGGATTGTAGCACGGTTTTGTCATCCGGATTTCTGTTATAATCTGTGAATAAGGAAAACGTATTAGCGGCGTTTTGCATTGTTCTCTTGGCAAATTTTGAGTCGGGATTTAGGAGTACAATACTTAGATGTTCATCATTTCCTTTATCAGCTTAGACATTTTATTTTTCAATTCTCCATTTTGTTTTGTGTAAATTACAAAGTGCGTCTTTATTTTCTTTCTTCGAGGCTCTCTTTTTGTTTGTAAATCTAGATTTTATTATGTTTGCTGAATGAACACGATGAAATAAAATACTTAGTAGATTATTTCTATAATCCATCCCACTGTAGTTTATTAACTAGTCATGTTGTGTGGGTTCGATTCCTACCACATGAAGATTTAAATAGGTAAAAACGTTTACGAGATCTAATTTTCTACCATCATTATCAAATCACAAAAACGAATGAAGAATATAACAAAGCCAGAACACCTAATGAAGTACATTCCACAAAATGAGTTCTTACTAAAGCTCATAACCAGTTGTATTGTTCGGTGCATAGTTTAACTGAGCCTCGGTTGTGTAAAGAGTTGGTTAATTCTCGTTAGCGTAATGTGAGCTCAGTATTACACCCCTACATGATGTATGCTCCCCGGGTACCGAACTGCGTTAGTGGTGCTTAGCAGTTTCAGGGTAAGTACGAATGTTAGTGCTATTGTATGTAATATAGTACGTATATAAGGGGTTCAAAATGGGTGTGAGTATATAACGGGTGTCCCAAAATTAACGCAAGATTTGAATTTGCTCCCATTTGTGCAGTGAAGTGTTGGCAACCCTGAAAAAAAAGCAATTTGACAGCTAACAGTATAGGGTTATTAAAAATGGAGCGTTACACGATAGATCAACGTGTCTTCATTATTAAAGAATATTTTAAAGACATTTCCATCGTGTACTCTCTCGTTTCGGTGATCAAAATTGGCCTCTTAGATCGTGTGATTTAACACCATTAGACTTCTTTTTATGGGGTTATTTGAAATCACAAGTATGTCAACAAGCCCACAACCACCCGTGCATTAAAAGAGGAGATTCAACGCTGCATCAACGAAATTCAGCCACATTTATGCAGAATGGTCATGGCAAATTTCAACAAAGCCGTGGAGGCCATTTGTTCGATGTGTTATTCCATATATAACCCTATCCTATGTACTTTACGAGTCAATAAAAATATAACTATCAAAAGACTAAAAACGGCGTTTTCTATTTAATTCAAATCTTGCGTTAATTTTGGGACACCCTATAGTTTATTAAGTCAGTGCAAATACAGGATGAGGAAAGATGATATTGAAGTTTTCATTTTCAATTAGGTACGAATTTGTTTTTAGTTAATTAACGTCGGAAAGTAATTTAGCGAAAATATTTTTTTATGGAACACGCCGGTAATCTAGCAGACGTATCACCTGATGGTAAGCAATCGCCCCCGCCCATGGACACTTGAAACACCAGAGGCGTTACAAGTGCGTTACCGACCTTTTGGGGGTTAGGAATTTAAGGGTTGTTGGGGAATCGGGGATTGGGAAGATTGTGAAGGGGGGAATCATTATTTCTCTTCTTAAGGTCAATAGTTTTCTAACATTTTATTTCGGAGTTCGATTCTCCAGTTTATTGAAATGGTTTATCTGATCTTTTATTATGAAGTAACGGCTAGTTTTTATGGAGTTAAGCGGCAAACCAGCAGACGTCACCTGATGGAGGGTGATCAACGCCGGTCGTGGGCAAGTACCGCTCGTTTGATATGCCTACTATCTTAAATGTATGAAAGAAATGTTACATAGAAGTTACATTTAAATTACATAGAAGAAGAAGGGACGGGGTGTAAAAAAATATTAGACACGTATTTTTTATTTTGTCATATAAGATAACAATACTTAGATAAGACGAATCACAAAAGTAAGTAGTCAAGACCACATGTGGGACGCAAGTACGTCATTCTTACGTATAAAACGTACCTGGAATGTCATGCGATATTTCTATCTAATCAATAATATTGTCGAAAGTATTTGTTACGAAAATAAAAATACGTGTCTAATAATCTAAAAGACAGACATTAAAATAAAAATTAGTGATCGTGATAGTGATATTTTCATAGAAATAAGAGGGAAGAAAAACAAAATTGATAAAGTAAGTATTACAAAAAACTTCTGATTTAAGTACCAAATGTTGTTATTTCCATATAAAACTAGGTCTTTTGTGTGACAGAAAAGTTATATGCCACGTATGCAGTATTTCAACGCCATTAATTTATAAATTATTGTTCATCCCTTTATCGACAGACAGATCGTAAAGTCAGGACGAGGAAAACTACCTCTGGGCTAGGGACTACGGTTTTACGAGGTTAGGGGGACATTTTATGGGTATCTGATACAAATTACCCTAAATCAATATGAAAGAGCACTTATTTTTAGTAATGTATTGTAGTACCGAAATATTTCTGACAGTCAAACCTATTTTATTTTTGGTATGATAAACGTTGAGCACTAGAAAATCTAAAAAGATTTTCATAATATTGCCATCAAATAAAATAGTGTAATAGCATGCAAATTATGTTCATGCTATGAATATGATAGCCATTATATTTATTTATTAGACTTAATTATGATGAAAATGCTATAGAGCGCCTGATATGAACATCATAGCAATAAATCTCATTCTAAGCACTTGCTCTAATGATAAACAAGGCTCCAGTTTTCAGTTATACACAATACAAACATGTGATTAGTAGGTTTTAATAAAATAGTACCTATTATTAAAAATATAAAAAATACTTTATTCGTTAGCATTCGCTTACCTTCTTTACAAAAAGTATTATAATCTTTCTTAGTCTTTAAAGAAAAAGTGCAGTTAGTTGAGAAGTCAACAGTCTGTCGGGCAATTTGCTTAAAGCAGTTTAGTAAGAATTAATTACCGAACTGAAAGCCAACAATAAAATTTAATGAGATTCTCAAACTGAGAATAAATTTTCAATTATTGACTGTACGGTTGGCGCAACTAACGCGCAACGTGTAGCGGGTTCGATTCCCAGAACAATAAAATTCTATGTGTGATCCACAAATTGTTTTTTCGAGTCTTGATGCAGTACCCACGATAAAGGTGAAAATCCTAGAGCGGCTAAAAGATTAAAAAAAAAGATAGATAGACCTAAATACTCTTAACTTAGTAACTAAGAATTCTAGACTCCCTTAACAAAAGCTACTTCACAATTTTGGTTAGCCTCTCAAAGACACGCACCTTTGAGTATGACACGAGATGCCAACATATGTACTAGGACCACAGAAATCCATGGAGCGAGATATTAACGGGAGGAATGTTCCCGACATTCCCTTAGGGACCAAATGTTAGCAACGCGACACTCAAGGCCGTAAGAAACAATGTTATAAAAATAATATATGGCAAATGGCATTCCGTTTTTGTTTTCATGGTTACACTGGAGTGGGGTACTGGAATAATGTATTTATTTATTGCTTAAGTTAATATTGTAAGACAGCATTTTCTTTTAAAAAACTGCAAGTAACTTTTGTTTGAGCTTTGTTGCTTTGTGCCAAAAAATAGGCCACGGTATCATATGACCCATAGGCAAATAACAGACTGCACGATTCGTGCTGTAGTTGAGCCTGTTGTTGTGCGAGGTGTGTTCGATTCTGACACCGGCCTAAAATTATAATAGCATTATTATTAGAAATATGACGGGATATCTACCATGTTTATTAATTTTGATGAGTTTCATGACAGTTAATCCGTGATCATGGCGCTTGAAACAGTGCCGAAATATCGGACTCATCAAAATGTAATAAACATCGCTAATTGCTATTGACCATGTCAGTTTAAAAAAATATAATAGCATTTTCTGAGTTAAAATTACCATCAATCAAATCGTGTGGTAGTTCTGTAAGTACATCAAGCCGTTGGGCGCCTGACTCTCCGATCGTGTGGGTCTGCCGTCCCATCCAGATAGTGAGAGAAGCGAGAGTACACCTATGTGTGAATTGATCGGGAGATTTACTTTTAAACAGATCGTTGAAAAATCTAAGTGGAAAATATGTATTAGTATTATATTAGTATAGCTTTAAAACAAGTTTAAGGCTCAAGTCTGGGTTGTTTAATTCAACTATTCAAGGCAGTCTTTTTAGATATGGGTTATTTTTTATTTGAACCACACCATTTTCCAGACATATTCCTGATTCATTGTGAGATAAACATCTTTCGTTTATCTCTACACGTTTCGATGTCCAATTTAAAATTAATTACAAAGCGTTATCAGTCCAAAGACCCGTTTGGAAACCAGAAAAATAAATTTATTATAGCATAACCTAAACAAAGCGATACAAATATATCAACGGGGCACTTTTGGCCAACTCGTAAATTGTTTAATCGTTCGTTTACTAAACAAACATTCATTACTTGGTGTAAACGCCAAAACAATTCGTTTTCTGTATTATCTCTTTGACCTATTTTAGATTTGGAGCAATCAATTTGGCTTATAAATTATATTTCGAGCATTCCTTATCTACCTAATATATATAAAAATGATTGTTTGTTTGTTTTATGTTGTTCCGTTGGTGAAATTTATTGCCTGCATTTGCGGGAAGATTATAGACAAGAAGTAGGTTTTGTGATGATAAAAATTTAAAAGCTTGATCATAAAATACGCATATAGGTACAAAAATGACGTTTATTTCAGTTAGCATTAGTGATGTTTTACACTGTGGTTTTGTGACAAAGCAAATACTTCTGTAGGTATATATTATGTACTAAGAGATTATTGTTTTCGAGGATAAACTTGCTGAGTTCATAATTAGGCGTAATTGTATTATGAAACACATTCAAAAGTCTCATTAAATGACACAGTCGAAACTAATAATTGTTTGAGTATAGGCGGCGAAACTAACAAAGTTTGGTAATAATGTGCCGAGCTATAAATACCGACCTCACTTATTACATACCGAGCCACTCTGACACATTTTATTAATTATATCGGCTGGGAGAGTTGATCTTCAGTTCGTGGAAAGTCAGGATGATGAAGTATCCAAATCGACTAGAAACTTCACAAAGCCATTTAAGTTGTCCAAGTACCGGTCCTCTCATGAATCTAAGTGTGATGATACTCGAAAATATCTTTTAATATTTAGGTCAGGAGCAACCATTTAAAATCGTACTCAGTCCATGTTTATGTTTTCGTCCCTTCCTCGAAACGGGCGTTTGATTCCACCAATAGCTATTTAAGCCCCCAAAATCACCAGCGTTCCGAAGTAACGTTCAAAGTCTTAAACCCGAGCCATTCAACGTCATTACCGGTTGTAGAAAAATTATCTCATTCCCGTTCAAAATGAGATCGTAGGCTGAACTTCTATATAATTGAAATCATTACCGGAAAGCGGCCGTTGATTCCTCCAAATGGGTCGACTTATGATGGTTGAAATTCACTCCGTTTTCCTCTTAGCGTACAATGGCTTGTTTTTGTTATGGGGTGTGTGGCTACGTGTACGAATTTTGTTGCTTCCTGGATTACCGCGCGTGAGCGGGTTGGTACAATTTGTAGCGGTTTAGAAAGAATTACGAAAACAGTCCCAAGATTAGAAATGATTTTCTCTACCGTTCCAGTGAACGGTCACTTTTTATTGGTGTACGAAAAATATATGTATTTGATGAAACTTAAGTTTCTAATCGACTGCACCAATAAACCAAGAATGATAAAAAATAAATAATCATTTATTTTATTAATTTTTAAAAAATTAAATGTGACCAGTGAGCGCGGTCTTCTATTGAAAAAGCCATCGAGCAGAATCGGGGGTCTAAGGTGTTCGTACAATCTCTCGGCAGAAGCCACCTGACGAAACTGACCACAGCAACTTTTTACCTAACTTTGTACTGATAGATAATAAATTCATATAAAAAATCAATCTCTAAATTAAACATTATACGGGCTGATTTTATAATTCGTCCTCTAATACCTAAATTGCTAAAGGCTGGAGGCAAACCCGTACTGAGGGAGCTCCAAAAGCTTTTTAACGCTGTCCTATTTGAAGGGAGAACTCCAGAGGCGTGGAGCAGAAGTGTGGTCGTCTTGTTCTTCAAGAAAGGGGACAAAAGCCTTCTGAAGAACTATCGACCCATTTCGCTTCTAAGCCACGTCTATAAGCTGTTCTCAAGAGTGATCACGAACCGTCTTGCGCGAAGACTCGACGAATTCCAACCACCCGAACAGGCTGGATTTCGGAGCGGATACGTGACCACATCCAACAATGCGGCAGATTATGAAAACCGAAGAGTATAATCAGCTGTGCCTAGCATTTGTTATGAACCTTTGACTCGATAGAAATCTTCTGTTTTTGCAGCGATGCCAGGTTGATCTTACATCCAGTGATGAGATGTCTTTACGAAGCCGCCACTATGTCCGTCCAAGGAATCAGCAAACAATACCATTGTTGAGACAAGGGGACGTCATATCCCCGAAACTGTTCACTAATTGGAGGATATTTCAAGACTATAAAGGACGTTAATATCAATGGCGAACACATCTCTCACTTGCGATTCGCAGTTGATATCGTCATTATGGCAGAAAAGCTGCAGGACCTACAAGGGATGCTGAACGACCTGGCTGACTCCTCTGCAGCATCGGCCTACGAGATGAACTTGGACAAAACCAAGGTTTTGCTAGACAAAGGTTCTACCGGAACTTGCGATAAGCCGTCTCGAAGTTGTTCAAAATATGTCTACCTCGGGCAAACGTTGCAGTTAGGTAGAAACAACTTTGAGGATGAGGTGAATAGGAGAATTCTGTTGGGCAGCTTTCGGAAAAACTCCGTCGATCTTCTCATCGTCAATCCCACAGTGCACTAAAGACGAGTTTTAACCAGTGCGTCCTACCCGTAATGACATACGGTGCCGACTACTCAGAAGTAATTAGTCCTCAGCTTAAGAAAAGAGCGGTGTCTCTCTTTCGCATTCGAAACGAAGTGCCAGAGAACCAAGGTGATCACATAGCCCACCGGATGAGCAAGCTTGGCAGTGGGCCGTATTAGCCGCAGGACCGTCAATTGGCGTAAGCGAGTCCTGGAGTGGAGACCGCGTCTCGGTAAACGTTGTAGGACGCCCCCAGGCGAGGTGGACACGATCTGCGCAGGATGGCGGCAGGAGCTGGATGCGAGTCGCTAGTGATAGAAAAGTCGAATTGGGGAGGCCTATGTCCAAGCATTGGACTGCTTAGGCTGAAGAGCGCGGTACGCAGTTTTGCGTCGACCCGAGAATCGAACCCAACACCTACGCAAACGAGTCTAACGAGCCAACAACGTCGCACGCGCCGTATAGTACGCGCGATTCCAGGCAGAGGGCGCGATGGGCGCGAAACTCGAGTTCAGTAGCTTACAATCGCCGCGTTGTGTCGCGAAATCTCCTCAAAATGAGCCTCTTGCATTTGAAACTAGAGTTAATCGTCAAAACGTATTTATGTGAGTAAGCCGAAACATATAATTAATTACAATATTCATTATTATGTTACCTACCTAAATACTATGACTGACAAAATGCAATGACATTTTAACTAATTTCTGTACCACGATAACTAATAAATTCATATAAAAAATCAATCTCTAAATTAAACATTATACGGGCTGATTTTATAATTCGTCCTCTAATACCTAAATCGCAAGGTGAAACTTGACTTTGAACCTTGTTTTTGGTCTAAATCTAGACTTAAGATAGGCACCAAGTTTGTACCTAAGTTGGTTCTATATGTTAATGTGAGTTGTGGTTTGTTTTATAGTACCTAAGTACCTATGGCTAGGATTTGCTAGGTTAGAACTTTTAACGTTTTGTTTTGGGCTGTTTAATCTTTAGTTTAATGGTCCATGACTGGTCTTAGGGACAAAAAAGTGGACAGTAATATGTTATTTTACATTAACTTATGAATTAATTTGGAAATACAAATTAATCGATTAGATAAATGGCGTAAACGAATAGAAAAGTCAATGTATAAAGTTACTTTTAAGAGTACGAGTTTGTTGGAAGTTTTGCTAGACAAAGTTTCCTTACAGGACCTGGTAATCTAAAAACGTGTGCACCATTGTCAGTCATAATATAACATCACCTACTATCATGAAATCACTAAAATACCTTTACAAACTCAGCACTACTAAGCAGTAATTAGTACCTTCAAACATTCTAGAAAAGAGCGTACTCCTGTTTAAAAGCCCGCAACGTACCTTCGACCGCTCTGGTGTTGCAGGTGTCCATAGGCGGCGCTGATCGCTTACCATTAGGTGACCCATCTGCTCATTTGCCCCCTATTCCATAGGTAAATCTTTATTTCTTGTTGTTTCAAGATTTCCTGGATGCACGACAGTTTGCTACTTAAAAAGTAACCGATACAAAACCTACTCGTAAAATAACATAATTTAGCTTAAATTCTAGATCGAAAAGGATTAACAGATTAAGGTATTTATGTAGCAAGCCAAAATATAAAAACAATATTGTTGTTTTTATATGATGGAATCACAGTTCCATTAGTGTTTGAGCCACGGATAACTGAAAACATTTTACAACAAAAATAACGATGCTGAATAAAAATCTATGTTTGGTAATAAAAGTACAGTTAGTTAAATGTTGTGGAGTCGACTACTGTTGTTCTATGGCCCATGAGGATATTGAATGATACGAGTGATATGGACTAACGTAACATCGTTTTATGTTCTTTGGGGATAGACAAGGACAGTTTACCTTTCTATAATTTATGTTGGTGAGAGCAGATTAATATACATACAATAAAATACAAAGAATAAGTCAGAAAAGGGTAACCTATGGAGTTCCTTGCTATTTTTCTCCATAGGAATCTTCTCTACGGAACGAGCATAAAGCTTAGAGGACTGACCGACAGATAGACGTTCAAAAGTAGGTACCTTCCTGGACTATTTGAAATTTTTTTTTTACTTTACCCCCGCTAGGATTTTCTCTTGTGTCGTGGGTGCGTTTACAAACATACGTGTTAACATACATATGACTCCCTAACCCGAAACAACAATTTGTGGATCACACAAGAGTTGCTCCGTGCGGGAATCGAACCCACTATCAGCTTACCGGTTTACCGGGGCGTTGGCTCGAAAAGCAAGAGTAGGAACGGGGTGGTTATTTCATTAAGAGTCTGACACCTTCTTCTCCCCTTATCCAAGGCGGGAGGAGTCATTGGATGATTTTACGTAACGTAATATTGGCATTTATTTCGATTCCAATACCAACCCTTTATTTCAATTTAATAAACAACGAACTCAAAAGTATTCAAATCCTTTATTAATAGAACACGATCTTAAAAAAGAAATACAAAAAGTTTAATTAACTTTTTTTTTCTTTACAATTATTTCTTTGTTTTGTGTGTAAATAGGCGTAATACTTTTCAAGTGAGATAAATACTTCAAGTTGTTAAGGTTTCAAGAATTTCGTTCTACTCGTAAACTTTAAGTTACCTGTTTTTCATTAAGTTAATGAGAAAGCGGTGAATGCGTGTTAAAATTAAAAAGTTTAAGTTAGGTTCCGTAGGTTCTGAGTTTTGAAGTGAAATCATCTAGAAAACATCTATCTCTATTTACAGACATATCAACAATGGAAACACATACATTGAAAGTAATAAAAAATACAGAGATACGGACTAGTGTTTATATCAATTAAAGATATACACAGCATTCAAGTACTTATAATGTGTGCGAGTTTAGTACAGTAACGTGTTATAGGTAAATCCTATGTAATAGGGGATGAGCCTACTTACCATACACAATTGCAGACTTGCTACTACTGAGAAATTGCAGAGCATGCTTTACTACCCGGGAACCGAAATAGACCACTTTTGAAAAGCCGTAAAAGCAATGCTTTGCGCGACCTGGGAATCAATGCAATGCCTTTGCAATGAGGCAGTAAGATGAATATTGAACAATATAATATAGTAGTTAGCAGTAATATAGTATAACTCTGTCAAACATTTAAGATATAAAAAGCGTGGTATTTTAGTATTTTTTTTTATTTGATTGGCCACCATCTCGCCAGGTGGTAAGCAATGATGCGTCCATAAGCAACCTATTTACTCGGCCCTCGAAGACGAATGTCTTCAGGTTATACCCATCAGGAAATACAAACTCCGGCAAATAATTTCTCTCCCTAGCAGTTCGCACAAGGAAGCTTGAAGCGAAACGCTTTGTGCGAGTGGGTGGGATATCTACCATGAAGCGGTGCCGCTTCGCCTATTGTTTTGTGTCGATGATGGAAAGGAATAGGAGTAATCAAGTTCTGCAATCCCTTAAATGTATCCGGTAAAAACCTGATCGGCATGCAACTTTGCGCCTGCGTTCGAGGCTTTGAAGCCAGGCCTTCACAAACGCATTCAATTTTGACAGACGTCTTTGAAAATTGCAACGGTAAGGTTCTTTCATGACTGTAAGGAACGCTGAAAAGCTGAAGTCATTTCAGTGAAGGTTTTTATGTACAGCTTAAGAGGTACCGTGAATGCCCTCTTAATTATGGAAAATTAATTGCATTTGCTTACATTATAAGAATATTTTTCTGTAATTAATGGTCATAAAAATATTTACCTTTAGTTATTTGGTGTCTAACGCATTTTTAGTTAAAACTCTGAGAGTTAAATATATACTTAATAAAACATAACAAGTTAAATGTAAGCAAAAACAAGACCGAACTTCAAAAACAATATTTACTACAAGGAATTTTGACAGACCGTCTTCCAGCCACAAGATGTCTTACTGACATTTTATCAGACAACTTAATAATTATGAGCCTTCAACAATTAAATTATGCGGTCCCTGGACTTAGTAAAGCTGCTAAAATAATAATCTAATTGTAGTGACAAGTAATGAAGTTATTTGGAATTTGTTTACATTAGAACCAGAATCTTGTCATTTGGTTTTTTACTAAGTCTGCTTACTCCAGTGGAAGACAGGCATGATGATAATACATGTGTATAGTATACGTACAAGTGGATGTGTGTGTGCACATTGCACATAATTATATTATGTATGTGCGAAGAATTTTCGGATAACTGAAAGAAACCGATAACACTACGTGATTCGAGGATCGAGCTAGAGTATGCTTGTTCGAGGAATTCGCTTATGGCCATTCTACACAGGCAATTTACTTCTTTAATGCTTAGTTTTAAAAATACTTTTATTACAACTTTCATGAGACATACTAAATTAATTATTATGTTATCGGCTTACTCACGTAACTGTTTGACGAGGAACTCGTCTAGTTTCAGTAGCAGTGCGACAAACGCCGCGTCGTCGGTCGTAGAATGCTGCTCATGAATATGAGCCTCTAGCATGGCTTGAAACTAACTAATATTCTTTCGACTTGTGGATCACAGTCTGGGACCCTCTACTAATCCTCAAACTTACAATAATAAGTTGTACATAGTTGTATGTACAATCAGCCAATATACAAGTATAGCAAAAAGGGGGTATACATAACAAGTGCACGGTTTCTAGATAACATAACAAATGATACGGGACGGGTTTTCAAAACTCATGTTTTCATGGTAAGAAGTTAAGAATTTTTGAAATCTCGACGCCGCGCGATTCAAAATTAGGTAGACACTACTAATTAGGTAGGTACTAGGCGATCAGATTGACAGAAGAAATGTTTCGTAAAATTAGCGAGTGACCCCTGTAGTGTTGTGAAACGTTTCTATGATTTAAAATCAAGGACCATGCGACACCAAGTATTTGGTACCAATTTTTTTTAAAACGTATTTTGAGCTGAAACTTTGTGTAGAGGTTCTATTCAACCTGTATTCTTCAGTGCTTCTTATTCAACAATAATAATAAATAAAAGTCATAACCGAAAAATGTATTGTGAAAAAATATAATAATATTACAAAATTTCACACGCTGTTATTTTTTGTAAATTTGGTATTCATGTCCTACATTCTGTAGGATTACATTTTGGTCTAGACTTATAATTTTATCTAGATATTTCGTAATAGAGTTTGCCTTTGAGGTAGCTCGGGTAAATTAATTTAGTTGAGGTTGTGACGCAAGTGTCACGGATTAGAGGAAGTATTTAGAACGGATTTTACACGCGGCTATAACCTAATAATTAATTTTTCACTTCACATCAACAGCCTATTTTTTTTTTATTTAAATTCCTCAAAGGTCAAAGTCAAAGTCAAAGTCAAAGCCAAAGTCAAAGTCAAAGTCAAAGTCGAAGGCAAAGGTGAAAGGTGAAGGGTCACATCGCACCAACAGCCTGTGACGGTTCACTCTCGGACCATGGCCATAATCTCCACGCTTGTCAGGTAAGTTGGAGATAGCAGATTAAAATGCTCAGATTTATCAGTGAGTTGAACTGTTATCCTAAATTAATTATTATGTTATCGGCTTACTCACGTATTTGTTTGTTTGTTGATGCGGCGATTGTCGCGTTGCTACTCGCCGCGTCGTGTGTCGCGGAATGCTGCTCATGAATATGAGCCTTTTGCATGGCTTGAAACTAGTCGAGTTCCTCGTCAAACAAATACGTGAGTAAGCCGATAACATAATAATTAATTTAGTATGTCTCACGAAAGTTTCAATAAAACAGTTATCCTATTTAATATAATATTATAATAATGAAAATCAACACCGTCCATTCACGTATTATGCAACCATTAACGATGTCAAAGACTGCTTTTGAAAGCAGTTCCGTTTGAGGGAGGAAATTCTCATGAATTTCCTTTATAATAAAATAGACGAAGGTTCGCTTTATAATAAAATAATATCACAATCTGCATCGCATAAACCATAAAATATAATATATTTTACTAGAAGTACGTGTTTAATGCTTGTAGAAAAAATATATCCCACTTCAAGAGGTAGAAAGAGAGAGCCGAGCTGAAAGTTCTAGATAATTCCATTCTGGAACCAAATTATATAACATATCATAAGTTTGAGCGTATTTTTGGTTACCACAGTAACGATATAATGTTCTAAGTGAGTTTACATAATCATGCTAGAATTTACTTAGTGGTAAACGAATTATCGTTGTACAAACTAAACCAGCCTTTATAGAAGTTTGTAAAACGGCTACATTGACTTAATGGGATCTCTTACGTCTTACATGATTCAAATGTTTACTTATACTTAACATTGCTGAGTCGTAGTTTAGAATGCTGAACACTAAGTCCCCAGTTTGGTTATCAAGTTGGGTAAAATATTGTTGGATTGAGTTTCTGTTTGCTTCGTCCTGGTTGAAATTAGAACTGTGGAGCAGAAAGGTCACTTGGATTTTTTGGTTTTAAGAATTATAAGTATTGTAATAGTAGTCTAAAAAAATCATGGAATTGATAAGGCGACGCCACCTTCTACATACGAGTTTGTCTAACTTCAATTGTCGTGATCTCTACCCTTTAAATCTAAGTATTTATGCCAGTAAATGGCTTAAGGAGTTAAATATAAATAGACATATCATATGATATACAAAATAAGCCAGACTACTTGTACATAATCAAGCTTATGTCATTAAAAAAATCGCTCCAAATAAAGTCACAGTGCTTAATTTTGTTACTCAAATATTTACAAGTAAACCACACATCGCTCCGACCATGATTGCAATTTATAAATGAGTACAAGCAACCCAAGATAAAATGCACATACCAACTTCGTTTACAAATTACACAAACATGTTCTCTATACACTACATCTTAGAGCTTCTTTTCGCTTCACTAGAATAAAAGTAAGTTTGTTTTTCATACCTTTTCTTTTTCCCTAGAGCGATCCCAAAACACCTCAAAGTGGGAAAGTGACATGGACGATATGTCAAGGATCCACATAGTAGTAAGATGATGTACTATCTGTCCCCTTTTGGGATATTGCACTCAGTTGCTGAAATGTATATGGGGTTGTAGCACTGTCGACTTTTCATTTATTTATGACTCAACCTATATAGAGAACTTTCGTCTGTCTTGTATTTTGGTCCTATCATTGGATTAGTTTTAAAGGTGACTGCTGAGTAAGCGGTTTTTAGTTAAAATTTTGAATGAGTAGGTAAAAGTATTATTGCTTTTATTCCGTTTTTGATATCAGTACTAACTAGTCCATGCTATGGCTCACTATTATTGCAGCATTATTTTATAAAAAGGCACTGTTATATGTACGTTCATTTTACTTTACGATATTAAAAAATGTTTGCGTCAATTCTAGCGGGTGTGTATTTTTCTGATATGTTCAGAACAGGGATGATGACGGGGTGTGAAAATTAAATATCTATTTAGTCCGTCAGTTAGGTAATGTAAAAATTAGACACGTATTTTTTTATTTTGTCATATAAGGTAACAATACTTAAAGATAAAAGTTTAGGAAAGGGAACAAATAGGTACGTAATTTCTACGTATAAAATGTACTTAGAAATGACGTCACGCAATATATCTTCAAAAGTACTTGTTTCCGTAAAAAAAAACGTATCCAATGTGTTAAAATAATCTATTAGACGGACATTAAAATAAAAATTTGTCATATACCCTATTCCATTGATACAAAACCTTTAAATTTTACATTGAACTATTAAGTATAAAATGACAAATACCTATGTTTTATTTTTTGTATTTGAATTTGAAACTAGTTTATTTTCTATCCCTTAAAAAATAACCACTAATAGTTTCTTAGTAATTTCCAGTAAACAACTTCAAACCACAACTTTGAAAGTCAAGGTTAAAACTCAAAGGGGTTTTGAATGTTAAACATTTAGGCCTTATTTTGCTTGTATATCCTGCGGCTGTGTAATGCGATATATTTCTCAACGATTTTATGTCGTTAGACACGCTCCATTGCGCGTATTATCTCCTCCGTGTTTTGGCAAATATCGAGATTAGGTAATTGAACTGTGAATCATGGAACAAAAATGTATAAGAAGGATTTACAATTTTCGTCGCATAAAATAAATTATTGACAAATTCTCAGGGAAAATTATAAAATAATACATAGTATTATTGTATATAGACTGCCTCTTTGGTCGAGTGATCGCTAGTGCGACTGCCGGGCAAGGGGTCTCGGGTTCGATTCCCGGGTCGGGCAAAGTATTACTGGGGTGTTTTCGGATTTTCGAAAATTTCTTAGTAGTAGCACGGAGTCTGGAATTGTGTCCAGTATATTATTATGGCAAAAGGCTCACCCCCTATTAGGTACATGGGACTTATAACACAAATGGTGAAAAGTGGGTGTACATTGTATAGCGGCATTACGTGTCGTAATGACCACCTCTGCCTCTTCGGGGATAAAAGACGTGACGTTGCTATGCTATGCTATTATTGTATATGTATGTACATGTCCCGCATGTGGTTAGTTTCTAATGAACATGCCTAACATTATTATTGGCTACGGACTTTCTAATACAAGAAGAAAGAAGAGCTATAAAATATTAGTAGATAAATAGTAAGTATAGATGCGTATACACAATATTTTCTTTTTATGGAACTTATGGCCGGTAAACGAGCAGACGTATCACCTGATGGTAAGCAATTGCCGCCGCCCATGGACATTTGAAACACCAGAGGTGTTACACGTGCGTTGCCGGCCTTTTGGGGGTTAGGAATTTAAGGGTTGTATGGGAATCGGAGATTGAAAAGATTGGGAAGGGGGTAATTGGGCCTCCGGTAACTTCACTCATACAACGAAACACAACGCAAACGTTGTTTCACGTCGGTTTTCTGTGAGGCCGTGGTATCACTCCCGTCGAGCCGGCCCATTCGTGCCGAAGCATGGCTCTCCCACACTTAAAATGATAAATAATAAATGAAAAATGTTATTATATGAAACAGATCTTCATTGTTCTGTTGTTTTATTACTTTCAATTGGTTTATGTACATGGTGTGTTTTACTCCGTATAAATTGAATTTGCTCGCATTCGTTTCGCATCTGACGGGGAAACAATAAATCTATAGTGTGGCTACGGAAACGGAATGAAATAAGCATATATGTATGTACATATGTATGTAGGTATATTATATAGGTACTCGTGTAATGCTTTTAGATTGCGTCGTCGGTTAACTGGCTAAAAGTACAACAGCTGAGCTGAGCTTTTTTTAATCATTCTATGACTTTTCCCGCCTCGGGTGAGGCACGAGGGATTGTCGGACTCTTACTGACTAAAAACTACCCCGTTCCTACTCCTACCCTTCGAGCCGGAGCCCCGGTAAACCCGCTAGGCAGTCCGTAGCTCCGAATTAGATATCAGCCCTACTGGGCCCCATCAGTGGTGGTCTGATGGCTCTTTAGAGCGCGCGTTGAACGCAACAAGCCGCACGCAGCGGGAGCGGGAGCTGAGCTGAGCTAAGGGGTCTAACAGTAAAGGGGGCAGTGTTAAGAGGTGCTAAGGGGTAAATTTTCTAGTCGGCTAAAAAACAACACAACTGCCCAATATAGAGTAAGAGAAGTGGCAAAGATATTCTATCCATGGTCTGGTGACCACCAAGGCTCACACTCCATTACAACCAGGGTATGTTTTTATTTAACTTTTTAACTAATTTTAGACATCGTAAAGTCTAATATACCGTAAAACATGGCAACTTTACCATATTTTTGAACAAAAAACGAAATATATTTTTAACCACAAGACGCATAGAAACCAAAACTATATATTTAGAATTGTAGTCTATCTGGCTCACTTTACCGTAATCGTCATTATATACAAACGCTTATTTTAGCCGTAGTAAAGAAAAAACAACATGGGTAAAGATACCAAATTTTTGGCAACTTTACCTACGCGCCGTATTCATCGTGTATTGCATATTGAAGAGTTGTTGAGGTACAGAGGGCTTCATCTAGGACCTCTTCGTATTATAATGCAAACAGTATGAGGATATCTATAAAGATAACGGCTACACAGACAGTAGGGAAAGTTGCCACGGGTTTCATCGTAATTTACATACAAATAATTTGTTACGCTCGGGGTTGTCAAAAAAGGAGGAACATTTTTATGACATGTATATTTAAAAAAAAAATTAATAATCCTTAAACCTAAAGTAAAAAAACGCACAAATTTCTAACATAAATATTATTCCCTTTTAAACTAAATTAAATTCTAAAATTTTAAGTATTTATGTTTAAAATTGTAAAAAAGGCTACAAAATAATGTTTAATCCTTGACTTTTTAATTTTATGACTTCACTATCTCCATAGCTAATTTTAACATCACTTTCGTATAATTTTTATAGTGTCTAGCTCCGAGTTTTCTGCGGTTTTGTTTCATGGGAGCCATTTTGGCTGTAGAACAAAAGGTATTATTAAATACATTATATCTTATCATCCAGGATATTCACTATTATGCTGTGAAATTTAGGTATTCGAAAATGGTTACATACACACAAACAAGAAAAAAACATTTATTGCCAACCCTAACTGTAGGTAAAGTTGCCACAAAGCAGGCCGTGGCAACTTTACCTAACCTGTGTCAACATTACCGAAGCGATTATTTATCATTAAATTAAAGAAAAAGCAATTACTGACATTACAACAGTAATCCCAACTATAATATACATACAAGATCAAAATTTCACTCACCTGTGACAAATAGTTAAGGCTCTGTAAGCACAATTTAGGAACAACTAACTTTTAGCTCATTTTCACGCATACATTGTGACGGCCATTACTGGCATAATAGCAGTCTTACGTCTACGCAAAATATAGTAAATATTTCCTTTTAATGTCTAAAAAATACTTCTATTACAAAACAGAATTCTAGTGGGTAGATTTTTAGATAAATGAGTTTATACCGAATACCTATAGTATGGTAAAGTTGCCAAGGGCCCGGTAAAGTTGCCATAGTTTACCGGTACTTATTGAATGTTGATTGTTGAGTAAGTAAACAAATCAAATTAATTCCTAAAACACATACGCTAATTTCCAAAGTGAAACACAATCAAGTTACCTAATTAGTACTCTATATCCTGATACAAATAACTTCATTACTACCTAATCCAACGAATATCAAATATCTTTTACCTATCTAGAATAACCAACGATCTAATTAGTTTACTTTCACATATTGAACGCTAAAAGCTTGTCGCTTCCTATTTTTATACATCTGTTTATTTTTGCGGAAAAATAAAATGCTACACAGCACGCACTAAAATATATGGGCCAGGAAATTCAATTTGTTAGATCCCCTGTTGGAAGGGCAAGGTTACACTGATGTGGGGATTAAGGAGACGAGAAAAGAAAAACATTTTTATACGGTTTAGCAGCAAAGTGCCTAGTTCTCGAAAGGGCCCACGAGCTTACAAATACTAGTATGTCTTAGTAAAACGTGATATAGATAAATGACTAGTGTCTAGTCGGTCTAACACGATTGTTCAACACAAACCCTATTCCCTTATTCCCAATTTGAACAACATTTGTTTTCTAGGATAAAACACAGCGTACTTACATCCAAACGTCTACAACAACACAGCCTAAAAAATTAAAAGTTTCCAAGTATCGTAAAAGACAAAACATCTTACATAAAAACTTTTTATTTATAAAAAACACAATACATCAATTGTCATATTAAAAATAAAACGTTTAAAGCAAAAAGATTTTATCACGCTAAAAACAAAATTATTGCTGGCTGGCACATTTATTTCCAGTGTTGTAATCATCGAAACGACATTCGAATTTCAAACTGTCATTCAGAGGGAACGCTTGATTGACAATTTGCTGTCGTTTGTAATATCGGAGAGATTTTTTATAAGAAAATTATGATATTGCTCATCAAAAATTAATAATTAGCATGAAAATCGGTCATAATGTTAACTAAGTTTTGTTTTAGTCATTAAGTCGCTAGCTTCTTGAAAATAGGGTGAAAAGTTTTTTATAAAACGTTCGTGAAAGGTTGACAAAAAATGGCGGTTGTATTTTTGTCTTGGTATTTAAGAAAATGTAGTTAGTTGGTTCTGATATTTGTTTGTTCTGGTCTTATACGTGTATTATTTTAATTGGTGTTTTTCTGGTTATATATTGGGTACGAATTTTGTTATAAGAGGTCTTTTCGTTGAATTTGTTAGGTTTTTGGATTTATAGACATTCGCCGTCGATTTTGGTTATTTTAGCCTTCGTTTCTTTCGTAAATTGCGTATTTTATTTTGTATGTTTTATTTTTCTTTTTTATTTTCCTTTAGAATATAAGTAAAAATGGTTGTTAGTTGTTTTATTACATTATTCATTCCTTAGGGGCAAATGAAATCTAGTTGGTTGCGGTATCGTTAGGAAATTGCTGATTAATGATGAAAGGTATATTATGTATCTAAATACTGAATAGTAATGTGTTACGTAGTTCAGTGATTCATTCGGATCTAGGTGTAATGTGCGTGTGAAATGGCATACAACTCCATGATCGATTTTAAAATTGATAATTTTGAAATAAAAACTGTAAAGCATTAAGCTGGGCTATTATTATAAAATATTTTAATAGCTAAGAGATCGGACGGTAGTCCCTCTAAAGCCATGACGGCCATTGAGTAAATGTTTACTTATCTCGACTTCTTGGTGTTGTACTTAGTTATAGCTATCAAAATGCTGTTGACATTTCTTAGTGGTTCGTGGGCAGTGTCGTGGTATTTTCAATTTGCTTCGTATTTTACTAAGTTGTCTTTGTACACAAAAGGCCATAATTACACAGAATTCCTATTTTAGGTAATTATAAATAGTATCAATCTAGGTATTTATAAGATTAATTTTGCCATAAACTTAAAATAGGTAAAACAAGTACTTCTAACAATTGATATGACTTTGTACTTAGTTGGGAATCTTTTTAATATGTATATCCTCAGTTTAACCTGTATGTATGTTTGTGTGCGATTATCTCGCGTTTGGCTGAACTAATTTTGATGCGGTTTTCAGCATAGTGTTCTTAGACTTAGGAGAAGGTTTTAGGGACAAAAAAGCGACTTAACTAATGGAGACGGTAAAGAAAATTAATGGTGGATCTCTTTTTTTATTTATATATTTTTTTTATTATACTACTACTGTCGGTACCTTATGGTAAACAGTTACCGCAGCCTTTGTACACCAGAGGCGTGTAAAGGGTTTGGTTAAAAAAGTATGTGTCTTGGTGTCATCCAGTCCAAAACGGCAGCATGGTACCGAAATATTTCATGAGAAACGTTCAAATAGGTGCCAAGGTGTCACGTGAAGCCGTAACGTGTGTATGTTGTTGCCTCAAGATTTTGTAAAAAAAGAAACTATATGACATGATTTTATATAAATTGGATTGTGTCTTGTTTAGTGTTAAACACTTGTGATTTCTGTTTCTCTCCTATAAATAGTAAAGCCAACTCGTACTTATTTATATTTCCATTAATATTTTCATTGTTTGCCGAGACGATTTTTTTTAAATAACGGAATTATGTAGTCCTTAAAATCTTTCAGAAAAGTGCACATTCCTTCTTAAAATGCCGGCAACGCAATCGTGACTCCTCTGGTGTTGCGAGTGTCCATGGGCAGCGTAAATCGCTTACCATCAGATGATCTGTCTGCTCGTTTGCCCTCTACTCCATAAAAAAACCTATGATTATTAGGTACTTTTTGTTACATTGGGTATGGTGGTAATACAAATTGAATAATGTTTTTATTATAGAATACTACTCACAAGCAAGAATGTTTATGTTGTACGAAAACATTGTTTAGTATTCCCTCTAGGGAGATTAGCAAATACTCTCTGGGCATTCAAAATCTTCACTCTTGTCACGCACGACTTACACGTAACGTGACAAATTTACATTTTCATTAGATTCTTGAAGAAATAATAAAAATAGAATATTAGGTTCATACATTACATTTGAAGGTTTCGAGAAATTTGCATCTTTTTTGGACTGCGGTCCAATTTGATTTATGACTCTTGGTTCCTATAAGTTAACTCTGGCATGATTCTATTTCAACCCTATTATTAATAATCCCTTTATTTCTGTGTTAGTAAAAACCACTGCCCCGTTGGTCTAGTTGTCGCAAGTGCGACTGCCAGACAAGGGGTCTCGGGTTCGATTCCCGGGTCAGGCATAGTATTCGGTTTTCGAAAAATTTCTCAGTGGTACTGGAAATGTGCCCAGTATATGGCAATAGGCTCACCCCCTATTACATGGGACTTATAACACAAAAGGTGAAAAGTGGGTGTACATTGTATAGCGGCATTACGTGCCGTAATGTGTACCATGTGTACTTTTCACAATTTATGTTGTAAGTCCCATTTAATAGGAGAGAGTCTATTGACATATACCGGACATATTAACAGACTCTGAGAAAAAAGCCCAGCTATTATCTGCCCGACCCGGGAATTCAACCCGAGACGCTTTGTCCGGCAGTCGCACTTACGACCACTCGGTCAATGCTTTCTTTTTTAATATTATGTCAAACTAATTATTATTGTTGGAGTATGTAAGTACTATGTATATTATTGTGTATGTGTATTAAAAATCAACATTTGAATCAACTTAATTATTTATTCATGAAGATTATGAAATAACCAATTAAATTAACATTATTAATGCTGTTAAAAGTTTACGTAAAGATAAAAAAATCTATATAAAGTTAAGATTAATTTAATTTTCCGTTCCTGTACTTGTATTATAAATATATTCGCGAAATGATGTGAGCTGGTACTCTACATGCTTAAGACTTAAAATGTAGCTCGGGAGCGTATTTAAAGATGCATGTAGTGACCTCATTTCCAAGTTGACATGGCGTCTCATGTTTGTGATTTACCTGGAACAGACAGTCTTTTACATAACATAGTTAATTTATTACATGGAAATGTAAATTTAGATTTAATTAACTATCGTGAGACATACAACGTGTAACAAAATACCCATATATATCAAGAAGCCCTGATGAATACAGGTTGAATAGAATCTCTAACCGAAGTTTCAGCTTAAAAACATTAAAAAAAAAAGTACCAAATACTTGGTATCGCATAGTTTTTGATTTCCAATCATACAAACGTGTCACAACGCTACAGGGATCAATCGCTAATATTACGAAACATTTCTTCTATCAATCTGATCGCCTAGTACCTGTCTACCTAATTTTGATTCGCGCGGCGAAGCAATTGGAAATATTCATAACTTCGTTCCATGAAAACAAGAGTTTAAAAACCCTTCCCGTATCGTTTGTTATGTTATCTAGAAACCGTGCTATTGATATCTATACCCCTTTTTGTTACACGTTGTATACAGAGGGATTCAGTAGGCTGTGCGACGTCACCACGTCTGTACACTTTGCTCATGATGAAAAAAGAGTCCCTCCGTGACTCGAAACTAGTAGAGCTTTTCTCCATTAATGTGCGTGAGTAAACCGTGATTTTTAATTAATTTAGTATATAAATCATTTTGAAATTATAGGGTTTGGGCTAATTACGTGTCTCGCACACATCATAGATAAGAATAATTATGTAAATTGTGCATCAGTGTTTTTTAATCTACGCGAAATCATTAATTTATTTCATAAATACGAGTAATAAAAATGTATTGAGAAATGAGTTAAAGTTTACCTTCACCCTTCCCTTTTATATAAAAACAGATGTATTTTTAACCTAACTTCCTACAACATTGTCTTAAATATTTGAACCACAAATATTTACCTCTTTGTCGCAGTTTTCTGACACTGTTTTCATGTGTTCCATTTTCTTTTTGTTTGCGAACACTAGAGGTGTTACGGCGGTCATGAAACCCATTTTCGAATATCTGTTGCTTTTCACAACACCGATCTGTGGAAGAAAAAAACTATAGTAAGCTGTGCTTGGTCGTATACACCTTAGCAGAACACGTTACGTATTATCTTAAGAAAAGAAAGCCAAACTAAAAACCTAATAGCCTAGAATTAATGTCATAGAGTGACATCACCCCTTGTAGATGGTTTAAACATGTTATAAAATAGTTTTTTATGTAAATAAAAATGAATCTAGTAACGCAGATACCTAATGTTAAAACTATAATTATGCTTGAATTTTTGTTCGCTGGGATGAAAAAGAAACATGTACTTTTATTGAAATTTTATTTGCTACTACTAGTGGACTGTAAGTTTTTTATGTATATAGACATCTGTCAATTTATGGTTAACAACAAAAAGGTAACATATTATGTTCAATTAAAACTATTTGGACACCTAAAGTTGGAAAATGCAATATAATAAATAGTAATTCTAGTAAGTTGTACTAAATATAGTTCATCTCTAACTTTAATACATTGTTTCGAGAATTACCCAATTACGTTTCAAGCCATTTCAGAGCCCTTTTTCATGAACTAGGTACCTTTCACAACTAAAACAAAATACGTGATTAACGTCTAAAAATATTATTTGACGTACAATTATATTTTCTCTTTCACACAATCCTTTACACTTTACCTTTTCTAGTAAGCATTTAACAATGCAAGCTGAAGTTTCTGGGTAGGGCGGTTCATCACGAAGGTGCTCCAGGTCTTTAGTTGTGGCGTTGACATGGTCCATACATGTGTGTGCAGTGGCGATGACTGTTCTCTTCACAATCTCGCCGAATTTGCTTTCTGCGTTCGATAAGGCAAAGACAATTATCGGTTTATAACATGGCTCGTAAGCATTTTTTTTATGGAATAGGTGGCAAACGAACAGACAAGTCGCCTGATGGTAAGCGATTAGCGCCCATGGACACCCGCAACACCAGAGGAGTCACGGGTGCGTTGCCGGCCTTTTAAAAAGTAGTATGCTCTTTTCTTGAAGGTTTGAGGGTCGTATCGGTTCGGAAATACCGCTGACGACAGCTCGACAATGTTTAGGTACTGTTTAGGTACCAACAAAAAATAAGAAGTTTCTAGATTATTATAATTAGGTAAAAAAGTATAAAACAAAATTTTCTTTCCGTAGTCCGATTTTCCGCTGAATTTAGCTTAAGTCTGTAAATGGACTTATGGCTTTATTGTAATTTTACGAGGGAATATAAGCCCGTTCGATTTTATCGGAATTAAGGAATATTTACCAAAGAATTGTGGAGTCGGAAAATGTATTGAGGTCGTTGAGTGTTGGAATTTCTGATACTGTTTATTATAACGCAAATCATTTTGTATGTTAGATTTATAACATTTTAGTCAATCAGATTTTGGTAGTTATTTAGTTTTCTTAGCTTACTCACGAAGTTGTTTGGAGACGATACTGGAGGCTCATATCCATGAGCACCGTGACATAAGAATCTAGTCGAGTTACTCGTCGAACAGTTACGTGAGTAAGCCGATAACATAATAATTAATTTAGTATATCTTACGAAAGTTATAATAAAATTACTATTTTTGTTTAACATATTTAAAAAGTACATTATCTGATTCTGTGGTAACTGCACTCCTGTTCTATTATTTATCTGTGCCTGGCCAAGCACACTAATCCACACCCTGTAATTGATATTTTTGTTTTGAGTTTTTTAACATACCTTTATCTTGTTGCGCAACTACATAATATACAGCACAGAGTGTATGAATCGTAATGTATTTATTAACAAACATTTTGAGCGGCATGCCCAAATAAAATAACTCGAAATAATGATGGAATAATACCACAAGGTTTAACCGCTGCGGTAACAGATAACATCTTTCCGGTTTTCGGATTTTACGTATCAATGGATTGAATGGTTTTATATACCGGGTGCTACTTTTTTCTTTTTTTATATTGCGAGAATCGTGGCTTGTGTCGATTTTGTACCGTTTTCTTTCATCGTTTCTGTTTAGATAATTTTAATAACTTAGTTTGGGTATCTATACCTTGCATAGTTTTTGCCATTATATTTTGCTGAAAATAATAACAAAATACGAGATATAATCACGTGATTTATGTAGTGAATATAGGTACTAAACTTTAGTATTTACACAACTATAAACATCAACTGAACTTTTATTTGTTGAGTATACACAAAACAAAACGAATTTCACACCTCCTAATTCGCTATACGATTTGATACCCCTACCATGGTGCCAAATTCCTAACCCCACATACATTTAATTGCGTGGGCATCACCCTAACTATAAATTAATCCCATCGTATATAATTACACTGGTTGATATTTGGCGCACATTGTGCTGTGCTGACTGTCAGCGGTCGCAATAATGATTGTACATAATTGTACATAATGTTTCCAGAATTATATGGACGGTAATTATTTTATGACAGTTCACGCTTACTGCACATGTTGGAATATTTGGTTTCGTTGTTTTTCTATTTATTTTTTATGATTGAATTTAATAATGATCATAAATGTAGTTTTGTGGAATTTCCTAATATCGCTTAGTATTTATCTATGTTTTAAAAAACGTAAGACCAGACCTGAAACAATAATCTCCGGAAGACACTAAGAGTTGTTCGGAGTCGGAATTGAACCAGAGACAAATTGTACGGCAGTCAGTTGCCCAGCCACCGCGCCAACTGTGCAGTCGATATCGATGTTTTATCTCATTATTCCGTTCTTCCTGTGTTCTTCTTATACAATCGTATTTCATATACAATAAATGGCTTAAAAATTTTATTCTAGTGATTCAATGCTTTCGATAAGCGAACTGTGTTTTCATACTATTGGTATCATTATTTTTCACATAAGTACTAAAGACATATTTTTTGCCAAACCTCTGGGCAAGTCCTGCGGTTTCCTCCGGTTTATATTGTATCTTTAACAAGTAAAAATGCTTCAGGTATCTCGTCGGGATCTAGGAATGCCAAAGCAATTACACAGTGCATTTTGCGTCATAATATGACGCCAAAATGTAGTATATTATACTACACGCCGATGGTTTAGCCAAGATCTATAGAAATGATTTTACCTTTGCATATATTGAATTCGGTATTTATTTAAACTTATTGCACACTCATGGTACAAAGGCGGACATAATGCCACAGATATTCTTTCTTGTCAACCTTTAAGTGTTGGCATTTATTTGTTTTCTAGTAAAAGCTGTTTCTATGGACGATGTTTATGTGAACAATGCTATCTTTGAACAGTGCTTTCTATGGAACAAGATATTTACGAACAATATTTTCTTCTAACAAAGTTGTTGGCGAAACGTGCTATCTACGAATAAAGATTTCTATGGCTAGTGTTTTCTGCATCGAGTG
This sequence comes from Spodoptera frugiperda, assembly GCF_023101765.2. Taxonomy (NCBI): domain Eukaryota; kingdom Metazoa; phylum Arthropoda; class Insecta; order Lepidoptera; family Noctuidae; genus Spodoptera; species Spodoptera frugiperda. Next base: position 3,242,703 of record NC_064220.1, on the reverse strand, counting down.
GTGTCGGGCAAGCGTAGTTCTCTATTGCGTTCCACACGTATTATCGTTTTTGAGATGAATGTCATCGCGTATGGGAAGCTGTTCCCTATGTTCCGATCGTGGAAATGTCAGATCATTGTCATTGAGTGTGATGCGATGTTGTTGATTATACTTACTTATTGAAAATAAGTGCATTGCATTTTGATAATATTATTCTGTGTAATTCTTGAAATACATATTACATACTAACGTAACCTCACGCCTGTCTCCCATGCGGATAGGCAGAGACGATGGAACGCCAGTTGCTACGAATCTTACATACCTCTTTCGCTTCATCAACAGTCATCAGTGTTTTCATACATGCTCTACGAATTCTTTTTCTTTTTTTTTCTCCTCTAATAGTAGCTCCTGATTTATTGTTGCGTTGCGGGATCCAAGACAGTCATTTATGTCCCTTGGACGCGCCGGACTTCTGTGTTCCGGTGTTTTTATGGCGGTATCTACTGTAGATTCTGGTTTCCAGGAGTTGCGGTTTTGGGAGATTGTGGCGGGGTTGTCCCATTTAAAAAAATACTCATCGGTTGGTGGTCTTCTTCTCCCATCTTCTTGTTCCAGCCTTCAGTATTTTAACTGATTCAAAATCCTCCATAACTTGATATTTTGTTTTTACAGGGGAACTTTTAATTCTTGAAATGTGCACAATAAATCGGGCCTATTGCGTTTGTAATAGCACCATGCATAGAAACAGCTAGGCGTTAAAAAAATGACGTTGCGCTCAAAAATTCATCAACGCGCCAAACTATTAAAATGATTTGTCGTCTCACGAACAACGCTTGCTGCCATCAGTAAATCATTTTCACCGTCAGGCACAGGTTTAACAGAGGCTTTGTTGCTACCATTAATTCAGTAAACAATGTAATATGGATCCGACCACTAACAAATTGGCAACAATTGGTCTATCCAATAGCGATATTCATCAAAGTCCGGTGCTAAGCGTGGTCGCCGTGAATGATGGCTGACGTAATGTGATGTTCGATGGCGGAACGTGAGACTGGATTGATGACGTGATATTTAATGATGATGTGTGGGATTATACTTGGAAAATGTTGGAACTTCCCAGTGAAACACACACCGTTTAAACTGTGAGAGTTTGTTTACTGCCCACTAGAATCCAACTGCTTACCAGGGCTCTGGTTACGAACAGGATATTATTGTAAATGTATATACAACAATATTATTATATATACTAAACTTTAATAATTCATTGTATATAGATTATTCAACATACATAAATCAAAGGTTTGTTCTAGTTTTGTAAATGCATAACTCACAAATGGCTGCACCGAATTGGATAATAATTATTTTCTGTGTTTAATATTGTTTACGATAAAGTTTGTGTAAAAGTAAAATTCGACGTTATCATGAACATCACAAAAAAGAGACAGCTACTGACCACATTATGCATGCGACACGAAAATAAAAACAAAAAAGCGAGCAATTTACGAAGAAAACATTACTGACCTAATTTCATATACGTGGCAAGTCAAAACTTTTGTTTTAAAGGGTCCAAAGTAAATAAAGTCCGTGTAAAAACTTAGTTCAGTAGAATTTGGGACTAATAATATGATTTTTTACCTTTCCTTTCACACCGTCCAGTAAAGTTTATATCCGTGAGAGTTTCCATATAGATTAAAAAGTTTTGGTATTGCGTAGTTAGTCCTAACGGTTAAAAGTATTGACGTTCATTGTGAAACAATTTGCTGTGTTAAGGCTCTATAAATGAATGAACTCGATGCCTATGAAAAGGATTGGCCACAAAAAGATCTACGAAGAGACGAAGACGTTGTTTCGAATCTGGGTATCATGTGTATGTGGACTTGTATGTTTGTAAACGCACCCACGACCCAGGAGAAAATTCTAGTGTGGGGTATGGAAAAAAAATGCTTATTTCTTCCCAAAAATATATAAAAATTAATATTAAAATCCTCGACTGTAATTAAAGGTTAACTGAAAAATCGTTCACCTTTCACTTTTCATGAAATATTAAAAGCCATTTTGAAACTTTTGGAGCTGAATTTTGCATTCGGAAATGTAAAATCGAATCGACAAAGAAAAATCGGGAATTAATAGCTGGGGCTTAATCAGTGCTGAGTATGTAGTATTTTTTATCTCGAAACAGGTTTAGAGTTTTAAATGAAAGACCTCTTTGATTTATTTAGTCCCAGTCTTTTATTGGAAACATTTTGGTGGGTGTGCAGAGGAATTGCACAATTTTATGTTTTTTCATTTTCCTCTTGAAAGTCATTTTTGTCCTTTCCATCATTGTTCCACTAATCCTTTTCTTCACTTGCATTGCACCATCATACTAAAGGCAAAAAAATTACTCTTAATTCGCATTGACCTTGAATTCCCCCTTTGAATTTCCTTAAAAGAAAGGTAAAAACATTATAAAGTGAAAATTCTTGTAAGAGTCTATGTTTGGAAATGTTTTTGGAAAAGTGAAATCACGGTACGAACAGGTCAACTCACTCCTTTCTGTCAACAAATCAAAATAATAATTGACATTTTATATTGAACGTTTTTGTAACATCAGAAAATACGGTTTGATATCCTACAATGTTTTACAGATGGAATAAGCTGTTCGTTATTTGGAACACATCTTTTGTCTCGGTTCCTAGTGGTGTGACCCTGCGTTTTGTCTTCCCAAACAATGCGACTACTTTTGTTTACATTCCGCTTTCACCCTCGCTATAAGAAACTGCAGTGTCTGTTTGCTTTTGTACAACGATTCCGAAGGGGTAAAGATGGAAGATTTTCCTTTTCTTTTTGTGTTTTCATTGCTTTGGTGTGACGGGAAATTGTTGTGAGGCTTTCAATTGTTGAAATTAGAGCAGATGTATTTTGTTTCGGAAATGGCTGAGCAAATGAAATCATTTGTTGCGTTCATGTGTAGGTGTGTATGTTGGTAGTCCATTATCAGATTAGTTAGAACATGAAAACATACGTGATGACTATTGGGTCAAGCATCAAGCATCAAGTCATTTGGTTTTACAGTTTAACACAAATGTGATTATTATAACAAAACTAACATAGCGCTGCTGTTATTTGTGGAAGATAAAACAACACCATACAAATATTGTGCGTCGGACTTATATTTATTCGAAATAAATTATTATGCTACTTTATTTACAACCTAAAAATACCTTAAAAGGAATAAAAACTAACTTAAAACTAAATTAAAGAAAAAAAAAAGTCTAAACTCGTTAGGCGTCGAATAACTCGTCCGCATCACTGTATTTTTGCGTCTGAGTTAACTAAAATTATCTTGTGAGGTCAGCACATTTATTTTCATGTGATGATTGCATTGTTGTATGAGATTGAAGGCTTATTGATATGTGTTATGGAATTTTGAACAGCAGATTATGCAAGCACTATACCTGCCTAAAATTTCAATGATTTTAATATCCATTGTCAAGACATATTATGTACAATCATATAAATTGCCAATCAGAAATATTGTTATAGTTTACAAAAAATGCAATCAGTAATGCTGTTACTGATACATTTTGATCCATAATAGATTAGTTGAAAAAGAAAAATCTATACTAATATTATAAAGCTGAAGAGTTTGTTTGTTTGTTTGTTTGAACGCGCTAATCTCCGGAACTACTGGTCCGATTTGAATAATTCTTTTTGTGTTGGATAGTCCATTTATCGAGGAAGGCTATAGGCTATAAAACATCGCGCTATAACTAATAGGAGCCGAGCAAAGCGGGTGAAACCGCGCGGAAATAGCTAGTATGTAATAAAAAATATTGTAATCTCTGTCATATCTGCAGAAAATAATACACGCTGCAACGTCACGCCTCTTATCCCCGAAGGGATACGCTGAGGTTGACGCACGTAATTCCACTATACAATGTACTTCCACTTTTCACCATTTGTGTTATAAGTCCCATGTAATAGGAGGTGAGCTTATTGCCATATACTGGGCACAATTCCAGACTCCGTGCTACTACTGAACATTTTTCGAAAAGCCGAAAAAAGCCCAAGTAATTACATAATACATGTCTACAGATATCTGTTAAAACTTTTGAGATATAATTTAACATTATGTACTGTTAAGTGCCAAGTCTTCCAGTTAGTTATAATACTGAATTGGTTTCATCGGGTTTGCTTATGTTCCCGTTTTTTCTGTCTTCAGAAATTGTTCACATTTGTCATACTTACTATTCTTTATGAGGGTCATTTTTATGCAATTTGGGCGCCCATATACCCTTACTTTCAGTATTGAATATAGGTACCCTATTATAGTGAATTCATCAAGACATCAATGAGGAAGTAGTAGCAGTAAAAAAAAAGTAGTAGCTTTTTTTTAAGGGGTGAAAATCATCCAATGACTTCCCCTGTCCTAGGCGAGAGGGAGTGTCAGACTCTTACTGACTAAAAACCACCCCGTTCCTACTCCTGCTTTTCGAGCCGGAGCCCTGGTAAACGCGCTAGGTAGTCCGCAGCTCTGGAAGTAGTAGTAGCTGGTGGTGCTATCTTTATCAATAGTCCATAGAATTTTTAAGTAGTTTCACTTCCTTCCGTGTACGCCGTGAATAACTGAATACCCAGTTCTCAAGAAGCCAGTCGATCCCTTAATTCCTTAAAGGTCCTTTTATCTCCATATTTGCCCAAACCTAATCCCAATTTACTAAGAAAACGTATAAAAGGTCTCTTAAGGCCAGTAATTAAAACGATCCATTTATTGGTATCCTAATGTTCCTTAATGACCTCATTTGGTCATAAATAAATTGGGAATAGATCTGTGGTCTGTCACAATGACGATAAAATACGTCTTTTTTAATTAATTTAGTTTCTTCTGCCAAACGGCGTGGACGATAACAGTACAAAAGTAGATTTTACAACGGCATTATTCAGCCACACCTTTCGTTCTTCTTTTAAGTCTTCTGCTACTTTTTTAAGTGTGGCATAGCCATGCTTGCGGCACGAATGAACGGGCTCGACCGGAGTGATACCACGACCTCACAGAAAACCGACGTGAAACAACGCACGCGTTATGTTTCCTTGCGTGATTGAGGTTACCGGAGGCCCAATTACCCCCCTTCCCGCCCCTGATGTTTCGGATGTCCACGGGCGGCGATTGCTTACCATCAGGTGAATCGAAACCGATTGTGATAACGACTTCCTAAGTTTATAAATAGACCTAAACCTAAATCCAAGCTATCAAACCACAGTTCTTGTTTTATATTAGTTTAGTATAGTTTAGTTTCCGAATCAATACAACAACAAAGTAAAAATGTACCAAAATGGAGGTGTTCTATAAACTGAAGGAAAACGCGTCACGTATTCCAATTTCCTGGGTAGAGACAGTGTCACGCGATGCGTTATTGTTGCCTTATTGCGATTTCACCTGAGTCTTTACTTGTTATTTGCTTGGCGATTGGTTGTACTGAAACCTGTAATTGGTAACGATTTTAATTTTTTTGTTATATTTAAGGTGTGTCCAAACTTGGCGTACAAAGTGCACGGCAGCTACGCGCGGCATTTGCGGGACATCCTATAAGAACTCAGAAGACTTTTCATATTCAATTTTATAGCTGCTTTTGGTTGTACGAAAGTTTTTGCTATTTCATCCCATAGATCTCTTCTCACATTATTATTGTGATATTCTTTACGTCTAGTATCCCATAATGGACTATGGGGGCCATAAATTTTAATAAGACGAATTGCTGTTTCATCATCCATTTTGTTTGATAAAATACGTTCGTCCACACACAACCACTGGCGAACGTACACTAACACCGTTCGCGGCGAACGTCGCGCGCGGCAGGTAGCTCGCAGCTGCCGCGCGGGGCATTCGTCCAATCATAGCGCGGCAAAGCCGCACGCGGGTAGCCGCGCTCGAATGCCGCTTTATTTTAGGACACACTTTTAGACTAGAGTTCACTATGCTAGCCATTTCAAGGAAAACTGTCTTCTGTAACAGGCTTTTGATCCTAACCAGCCAGCATTTTAGGTGAGAGACTTTTAAGAAATAATTGTCATGAGATATCTCATACAAACTTATAGGATCTTAATTTTTTTTTTTTTTATATTTGGCTACTCGATTTGCTGTATTTTCGTATATTTCTAAAAAAAATATTATTATTTTTAGAAAAAAAGGTGTAGCAATTTTTGTGTAAACAAATTAATATAGGAAAAAGACGCCTCATTACCTAAATAAAATATAAAATTTCTTAAAATTAGTGTGTGTATGTTTTGATACTAATAATTATGTAGGAGGATTTTCGTCTTATGTTTATTTTGTTCACTTAATATAATACACGTTTTTAAATATTTCACAAAAAAATAAAACACTTTTATTAATAGCATAAAATAACATTTCATCTGTCGCCCCAGTACAATTCAATGATACATTTTAACTGAAGGAAATCTACTTATTCCATCCTTTTTCAAACACCTCTTATGGAATTATGAAGTCCTAGCACCAACTGTTAGATTTTAAGCCATTTTGTACCTTTTTTAATAATAAACATTTTCTTCTATTCCTGATCCTTTGTCCTCGCACCATGCGAGTTTAATAGGTGTGATTCGTGGAATGGAAAATTAAATATTATTATTCTTTTAGCCACTCTAACGTCCATGGATAGCACGGTATCCAAAAAAAGGAGCGTCATACGTCCATGGATACTATAGTATCCAAAGCGACTAGTTCTGTTTAACTCCCTCTAGTTTAAAATACGGTCTTGTTTGGTGAGTTTTGACTGATTATCTATACAGCTGAATAAATTGTTCGACGAAAAAATAAGACATGGCGTTGTAATATGCTTTGACAAACAAAATATAAATTTTTAAAGTTAGTTGACTCGTTTTTGAAGTGTTTTTGTGAGTTCCAACAATTATGTCGTAAATACTACAGTTTTGTTTAATTTATCTTGCAAGTGTTATACATCAAAATAAACTAGAAGATTTGTGCTTTACGATGATGTATAAATATCACAGTTTTAGCTGATAAATCTAGTCTAATTTTAACTTCAAACGATTGTTTCGAAAAAAATGGCCGGTCGTATGGTGTTGGCCACTTTTAGTTTTGTTTATACATATTTTACATACTTTGCATTACAATAGTATATAAAATATCAAAATACATTTCGTAATAAGCAAAATAATACATTTTTCAAAGAGAAATATACTAAATTCATTGAAGATTGCATAATAATGTCAATGTGTTCCTCAGGTTTTTTGATGTGTAAAATTACGAGTAGTGTTTTCTTTCGATTTAATTACAATACTTAGAGTTAACCGAATATAATCATATATACATCAAAAGAAAGGGTAATGAGTCTAGTTTGTTGTAAAAATATTTTATTGATAAAATATGCAATAGTTGTGCCGTATATTCTAAAAAGGTAGAAATAATTCTGTTTTTTTTTCTGTGTTTCATGTTTAACCCGTTTTATTGTATTTTAAAGATTAACTAAAGATTTAAAAAAATCGTTAAGATTGTAGAGTATTTTTCTATCTTTTTTTGGTATTCTTTTCTTTATTCTAGGCATTACGGTTCAGTAGCTATATAGGTTTTTTGTTACGACGAACTTGCGAGTCGCGCGCGGTTTGGATGCCGTGCGCGGCTGGACGTTAGAGAGATAAACGGTCGCGCGGGCCGGACGTTAGAGTGGTTAGGCAGATCTCACCTATTGGTAGAATACTACAGGTGAGATTAGTTTAGGTGTCATTTAGCCTAGGTGCGCTTCGTGGAATATCTCGAATACCTCGAAATACCTTAAGTTGGTAAACGCACGCAAAATACAGGAAAATATTCTGTTGTGGGGTAAAAAAGAGTACCTGTATATGTTTATGTTTCATGTTCGAGCGAGGTGACGACAAATAAGTAAGTAAAATAGGAAAGTGCGAACGTGCGTCTACGCGCGTGTACGCACAGGTCGCTATTTCATTATAGATGGTCATACTTGCCCTCCAGGATTTTAGACAAACTTTCTTCTGCAGAAAACTTTCTTCTGTTTTCTTAAAGAAAAAAAAATACCGTTCGGTAGTAATTGTCACATTAAACTATTATTGGTGTCTTCAACTCTTTGAAGTTTTTATTAACTATTAAAAGTGTTTTCCCCTACATGATACCTACAATTACGAAAACCTTTTCTTAAAGGTGCTCTCGCACTTGTCCATTTTGGAATGAATGGTTATTTTAATTAACCAATTTATATTCTGTACATAAATATGTCAGTCTCATACTCGAGCGAGTTGACACCAAAAAAGTAAGTAAAAAAGGAAGGGGCCAACGTGCGTCTACGCGCGTGTTCGAATAAGTCGCTATTTCACTGTAGGTGGTCATACTTGCCCTCCAGGATTTTAGACAAACTCTTTTCTACATCACTTAATAATTAAATAATGCTACAGTTCGGTAGCAATCGTCATATTGAATTATGAATGGTATTTCGAGTCCTTGAAATACTGATTTACTTTTTAATTTCTTATTTCCTCCCACATGAGACATTTGTACGTCTTTTCTTAATAGCAGCCTTACGCTCGATCATTTTAAAATGAAATGTTCTTTTTAATTCAACATTTAATTTTATTATAGTATTAATAAGCTTAAATATAAAAATCTCTCCTTTAGGCGTCGACGTACTCGTGCGCATCACAGTCACTGGGGAACGTTACCAGATTGGCCGCATTGCCACGTTGAATGGCAATGCCACGTTGAATGGCAATGCTTATCTTCTGACCGAGGAAATAGCCAGACCTCTGGTTACGTGTAGAATCGAATAGCTTACGTGCAATCTCTTTAAATACAGAATGTGCACCAGGACCCCATAGCCCAAGTGTTTCGATCCCAAACGTCTCAAACAGTAGTTGCCAACTAAGTTAGAATATTTACGCCGCTTGAGGTCCTCTGCCGCAGCAGTCCTAAGCAGCAGCACCAGCGCATGCAGCAGTACTTAGAAGATGAGATGGCGCAAGGGTGTATTCATACATAGCGTATCACACCAACGGCCTACCCAACTAGATTTGAATATTAAAGTCTTTATTTTACACCAAACAATTAAAAGAACATAAACAGTTACAATATTGCTGATAGTCATGCATGCTTTTGAAGAATTCCCATCAATAACAGTCCCGATACTGTTACTGGCAAAGGTATTTTACTTACCTTTATTATTTGTGATAAAATGCGACCATATTTCATAAGAGTCGATAGCGTAGATTAATTTTAGCCTTTTCCTACACCCTATCGGCAGCGTGACTTCGTCTAGCCGTTAGTCTATCCAATATGATCCTAGATTTACCTACGTTGTAACCTGGACATAATCTTATTTTCCACTTTTTTAAACATGTTGCATTTGTCTGTTTTTAATTTTGGGTTCTATTATTTCATATATTTATTTAAAATCCTCTAAAATTACATTTTTAAATACTACTTACAAAATACAAAATAAAATAATATTTAAAAATATAAAAATAGGAGCCGACCAGTAGCGGGAGCATGGTCCAAGCTACACATAATTACGAAAACCTTTTCTTAACGGTGGTCTCGCACTTTTCGGGTTCTTATTATTTATGTATAATGAATATTAAGACTCGATACAATGATATGTTTATCAACATGCATAATGTAATGTTATTTCACTTTGCGATCTGGTACTGACTATGCAACTTTTGCGTTTTATTCTTTCTAAGATCGTGTGTAATATTTATAGATAGGCGTTCAAGCTAAACACTGTTAAGCATAACAGTTTTTAGTTTAGTGTAATATTTTTCTTCCATTACCATTAGTATGGCTTGGGCTAATTGCCCAGTTACCTTTCTATACATCTCCGTTACTCTGGAACTAATATTAGGTATATGTTTTGTTTTTCCACATGGGAAATGTTATTTTTTTTTGTATCGTCACGCCTTTTTATCCCCGATGGGGTAGGCAGAGATGCACATTATGGCCCGTAATGCCACTGTACAATGTACACCCACTTTTCACAATTTACGTTGTAACATGGGAAATGTCAACAACTAAAATCATCTTTCTGAATAGAAAATTGCATACATTCAGAATGTTATAATGCTTGAAATATTTCTCATCAATCGACGAACACGGGGCATCGCAAACATGGCTATTTCTCATTTCACAGTGACAAGTGAATGTTTGCTGACGCATTTGCGGTGGCTGGTCAAATAAATACAAACGATGTTCGACGACACAGTTCAAATAGAACATTGAACCGTTTGTTAAGGCTTTTAACGTCATTGTATTTTGTACACATACTAGTAGATAGATAGATAGACGGTTAGATACCCTATTGTGGACTCTGTACGATTTTTTTTTATGATAAGAGTCGGTATACGAGCAGACGGATCACCTGATGGTAAGCAATCGCCGCCGCCCATGGACACCCGAAACGCCAAAGGCGTTACAAGTGCGTTGCCGGCCTTTTGGGGATTAGAAATTTAATTGTTGTTGGAAAATTGGTAATTGGGAATTGCCTCCGGTAACCTCACTTACACAACGCAAGCGTTGTTTCACGTTGGTTTTCTGTGAGGCCGTCGCTCCGTTGAACCGGCTCATTCGTGACGAAGCATGGCTCTGCCACACTTGAAACTATAAAAATCCAGATTGAATAAAATGTATCTAATCGTTATATTTCAATACATCTTAGGAGTAATTTGAAACGCACACATGAGCGTACCTAGTATTTTAAGATAATAAATTACCATCAATGAATAACTATAATAAGTCAGTTGCATAAATTATACAAGCTATTTTCCACTTGCATAAAGCTGAGACTTTCCTCCAATTTCGCCTTCCAATTCTGCAGACTGCAGCTACGAATATGACAGCAAACACAGAGATTGAGCTCTTAAAAGCCTCTACTCCAATATTTGCTTCATAAAATTACTATCTGACTCCTTCAAAACTTATTTCTTTAAACATTATTTTACCGCAATTCCAAGAGGTGAGATTTTTTTATGTATGGGGAAGGAATGAGCGTTGTCACGTTTGGTCCAACTTACAATTTTATTTGTAATTAAATCCAGGTTTTGTTCGTATTTTCCTTGATTCACCATATCACAACTAAATAAACTTATAACACATACGTATAACTTAGAAAAAGTACAGTCAAGATATATTAAAGAAGGGCCAAATTAAAAGTACCCTTATCCGACGAGCATGCATGAAAAGACTAATGACTGTTGATGAAGTAACAATTTTATTGGCGGTCCATTGTCTCTGCCTACCCCCATGGGAGACAGGCGTGAAGTTGTATATGTTACCTATGTATGTACAGTCAACTGACGCTGCAACCGAACTTCCAAAAACGTCCCCAAACATGAGCCCATATTGACCCACATTTTTGACTTCCTATTGAAATATTCAGGAAACATTCACGCATTATACGCAGTAAGCTTGTCCTATCAAAATGTTTGGCTTAATGTACACATTGGGGCGTAAAAATGTATACAAGTACACTTCGGTCGCATAATACTGACATAAAATTTGTACGCCGCAGTATTAAAGATTTTTTTTTATGTAGCACAACGCCTAAATGTGAATTTCGGTAGTTAAAGATCTTAGGGTTTCTTTAACCTTATTGACTATATAGAAAATTGTATAACCTATCGTACTAGCTTCATGGTTTTAATAAAAATAAATGCATACGTACTCCACCACTTACTGTTTCAAAAGATAAGATATTACGTAGGTATTTACTTATGCTGTGATATAATACTGAATCGTGGATTATAAAATACTGGTCTGATACAAATAAACACCTGATAAGCAAAAATATAAATAAATTAATTAAAGAAAGAATCCACCCGCGGACTACCTAGTGTGTTTACCGGGGATTCGGCTCTAAGGGCAGAAGTAAGAACGGGGTGGTTTTTAGTAAGTAAGAGTCCGACACTGCCTCTCGCCTCACCCAAGGCGGGAGAAGTCATTCGATGATTTTCCACCTTTATAAAAAAAAGCTAATAATTTCATATTCAAACTTATTTTTTAAACATTATAGCGGTTGAGGATTTCTTACATAAACTAGACGTCATTACACATACTGGCAGGCTGATGTTAGACGTGACAGTGTCAATGACGGAGCTATCAGGAGTGAAAATTTTGGCTTCGTGTAAAAAAGCACAAGCTAAAACATTAAAATAAAATGTGTTAAATCTATTCTGAATCTTGGTACAATGTAATAGAGTATGTTTTTAATAATACTAGGCCACCTAAACCTCGGTTATGGATCAACCATCGAGGAATTTATCACTCTGTCGACTTCAGAAACAATTTTAGTTTGGCAATGAATGATATTCCTTTTTCCGCATTTTTTCCCCGTTTCTAACTTTTGAGATGGGTTTCTTAGATTGTTTTAGTTCTTTACTGAGCTTTCCTTTTTTTTCCAATCGTTTGTAGAATAAATTATGAGTCGCCTAGTTTTTTTAAACCGACTTTTTTGATCCCTTCCTTTGCTTTCCGTGTTATCATCGCTTTCTAAAATGTCCATTTGTTGTATTCAAGGTCGTAGGTTTATTATTGATTCAGGATTTTAGTGATAATACGGTAATGAGATGCTGTGTGGGTGTGTTTTTACACCTATCAAATAATTATGGGCAATGGGGTTCTCTTAACACAAGAAACGTATATCTTAAGTTGCTTTTTATCAGTTGAAAGTCGTTTAAAAGCTTATTACAAATATTAAGATGGTTAGTGTCCATGATATAATTTACAATCTCGGGGCTACGAATTCCTTAGTGGGTTACCGGGGCTACGACTCCAAAAGCAGGAGACTCAGAAGGAAGCAGGTCAGATTGCTCAAGACAGGAAAAGGGACTCAAAAAAATAGTAATATAAGTAATATAATAATAGTAAGATGGTAGAAATTTAAATTCGCTTATGCATACAACGTACCAATATCTGACGTTTTACCAAAACTGAAGAACTTACACATTTTGAATTTAGAAAAAAAAAACATAAGGCATGACATCTATAAGGTTCTAACAAAGCAGTTTGCGTCCAACAGTTAGTTTCAAGAGGAACTTCCATTACCATTATCACTGTCCATTGAACTTATACATCCTGGTATTCCGGTCTTAATGAAGTCCTCTGCATTAAATCCCCAGCATCAGACCATTAAGAGTCCTATTTGTATACTGTTTAAGTGTGGGAGTCATGCTTCGGCACGAATGGGCCGATTCGACCGGAGTGATACCACGGCCTCACAGAAAACCGACGTGAAACAATGCTTGCATTGTGTTTCATTGTGTGAGTGAGGTTACCGGAGGACCAATTAACCCCCTATTCAATCTTCCAAAACCCCGATTCCAACTCCAAGTGTCCATGGGCGGCGGCGATTGCTTACCATCAGGTGATCCGTGTGCTCGTTTACCAGCTTATTCCATAAAAAATAAAAAAAACTATATAATATGTAACAATATTAATAGTGATGTGTAAAAAATATTTAATGAAGCTTGGTACACTCTCTACTCAAGATAATTTAAAATTCCTTGTTCGACTAGAGGATAACATATGTTAAAGGAAACGTTTGAGGATGCATCTACCAAGCGTAATTGGCGTTTCATCTTCAATATGAATAGCGAAATCTCTCAATCTATTCAATGCTCATCTATTGCATGATTGTATAGATAGATGCTGCGAGCCACTGCTCTTGAATTTAACGACATTTTCTGGCGAAATACCGAATATCTTACAATTGGTTTTCATACAAATAATTATTGTCATTTAAACTGTAAAACATTTTTTTGCAACGTCACGCGTTTTAAACTCGAAGGGGTAGGCAGAGGTACACATTACGGCATGTAATAGGGGCCATGTGGGTGAACCTATTGCCATATACTGGGCACAATTCCAGACTCCGTGCTACTACTGAGAAATTTACGAAAAACCGAAAAAAGCTCACCAATACTCCGCCCGACCCAAACTGCGCCCGACCCGGGAATCGAACCCGACCCTTTGCCCGGCAGTCGCACTTGCAACCACTCGGCCAACGAGGCAGTTATATCTATACACTATTTATACTTAAATCGAATATAAAAGGCGTGGTTATTATAATATTTATGGTATATTAGTTTTTTTAATGTACATGCTCACGTAATAGTTTGTCTAAACTAAAATATTCCACGAGACCTAACCAATAATTTGATTTTCTTATTAAAATCCTCCGAGCCTTGCACTTTTAATTTGTAGGTCAGATTAAACACGATAAATGTATCACAGCCGATTAATTTTCAACCCAGTGCTTATTAAGATAAATTGCAAGGCTACCCGTGGCTTTAATGCCGTGCAAATTGAGGATCTTTGTAATATTGAACTTGATTACTTGGAGGAGAAAGTACAATGGCTATTATTTAAGAAATCAATTCTGTTAGATTAAAAATTAAGATTTAACTGAAGATAAATTACTTAAAACTCGACTGTTGGAAAAGCATGAGTAATAGTATTATTAGGGTTTAGTCTGGAATTTACTCAGAGTCTATTTTTTTATACAATTCCATTAGTAATAATATTTGCAAATTGTCTAATAGTAAGCGATCACCGTAGCCTGAGTACACCTGCAATGCCAGAGGCCGCACAAGTACATTGCCGAGCATGTGGACACTTGATAGGTACTTTTTTTTAAGCGTGGAAATCATCCAATGGCTTCTCCCGCCTTGGGAAAGGCGAGAGGGAGTGTCAGACTCTTACTGACTAAAAACCACCCCGTTCCTACGCCTGTTTTTCGAGCCGGAGCCCCGGTAAACCCGCTAGGTAGTCCGTAGCTCCGAAACATTTGATACTTGCGCTATGATTTTTAGTACAAATTGGAAAAAGCGCTGTAACCAATACTTCTAGGTATGCCTTTCAAAAATAATCATCAAGATACTATATTAGTTCTAGTAAGTAAACCATTTCATAAATGCAAATTATTTCTACATGTAGTAGTAATATCTCGCAGTGACATTTATTTTTATACTATTTACTCTTATCTCTGATTTCCCAACCTTGACCCGTAGGGTAAGTAGTCTTCAGTATTCGAACAAACACGATGTTTGCTAAACAAACAAAAATAAAATAGCGATTTCTATGAAGCATGCTATATAACGTTTTGCCAAACCTAATCAATCTATGTCATGGATTTTATCATACATATATTAGTGTACTTACTCATGTATTGTTTATTATAGAAGCAAATATATAAATTATACGAATAAGTACAATAATATAGGTTGTTTTCTGCTCAAGTACTCGTAGCATTAAGTATGCATGTATTGTTTGAAATTATCTATCATTATCCTCATCATATCAGTCACAGGACATCTAATGCGGAACATTGGGTTCCACCAATGACTTTCAAGTAACTGGCTTATGTATGTATAATAAAACTTATTTAAAATTACAAAAAAAGCCTTTAACCACGTTTCTTGATACGTGTAACTAAACAGGTTGAAACAAAATATACACAATAACTTACTACGAATTTCTACGAATTTTACATACCTCTTTCGATTCATCAACAGTTAACAGTCTTTTCATGCATGCTCGTCGGTTAAGGGTACTTTTACTAACAAAACTAAAATTTATGAAAAACATGTATGGGAACAATACACATGTCGCATCCTACATTTTTTGTATCAATATTAATTGTGGCAGATACAAATTAACTCCACACTCTTTCTTTCTGAGAAAAGTTCGCAGTAATGCACATAGTTATTATATTCTTACCAAATCTTAGTCCTCTGGAAAGTGAGCAACTTAATGCTATAGAATAGACACCACTGCAAATGTAATTGTGCCGCATAAAACACAAATTTTAAAACGCCACTTGATTTGACTAGGTGCTCAAAGTACTGTAACAACATTCTCAAGTGAAGTGCTCCGGAAAACGTCACAGCTCTAAGATCCCGAGGACTTGTCGACTCTCATAATAAAATCAATATGTTCTGGCAATCTTCCAAACGGAATTGTAGGGAAATATGTTTACCGTCGCCGACCTATGTCCTGATCATTGTTTTCGAGATTGAGACACAGATGTGAATAGGCAAACAGGTCAGCGTAAAAAAATATGAAAGTAATACCTACCCCGTTACAATTTTATTGAGATAAGTATTCTGTGCATGAACAGTTCTGGATTGTTTATCAAAGCCGGTTGGTTAGGTTTTCTATTTCGAGTTAGATGCGATCGATAAAATATTGACTGTACTACGTACCAATAGTAAATTAGATTAAATCAAATCGATCCTGCCTGTTCGTGACCCCAATGTCCATATTATATCATTGCATGCATGAGCCATTGCTCTTAAGCCTACTCTTTCATTTCTCAAGATAAGTATGTAGCTATGCATTCATTATTAGGCCCAAGCTGTACATGCCCTTTTTTATGGTATAAGCCGGTAAACGAGCTGACGGATCACCTGATGGTAAACAATCGCCGCCGCCTATGGACACCCGAAGCACCAGAGGCGTTACAAGTGCGTAGCTTTTTGGGGGTTAGGAATTTAAGGGTTGTTGGGGAATAAAGGATTAGGAAGATAGGGAAGGAGGGTAATTGGTAACGGTAACCTCACTCGCACAACGAAACACAACTCAAGCGTTCGTCTTTCAAAAATATTCTGTTTTATAAATATTGTGGTTTCAATAATATTGTCAATGCAGGATGGGACATTGCTCTCTTTACTGCAGCTGCATATGTTCGCCTGTACACTCCTTCACTTTGATGGGTTCAATAATATTGTCAATGCAGGGTACATGTAACATTGCTCTCTGTACTACAGCTGCATATTTTCGCCTGTATACTCCTGCACTTTGGTGGTTTCAGTAATATTGTCAATGCAGGGTACATGTGACATAGCTCTCTGTACTGCAGCTGCATATTTTACGCCTGTATACTCCTTCACTTTGGTGGGTTCAATAATATTGTCAATGCAGGGTACATGTGACATTGCTCTCTTTACTGCAGCTGCATATTTTCGCCTGTATACTCCTTCACTTTGGTGGGTTCAATAATATTGTCAATGCAGGGTACATGTGACATTGCTCTCTTTACTGCAGCTGCATATTTTCGCCTGTATATTCCTTCACTTTGGTGGGTTCAATAATATTGTCAATGCAGGGTACATGTGACATTGCTCTTTCTACTGCAATAACAATTAACGTAACACATGAATATTGTCAGAGATCCAAATCTTTTACTTCTTTGTATTCTTCAAAACGTATAATGTATCAGCTTAGCTTATCTTACATAGGTTCAAAGTCACTCTTCCTTTTTTAACGCAATATATTTAAAAGTTAACGATAAATTAATATCTTATATCATGCGTAAAACTATTTTTCACAAAGTTTACAGGGACAACCCTAAAAACATAAATTATTAAATAATAACTGTACACAAAAGTCCCATTATACTACTATTCATTAAACCTCAAACATATCACCTCATTCATAATTGAAACAAACAAAACGGATTATTAAACTACGCAAAAACTAATTAGTCGGCAAGCATTCACACCGTAATTAATTTATCGCAGCGCGTACAATATACGATGAATTTGTATCACAAATCACGCTCGGGCACCCATTATGTGCGGTGTTAGTGGTGGTCGCGAAACAGAGATAAGATTCATACAAAGCTTTGGACCGGCCTCACGATGTCATTTAGGTACACCCACATTACATATGGATGTGCATCACACCGACGCGTTACATTTTGTGAATATTCCATTAGATGTTAGGCAAACCTTATATATTGTCATTTACTTTTCGATTTCATTTAAGCATGTCTATTTGAAACTACTTTGGAACTCCATATAGAAAATCTTTTTATTATAACTTTCGTGAGGCATACTAAATTAATTAATATGTTATAGGCTTACACACATAACTGTTTGGCGAGGAACTTGACTTGTTTCAAGCTATACTAGGGACTCATTAATGAGTAGCATTCCGCGACATACGACGCACACGCGCTACGCGCAGCAGTAGTGCATGGCTTGAAACCAGTCGAGTGCCTCGTCAAACAGTTACGTGAGTAAACCGATAACACAATAACTAATTCAGTAAACAATCAAAAATATGACTTGACAACTGTCCAGTAAAAATTTTATAGTCAATACTATCCTAAAATATTTCATAAAATACTTAAAAGTATTACTTTAAAAACTACTAAAGTTGTAGGAAGTTGGTAAATTACGTCGCACCCGTATTTTCTTCGGAATCGTAAAGTTTATTTCGTGTTTTCTCACTTCGAATACTTAAGTTTTACTACCGGCAGCGTCTTTCAATTTTGGGAGTGTTACGGTACTATTGCAGAAAGTTTGTTAATAGGTGCAGGTGATTGAGATTTTTAAGATTGAACTTCCAATAGTTATTTACTGTCATAAAATAAAAATAAATTAGGAACAGAAACTGGAATTAAAACTTAAAATACTCAGTCAATAAACGAGACAGCAATATTACTATTTTTGTTGAGAAATTCGTATAAGTAATTCATTAAACATACGAATTTACGTAAAAAAACAGTTGTATTTTATTCCATCACAACGTCTTAAACCAAAAACTTTATAGATAATTAAAATAATATTATAATACTAATAGATTTTTTTGGTTGTTCTACATTTAATAACAGAAACACATAACATTAACACTGAGGTGAAGAAATTGTAGGTTCATTCGAATAAAATACCTACATATGGCGTACAAATTATAAAATTAGATTTAATCCGTATAGTTCGACCGCTGAAGATGAAGTGAGTCACTCATTTAAATAGAAAAAAAGATGTCTTCACTGAGATGGGCAACAATGCAAAACAATTTATATAAATCATTTTTCCATTTTGATAAGTTCGCTCCGGTGTCACAAGCGTCCAATGGATCTACTATAAAAGTATCCAACCCTCGATTACGGGATGCGGCGATGACATCATTACCGTTGAAAATGCCACCGAGCAATTTACCTTTTGTATACACGCAAAGATTACAAATTCGGGGATCGGGTAGCCGCAGCTTCCACTATGTGATCACGAAAATGGTTAGGATTTTTCCCTTGATTGCCCGTTTGCAGGATTACGTTAAGTTTTTCATGTGGACTGGTTATTATTATAGTGACTATATTTTTTGCAATATGTCTTATTTTTATACTGACACGTCTTCCAGAGTTCAAGGCTATTCAGAACTCAGATGGGGCCCATTAGGGCTAATGCCTGATCCGGCCTTAATGGGGCTTCGGCTCGAAAAGCAGAAGTAGGAACAGGGTGATTTTTAGTCAGTAATGTTCTGACACTGCCTCTCGTCTCGCCTATGGCGAGAGAAGTCATTGGATGATTCTCCCCCCTTAAAAAAGTTTATACAGAACTCTACTAGTTTTAGTCGTAGAAAACGAAAGTTATTTTAGTCACTTCAACAAACTCTATTAGTTTATAGGTATAAATACCTAATAGTCATTATATGGAACACCCATTCTTGAACAACTTTCGCAAGATAATAACATTAAATAAACCATTGTTGTCTCGAATAAAACGCGTAAAAAGCAATGTAAAAAGAATTAATATCACCGTTAAAATAAGGAATGATGTTGTGGTCGAATTCAATGGGTTTTTTTACGCTTCACGAAGAATTGTTGAGGAGCATTTACTTTGAGTAAGTTGCTTGCGGATTGAGTTTTGTTGTGCACTATCAAAGTAAATACGTATTATTGGTGAAATCAAAATGCACATGAAGGAAATTATAAAAACATTTTTTTTAGATACTGAACGAAGATCGACTTGGAAGGGTGGTTTAATAAAACACTAAACTGAACTACATATATTAATCGCGTATAATATTGATATACAATCACAGTGCTTGCTGTCAAAAACATATTTATTCCCGTACCCTATATAAATGCATGTAACGAAACCATAGCGCCATCTAACTCGATCTCAACGCCACCTATCGAGCTTATGTGTAAACTTTCCTATTTGATACTATATTTTTGATAGCGCTATGGTTTCATTGCCCCAAAATACTCAAACAGATACCAAAAGAACTAATCAGCGACTACAAAGGGTTATGATGTGTTGACGTTGATATCAGTTTCAAGTGAAAGATTGACAGCATCCTGTAATTTACGAACATTACTTTGTTGCAATGTTATTCGAAAATATGAGTTGTAAACGAATAAAATACGCGAATATTGTTTCGTAAATAAAATACAAACACAGTGTGTCATAAGTCTTAAACAATACGAGGGGTCGTGACAAAAAACAGTTGTGTAGTCCGTACATTGTCATGTTATGATATTATTCTGTTTGTTGCCTTACGCAGGTCTAGACAGGGCTTACGAGAGCCTACGTTTAAGTGATTGGCATTTTTAGAACCTTCCAGTTATGTCATTTCATTAGCAATCGTTTTTTGGACGTAGGTTTTTCTTCAAGTAGAATTTTGATGACTGCCTCGTTGGTCGAGTTGTCGCAAGTGCAACTGCTGGACAAGGGGTCTCGGGTTCGATTCCCGGGTCGGATAAAGTATTACTGGGCTTTTTTTTCTGGGTTTCAATTTTCCAGTCGTAGACGGAGTCTGGAATTGTGCCCAGTATATGGCAATAGTTTCACTCCCTATTACATGGGGCTTATAACGCATATTAGTGCATATCGGGTATTAGTGCCGTAATGTACACCTCTACTTACCCCCTTCAGGGATAAAAGGGTTGACGTCGCATGCAATTTTGATGAAATCCATAGGATTATTTCAGAAACAAGCTGCTTGGGAGCAGAAACGATTATTTTTTTGTTGCTTCCGGTCATCTGGTGTACTTCGTATTTTATATATCCCGCTTTTAAGAATCAAGACAAGAATTGAAGGTTAGAAGCTGAACTTAGCATCTACCTATTTATTTGAACGATGATTTTCTTAATTGTAACATGACCTTCACAAATATAATTACAGCGGTCGGCGCTAACTCATAATTGGATTTACGAAACTTCGATGCTTCGAATTTGTCGCAGGAACGGTAGGCGGTGACGCGGGCCATTCATCGTGCGACTCAGTCGACAGTGAAAAACCAATTTGCAAGGGCGACCAGATCCTCTTGCATATTGGGCGTGAATTTGGAAGTTGTGTTCGTTAGCATTACAGTGATATTTGTACTTTTTAAGACAACAAGTCGCACCCTTAGAATGAGAATGACTTAACTCAAAATTTCTGTAACATTCGATTTTATCATAATTCATAAACTGGCGTTATAAAGTATATTCTACAACCTAGTAACTAATCCATAAATCTAGTTAAAACCAATCATGTAATGGAATACAGAAGAGATATACTAAAATGTATTCAATACTATAATTTTCTGAGACATTCTGGCTCATTTTCCACAACTTGCAGTTTTTGGATTCGGTCACTTTCATTCTAAGGGTGGGAAGCGGGGTCTTTTCATGAACATGCAAATATTCAGCTTTACATGACACTAGTTATTAAAATCAGTCAGCTAATATAATAAAAAAAGTAATTTAAAAAACTAAAAAACCCGACTGCGTTTGAAATGAAAAAACCTTAAAACAAGAAAGTCATCGTAAAATTTAAGCAGTCGGGACCCATTCTAAATATAAAGACTTTGTGAGGGCACATAAGGTTGGCTGTCTAGAATGGGTCCCGACTGCTTAAATTTTACGATGACTTTCTTGTTTTAAGGTTTTTTCATTTCAAACGCAGTTTTTTTATTTTTTTAAATTACCTTTTTTTATTTTTATTTTTTTTTTTAGTTTATTTTTTTTTATTTTGATATATCTTGTGTCACTCTCACAGTAAATACGAATCAAACGACCCCTATCAAGCGGAAATCCATCGAGTCGTTCAGGCTAGAGAGTGAGAAATATTCGAATTTGGCGCCAAAAATCCGCCATTTTGTTTTTTTATTATTTTGATATATCCAGTGTCACTCTCACAGTAAATACGAATCTAACGACACCTCTCAAGCCAAAATCCATCAAGCCGTTTAGGCTAGAGAGCGAGAAATATTCGAATTTGGCGCCAAAAATTCGCCATTTTGTTTTTTTAATATTTTGATATATCCAGTGTCACTCTCACAGTAAATACGAATCCAACGACACCTCTCAAGTCAAAATCCATCAAGCCGTTTAGGCTGCAGAGCGTGCCAAACAATTATACATACATACATACATACATACACTCGAAAAACATAACCCTCCTTCTGGCGCAGTCGGGTAAAAAGAAATAGGACAAGGGCATGAACTGGAGTAGGTACATGAAGTGGAACATCTATATATGCAACGTCACGCCTTTTCCCCCCAAAGAGGTAGGCAGAGATGCACATTACGGCATGTAATGCCGCTATACGATGTACATCCACTTTTCACAATTTATGTTGTTAATCTAATGTAATAGGGGGTGTGACATACCTTTTTTTAGGTAAACGAGCAGACGTATCACCTGATGGTAAGCAATCGTCACCGCCCATGGACACTTGAAACACCAAAGGCGTTACAATTGCGTTGCCGGTCTTTTGGGGGTTATGAATTTAAGGGTTGTTGGGGAATCGGGGATTGGGAAGATTGGGAAGGGGGAATTGGGTCTCTGGTAACCTCACTCACACAACGAAACACCACGCAAGCGTTGTTTCACGTCGGTTTTCGGTGAGGCCGTGGTATCACTCCGGTCGAGCCGGCCCATTCGTGCCGAAGCATGGAAGTAACATCATTAAAGAATACAAAAAGGAAATGCACAAAAACAAATTCACACAACATCCAAGTGCTATTGATCACTAGCTTTCCACATTTTCACCCCAACTATCGAATCCAATTTAAAGTTTACACTAGAACCTTAACAAGAAGAATTCCGAACAAGCGAGCCGAGCCGTGCTAATAAAGTTATGTTAACTAGATCGCGCGCCGAACTCGACGCGATTTGAATCCATATGTACAAAGCCCGCAGTGTATGTCGAACGAATAAACTACTTCTGTTTATTGTTTAAAGTTTTTTAGAAACTGCTTCTTTTAAAGGAAAGTGCAAATAGGACAGCCATTTGTGGTAGATTTTTGTTAGCTCCTGAGATTATCGTAAAAGATAACGTTATAGGTTAAAGGTAGGTAGAGACAATGGAACGCCAATTGCTACGAATCTTACATACCGCTTCGCTTCATCAACAGTCAACCTTTTTATGCATGCTCGTAGTTTAAAGGTTCTTTTAATTTAAGATAATGTTAACTTCTTTTTTATATTTAACGGCGTTGAAAAAAGAGTGGTAATGGTTACATAACAAGTTACTCGTATTATACTGCGAACAGTATAACAGAACAGAATTAGTAGCAATAAAACTTCCGGGTGGTCTGATAGTGAACGATTATTAGTTAGATAGTTGTTAAGTATTTGCGCGGAAACTTGGAAAGTGACATACGTCAATCAAACTCGCTGGTCGGTTGCACACTCGTTTATTTAAGAAAAGGGAGGGAAGGCGTGGGACGCTGCCCGCGCTATCTTACCAACATGTAGGCGCGCATTCGCAAGTCTTACTTGTCAAAATACCCCCTGCAAAACTAGCACCTGTGAGTACTTTGTGATCTAAGAAGAAATCCAAGATTGTCCATGTCCAATCTAGCAGACAGATTGAACCAAAAAGCTTGTGTTTAACATCTGCGTTCACACAGCCCATAAGGAAATATTTAATTTTAATCTGCATTGGTGCTTATGATGCACGGTTGGCGCGGTGGCTGGGCAATCTGCTACTGCGTAACGTGTAACGAATTCAATACCCATATGGAGCAACTATTTGTGTTATTCACAATGGGTTTGGATGTCATGTGTATGTGAACTTGTGTGACAAGTGACAGATGACAGATGACAGTAGTCGCACATAGACTATCGACGAGCAAATCAACGGATGACGTCACAAATATCCTGCATCGCACATATGAAGTTTACATGCGAATTAACACGGATAGAAAATCCCAACGAACAACAGTTGGGCAGAAAGCCCGCCAGGCTGAACACCTCGCCTGGTCGGAGGATCCTCCTTTTCTTAGGGAACTTTACTCTCTGTTCCCTAAACTTGTATGTTTGTAAACGCACCCACGATATGCAGGAGAAACACCTAGAGCAGTGCAAATATTTTCTAAAAAAAAACTTATCTATCACATCAACAGTCCGTGAAAGTCCACTGCTGAACTATGTCTATGTCTCTTCTACATAAGAGCCATAATCTCCACGCTTGGCAAGCAGTTTGGAGATCGCAACTTTAATAGTTCAGGTTTATCAGATAGTAATACTACCTGTACTATGTTAAAATCAAAATGTACTTTCCCTTTTTCGTCTCTTACGACACCCGCAAGAGGAATAGGGGTAGAAGGAATAATATTCTCTTCTGCCGGCACCCCACGGCATGTGGCACGGTGAGATGAGGCAATTTATCAGTGGCAACCTATTAACCTGGTTAAGCATGTATTATTAGAATTATAAGAATACAAACACAAAGGTGCTGTAACAATTCGACCTGAATACGTCATAACCTGAGATTGTTAACATTGTGATGTAAACCAAATGTTTGTGCGTTAAGAAATGGAACAACTGTTTTGGCAGTTACCTTACTTATAGTTTTATGAGTTATCTGCAAAACTCTCTGGTTAATCTCCTGCACAGATTTTTTTGACAGACAGACAATACACAGCCAAAACTACTGATACTTAATACCTAAAGGACTGTAATTTAGCACTACATCGCTATAACCTCATGGGAACAACGGGTACTGTACGTGAATAACCCCTTTCGGAGTGTTTATTTTTTACCTTCGCAAAACTAAACTAAATTGAAGTTGGCTACTGAATCGATTTTACTACCGGAGAATATAACTTAAAAATTAAAAATCCAAACTTCTGCTTAAAGTCATTATTCCATGCAGACAAAGTCGCGGGACCAAGCTAATTACATTATAAAATCTTAGAATAAATTATTGATTAGAAAGACAGGGTTTTAGGATTTTAGAATTATTAGTATTTGATATAAAGCATATTAGAGCAAATAATAGTTCTGTTATAAAACAGTGGTCAAAATATTATACTGCTTCAAATCTAAATGTCACCACTGAAAACTGACTTACTGCCACACTCAGAGACATTTAATTATTACTTAAACTATTCCTTAGTAACGATTTTGTTCGAAAAACGGTTGCTTAGGACTGGGTTAAGTAATCATTAAATAACTCTGAGTACGGCGGTTAAAGGTCTTCCTACAACTTACATATTCTATGATTACATTACATATGAAATTGTTAAGCATTTCAATATTTTAGAAATGTTACACACTAGCACACTGTAATTGTACCACATGTCACACTCCTCAGAACCATGCTCCGTCGACCTATATTGAACACGGCTTCAACCGTATAAACATCTCAAGAGTTAGGTAAGCAGAATTTCGCATCGTCAGCGAAACGTGAGCTTCGGAGGAAACGTGCCGTCCGCCCGGACATCGCGTACTTGTTGGCAATGCACTTTCGATGCAGCTTTGTAGACGGAAAAATTGAATACTTCCTTGCTTGCATCAAGTCTGAGTAGATGCCGTTAATGATTTACTAGAGTACAAAGTGATTTATAGTGGCTTGTTTTTCTTTTAAACATCCCGTGCATCATCGCCTTTTTTTATGGAAAACGACTAGACGTGTCCCCTGATGGAAAGCAATCGCCGCCGCCCATGGACACCTGAAACACCAGAGGCGTTACAAGTACTTTGCCGACCCTTGGGGTTATGAATTTAAGGGTTGTTGGGGAATCGGGGATTGGGAAGATTTGGAAGGGGGGAATTGGGCCTCCGGTAACCTCACTCACACAACGAAACACAACGCAAGCCTTATCGTCCATATCATTCCTAGTCCTTTTCATCATCGAACCACAAGACAATGACTTGTAATCAAGCAGTTCTGGATGCTACATATATTGTAAACTGAAACAATAACTAAAGCATGACTATTTTTTTCTATTTCAATTTTTTCTGTCACCTGCAAACCACTGACATAATAGAAATGTTCTAGAAACTAGTAAATAGACCCGATTGAATCGATTTCCGTTGTTCGCAAAAATAATTCAAATGGTTTTGGCTCGTTTTGATCGTAATAGTGACCGCATGGAGGCGTGATTGGCGATGCATAAATTGTGCACTTGTCGTGCCAAATGTTGATTTGTCGACGCTTCTATCTAATACTATCGACTGATATTCAATACTGACGTAATTTCGAACTAAATTGCCGTTTAGATCTACAATTACTGGAATTGTTCAATGATAACTGCATTGATAAATTTGATTGAATTTCTGAAAGTAAACTTTATAACATATAATGTAACAATCCTTCACTCACGTTGCGTATTTCTGCTATAATACATTTTTATGGACCAAAGTAAAATAAATACATTTCTGAGTGTAAGGACAGACCAACGGTTTTATACTGATATGCAATGTCACTGTAAAATAAAACTGGTAAGTTTTTACACTGGTATTTTTTCATTCGACTAAATTATAATACAGAAACCTGTAAGTTACCTAGAATAAACATACGTTGGTAAATAATTCAAACACTAATCACAAGATACATATATACAGAGATAAACCCAAAGGGAATCGTAATTAATTAGGCACATACCTATATCTTACGTTAAAAAAACTTAGTGTTATATCTACAAAAACGATAGTCACTTCACTACAGTATTTTTGAAATAAAAATACGAGTAGCACGGGTACAGACAGGGCTCACGTACAAACGTAAAATAACGAAACATCAATTAAAATGAAACAATCAATCCTGAAAGTTTCACGTTACACTGGATTGGATGTAAAATATAATATTTTTTCAGACACGTTCCCCTTTCGTGCTGGGATAGAGGTGCGATCAACTCGCGTATTTTTATGTGTTGGATTGGACCTGTGTATGTAGTTTTAATCTAGTAAATGTTGGAGATATAAATCAATTAAATAAATGCAGTAATTTCACGGCAAAATAATCTATACTTATAATAAATCTGTAGAGAGGTCAATTCTGTACATGAAATATATTTCCAAAATAACTATCAGCGGGTGATTAGTGATCGATACTGACGCCAAAAATGCAATCAGAAAATTTTTTGTCTGTCTGTCTGTCTGTCTGTCTGTCTGTATGTTCTTTATAGAAATAAAAACCACTGGACAGATTTCAACGAAACTTGGTACAATTGTTCTACATACTCCTGGGCAGGTTATAGTATACTTTTCATCACGCTACGATCAATAGGAGCAGAGCAGTGAAGGGAAATGTTGGGAAAACAGGAGAACTTACTCCATTTTTAAGCTTCCGTCGCGTGTGCAGCCTTAATGGTTAAAGCTACACAGAAATAATGTATGACGGAAATGTTCTCCTTAAAATTGTTTAAAAAATATTCCACGACAGCAAATGTCTATCTCTTATGGTTGACTCACAATAACACGTATAACTCCCGATAGCTTAGCAGTTCGGAGCTTTCTGATTATATTTGTCTACTCTTACGTTTATAACACATTCATTCATTCATTCATATTAGAATAAATCTGTAGAAGGGTCAATTCTGTACATTGAAAATACACACACACACAACGTCACACCTTTTATCCCCGAAGGGGTAGGCAGAGGTGCACATTACGGCATGTAATGCCGCTATACAATGTGCACCCACTTTTCACCATTTTGTGTTATAAGTCCCATGTAATAGGGGGTGAGCCTATTGCCATATCCTGGACACAATTCCAAACTCTGTGCTACTACTTAGAAATTTTCGAAAACGAAACATTGAAAATATTGAAAAAATAAATAGCAGGGGGTGTTACTGGATCGATACCAAACCCAAATATGTGATTAAACATTTTTTGTCTGTCTGTCTGTATGTTCAGGCATCACGTGAAAACTAACGGTTCGATTTCGATGAAACTTGGTATAATTATATCTTATTATCCTGGGCATAAAATGGGATACTTTAAATCCTGAAAAAATACGTAAAACCCAACAAATAAACTTACGAAAAAAATCATTATTTTTCAGTTTTATTTTACAGAACGCGAGCTCAACAGCAGTAGGTCAATAGAGGGATCTCCTTAATTATTATGGGCCTCGCCGTATTTGGGTCTAATAGATATTTGTATAAAATGGAGAAATAAAACTTCCACGCGAAGACCGACGATCCGCGCGGACGGAGTCGCGGGCGGAAGCTAGTCTCAAAAAATTATATTAACAGTTTTAACGTAAATATGTACTGAACTGTCGTGGTGGCCCAGTGGTTTAAGACGTCCGCTTCACATGCATGCATACGGCGGAGCAGTAATTACCAATGTGACTTTTTCCGAGTGGTATTATGTACTTTCTAAGATTATTAAGACACTACTAACAAACGATAAAGAAAAACATTGCGAGGAAACCTGGGCTTATGGTATCAAATTATAAATTTGAAATCACTAACCCGCACTGAGCAAGCGTGCTGATTCTGAAATATCCGTGCGAGAAGAGGCCTCTGGTCAGCAGTGGCCACTTATAGGCTGTTGATGATACTGAATAAAAGTCACATACATTTGAAACATTAAAATAGTGCCTGATTTGCCTTATTTCATGTGTGTATTTTTAGTTAAGTACGAACTTAGAAAACGGTAATAACTATGTCATTTTTATTTTCATATCCAATAGTTATTTACAGAAATGTCTATCAACTACACAAGCGATACTGTGCATGACGCGTAGTTAAAGTATCGAGGCAACGATCCGTATGTATATGTAGGTACATACGTACGTATGCAAAAGTAGACATTTCAAAGATTTTCTAGTACATTCTTGTAAGATAGTCGAATGTTTAATAGAATCGCGTGAAACTCCGTAACGCTGAAGGAAAATTTAATTAATATTTTAATTACTTGAGTAAGTAATAGGAAAGTTGAATTAATTTTACTCAATCTACGTATTAGTGTTTCGGTTGAAGCTTCGTGGTTGCTGTTTTGCATAATATTTAGTTTAGATTCGTAGGAAGTAATTAGCATGTTATGAAATGTAGTGCTTGTTTGAAAAACTACTTCGATGATCGAGGTGGAAAATTATTATTATATTCATGATGAGTCCTGAAAACCAGGTTTCAAGTTTCATGCTATGTTCAAATGTTTAAAAGCAAACAACAACAGCACAATCTTTGTAAATCATAATAAATTGTTAAACTTAATTTACAATTTTAAAACTAAACAAATTGTATCAAAGATTTTAATACAATCTATTTTTTAATAGGATTGATTCATTTTATTGTTGTTACGTGATTTAGTACATACATTGTGAAAATGTTTAATATTTTTGAACAGAACACATATTACCTACATTGAGACAGACAGAACAGATAGAATGCTAGCAAAAATGAACTGGCTATCAAAATTTAACGACCTACAGAGATAGTAGAGATCAATTTGCTGAACGAAGAGAATCCCCTTCAGTAAAACGGAATTAAATTTGAGGTTTTAATTAAATTTAAAGTCAAAT
The DNA here is from genome assembly GCF_023101765.2 of Spodoptera frugiperda. Lineage (NCBI taxonomy): Eukaryota > Metazoa > Arthropoda > Insecta > Lepidoptera > Noctuidae > Spodoptera > Spodoptera frugiperda. The sequence goes on along the minus strand of NC_064220.1, from coordinate 3,213,223 downwards.
AAAGGGGTCGGGTGCGGACCTCGGATTTGATAGGATCATCTGCTGTCGTTAATATTAATTTGGCTATCGACTTCTAGAAGCTAAAGTTGGAAATGTTAGAATATCTTGAGGTCCGGAATAGAGTGTAGTTTGTCTTCAAGTTTTGGGCCGAATTTCGTCTTGGTTTTTGGGTCAGAAGTTGAGTTATTGTGAGCTATGGATAATGTATCATCGCTTATTTGTACGGCCTTGTTTTTTGGTCGAGGAACTAAAAGAGTGACTGTTGAGCATAGGGCTTGATTGCCAAGTCGAGCAAAGTATTATTTAGGTCAAAACAAACAATTTGATTTATTGACACGTTTATTTAATTAGTTTGAACCAAACAATCTGCACCCTCAAGTTATCGAACTTTTCTAAAACTTTACAAAAACTCACGAAGAATTTCATCGCAGAACGCAAAAGCCATCCGAGACAGATGATCAAATTCTTTTGATAACAATACGTTGGCGTACAAAGGGGTCGAGATAGAAAATTATTTCCAAACAAACTCCGACGCAAATTGGCTTCTAAGGGTTCTAGGATAGAAATCAAATTGGCTTACAGTGCCGCTGTGTTGACAAAGATAATGCCTTATCGACAGAACAGAGTTTAAGTGCATTGTCTGTGTATTGTCTTAGCGAGCATTCCAGTTTGTATGGTGGAGAACTGATTCCTATTTCTGAGTAAGAGGAAAATGTATGAAATGGCCGACAATAAAAATGAAATGAACGTCTGAGTTCGGAGGCTTATCGCGCTCTGTAGGAACTGTGTGAATCTGGATATGAATCTGTCGACTTCGTTTTTGTTATCAAACACGAACGTGTTATATTGACCTTTTTTTTCTTTGAGGAGGGAAAATCATCCAATGACTTCTGCCTCCTAAAACGTTCCTCCTCTTTCGCCTCCTGCTTTGAGCCGGAGCCCCGGAAACCTGTTACGTTGTCCGCAGCTCCGGAGTGTTATACATTGACCTTGGATCTCAAAGTAACACTGAATCTTGAATATTAAGACACCAAATGTTTAACAGTGTTGAAAAATATTAAAATTATTTTCATTTCATCACTTTTTTAAGATATTATGTTGCCGCAAAGTTTCAAAAGAGGCACTGTTATGTACATTAGCTGAAATAGATACTTTGAGTTTGATATGAACACTCAGAAAAGTAAACAAAATGAATTAATTCCCACGCAGAAACTAAATTTAGATTAGTATTTTTCAGTTTCAACACGGAGAAATATCGATAAATGCCTCAATAATAAAAGTTGTACGAACTCTCATCAAAACCCGATTGGTCGACGGATTGATTAAACTTTTTCAATCATAACTGTCGATTGCTGAAACGTTGACAGCGGAACAGCGTGTGCGGGGTGTCCTGTCGATCAACGAAATTATTGTTTGAGCCTTTGCTAACCAAATTACTATTACAAATGTTAGATTGTTTTTAATGAAATTACGAGTACACCACTACACCGAATCAACGAAAACGAATGAAGATTATTATGTAAAAGAGGTTTCGTAACATCAAAATTTTGTTTTATAATAACTATCGTAAGAAACAAACAGAGTACACTGCGCGACGTCGCCGCGTCTGCACTCGCTGCTCATAATGAAGAGTCCCCCTGTGACTCGAAACTAATAGAGCTTTTCTCCATTAATTTACGAGAGTAAACCTTAACCGTGAATATGAATCAATAAAATTAAATGATTTACTAATACAACTTCTATAAATAAGCGATTTATAATTACACTACACCTTTTTAAAGTATTATAAAAAATGGAGCAATTCCAAAATTTCGTTGAGAACAGTTAGAGGCTAATGGCGTCGGTAAAAGTGGAAGTTTATCATAATAAATGTTAAGAGAGAAGCACCTGAGCTCCCTTGGATATTTCGCAGTACACTAAGTTAATTTAGAGTTTATTGTGGAGGCCGTGTGGCTTTCTATGGTACAAAGTTTGTTCATAGTGTGGCGTCGTACCTTCTACGGTATCAAGGTAATATTACTTTGTTGCAACATGTGCAGGAATTTGTCTCGTAATTCACCACTAAAGTGGCTCCAGCTACAGTGGTGGAAAAGTACAACTTTAGGTTGTTTTGGACTTCCCAACACTAAATTCATAATAACTTAAAACCGCATTATTAATAAATAGTGCTTGTGACACCAAGATCAATAATACATCCAGGATTTTTTTCACAATATTCACATGTTTCGTTAAGATACAAAAGGATAAAGGATACCCAGATGTAAACAATGTAGACCAAACCATCCTTGAAACGTTTATTTGACATCAACAAAAGCCATCCATAATCTCATGCCAAAATAAGTTCACCCTCTCTTTTAGTATAATCACCTAAACATCATGAAAACGAGACTAACTCTGCGCTCTTGTTAACCACACAAAAGTGAAAAGTTTACACTTGACTGTTCCGTCCCATGGTCAAAAGATAAACACGCCATGTTTGTTTCCCTAAAGTAAAAAGTTTTAGGACATAATGGCTCTTTGATGCAGCTAAGAATACTTTTGAAACTCGATGCCTTTTTGGTATAGTTGTATAATGTAGGTTTCTATAACAATGACAATGGAAACATTGCTATCTAGTATCTAGATTTTATAATCAAAGTAACAGTTTAAGTGTGGGAGAGCCATGCTTCGGCACGAATGGACCGGCTCGACGGGAGTGATACCACGGCCTTACAGGAAACCGACGTGAAACTTGCTTTCGTTGTGTGAGTGAGATTCCCTTTAATTCCTAACCCCTAAAAGGACTGCAATGAATTTGTAACGCCCCTGGTGTTTCGGGCGATGACGATTATTCACCATTAGGCGATACATCTGCTCGTTTATCGACTTATACTAATTTCAATCATAAATATGGTCTAAGTTTATTTCGACACTTAATAGAAATTGTACTACGTACTCTCTAAAAGTCCATTATCCGAGCTTGTAACCAAATATAATTGTAACGTGAGACCTTTCCATTTTTTATCCAGGAAAATTAAGATTAATCAGTGTTGCATGTTTTACGAATTTGGAAGCAATTAACAAAAGTTAATTTGAAGTCACAGCACGGGATCTCCCAGGGGAAATGTAGTAGCTGTGTAGCAGATTAAGTGAGTGATTGATCTGCTGAGACCCAGCCTAGTGAGATGGGAAAACTGTGTGGCAACGGGCCAAGCTTTGTTGGATCAGAAATGGATTTTTCTGGAACATTGTCGAACATTTTTTAGCCAAACAGATATGAAAACATTTGTAGTTATGGCTTGGTTTTTCACACATGTAAAAAAGATATCAATGTTATGCATGTAAAGCGTGGAAATAACACAAATAAAACATTTTTTTAAAGGGAATCGCCTTCAATTTTCTTCACCGCCTCCATTTTTATAGGTCAGGTAATATCTCTAAAACCTTTTCCTAAAACTGAAAAATACTATACTAAACACCGCATCGGTTCAACCAAACGTGAGATAATCGCGCACAAATATGTATACAGGTCAAACTGAAAACCTTTTAAGCCTAGTCCGGTAAAAAAAATTAGGAAATACGTCTTTTTTAGGCATTTTTGCCTTAGAGAAACTATGCTAGACTGAAAAGTCTTCTAGTTATTACTAATCACGTTAGAATAACCCCCTATTGACGCTGAATACTATTCTTAATCCTGTAATTAATATTAAAACTTTTGCGGCACAATATTCCGGATACTAGTAACAGACAAAACAAAATAAAAGTAAATGTTTTGTTAGATCCTGTAGTAGGTACTAAAAGTTACATACATGTGTAGTTTCAACTAATCTTACTGTGCAAGTCGTAAGAATCAATGGAGAGGAACGATGTTCACAGAGATAAACGCTTGCGGGGACAATGAATGGCTTTTAGACTGTTCCTAGGCCAGCAGCTTGTCTCTGATTGACTGTTACGATTTTCAAGCTCAATATGTTACACTGAACGTACGTTTCTAACCTAGAATCGTTTTAGAGCTGGAGATGTAAGGTATATTTAAAAACATCCTTAAATTAATCTTTACATCTAAACTTCTTTTGTGATAACATAATGTTAAATATTTTTATAATAATTAACGTGAGACATACGTAACAAATTACTAATGGAGAAACGCTCTACTAGCTGTTTTGAGTCACAGAGAGACTCTTCATTATGAGCAGCGTACGCAGACGCGGCGACGTCTCGTAACCAGTCATTACCGAAGTCTCATAATACCCTGTCTGTATAGTTTCAGCGTGATTGACGGACGAACATCCAAACACACAAACTTTCACATTTATAATATTAGTGTAATGTACAAATGAGTAAAAAAAATTATATTTTTAGCATGTGCTGTATTTTCACGAAAGCTAAAAAATTTTTTGATCGTTGCCCGTACAGGACTCTGCTCCGTAGCCTCGTCGTAGACATCGCGATCGCTGACATCGCTCGGCTGATTGTCTGCGTCCATGGCAGCTCTTGCAGCGTGGCTAGTTCGCGGCATGGTCGGCCCCACGTTGGGCGCCATTTATTTAGCATGTGCTGTATTTTCACGAAAGCTAAAAATTTTTTTGATCGTTGCCCGTAAAGGACTCTGCTCCGTAGCTTCGTCGTAGACATCGCGATCGCTGACATCGCTCGGCTGATTGTCTGCGTCCATGGCAGCTCTTGCAGCGTGGCTAGTTCGCGGCATGGTCGGCCCCACGTTGGGCGCCAATTTAGCATGTGCTGTATTTTCACAAAAGCTAAAAATTTTTTTGATCGTTGCCCGTAAAGGACTCTGCTCCGTAGCTTCGTCGTAGACATCGCGATCGCTGACATCGCTCGGCTGATTGTCTGCGTCCATGGCAGCTCTTGCAGCGTGGCTAGTTCGCGGCATGGTCGGCCCCACGTTGGGCGCCAATTTAGCATGTGCTGTATTTTCACAAAAGCTAAAAATTTTTTTGATCGTTGCCCGTACAGGACTCTGCTCCGGTAGCTTCGTCGTAGACATCGCGATCGCTGACATCGCTCGGCTGATTGTCTGCGTCCATGGCAGCTCTTGCAGCGTGGCTAGTTCGCGGCATGGTCGGCCCCACGTTGGGCGCCAATTTAGCATGTGCTGTATTTTCACAAAAGCTAAAAATTTTTTTGATCGTTGACAACTCAGTCAATTTTAAAACGTCCTATCTTTTGTCTCGTGTCACAACGCAGCCTGCCAGTGTGTGACAACACCTAGCCTGCCAGGTGCATGTGATAAAACATATTTTCTTTAGCCAAATTAATGTTAGATAGATGTATTCACCCAATTCTCCAAAAATATTCGTACCGTCTTAAACAAATGCTCGTAAAAAATTGCCCAATTATGAGAGGGCCGTTGTTGAAGGCTTATGAATCTCGTCTTATAAATTCCGTTAATGTTTTCGTACTTAACTTATTATCTGAACATTAATTACCTCCTCGAGGAAGAGGATGAGCCGGATATTAACATTTTAAATTATTCCTTCAACGTAAAGAGAAATTTTATTTTTGTTTAGTACCTATGTATATGTTTCGAATTGAAATCTTTTTAGATAAATATTCGTAGTAAGTACGGGTTTCATATCTACCTAATCAACACTGATGTTTTTTTCTAATATAGCGGAATATCGATTATATCGTTTAATAGTTTGCATTACATTATTGTTTATAATATCCGAATACACCAAAATATCTCCACCTGTCTTCAGCTCCAAAAATCCTAGACTTTTTTAAACCTCATTATCTAAAGGTATAGGATTTCAATTAATTATAAGTACGTGCATAAATTATTAACTTGAATAGTTCATGGGTTCTACACAGCACAGCGTGGCAACAGTGCACTCGAGTGACAACCGCTTATGCCATTACTCGGTTGTTTAAACGACAAAATGGCCGCCAAAGATGGCGGCGTAGACATAGACGTGCAGTTGCGTTTAATCGTCTATAAATATTATGATCGCTATGGTACCGATAATCCACGTAATCTTTGTTCTAATAAATATACCAACATCAGTATTTTAAATGAGGTAGAGGGAATTTATTCTACAGAGATTTTTATAGAGAGGTTTATATGTTTTTTCTGTGAACAACTATCTATTTGTTATTACTAAAACAGATCTTAACCGTAATCACAAAGAAACGACAATTATTAAAGTTTACTAATAATTATTTACTCAATTAATCCTTCCACCTATAAACAAATCAAGTTTTTAAAACAAAATATTCTTAACATCATTCCGTTATTGAGTCATTAATATCCGTTCAAGTAGTGCGCTCGCTAGAGCTTTCCCATAGACATCTTATGTAAATGAATGAAATATCATTTCATTACATAAATACATAAAAACGAAACTAAAACCAGTAAAACTGCACACATTTAACCTTTCGACATTCAAAACGTGGTGTTTGTACCTTGTCATTCATAACCAACAAAATGAGACAAGTTTATAGGACTATGCAGAAATTAAAGTGGTCAGAAACAACCATATAAACTGTTAAACCAAACTTCTTAATTTTCATAATGCGCATTACATCATTTTACTTACACGAGTTTACTAACAACAAGTCGTAACTACTTTGGGTCCATTTTCTCAACAATGGAGCTTAGAATATGTCGTATGTAGTATATGATGTGACTTTGAGGACATGTGCAAGTAGTTTTAGTCACCTATCTACGTAAGTATAACTTCATTCTCTTTAACTAGTACTTTTGCAATAATTCATTTAATTGGTTTGGACCAAGAATATCATCTCGTTGTTCCTTAATTTTTGAATTAGTTCTATAACTAGAAGTTCAATAAAAGAAAAAAAAACATTAAATGCTTTGTCACGTAAGGGGTAGTTATCAGCTGAAGTATACGTATTGCTGATAGCGAGACCCGCTCTTGGGTAAGTCCGTCAAGTACATGTTTGGTCTATTGAAAGCGATAACTTCAAACCTAATCAGGTTACCTTCAAAGAAATGTCTACCCTGAACAATATAAGAAGTTGCCCTACGTTCGTAGGCAATAAAGCCTGAAATAAGTTTTCAACCCAAACAATGCGTTACAAAAAGTACCAATAAAAACTACAATACTTGGCTAAAAGGTTATTCGAAAGGGTTTATAACTCTTTACAATACATGGTGACGTGACGTTAATAAATAATCGATTTACGATTCCGATTATTCGTATCAATTGAATCGAATGAAATTTATTATGAGAAGGATATTACTCAACGCTTAAGCTCGAAGGTCAATTTATTTTCAGGCTTGTATCGATTGCGAAATAATAGGAAGGGGATTTTACGCACTCGGTTTTTATAAACCTTGAAAACATTGGCTTTTGTTGCTCCTTATACTTGTAATCGTCTTACTTGCAATGAATTATTCAATACTGTTTATAAAAGAGAGTAAATGTATCGTAATAAGACTACATTTAACGTCATATTTTCCTTTTTGTATAAGTAAACCAAAGATGACGATGTAAGATGCTGGAGTGGGCAAAATTGTTTTATTGCCAAACTAGCAGTCCGCCCTGGCTTTTCCTTGTAATTTTTGTTTTTATTTCTGTATGCACCATATATTTTTGCTGATAATTAAGTAACAGAAGAAGTAGGTATCAATAACATTTTGCCATTTATTTTGATTAAAATATCGGTACACCCAAAGTGTAACAATTTAGTGCCTAGTGTGTAGTGTTTTTTTTACATAAACTGTAGATTACAAGGCCAATAAACGAAAGAAGTTTTTTACTTAAATTAAAAATAACACAGGATATAATTTGAATAAAAAGTAACTGTTTAACTTACTTTTCTAGCCTTCCTTTTGGAAATGCGTCAATCTCTTACGCGACGTCTTGCGAAAGCGATCTAGAAGCGAACGCGAAGCGGTGCGCTGCGGCGCGAAAACAACAAACTGTCAAAATCTATTGACGTGGCCTACGTGATCAACTGCACCTGGGATGCAGTGAGCGATCAATTGTCTTGGTCACACCGCATCGCGTTGAATTCGCGTGTCACCGCACCGCTTCGCGTTCGCTTCTAAATCGCTCACGCAAGACTTTGCGTTAGTAAAATCAAGCATGTAATGATTAAATCTATACTAATATTATAAAGCTGAAGAGTTTGTTTGATTGTTTGTTTGTTTGAACGCACTAATCTCCAGAACTACTGGTCCGATTTGAATAATTCTTTTTGTGTTAGATAGTACATTTGTCGAAGAAGGCTAATAGGCTATAAAACATCACGCTATGACCAATAGGAGCTAAGCAGGGCGGGTGAAACCTCGCGGAAGCAGCTAATATTTTATATACCTACAAAATTGTACCTAAAGCCTAACGAGACAGTCATCACCCTATAATCTTTTAATTTATTACACATTTGTATGTAAGTACTTTTCAGTTTGAAAGAATTTTAGCATTTGTTATAAATGAAGAAGGAACTTGAACACATTGTTCCTGATTTGCTTCGAAAGGCTTTGTCTTTTAATTTAACACTTTGTATGTATGTACTTTTCACTTGTTAAAGAATTTTAGCATTTTGTATAATGAAATATCTTTATTACGTATGCTAATTGCTAAGTGCATAGCACACGGGCCATCTGGTTTATCAGACTTGTGACTCTTACTTAGCATTTAATTTTGATCTACTCAAACACAACAAATTGTGGATTATATGGAAAATATTAACGGTAAAGCATAAAAAAACTAAGTTACTACATAAAGAATTAGTCCTTTAAAAACTTTTCGTACAAGACTAGGAAAATACTTAATACATAACAAAATAGTCGAATACACAATAATTCCCAAAGGCACGTGCGATATTACACAATCAACATCATAATAATCAAAGAGGCAAATCTTGTTCAAATAAGATTTGGAAACAAACGTAGACAGAAGAAAGTTTCGTCGAAAATGATAAGAAAAACTCCCAAAATGGCACGAAAAATATAGGTACAAGATTGTAATAAAACTTTTCTGATGGAATCGTATTAATTTAAATGAAATGATGTAAACGGTCAAAGACCACTGTAGGTACCTCTGTTCTGGAAAAGTCATAAAGATATCAAGACTGTCTTAATAAACGAAGTGAAAAAACTTGTGTTTAAACTTATGCAAGTAAGAAAGAAGTATTCATGAAAGTGATCTGAGGAAATTGTGTGGTCTGATACCTGCCGCGTCTTTTCACCATCAGCCTACACAACAGCACTTCCAACATATAGATGATTGGCAGGCCACAAACTAAGCGCTTCTCGCGAAACTTGCTGCCTCGCAAAGCAAAACAATGAGCAGTCGTCGGCGGTATTTCCAAACCAATATGACCTTCAAATCTTTCAAGAAAAGAGCATGCTCCTTTTTAAAAGCCGGCAACGCAACTGTGACTCCTCTGGTGTTGTGGGTGACCATGGGTGGCGCTGATCGCTCACCATCAGGTGACCCGTCTGCTTGTTATATTCCATAAAAAATGTAAATATATTATTATAATATACCTGGCCCAAACTTACACGGAAAATACGGTAAAAAGGCAACATGAAACGGCATCCTCCTGACACGGACCAACATTCTTCACGGGCACGAATAAATTAAATAAGAAATCCCTAGCGTGCCCTAATTTTGAGCAGGCAACGCAAATATGTCCCGGCTTAATCCCCCGGCTGTAATTAAGCTTAGCCCGGGTCGTTGTGGCTGCTCGCCTGTTTGGGTTTTCATCGCCATTGTGGGGGGCTGACTTGTTGGTTCGTCATCGCCAGTTTTCAATCAGCCAGGACTTGGTCGTCATTGTTTTAAAATATTCTAAATACATAGCAAGTCTGTTCATTTAGTTCTACACTGGAAAGTGTGTTAAGATAGTTGCTAGTTGTATCTATCAGTTCTTTTAACGCATCAGCAGACTCGTTTAATACGTGTTTCTAACTTAATAATCTAAATACAATGTGCTAAATACTTTATGTTATTGTGTCTGAACTCTTATTGTTCCCAGAAGCATTCATAATTAGCTTCCGATATAAGAATATGTCACAGAAGCTGTTTAGCTTCACCAGTTTGTTATACAGGAACGCTCCCAAACGCTGCAAACCGTTGATGGTGAAAAATTGGTTTTATTTATAAGGAAGGAATTCAATGTTTATTTTATGTAATAATAGTTGTAATTAACTGGTTAATGTGGACGTTGCGTCAATAACACGATAATAATAATTATAAAAAAATATAATCTTGTAGCATTTTTCGGGAGCGTTAGTATTTTAGTGCTATTTAACCAAAATGCATGGTAAAAAACCAACTTTGGCGTGGATCTTACTATAGTAAACATTGTAATGTTTGGTTGCTTGATAGTTTTTTTAAATTAAATATCGAATTATGTATTTTATTATGACATTTTAAAAATGCAACTACCATTTTGCGTTATCTTATGAAAACCAAAAAGATCAGTATCTAAATTTCTTCCTTTCATATTAAATTAATAATCACGTTATAATTTATTAAAATATGCTTCCACAGTTACATCCAAGGTTTCCAAACTTTTCGATTAAGCTCCTTTTCTTAATTAACTTCCTTAATGACGTAAGTTTTAGAGTGATTCCGTTGTTCTCCCAGTCGTGGCCTATTGCGCGTTTTTGTGTTTTTCTTCCATTGAAAACAATCGAGCCTTTGTTCAGCGCCTGTTTTATTGTTTTAGACTAAATGGCGTCAGGGTTAAATTGATGATGTAAACTATAAAGTAATATATTTAAATGAAGTTTTACTTTTAATATTATTACACTGATGGTGTACCCGTGCGTACGGCGCTTCACGCAGGCTACCACAGATGGGGCCCAGTAAGGCTGATGCTTGATCCGGAGCTGCGGACTACCTAGCGGGTTTACTGGGGCTTCGGCTCGAAAAGCAGGAGTAGGAACGGGGTGTTTTTAGTCAGTAAGAGTCTGACACTCCCTCTCGCCTCGCCCAAGGCGGGAGGAGGCGGCAGGAGAAGTCATTGGATGATTTTCCACCCTTAAAAAAGTCTCCTGAAACCTTCCATTCTTCCTCATACTCTCACAACAACTTACCACCTTGCATGCCATGTCTCCGTATGCTTTTATGATGTCGGGTATACACAATAATTTTCAGTAAACTACGTTTAAGAAATCCGACTTCAACCTGCTCTTTTCTAAATCGGTTAATATATTAACCTGGTCCTGAAAAGTGTATCAAACACTTTCCTAAAAACCACGTCAAAATTGGTTCAGCCGATCGTGAGATAATCACGCACAAACATACAAACATACATACATACAGGTCAAACAGAGAACCTCCTTCTTTTTTATATTGATTAAAAATAAATAATAATAATTTCTTTGAATCCTCCTAAGCTACAAAATATTTTTATATTAATATTTTACTTTACCAGCAACTGTCGACAGATGTAACTACATTTACCAAACACCGAAACCAGGAATTACTTTCATTCTATTTTTAACCATTGTTTCATCTTCAAAACAAAAATCTCCATTAGGTCCGTGCCTACTTCAAAATGAAACTGAAGTAAATCGCGTGTCGTATGAAGCCATAGTTTATCGAGCCGAGACTAAATAGACTAAACAGGAAACGGGTCAGAAATCGGTCAACAGCGGCTGCGAATCGTGCAACGTTTCACAATATCCAGTTAACTTCATACACGAATAGTTTACGATGTTTTTCCTTTCATATAGGTACAAGGAATCGCCAAAGGAGTAACGTAATAATAGGGCTAAAACTTTTGAATAGATGATTTTAATAAAATGTATTGCAATTACAAATATGTACAGATATCTGCCTCAAAAAGCTGACTGACAAGTACTTCAAGTTCAATCCTTAATACTTTCTTAATCTTAATGCTTAATACTTTTTTAAGGGGGAATGTCATACAATTTTTTCTCTGAGGGAGTGTCTTACTGACTAAAAACCACCCCGTTCCTACGTCTGCTTTTTGACCCTTAGCCCCGGTAAACCTGCTAGGTAGTCCGCAGCTCCATAGTAGTCTGGAGGCTAAGCAGCGGATAAATACTAGTTTTCAATAAACCTTGACTTACACCGAATGTAAACTAATGCGTTGCAATCAATATTGGAATTCACGTTTCCTTACTCCGTTCACTATAGCTTATATTGTTTGCGACCAAAGTTCCCGCTGACTGTAATAAGTTTTCAAATTTTCAGTTGAAAACGGAAGTAGGTTGGCTAGCGTTTCAGTGGGTCGGTTCTTAGTTTGGTTACAGTTTGAATCTAGAGTGATCCGCCAATTAATCGACGTGCCATATTATATGGAATTGCCTTTTTACCTCGCTTTTGACCGAAATTGATGGCGTATTTGCAACCTCTTATGTATATTAATTGATTCATGTATGATTTTAATCATCTGATATTTGGTACACATTCTTTATCTTCATCACCATACAATGTAATGTATTTTTTACACGTCTACCTCATCGAGCCCTTACGTTTGATATCAAATCGAATAGAGGTAATTAACATAAATAATATTTTTATGTATTACTTGTTCAGTAAGGTAAGCAATAGTTATGTTCTATTGTCTATCTTAAAATTTAAAAAACTCAATCTTTCTTGCCCAACCTCAGTTGACGAACACGACAAACGAGGCCGAAACAATCGATTTAAAATCGTTCATTTCACTTACGTTTTAGAGAAACTGTTAAAGATTTACTATTCTAGGAAAATGAGACAAAACCCTAGTAGAGGAGCACTTAAAATATTCATAAGCCATTCTTTAAAGTTCACAGAAGTTGTTAAACTCGTGGAACACATAAACGTCTCAGAATAACTTTCACTTACAATGTTTACAAATAAAGAGCTTCGTTAGCGCATGTACCTTGTACCTACATGAAAGGGTATCGTAATGTTTGGGCGACACCTGCTACGCGCATGCGCTTTACAGCCGTTTCAAAGTAACGCACCTGACTTGCTAGGGCTGGTATACATTTGATGTACTGAAATCTTCAGAATAGAATAACACATAATATTATAAATGTGAAAGTTTGTTTGTTTGGATGTTTGTCCGTCGATCACGCTGAAACTACTGAACGGATTTTAATAAAATTTGGTATACAGACAGGGTATGAGCTGACTTGGGTAATAGGATACTTTTTATCCCACAGAAAAGCGGACAAAGCCGCTGACAGAAGCTAATAGTATGGAATAAATTTAATATACACAATGTTTTACATGAAATTGTTTAAAATATCAAAAAAAGCATTTTAAATTGTTGCCATCATTTGCTTGCTTTAAACGTTTTGTTTTAACTAGATATTAATTTTAACAAGTTTATTCACTTTACTCTAATCTACCACAATCGTAAAAAATTGATTAGGTACGCGTATTAAAAATTGTGTAAAAAATAATGTTAAACTTCAATCCAATACATTGTTTTGATCACTACTCCATAATGTTAAATCAAAATAGATAGTCAATAGTGATACGAATCACTATTACAAGTTATCTAGAGATATGTACCAGCCCTAAGGCAATTTATCCGGTCTCCCTCATCAACGCACGCAGTAAGCATCGTTTAATTTTAGAAGTCAGCTTGAATATTCCTTCCACGATGAAAGCTTTACGTACGATGTGCCTCCATACTAATCCCGAAAAGAAAGGTGGGCATTCTTATTTTGTGTGAAAATACCGCAATTTATTCAGATTAAAGAGAAGAAAAATGGCTTTTGTTTATGCAGGAGATTTTAATGGCTTTATAGAATTTTAGGGGCACGCATTTTGCTTTGTAAGTTAGTTTTGTATTTTCAGTTTTCATACGTTTGTTAATGTTTTAGTGTTATTTGTAGGCACAGACTAAGCATTGTTAGAAAAGAGTTTCTTGCTCGTTCTTCTCCATTCGAAGCTACACTTTGGAACAAGCACCTAGCTTCACTAACAGACAGACTGACGGACAATTCAATTTGATGTTTCAAAAGTGCCTAATTTAGGATTAATTGAACTAAATCCTTTGACTTTGACTTTGAAAAGGGACCATTATTAATATCTTGAGACAGACCAGTGATTTGTAAAACACGTCACGTCATGGATTTATTATTATTTTACTTATAACAGGTAGCTAAAACACAAAAAAAAACAGTGCTTCAAAATTATAATTATAATATTTAATTCATATTTAGACAAATCTACTTATGACTCATTGCAAACTTCAACCTAGTTGAGAAATGTCTAGGAGATGCAACTGTGACTATCTCATTATTCTGTGAAGTCTGATTTTAAAGAAGAAACTAGCATTCAGAGTAATGATAATTACTTAGCTACATTATACTTAAATACGTAGGTGTGATCATGGTACTTGTTTAAGTTTCGTAAGTTTCAAAATTCAGTTTATTTTTAACGATAAGTCATGATACTACTATAGCTAGTGATGACTCCAATTGCTGACGGATAGACAAGAGCATTCAAAATAGAAGAATTATTGTAATGAATGTAAGAGTCAACATAAAATGCATTCGCACTTATGCTTCTACGTGAATTATATTGATGGTGAACAAATTAAAAAACGTTTAAACACTCACATTGAAAGGCTAATGAACTCTTTAAATTCCAGTCGCTAAGGACAGACGTGGTCTCACTAAAATCTAATTTAGGCGTAGGTACACGTAGGTAGTTTATATCTTCAGTAGAATTAGCGAACAATTTCAAACCGCAATTGTTTGAGCTTCGTTTAAACAGATAATAATTTAAACTTGACATTAAATCTGTCTATACGTCTTATTTACATGATTTTGTCTAGGCATTTCATAAAATATTCTTGTGTAATTTGTAATGCAAATGTGGACTTTATTGGCTATAAAAATAATATCTTGCTTTGAGACTCTTGTCTGTATGTCAATATATTTTATGTGCAATATAAACTGAAAAAAAAACTTTCGATGTAAGTTGTCTGTTTAAAAGTATTTGTAAACATCCCTGCTTACCGACTAATATTATTAAGTGGTGATGGTCAGTCATCAGTCAATACTGAAAAATACGTATCTACGTACTTACCTACTTATCTACCTACTAGGTACTTATCTACTACTTATCTACCTAATGTAACCTTTGTAAATAAATATTGTTCTTGAAAGAACTGACAATAATAACAAGATTATTCGTTCAAAATGCTTCTAAAACCGAACCTAAAGTAAGCAGCTTCAAACATAAAATAACGCCGGGGGTGCGGAAAACTAATTGACTCAAATACGATTCTTTTGACGAGCGCCAGTATTATGATTACAAAACACAACGCAACTCGACTTGAAGTGTTATAAAACGCTTTCAAAGCTCAACCATAAGAATTGTCTTTACCTATTATAGGTATACTGTCTTAACCCACCCTTTGGCAGATGGACGCGGGCGCGCGACCGGAGCAGTCGCGTGCCGACGCTAACGCCTACAATTTTTGTAATAGTGATTACGCTGTGTAGTGTCATGTGCGATTTGCTATTGTGATTTTTGCAGGCGTACGTGAATGTGAGTATATATTTCATTAGTACTTCTGTTCGCCTTTTATAGTTACTACAATGTTCAATTAATAACAGTAATGTGATTAATTAATATCACAAAAATATAATAAAAGTACCGCATCGAGATTTATTAGCGGGCTAAGCGTGATCCTAACATGTCTTATTGATTTATTAGGTTTTATGACAATAACATCATAACTACAGGTTTATTTACTCAAATATATACCGTTTATTCATAAAAATAAGATAACTTATTGAATATTAATGAAGGATTATAGGCGTAAAATAAATTTTTCATACCGGTTGGCCACACAAAAGATTTAGGCTGCAAAAGGAATTAAAGTTTGCCGGGACAATGGGACCATTATAATTTTGTGTTGACAGGTTTTCCTTTTAAAATATTTAAAGAGCTTAGCTTGAATAACTAAATATTTCATACCTTTTATTTTAATTTACCATTATGATTTCATAACGGTAAGTTAAATAATGTTTATTATTATCGATAAAAAATATAATGTTTAATATTAATTATACATAACTATAGCCACGCAGATAGATTATATACTAGAAAATTTTTATTTTATAAATCTTTATGACGTTTCATTTAATGGAAATTTAATTTTATAAATCAACTAACGCTTGACTGCGACGACACAATGTATTAGTTACTTGGTAGTTGGTACTATACTCGTATATAGGTATTATAATATTATTCATTAATTAGTGGTGGTTTAGTAGTTAATTATGTATGAAAACATTACAAACATACATAGAAAACACGAATATTTCCTGTTTATAATATTGTAGACAGAGATTAATTAAGATTATCATACTTTTTAATTTATTAAAATTAATCTCAACTACTCTACTTTTTTTGGTCTTTTGAAAATTTCTTAGTAGTAGCAGTCTCCGTTTGGAATTCTACCCAGTATATGGCAATAAATTCTCTCCCCTCACCCCCTATTACATGGGACTTATAACACAAATGGTGAAAAGCGGGCGTATATTGTACATTGACATTACGTTCTGTAATGTGAACCTCTGCCTACCCATTCGGGGATAAAAGGCGTGATGTTAAATGTTGCAAATTAAAATTAATATTAAAATTTTCATAGATTTTAAGTTGAAATATATGTGGTGAAAGTTACCTATACCTATTTATCATTATTAGTATTCATCTATTTATTTGATCTCATAAGTATGGAATAACCATTTCTGTTATAAATATATTGTATGATTGCCTACTTGATAGAGTGGTTGAAGGTGTCGCTGTTGATCTCACGGATGTCGAGTTTGAATCTAGGGTTGGACTAAAATTGAACTTTATTAGGCTTTTTGAAAATTTTCAATAGTAGCTCACGGAGTATGGAGTTACGTGCCGGTTATAGCAATATAGAAATTAGATTCATTCCTGTTTCGGATAATACTCGTGCTCAGATAGTAGCAGAGAGTTAAAATGTGTATAAAACGCCATTGAAAAGGTTGGTTATTTATTATAACTTGATGAATATTGGAACAGAGCAGTCACATAGTTGCCGCTTTTTGAATTCCTGAGCCAAAATTTTTGGACGGCTCGAGGTGGTCTCTAGGGACTTGGCAGAAAGCCCGGCTTGGTCAATGCCTCCATTTTATTTATCTACACATGTCTTCGCGTGCTGCAGTGCGCAGATAAACCTATAACCTATTGTATTTCAACACCTATATACATTTGTTTAAACTTTTTAAGATGTTTTTAGGTACTAGCGATACACACATATTATACTAAGTACCTAGCAAATATTGATCGACGCGAGGAGTCGTCTTTGTTGCTTTTATAGCATTAACAAAATGTCACAGCTAGGTATTAATTGAGGATTGAAAGTAGGTAGACGTAGACACTACCTACTTTCGAATCAAGAATGTTTTGTTACCTCTACCAGGTATCATTTTATTTAGTTGCGTCCATTGTTATTTTCATTATAATAGGTTTGGGAATCATAAACTCATCATTACAATTTGAAACGGGATATTTACCATGTTTATTAATTTCTATGAGTTTCCGATATTTCGGCACTGTTGCAAGTGCCATGATCACGGATAAACAGGAGTATATGTATAGATATTAATAAACATGATAAATATCCCGTTTCAAGTTCTAATAATATTGTTAATGATCATAAACTCATCTTTTTTATATTCTCAACCCATTATCAAACCAAAGAACTCTAGTCACTTCTAGATAACCAAATTAATCGACTAACTAATTCATAGAGCTATCGACATTAATTGTGTTTACTAGATCTCAAATGTCCCAAAACAAATCTACGAATGGAAACGCAAAAGACTAATTGTCATAATAATAGAAACCCCAAGAGCTTATGTTTTGAATGTGTTAATATCAATTTGTTTGGAGGTCACATCTGTCCCTGAATTCGGGCAAAGCATTTGGGCAAAGTTTTGTTTAATTAAAATCATAGGACTGTCCTCGGTGTGCGTTGGAACTATCAAAATTACGGTTAAGTTGTACATCGTAGTCTTCTTTATGAGGGTTTGAAGACGCAGGGTGAAATACTAGTTCAGATTGTTTAGGGAAACTATGTTATTAGATTTAGATCTAAGGGATTCCAGATAGAGAGTCGAGGCACAGCTATTGCATCACGTAGACAAGACAAATAGAGTTTAGGCAGGCTGCTCTTTGATGACACACGGCTTTAGGAGCTCAACAAAACTGTAGTAACTACTTTATTGATCGAGTGTTTGCAACTATGTCTACGTATGTAATGTTATGTATTAGGCGGCATAGACATGGCATATGACTTGTGATACCGGGTAAAAAAATGATCGTACTTTTTATCAACTATTAAGTGTGAATAATATCATTATCCGGAACTGCGGCCTACCTAGCGGGTTGCCGGGGCTCCGGTTCAAAAAGCAGGAGTAGGAACAGGGATGTTTTTAGTCGGTAAGAGTCTGACTCTCACCTCACCCTGGTGAGAGAAGTCATTAGATGATTTTCCCCCTTAAACATAGTACTGCTGCACTCCATCGTACTACTGACAACAGTTTACTATACTTACTATTGTATTGCGATATGCGATATACTTACTATTGTATAGTTTCATATATCGTGTTTAATAAATTTCGTTTTGTTACATATCGCTCACCTAGTAATAGACTAAACTTTATAACTGGACTTTATGACTTTATGGTATAAAGTCAATTTTGCATTTTTTGCAGTTGTGCCAATATATTACTAGTTGAGCGATAAATGAATTTGAGACATGTTCTACATATTTTATGATGTGCACAAAAGATCCATGGGACAAAAGTGTGTTTCAAGTCCCTTGGATCGGATTTCAGAAACATTTCCATTGCTCTAATGGAATTCTGTTACAATATTTAATTAGTGTCAAGGGAGAATCCACTTAATGTACTCGGGAATACGGTGAGAGCACCTCATTTATTGGATGGCGATGGACCATCCGGGTTTATTTTCGCTTCTAATGGGTCACCCGTATTGTTTGAAGCTTTTTAAAGAGATGTTCAAGGACGGCTTCCGGGTTACTTGTTCATCATTATTTTATTTTGTACCAAGTTTAAATTCTGTCTAGAAGAGATGTTGTTGATTGTCTAGAAGAAAAACATCAGCCGAGCTGCGTTCTGAAAGAGAAAGCTAATATTATGTTTACATAAATAAACCAATTTATATATTTTGCCCCGTAAATATAGTGCTACCTAGCACTTTGTATTTCATATTCATATTCATTTATTTGCTTTCCACAATGTATGTACATAGATGTTCTTAAAGGTAAAAGTAACAATTATGGACCCAGTTTGGGCACAGCAATTTTAAAGATATAAAATCAGGCTTAATTATGATATAATTTTATATTATTATAGTTTATCTTAATTTAAAAATGCTTAAATAATTATAATTATTGAGATCTTAAAATTATACTTTGTAGGTGATTACTTATGAGTGTGTGTGTGTGTGTGTGTGTGAGTGAGTGAGTGAGTGAGTGAGTGTGTGTGTGTGTGTGTGTGTGTGTGTATGTATGTGTGTATGTGTGTATGTTATTTTTTTATTGATTTATCGTCCATAAATTCTTTTATTGAATAGTAGCATTTGGAGTGTAAGAAAGTTATTAATTTATTTACGTCTGTATATGTCCAATCAATGAGAAAATAAGACAGCAGTAATATTACTATATTTGATTTAAAACCCGCTGTACAATGATTGTCCAAAACTCGATTACACGCTTATTCAATAAGAGCACGTCCGGCCAGTGCATTTCACGTTACAAATAGATAAATAATAGATTCCTCAGAGCGTGCACTCCATTTCTAAGACCGCAGTCGATTTATCTCAGTGTCGGACGGTAACTTACCGTGTCCGACTTGTGCGTCCGCCGGCAGGACAGCCTCCTAACATTACAACATGTATGTTATGGACTAAGCTTCAGCCTGGTACATTCTACATCTAAAGGCGACAATCTGAGTGCTCAAGAGCGAACAACTTTAATGGCTTAACACTTCTCTCGCCTCGCCCAAGGCTGGAGAAGTCATTGGATGATATGATTTTTCTCCCTAAAAAAAAATACTTTACTTACTTAACTTATATTGGAGTGATAACGTGGGCGCCAGTTTACCATGGACGTTTAAATGAAAACGTTGAATGTACCAATAGTGAAGAAAGTTTTATATACTAAACTAGCTTTTGCCCGCGGCTTCGCTCGCGTAGAATTTGGTCTGCCACATCGGCATCGACATTAAATACTTAATCCGAAAAATGTATTCATTTTGATAAGAGTTTGATAATTAAAATGTGTAAAATAGTACCAAGTTTAATTAGATTTATGGTTCACAATTTTGTTTGTACTGGCTTGCACATAAAAGATAGATAGGTATATGCTGTCGCGGACTTTTATTTAGATCTACTTAAGACAAACAATCCTGCGGTACATCTTCCTTTTGTAACTCCATGGGTATAAGCAGCGCACGCCAAGATAGCTCTCAGATGGAAGATTTTTTTCTGGCTTAATTGACACGTATCGTTATATTAGGACCAAAACTACATAAAATCATTATAAATTGTAGCCTATGTGTTATTCTGATGTATAAACTATATTGTGGTAAAGTTTCATTCAAATCCATTCAGTAGTTTTTACGTGAAAGAGTAACAAACATCCATACATCCATACAAACTTTCGCCTTTATAATAGTAGTAGGATACAGTCTGTATAAAGGTTTGAAAATACAAAAAGAAAAATACGATTGCGAAGCAGGGTGTAGTACGTTTTTTATTCGACTGATGAACGTTTAGGGGACAGAGAGAAAAGTTCCCTAAGAAAAGGAGGATCCTCCGACCAGGCGAGGTGTTCAGCCTGGCGGGCTTTCTGCCCAACTGTTGTTCGTTGGGATTTTCTATCCGTGTTAATTCGCATGTAAACTTCGTATGTGCGATGCAGGATATTTGTGACGTCATCCGTTGATTTGCTCGTCGATAGTCTATGTGCGACTTCTGTCATCTGTCACTTGTCACTTGTCAATGTGTCGCCACATCACTCCCCCCCAAGACCGGAGGTCGATCCTGTTGAGACGGCTGTCGATGCTTGAGATGAGCGGTGCCAGAGCCAGTGTAGAATGTCCCTTAGTTCCAGTGAGTCGGAACTGTGCCGCTGAATGCCCAGTGAGTCGGGTGAGCGGTGCAGGGTGATACTCCAGTGAGTCGGAGTAGTGAAGCTCGCAGTGTCCCACGGTGAGTCGGGGAATTGATGCTGCAAGGGTAGGTGCGTAGTGGCTGGCGTCTGCGTTGACGGGAGCAAGACGTCCTCAGACCGTGTGCAGAGAATGCTGTGCCTAGACGCTGCTGAGGCCGTAGGGAAGAACCAGGCTGCATATCTTCGATGTAGCATGTGGTGGTCCCTGGTGAGGCCGAGGATGCTGGTTGGCTGCGACTTGATTACCGCTCAGCGGAGAAGTGATGGGTGAGGGAGATGGCGATGAGGATGACGGTGCTGATCTGCTCCGTGAAGGTTGGTTTCAATCACGTCGGGGTCACCAGTTTAGGGGACAGAGAGTAAAGTTCCCTAAGAAAAGGAGGATCCTCCGACCAGGCGAGGTGTTCAGCCTGGCGGGCTTTCTGCCCAACTGTTGTTCGTTGGGATTTTCTATCCGTGTTAATTCGCATGTAAACTTCGTATGTGCGATGCAGGATATTTGTGACGTCATCCGTTGATTTGCTCGTCGATAGTCTATGTGCGACTTCTGTCATCTGTCACTTGTCACTTGTCAATGTGTCGCCACAAACGTTTTCTAACGTGTTAGGTATACGTGTTTTAACGCACCTGTGACTCTTCTGATGTTGCGGGTGTCTATGGGCGGCGCTGATCGCTTACCATCAGGTGACCTGTCTGCTCGTTTGCGCCCTATTTCATACAAAAAAAGACTTATTTAGTGTGAGAATCGTGGATTTAATTTTTGTTTCTGATCAATGCAAACCTGATCAAAACCTAAACCTATCAAGAACAGGTATCGTGTACCTAGATCTAGAGTTATTGAAGCTATACCACGCTTAAGTAGCACAATGGAAGCTCCTAAATATTTAAGAATCTTGTTAGACGGTACTGGTTCTAAAGTTAAACACTTAAGACGTGAAGTGGACTATAACATTTATCCCCACATCAGCGGGGAAATTGCGTTGCATACAAATTATGTAAACAATATTCTCGTCCCGACGTTTGACGACGTTATTAGTTTTGTTTAGTACCGCGGAATATGCTAAAATATACTAAAGTTGCCAGACTTGATGCTTTCAAGGCAACTGACCTACGAAATGTTGGTGAAAAGTAGAATTTAGAACTATTCGGTCGGGCACTTTATAAAGCAAAATAATATTTTGACTCGACAGTCTCGCATTCATTGTAGTTTTATTTGTTTTCTGAATGGTCAGCTCTCTGGAAGACAATGCTGGAATGAATACATAAGTATCTGTTTAGAAAATATTTTTGAATCTAAATATTATTCGATTTCTAAAAACATTAATTGTTAAAGAGGTTATTGCCAAAGATCTGGCACAAAGTTACACTTTTTTATGATATAAGTCGGTAAACGAGCAAACGGATCATCTGATGGTAAGTGCACACTCGAAACACCAGAGGCGTTAAAAGTGTGTGGCCAGCCTATGGGGGTCAGGAATTTAAGGGTTGTTAGGGAATCGGGGATTGGGATATGATTGGGAAGGGGGTTAATTGGGCCTCCGGTAACCTTACTCACACAACAAAACACAACTCATAGTCATTATTGGGTACTGAATAACCATACCAAAATTTTGGATGACTTTAAACATTGATTAGAAAACCATTCTTGGCCATGTAATTAATGAGATAAGTACTTTATTTTCGCATTTTGTCTAAATTGGATCATTTTACATCTCAATATATTCTCATATACTTACCTAAAATGGGTTCTTTAAACTGTCATGGATGAAAATTTTGAAATCGAAGTTTCCATTGAATTTTGAGACCTCACAGAAAGTAAATAAGATAGAATTTATAGCTTCAATTTGAAACGTTGACATAACGCAGTCGGTACCTTTTCTGCTCAGTTTCATTGTAACCAGAGGCACTAAGGAGGTAACATTTTTCTGAGGAAGAGAAGTAGGAAATATTACGTCGCACCTCTAGTTACTTGGAGTAACATAATCCAGTCTCCTTTACTTTGAAATAAAATACATGGACTTGGACAATGGACATAAAATAGGAGTATAGTTCTCTTTTAGTTCTATGTCTGGATATCTGACTGATGTACAGCGTGTTAGGGCTCCGATTCCCAAACAGATGTACAGTAAATGTAATTCGAAAAAACTAGTTAGTTGTTTACGACTTATGAACGATGATGGAGGACGAAATATTACAATATAGAACTATAAAACAATGTTACATTGTTCTTACATAATTGAACCAACGAAACAATGTAACTAAGAATTGTATTGTGAACCTGATTAAAAAAGAGTAACACATGGAGTTTTTTCCTCGTTCTTCTCCATAGCAATCTACACTTTGGGACGAGCAAATAGCTTCACTAGAGGACCGACAGACAGACATATCTTATTTTAATATTATAATAGTTACCTTGACGATCAAAAGTACGTTCCCGGTCTATTCGAAATAAATAATTTTCGACTTTAACTTTGACTTTGACAATCTGCACCTTTTAAAAGTCGCAGCAAAAACTGAACATTGAGTGAAGTTGCGGTCGTTTAATTCAATATTACCGTCTGCTTCCATCAGTAGCCTGAAATTAAATCATGGCGATGCGCCGTTGGCACCTGGCCAGGGCACGGGACGCGCCCATTAATCTAGACACACGGCAGTGTGTCCGCCAAGTTCGAGCAAAAAAACCGACACACCGGCCGTGGGTTATATTACACGAACCATTTCGGGCCAAGTTCGACCCACCTATAACTCAAAATCTATTTTATCTACGCATATGAAATTTCTAGTATCTGTTGAGATCTACTTACTTATCTAAAATACAAAATTTCATTAATGTACCTATTGTAGGTGTTGAGATATTGACGTCAGAAAATCGCTATTTTTACTATACACTCACTGACTGACTCACTCATCAAAAACCTAGACCACTTCCAATGGTCGTATTGACTTGAAATTTGGCATGGAGGTAGGTCTTTGGGTCAAGGTAAAGGAAAAAATCTGAAAATGGCCAAGTGTGAGTCGGTTTTAAAAATAATGAAGGTGTAAATTCATACCCCTAAGGAACTAAAACAAAAAAATTATCTATATCTTCCAATGGTCGTACCGACCTAAAATTCGTTACGAAGTTTTGTATTTAGTCAAAGTAAAGTAAAATAAGAAAAAATAAAAATAAAACTTAACAAAAATAAATGAAATCCCACCCAAAACATAAATGTGAAAGGCTGCCAAGTTCGATAATATTGGAATGCTTCGCCTATAAAAGAAGTGAGATCTAAATAAGTACCAAGTTCCATACACAAACCTCAGTTAAAAATGATATAACTTGGCAAGTTTTAATAGAAAATTATATACTTGACTCATTGCGTTTAGTAGGTTTATAACAAAGTGTGTGAAAACTTGCCAACTTGTTATATCATTTTTAACTGAGGTCTGTGTATGGAACTTGGTACATATTTAGATCTCACTTCTTTTATAGGCGAAGCATTCCAATATTATCGAACTTGGCAGCCTTTCACATTTATGTTTTGGGTGGGATATTGTGTTAGAACGACCAACTGCACTGCACTGGCTTGAGCGTGATAAGAATGCTGTTTCGGACATTTTTTGCCGAATTTGTACTTAATTTTTCGTCTATTTCTTTTTCCTTGTTCCGTGTGATAGCTTTTATCTTGTTTTAAAAGTGTTTGTTCTTATATCCGAAAAAGTATATTCTTTGTTGTCGTTGTAAATTTCTCAAAAAATTGCGGTGTTGTGCCAAAGATACATAAAGTTACGTTCTGCTAGGTTACATTTGTAACCTTTGATCATATTCGCCAACATCACTAATTGATAGATTGATACCACTCGTTCGAAGAAATATTTTAATTATTATAAAGTTAGAATTGTTAAGTATTATATAAACTCTCCCTGGTACATATTACTGGAATTTGAGTTTAATACACACATTTACGAGACGAATCGTGAGAGAGCCATGCTTCGGCACACATGGGCTGGCTCAACTGGAGTGATACCACGGCCTCACAGAAAACCGACGTGAAACAACGCTTTGGTTGTGTTTGTGAGGTTACCGGAGGCCCTTCCCAATCCCCGATTATCCAACAACTCTTAAATTCCTAGCCCCCTAGACGTCGGCAATGCACTTGTAACGCCTCTAACGGTGTATCAAGTACCCATGGGCGATGGCGGTTGCTTACCCGCAGGTGATCAGTCTGCTCGTTTACCGGCTTATTCCTTAAAAAAAAAGAATTCCAGAAAAATGGAATCCCGACCTAATTGTATTGAGGAAAACAGTGCAAATGAAATTAGAATGAAGTAGATTCTCATGTAGTAGTCGCCATGTATTATGTAACATGTATATTATGTAGGTACAATTACATAACCGGTAAACACGGCGATACATAACATAAATCGTTCTTCGCTGGGTGTCATAATAAAACCCCTATAAACGTTACGTAGGATGCGACGGTAATGTCATTAGGGGTGAAATTAACGACGTCGCCAATCTTGTTAGCCACGTCGTCTATAATTACCTATCTATCGTTATAATTATGTGAGCGAGCCATGTGCTTCTTTCTTTTGTAGGTAATACATACGTAAGTAAAATAATCTGACTGCAAGCTGATGTATCAGTGTTTGATGTGGGGATACGATGGAATTGAATGAATTAAAGTAATGAAGATAAAAAAAATATAAATAGCAACGATTCTTTAGTTGATATTTTTTTAAATTTTATTAATGTTTATTTATTTATTTCCAACTCTTATAACATAAACATGTTTTAAACATAAACCCATTTCATTTTTCCCAGTAGCTAATTATTATCTAGGTATATTGAAATATTTTATTTAATGTCAATTAATTTGCAGATAATCAATATAAAGGATTTATAAACCATTTATATAATACGATGACAGTAATTAGTGTTGCCCAGCAAGAGTCTTGCAAGTCTCGCATTTACCAATTAGCCAACTTAAATTTTTCATACGATTATGATTTAACTGTATTAACTACCCCTCTTGCTAGTCTCCCAAATACTTATTATAGTAAAAAATAGCATTAGGCTAATGCTATTTTTTATATGCTAGGTGCTTTTGATCTTACAATGACGAAACAGAATAGCTAGTATACTATACTTTGAGGTTGTTTAATAGCGGCCACGCCTTACAATATAACTGTATAGTTAAATCTGCACAATACAGTTAATACTACAGTTAAATCATAATCGTATAAAAAATTAAGTTGGTTAATTTGGTAAATGCGAGACTTGCAAGACTCTTGCTGGGCAACACTAACAGTAATATTCCTAACAAAAAGTTACTCAACAACGAACATACATTGTTATGTACTGTATGTCTGTACATACTCGTACAGTAAATAAGGAAACAAGCCGAAAATCCAACGCAAGTACAAAAAATGTGACACAATTTGTAAATAGCTGTCATTGTCCAGATCTGTTCTTTGATAAAGGGATTGTCATCTGAGCTCTCCGGTAAATTACATGACAATTACCGGAGATGTGTGGAAGCGGGGAAGGATTTCATGAGTTGAGGACAAGCGACAGCATTGATCCATTTTAATCCTCGCTCGGGTATCGTTTTTTCGAGCGAAATGATTGTATAATCTTCCATCAGTCCTCGTTTTTGTTTACGAAATTTAATGTAGATTATAATGTCTTGTAGATATTTAGACAGTCATGAGACTGTTCAGAGCAGAATACTTATGATATACGGATCCTTAATCTACATACTACATATAGGTAGGTACTAATATGATATAATATGTCACGCCTTTGACCCGGAAGGGGTAGGCAGAAGTGCACATTACGGCGCGCAATTCTATTGTTCAATGTACACCAACTTTTCACCATTTGTGTTTTAAGTCCCATGTAATAGGGGGTGAGCCTATTGCCATATACTGGACACAATTTCAGACTCCGTGCTACTACTGAATTTTTTTCGAGAAACCGAAAAAGCCCAGTAATACTTTGCCCGACAGTCGCACTGGTGACCACTCGACTAACGAGACAGTCAGGTACTAATATATGTATAAAGATGTATTAGTATCTATATGTAAAAGGTATATGGTATTGAAATCAACACTTAGTAATCAGCAATAACGATTGCGACTGATATACCCACCAAAGAAAGTATAAAAATATATTTTATTTTAATCTTAAAAGGCAAAATGCGAAAGTAAGATTTTATTGTTTCGACTACATCGTATCGTAGCGTAGACGAAAAGCTTTTAGTTTGAATGGCACAGTTGAAGAGAATGCAAGTATTTTTCAAATTACCCTCTAATCTCCCTTCAGTACAGCAGCCAGCTCCAGACTATGAACCAATAAAACGTAGGCAAACGTGAAGAAATCCACACGTTCACAATAAAGTTGGACGTGCGTAATGTCCTGGGAATATCGATAGATACCGTAGTCACACTGTGCAATGTACCAGCGAGACGTGAAGGCGATGGGGCAGGAATGGGGTGTATACCATGATAGATAGATGTTTAATGGCCGGTATATTTTGTATATATCGTATAGAAAAGAAAGGATGGATGAAAGCAGATTTACGAAAGAAATATACAAGGCGAATATGAGTGGGACCGTCGGTAGAGGGCGCCCCAGACGGACATATAGCGACCAGATTGGCGATATATTAAAAAAGGGCCAAATTAAAAGTACCTTTAACCGACGAGCATGCATAAAAAGACAGATGACTGTTAATGAAGCGAAAGAAGTGTGTAAGAACCGTGGCAATTGGCGTTCCATTGTCTCTGCCTAACTCCATGGGAGACAGGCGTGAGGTTATGTATGTATGTATTTTGTATGGAGTTTTTGTAAAAGTTATATCTCTAGTGACGGATATTTACTGTTTGGTTCGTGTTTGAAACCTCATTTTTTTTGAATTCTCGGTCATATGCAGTCAAGAATTCACTATCACTAACTAGACTCTTCATTTTGATTTTAAACGATGTAATATCTTAAGAAAGATAACAATTCTCTTTGTTTAAACCAAGTGAGGCACATAACTTGTAATCTTTGTAATCACCTTTTAATTTACCATTCCACAATTGAACACACACATGAATATTAAACGCGTTTCATTAAATTTTACAACAGAAACGTAGGTACTCAATTAATAATATCTAATTTGCAGTAAATATTAAATATTCATAGTGAGTCTAGACTAAACAATAAACTAGTTTAGTTTTTAGCCACTAGAGTTCATACTTCATTATTGAGTTAAATTCAGTTTTAGCAAAATTTCCAGTTTAACGTCAGCGCTAACCAAATTTGTTTAGGGGGAGGTGGACGTAACATACCCCTATAATTTAGGTACTTATAGTTAGGGTTGATACCAACTTTTGGCCTGGCTTGGTTTAGCGTGCACCGACACCTTTATGCTAAATAGGTGGACAAAAGTGGCGTTTACATAATAGAATTAGTTTTTCTGCACTAGTACTGAGTTTTTTGTTTATTATATCATGAAATAATTAGTATATAGAAATCATTGGCGGAGGTCTATGATCCGCAATGGACGTCGTGTGGTTAATGTGATAAGGATGGTCATTTAAAATTGTTATATTTAAATCTTATTTTTTATAGTGTACGAGCAGAGAGATCACCTGATGGTAAGCAATCGCCGCCGCTCATGGACACCCGAAACATAAGAGACGTTACAAGTGCGATGTCGGTCAGGAATTTAAGGGTTATTAGAGAATTAGGGATTGGAAAGATTGGGAAGAGGGGTGATTGGGCATGCGATAACCTCACGCACACAACGAAACACAACGCAAGCGTTGTTTCACGTCGGTTTTCTGTGAGGCCGTGGTATCACTCCGGTCGAGCCGGCCCATTCGTGCCAAAGCATGGCACTTCCACACCAAAAAAAACCACTATAACATAGCATTCATTTTGCACCTGTTATAAGTCCCATACAAATACAAAAAATTGTAAAAAAATATCATACTTAAGTTAAAATATCGTAAGTTTTCGTACAATAAACTGATAGTCATTCATTAATTGTTAATAAATTAAGTTAATAATAAATATTAATAGATAACTATCAGTTTCTCATTTATTCTGCATTCGTAATCAATTTACAGGCCTATTATATTTATTTGCATTATATCCAATATCTTAATTACTAACCCAATTAACTGAGCGGAACTGGGAAGCCAGAATGAAGGCGCCGGACGCGGGTTAATATCTCAGAATACATTATGAGAGTCGGATCAAAGTCCCAATTAGTTGGCCATCCCTAACGTCGGCACTGGTGCACCGCAAAACACGGCTTATCCGAACCATGGTTGGGTATCGCCACACTTAAGCCCTATTGCCATAGGAAGCATTTCTTGAATATTCTGTCGTCTTAGTTTTATAAAAATTGAAATAATGTTCTATCGATATATTAGAAGTATAAACTAAAGGGTTTTTCAACAAGAACTTTGTTTATTAAAACAAAATAAAACAAAGAATTTAGTGGAAAATGAATAAAATTTTTATTCTATTAAAAAGAGAAAAGTTTGGCAATTATGAATGAAAAATGATATCTGACAAATTTCCACCACGACCACGCTGACAGATGTTGATTCTTTCATCAATTTCTTGTACATTCTGTAGTCTTAGTTTTGTAAAAACTGAAAAAATGTTCTATCAATGTTGTTGGAATCTATATATTAATACGTGATGCAAAAACTTTGGACCGCTTTTTACGAAAATTGCGCGGACGTAGGAGCATAAAATTTGGTACACTTATATTTTATGTGTAGGAGAAGCGCAGTACGCTAATATTTTTCAAAAATAATGTTTATAAAGTACATTAAATCAATAAATAAAACATTACACACACATGCATAGTATCTGATCGTATTTGACAAAACGTCAAAATCGATAGACATTGCGATGATATTCTCACGTCTCATATGAATAGAGTTTTATAAAAGAGTTTGTTTGAGTTTGGGTTAAATAAAAATTATCCTTGAACGTATGTTAAGTAGTATTGTAAATTAAATCGTATATGGTTGAATTTCGACCACTAGGCGACCACTAGTTTAAATAAAATACTTCTTAATATCGATGAACGTACAGTAGCTGTATTAATTGTAGACACAACATAGAACTCAAGTAGTAGACATATATTTTTCTAACAACTAAGCAGAGTGCCCACATTCACACAATAAACACCGTAGTACTCACAATTTAATTATATTGCTAATCACAACAAATGTAGTAGTAGCAGAAACTACTTATATTTAAGACCAGCTGATGTCCGCAGCTTCGCTCGCGTAGACTGCAATCTTTGTGACTAAAAATAATTTCAAAACAAAATAATGCGATTTTTGTGCAACTTCATAAGTCAGAAATATAAGTAGCCTAAGTTATTTCTAGTACATCAGCTACCTATCAATAAAAGTTCCGTCAAAATAAGTCCCGCCATTCTAGAGATTACAGAACAAACAGACAGACAAATAAAACTATTTATTTATTAGCCTAGATGAATGGAAAGGACCTTCGCAGAACCCATTTACATCAATCTATACATATAATAAAATCGTAGAAAAGTGCTGTCTGTACATTGAAAATAAAAATAAAAAAAATAGCAGGGGTTATTGTTATGTCGATGTCGAACCCAAAAATGTAATTAACTTTTTTTGTCTGTTTGTCTGTTTGTCTGTTTGTCTGTTTGTCTGTTCGTCTGTGCGCGCTAATCTCAGAAACGGCTGATCCGAGTTGGATGCGGTTTTCACGAATATATTGTGGGATGCTTAAATTTACATTTAGTGTTTGTTTCATGTCAATCGGTTCATAAATAAAAAAGTTATGTCAAATTAAAGAATCACGTCGAACATTCTATGCTTATACCATTAATCTCCGCAACTATTTGACGGATTTGGTTGAAATTTGGTACAGATATAGTTTAGAACCTTAGAAAGGACATAGATATATTTTTATTTCAAAAATCAAAAAATAAAAATAAGAAATAAATTATTTATAAATAATTCTATGTCGATCGTTACACGACTTCGGTTCATGTTATTGTTTTAATTTATCGAAAAAAAGTAAATAAATAGTAAAAAGGTATGAAAAAAATAATATCAATATAATAAAACATTTAGTACAAAGAAAATGCTCTAACGGAGTATAGATAATTCTATGTCGATCGTTACATGACTTCGGTTCATGTTATTGTTTTAATTCATCGAAAAAAGTAAATAAATAGTAAAAAGGTATGAAAAAAATAATATCAATATAATTAAACTTTTAGTACAAAGAAAATGCCCGAACGGAGTATAAATAAATAATCCAAGTTGTCTTTATCCTCGATAGATGGCGTTGGGATCGAAATAGATCGCGCTATGGTTTCGTTACATTCATTTGGTTGGGTATCGGCCGAGCGCTTCGGTACTATCGTAGAAAAAGTGTATTATCAGTCGTATGATTATTTGTCTGTAGTGGTCCTGCTGTTTCGTATATTCTAAATTGGTTTCGTTGTATTTGTCAATTAATAAGTTTATTTGTTGGGTTTTCCTGGATTTCTGGTTAAACTATTTAACGTAGGTTTAGTTTGATATCGATTATTAGTAGTTACTGTAGTTAGTTTTTTTAATAAAATTGTAAGTCTAATTTATAAATTAATTAGATTAGATTTAAGTCGTTTCTTTTAAATTATTTAGTTTAAGCTTGGTTATTATAGCATAGAGGATAGGTTGTAATATAGTTTCTTTTTTAATTGTTATAAATTCGTAATTCGTAGCTTTCTTTAGTTTTAAGTTAGTTTAAGTCCGTTTTTAAACTATTTTTTCAATGCCCTAAGTGAGTATACATCTATTAAATTCAAACGCAGAGCTCATTATGTTGATTTTTGAAGAGTTCCCTGGAATATCTTCCACATCTCATTTTTGAAGAGATCCCGCGAGATCGGGAACTATGTTGTTAAAACCAAAAATTTGCCGGAAGTCACTATTCTACGCGAACGAAGTCGCGGGCAAAAGCTAGTCGGGAATAAAATCCATAAATATATAATATATACAACCATAGTTTTATTATACACAAGAGAAATCTTTTACCAAAGAAAACAAAATTTTATATGAACAAAGCGGTTGGTAATAACATGATATTAAATGTATTCTTGTAAGTTTAAATTGTTAGCACACAAATTTTACTCTGAAACTTTTAATTGAGTACGTGATTACTTTGAAGTACACAACAATTAAATTAAACAACTCATGTGCAAACATATAATTTCAAATATCTTCATGAATAGCTAGTTGTTCATAAAGAGTGGGAGTGCTTTAGACATATTTTGTATCTATTCACACTTTTTTTTAAGGGTATCATCATAATCATCTAATGTGGTCTTCTGTTTTGGGCGAAGCGACAGAGAGTGTCAGACTCATACTGACTAAAAAACTCGAGTTAAAAAGTATCTGTAAACCCGCTAGGTAGTCGTCCGCAGCTCCGGTTCAGATTCACACTTACTTAGATACTAAAAACAAACAGTCTTTTAACACATCGAACGCCCTAGTGGTCACCGGTGACCGACGTTAGCGGAGGATTTGCGTTCAACAGTTTTCTATTGGCAGTCAAAGACTTAACTACGAAACGCCTCTTCATTTGTACATAGCTAAGAAACCCTCAATGCGTACATAGTCACAAGGATTAGGCAAGATAAGTATATTTAATAGTATTTACCAGTACTAAGACTTAGGCAAGGAGGCGCGAAAATAACAATTAATTCGACAAAGATTAGTTAACAAAACATTGAAAATGCCACGTGACACGTTTTAACCCCGCAATCGTATTAGGAGGCATAAGCCGACCGGTGCCAACGAAAACAGTGTAGGTAATGGGATACCTCGATTGAGCATCTTGACCTATGTCTGCCTAAGCCGACATTAGCCAATAAGTCGGAGGCGTAATGCGGAGAAACATTTAGTGGTTACGACTCAAGAGTCTCAAGACATTTATACCATTGTTTTTTGGCATAGATATATATACCACTTAACTTGATGTGTCCGCGAGGACATACGCAAGGTTTAATAAATAATGGTATATTAAATACGATGATTACAATGTTTCAATAATGAAAAATAATTAATTGTTAATTAAACAAATAATAGGTAGAGGTAGGCCAGCAGCACCTACTACTAGTGTCAGTTTGCGCACCATGTGAGTTGTATAAAGGCGCACATGATATTATCACGCCTTTAATCCCCCAACTTAAGTGTAGGAACAAAGAAAAAAGACGCGATATTATGGCTATAGACTTTATTACAGTCTTGAGGTTAAAAAAATATTTAGTACTTTTTTTTTACTCTTCAGCCACAACTACAGACATAAAATTCATATCATAATAAGGCTTCCTCTATAACGTGAAAGACAAACAAACTCACTTTCACATCTATATATATATAATTCTTCTGTATGTTTGTATGTCACTGAACTTCTCTTAAACGACTGGACTGATTTTGATGAAATTTTTTGTGTGTGTTCAAGGGGATCTGAGAATGGTTTAGATTCACAATTTAGTCCGCTGGACAATGTTTTTTTAATTAATTTTTAATTTATTAGTAGTTGTTGATTTTGGAATATTTTACATCGGATCCGACGGACGGCGCTACGATCGCAGTGTCAAATATTAATGACGTTAGATATTGTCATAACATTTGAATAATAATTTTCATCAAAAAGGTCCAGAATGTTTTAGCTTATTAAAAAAAGAATAAAATTTTCAAATTAACGTGTAGACAGGACAACGTCTTTACAATAATAGTAAGAGTAAATGAACCGTAACAATACCCATTTATCTAACTAAAGTGTAGGCAGAGACATTCAGTAATAACTAGTTAGTTATCGCTATGTTATTAACTCTCATGTTTCAACACCTAATGATGGCATGGTGTATACTAAACTTAGTTTAATTAACTAAACTCTTCATAAACTACGTAGAGAACAGATAGGCATCGATACTAAGGTTAAGTACCTAACCAATATTAATTAGTACAACCGTTTGATACCCTCTGTTCGTAATGTAAGGAATAATGGAGTAGGGTTCAGATCTGGACGTGTTTTGTCTAAGCTGTGACACCCGTCTACAAAATGGGAATACAATCCTACTAGTCCTACTGATATTAAAAAAATAGATCCAAGATTCAATTTCACAAACCTATGTTCAATACATAGAATTTTGGGGAGGGTGATTAAACCTGTGAAAAAGTGTGAAAGAGCCATGCTTCGGCACGCATGGACCGGCTCGACCGGAGTGATACCACGGACTTACAGAAAACCGACGTGAAACAACGCTTGCGTTGTTTTGTTATGTAAGAATTAAGGGTACCGGAGGCTCAATTACTCCCTCCAATCTTCCCCTACAACCCTTAAATTCCTAACCCCTAAAAGGCCGGCAAGCACTTGTAACGTTTCTGGTGTTTCGGGTGTCAATCAGCGGTGGCGATTGCTTACCATCAGGTGATTTGTCTACTCGTTTACCGACTTATATTATAAAAAAAAACCTCTACTGTAAAAATCCTGGATATTTACATATTCAGAAATGGCTCTTAACTGGTAACTTCCATGGTGTGTGTATGTTTGTTGATAATGCTGGCTGGTAGTGGCTAAAATAAGTTTTATATCAAGACCTAACGAACACTAATAAATATGATACCTATACACTAGGGTGGAGTGAAACATACCAAAAAAAAATTTTTTTCTCTTTTCTTTTGTCCTGTATTATTAATTGGTGACCATATGTAAAAGCTTTGTTCATGCAAAAAATCAAAGCTCTACGACATTATCTTCAGGTGGCGCATCGAGGAAATAGTTTCTAAAAAAATCATATTTTTACTTATAAGACCACCCACAAAAAAGAGTTGTGCTTATATGCTATGCTTACAAATTTACTGTTTTTAACTTCAACTAAGTGTTATCTCGTATGCAAATACAGTATTATCTTATAAAACTTTAATATATAGTTGTAAAATAGTGCCAAAGTTAAGTAAATTTTATTAAAAAATGCCTAAAACGGGTAAATACTTGCGATGTCCTTTACTTGGCGATCCAATCAAATTAAATGATAATTTATGTTACCTACATATTGTGACGTGATAAAACACTACTTATAGATAAAAAACAATATGTTAGAGTTGAATGATGGAAAGGATCCTTAGAAGAAATATGTGAAATGATTGCTTTTAACCAAGTATTGTATTAAGAACCTGATTGAAAAAGACCTATGGAGTTTCTTGCTCGTTCTTCTCCATACGAATCTACACTTTGGAACGACCAAATAGAGCAACTAGAGGACTGACCGACAGACAGATAGACATTTTGTTTTCTTTACATTGTAATATTTGCTTTGACGTTCAAAAGTGCCTTCCCGGTCTATTTATAATAAATAATTTTGACTTAGACTTTCGATAGTAAAGCGATATAAAATAAGGCATCTATCTCTATTATCCATCAACAAGTCGTGTCTAGGTTGTCTATTTTGTACTTTCAAAAGTACAAATATGTGAAATGTTACGCAATGACGCCAATAAGCAGATATTCTACAAATATTTTTTTATATCGCACCACGTAAATATTTATCCCGAGAAGTATGCAAATGTGTGACTAAAGCACCTGCTGCTGAGGAAAACTTCTTAAAAGGTCAATGAAATGAGCGCAAAATGTACATTGGTTCTGTAGATAAGATGACAACTCAATCATTGCGATGTCATGAAATTAAGAAGCGATAATATGATGCAAAATATAACGGGTCCACAAACAGATGCCGAAGCCTCTGCTATACGTTTGACACACCTTTCTACTGCTTGAGTGTGGCAAGGATACTTCTCAATTTCAAACAATTTACCTCTAACTGCAATCATTGTAGTGATTTCCGAGTCGCTGTATTTCATTGTTACAGGAGGTTCTGTTATCTTTTTTTCGCCAATTCTATCAAATCATAATAATTAGTCAAGTCTACTCAAGCAGTAGAAAGGTGTGTCAAACGTATAACGGAGGCTTCGGCATCTGTTTGTGGACCCGATGATAGAAATGGTTTCATCCGTAATAAAATAAAATCCAGGCAAGAAATACTTATTTTTGACACTAAATCTCAGTATTTTTGCCAAAATGATGAAACTGGAACCTCTGATACTGGACATCAAAATTTTATTTTTATGGTAATTTCATATAGTATTTTATTATTCTAGTGGTTTAAAGTTTAAATTCATTTAAATATATGGTAATATAGTTAGAAATAAATATTTGTGTGTAACTCTACTTTTGTTATTTTTTTCAAATTTCAAACCTAATGCGCCACCTCAAGATATTGAGTTAGAAAGCTGTAATTTTGCATGAACATTTTTATTACTATGGGTCAATGTTTGAAAACACAGGAAACTTCAAATTAAGAAAAATATTTTTCGCTCCACCCTACTACACACGATTTCCTATAAATACTATTCCAAATATAACCTAATAATACCTCCACTAAAACTGTTTAAATTAGTATAAAGTTAATTATTTAAAATTTGTAGTAACAAAATACTTATTTACCACCTAATCGGGCTATCATATTATTGTGTTTGGTCCCTTCCGACCCATGTTTTGTAGTTAACGGTGTATGTAATTATCTTAAATTAAATAGAAACTTTTAGGCATATAATCATTCTTTCCGTTGTTTCATATAAAGGAAAAGTTTTGTCGTGTTCCAAAAACTAACTTTTTTACCAATCAATGTCTCATCTTTGCTTATTGAATTAAAGTTTTCATCCTTTATGCGATTTTCTAGCACAAATTGAGCGATTTCGATTGTCATGGCCAGACAAATTATATATGCGATTTATATTAAGCTCATAATCAGTTACTGTAAGCGGTTTTAATAAATTTTACCCAACACTTTTTTGTGGCGTGAATATACTAACACTTAATTTCACATGAACATCTTACCCATATCCGAAATCAATGCCAAAAAACGTTGAAAAAAATACAAAGAAAGCTCAATTTGTATAAAAGTAAATGGATCCATAAAATAAATATGTCTAATTTGCGTTCCAGTCACCTTATCAGATTCCGAGGATTCACTATTTTGTAAGCGCCCGCATTGAACCGCCCAATCCTCCCCTAATCTAACTTTACCGAGTTCCAATCTAGAGTCAAAATGTAAAAGGATTCCCACATCTGATAGCGAAATGTTTTAACATAATGATTAATGTTTTATATGGGTTTTAGGAGGAATTTATTTTTCCTAGTTTATTATGGTATCACTGAACAATTTTGCGTCTTAACGTCTGTACGTCTCTTCACATGATTTGATATTACTCCCAATACCAATTTTATAACTATCCAATGAAAAAAAAATCTTCACGAAATTATATTTTTCTTCTAGATCATAGAGCACCACGTTATCACAAAATTCCATTATCCCTGATCGATAATAATTTGAGATATTTTCTTTTTTCAGGTAATCAAAAAGTAGACTGATATGATTCGAGCATGGAGCGGATACTTGACGTTCATTCTTGTCTTCGTACAAATTGGAAGCGATTGGCTGAGCTGCAACGACATGACAGAGTGCACATGCAAGTGGGCTTCAGGGAAGAAAACAGCATCCTGTGTTTCAGCAGGCTTGAAACAACTCCCAAACTTAGCTTCAGACATTCAAGTACTAAATCTACATGGAAACCCACTAATGACATTAGAAGAAGACGCTTTTACAAACATAGGACTGTTTAATCTTCAACGATTGAACCTCAGCTCAACAAGTTTACAGTCTTTACATGCAAATGCATTCCAGGATCTGCGAATATTGATAGAATTAGATCTATCTCAGAACCAACTTCTCCAACTATCACCTAACACATTCAAAGGCGCTGTGCGCTTACGAGTACTGATCCTTAACGGTAACCCTTTGAGCGTTCTAGTCGCAGAGCAATTCCCTCCGTTGAAAAGTCTAAGGAAATTAGAAATAACACGATGTAAACTTCGTTCTGTGCATCCATTTGCATTTGTCAATCTTCAATCACTAGAAACCGTCAATATACACCAAAACTTACTAACATACCTTCATCAAGATACTTTCAATCTACCGTTACTAAAAACTCTTACACTATCCGATAATCCTTGGTATTGTGATTGTCGGTTAAGGGAATTCCATGATTGGTTTCTCAATAGTAACCTAGGAAACGAAGAAGTCATGTGTGGTGGCCCAGAAAAACTAGAGGAAATGTCATGGAGATTTCTAAAAAGAGATGACTTTGTATGCCCGCCTTATGCAACATCTTCACCAACAGTTATTAGGACGGAGACAGGAGCTGAAATATCATTCGGTTGCTTTGTTAGAGGTGACCCTACACCTACCGTGACCTGGTCATTTCATCATATAGAGATAAACAACAGTACGGACAAACAAAGTGATATTATAATCAATAAGTATCAATTAGATAATTTTGATGAGTATAACGACGATTTCTTGAATAAGAGTGCACAGTGGGTTAACTTGACTATTACGAATGTGACTAGTGACTTATCAGGAGAGTGGAAATGTAGTGCTAAAAGTCCTGTAGGAGAAGCAAATGCTTATTTAACACTTTTTCTGCCCAAAGCCAGGACAGCAACAGCGAGAGTTGCGCCTGATTATTCTGCCTTTTTTTTAATAGGTGGATCATTGCTCGCTATGACAACCGCCGGCTTTATAACAACGTGTATCTGTTGGAAAACTAAACGGCGGAGAGTGCCACCTAGTAGAAGCTTTACAGACCAAGAAAAAAAATTATTAGACACATCTCTAGCAGTGAGCTGTGACAGAACTAGTGGAGACCTGGGATCTTCATATGGTTTTGAAATGCTGGATAGATCCATTTCTATGGAGTCTGATGATGCACGGTGTTTGGAACCAGTGCAGATTACAATAGAAGGCCCACCTGGATCGTTTCCCCCGCCTCCCGCAGAATTTGCTTTGTCTGCCCCATATGGTAATATATTCATTTCTGTCCAAGTATCTGGCCACAATGATGAGTATCCTGATCTCTTAGGAGGAGGTGCCACTTTACCTAGGAGAAGTAGAACATGTTTCTTAAAATCTGCTTATGACAATATGGGTCCGCGAATCACAGCTGCTGGTAGTTCGACCTGGTCTCTTCCAGGTGCTAATGGTGATAAAAATATTGATAAAGATCCAATTAGTGGTCCATTGTCAACCTTTTCTACTGAATTTACAGCTTTGTAAGTTTTGAGTGATTTTATCATACCTGTTACATGTCATATGACATCTGATGATAGGTAACAAATTAATTTCGCCATTCCTAACATTATTTTCAACGATTGTAATACCCATTTATTACGGATCTCAGAAAGACTAAAGTTTGACCAAAACCAACAACAGCATTAAACTTCAAACTTTCCAGAATAAATTGATATAGACAGTTAATAATTAAGTTACTTTATTGACTTTTAGATATTTATTAACCATTTTTATTGTCACAGTTTTGTTATAAAAACACAAACACAATTTTGTATTAAGTTTTTCAACTCACAATCTTTATAGTAACCATTTGCCCTGTATTTTCTATTAGCATAAGACAAAATTCTTAAAAGAGACCTAAGTTTTGGCCTAGACTCAATTTTTAGCATTTAAAAAGAAGATAATGTCTAACATATCAATTTTATAGCTGTAAATATGAATAAGTTTGACAATTTTATTCCAATATTTGCATTGAAATCATGTACATATATAGTATACGATACAGTATTTATTACAAAGTTTAAAATAAATGTAGATGATAAAAATTTATACTGACTGCATTTTATGACCAATGTTGTCGTTTATAAACCAATGATGGGCATTTGTAACTACGGACTTAAACTGTTAATTGGTTCATGTCTGGAGCCAATGATGATTTTTCATCCCACCACTATTTTGCGCATACCCTGTAAAAAAATTAGAATGATTTTAATTATTATGTCTATTGCAATCCTTGTACAATCTATCAGATATGGTGATGAATAGTGATGGGATTTTTTTGCGAATTATAAAATTATTTAGTTTACAGCTTTTATGCATTGTGACTTTATAATCATTATTTTTATCATAAGTTTTGTGAGACATACAAGATTGGTTATTATGTTATCGGCTTACTCATGTAACTGTTTGACGAGGAACTCGACTAGTTTCAAGCTATACTAGAGGCTCATATTCATGAGCAGTATTCCGCGACACACGACGCGACGATTGTCACGCCGCTACTGGTTGTTAAAACTAGTCGAATTCCTCCTTATAAACAGTTACGTGAGTAAGCTGTTAACATAATAATTAATAATTGTTTTATTGATACGTTGATAAAGTGATTGTTTTTCTTAGTAATGGTCAGATATATTTTATTATGGTGGTACAATTTCACTAAAATAATTTGCTGGTTTCTTCGTCATCAAATTCATAGCCTAGTTTCATTCTTCGTTTGAGGCTGGGAGTAAAACCATATATAAGATGACAGAGCATTGATGTGAGTACCTATTAAAAAGTAAAAAAAAAACACAATGCATAAAACTGTGACCAATACAAAACTGTACAGTTACTTATAAGTTTATATACCTAACAATAGTTTGTATTTGTAAGGATTTGATCGTGGATACATTGCTTTAAAACTGAGTGATGACATAATAAAAGAAGTGCAAACTTGTCCTTAGTTTTCTTTATTTTGTACTCTCTTGTTTCCTGTTAGTGTTAAATACTGGGTTTGTTACTTGGTAAGTATTTCAGTTTACTCAAAATAGGAAATAAGTACCCAGTACCAGCTTCTCGTTATGAAAACCTGAACAAAAATGATTGCATTAGTGAAAATCATCTCAAATCGCAATTTGAATAAAAGACTTGTATGTGTCTTTTTTTTTTATGTTTACTGGGCCGAACGTTTGGCCGCTATCTCGCCTGATGGTAAGTGATGATGCGGCCTACGGTGGAGCACGTCTGCCCATAAGCAACCTATTCACTCGGGCTTTGAAGTCTGTTACTAGGAACTTAGCTGAATACTGATAACATAATCGTGATGTTTAACCGTTGGGGTCAACGTGTTCTAGAATGGAGAGTGTAGGCAAGCGTAGTGTAGGGCGCCCTCCAGCTAGGTGGAATGACGATATCCGCAAGGTGGCTGGTAGTGGTTGGATGCGTAGAACTGAAGATGGAGCTTAGCGGCGTGTCATTGGAGAGGCCTGTATCCAGCAGTGGACAAGAAATGCTGATGATGATGAATCGTGATGCTATAACTTTTAAATACTTCTATTATTGTAAGATAAAAAGAAGTTTGGAAAACCAATATCGATCACACTAAACCTTCTGTTAACTACTCTATAACTTTTTTAAATCACGAGAAAATTCCAAGCCCAGTCATATTTCCGTCCAAGATATTTCGTGTTCAGCTACTGAACGGAACTATAAAATCCAACTGTTATCTACGAGTTTCAATCTTTAAAATGGACGAGGAAATCTATAGATAGGAAATAAGTTGACGGTAATACTTTTTGAAGTAGCTTGCAGAGATTAATCGGTAGATTTCGGACTGTAGGCGGATATTTTGAAATAAAAATGGTGATCAGATTTGAAATTTCATTTATTTATTTTACACTTTATGTAGGTACATTTGTACAATGGTGGACTTAATGCCAATTTGGCATTCTCTATCAATCAACCTTAGGGTAATGCAGAGAGACAACTGTAGGTGTAATAACAGCTTTTGTTGAAATATTATAACGTAAATTAATTTATACATAATTATATCGATACCTAACATAATAATACTAGGGGCGTTTGAAAAGTCCGTGCAAAGTCAGAGAGATAGCACTATTGGCGCGTATCGAGGTTATGCCTAATTAGTAGCGTCTTTTGGAAGACCACACACCAAGTTTCAGCCAGATCGGTCTATTTCTTTGTGTTTGGCATTCGTCTGAATCGAAGAAGTCGAGTGATTTTCAAAAAATGGACGAAAAAGAATTTCGTGTGTTGACTAAACACTATTTTTTGAAAGACAAAACGCCTCAGGAGGCTAAAGAAAAGCTTGATAAACATTATGGTGACTCTGCACCTTCGATTAGAACAGTTTATAAGTGGTTTCAAAATTTTCGGAGTGGCCATATGGGCACAAATGACGCTGAACGTTCTGGACGCCCTGTTGAGGTTACCACTTCAGAAATCATTGATAAAATCCATGATATGGTGATGGATGACAAAAGAGTGAAGGTGCGTGAGATTGCTAGTGCTGTGGGCATCTCGAATGAACGGGTACATAATATTTTGCATCAACATTTGGATATGAAAAAGCTATCCGCAAGATGGGTGCCGCGATTGCTCACGCTTAACCAAAAACGAAATCGTGTGAAGTGTTGCATGGACGGTTTGCAGCTGTTCTAGAAGAAACCGCAGGTTGTTTCGTCACTGTAGATGTAACATGGATACATCACTACACTCCTGTGACCAAAGAACAATCTAAACAATGGGTTACCAAGGGGGAATCTGCGCCAAAAGAGGTGAAGACCGGTCCTTCAGCCGAAAAGATTATGGCGACTGTGTTTTGGGATTCGCAAGGCATAATCGTCATCGACTATCTGAAAAAGGGTAAAACTATTTCAGGTGCATATTATTCATCGTTATTGGACCTTTTGGAAACCGAGCTGCAAGAAAAACGCACACGATTGGCCCACAAAAAGTCCTTTTCCATGACAACGCACCAACTCACACCTCAGCAGTTGTGGTCGCAAAATTAATGAAAATAGGGTTCCAACTCGTTTTTTATTCCCCTTATTTTCTAGACTTGGCTCCCTCGGACTACTATTTGTTCCCCAATATGAAGAAATGGCTGGCGGGTAAAAGATTTCATCCAAATGAGGAGGTGATCGCAGAAATAAACGGCTATTTTTCAGACTTGTACAAATCCTATTATTTGGAAGAGATCAACAAATTAGAGCAGCGTGCGACGAAGTGTATAAGCCTAAAAGGAGACTATCTTAAAAACTAAAAACGGTTTACCCCAAAAAATTAAGTAGTTTTAATTTTTGCACGGACTTTTCAAACGACCCTCGTACATACAATATAAATATAACATTAGAATTGATTTTTCAAGCAAATAACAATAATGTGATTCGTCTAAAACAAAAAGAGCTTTATTTGTAAAATATAAGAATTAGTTTTTCATACAAAACATTACTAAAGAAATAGTTACTAACCTAAAACAAAAAAAGAATCAACAATTAAATGTTCATGCTTCCTTGGCTGTACTTTGCCCTGAATTAACTTTACTTATTTAGTTTCTTCATAATTCACAATGATGCGACGAAAACGAAGATGATCCAAGGTA
Organism: Spodoptera frugiperda; assembly: GCF_023101765.2. NCBI lineage: Eukaryota > Metazoa > Arthropoda > Insecta > Lepidoptera > Noctuidae > Spodoptera > Spodoptera frugiperda. Next base: position 3,169,759 of record NC_064220.1, on the reverse strand, counting down.
ATTATAAATGTAATAATATAAATTAATAATTATTCCTAGCTACTTAATTTTATCTCTTAAAAATAATTATTTAATTACCGATTTTACTAATATAAATAAACAGTTATTATTATAAATGTTAGCTGTCATTATCAATGTCAGTATCGATGTCAATCTATGCTTTCATATATTTAAGATACAATAAACAGAATAAGATCATTTCAAGAAGAGTAAAATAGAATTATGTCATATTATGAGTAGGATGCTTACTATCACTCGCAATACATAAGTTTAAACTAGATTTACTTTAATAAGAACTTATGTTAATCGAATAACCAAATAAACTTATTTATAACCGAGAACCCTAGATATGTATATAGCAGTTATTCTTAAAATTATTTATTCATTTATTGCAAAGTTACATACATAATAAGGTACAACGGGATCGTTTTTAGCCGACTCGACAAATATCGCTTACCAATCGCATGTTTAACACTCAATATTCAAATAAAGAAACTTCTACAGCATTCAGGAATTCAAATGATTTATATACTGGTAGAAGAAGAAGAAGATTTCGGTTTTTTAAGAGATACGATAGTCAAATCAGCCCGCTGACATTTCAATTTGTATAAAATAATGGATTGCCAATTTGACAATCTCTATCAGTTAACCTTAGGGTGATGCAGAGATGGGCTCGCTCTTATAGCAGCGGTAAGTCCCCTCTTTGAGGAGTGGCTAGAGAGGCGTCACGGCGTCCTCACCTACCGCCTGACGCAGGTGCTTACCGGACACGGAAGTTTCGGTAGGTTCCTGTTTCGGATTCGGCGGGAGGAAACGCCCGGGTGTCGGCATTGCGTGGATCACCCGGAGGACACGGTGGAGCATACAGTAGCGGTGTGCCCTGCATGGGCTGAGCACCGCCGTGTCCTTAGGGATGTGATCGGCGACGGTGACCTCTCGCGTCCGGCTTTGGTTCAGGCCATGATGCGGAGCGAGAGGGAATGGGACGCCGTCTCCTCCTTCTGCGAAGCAGTCATGCTAGCTAAGGAGGAGGCGGAGCGCGTGAGGGAACGATCTTCCTCACGCCCCAGCCGCCGCAGAAGACACTCCGGGCGTCGGGGATCGCGTGACGATCTCCGGCCACCGTAAGTGCGGGTCTGCGGACGACGAGCAAGGGTAGCTCGCCGCCCGACCAGAACCAGACCCGTGCGTACGGCGCGTCGCGTTCCGCGCGCGCCTCAAAGAGCCAGACCACCACAGATGGGGCCCAGTAGGGCTGATGCCTGATCCGGAGCTGCGGACAACGTAAAAGGTTACCGGGGCTCCGGCTCAAAGCAGGAGAAGGAACGGGGTGGTTTTTAGTCAGTAAGAGTCTGACACTCCCTCCCGCCTCACCCAAGGCGGGAGAAGTCATTGGATGATTTTCCCCCTCAAAAAAAAAAAAAAAAAAGGGTGATGCAGAGAGACAACAGTAGGTGTAATAACAGCTTTTGTTGAAATATTATAACGTAAATTAATTTATACATAATTATATCGATACCTAACATACATATAATTAAATATTACAATATATATGTAAATAAGATTAGAATTAGAACTGGTTTTTCAAGCAAATCTATACATATAATAAAATCGTAGAAAAGTGCTGTCTGTACATTGAAAATAAAAATAAAAAAAATAGCAGGGGTTATTGTTATGTCGATGTCGAACCCAAAAATGTAATTAACTTTTTTTTTGTCTGTTTGTCTGTTTGTCTGTTTGTCTGTTTGTCTGTTCGTCTGTTCGTCTGTGCGCGCTAATCTCAGAAACGGCTGATCCGAGTTGGATGCGGTTTTCACGAATATATTGTGGGATGCTTAAATTTACATTTAGTGTTTGTTTCATGTCAATCGGTTCATAAATAAAAAAGTTATGTCAAATTAAAGAATCACGTCGAACATTCTATGCTTATACCATTAATCTCCGCAACTATTTGACGGATTTGGTTGAAATTTGGTACAGATATAGTTTAGAACCTTAGAAAGGACATAGATATATTTTTATTTCAAAAATCAAAAAATAAAAATAAGAAATAAATTATTTATAAATAATTCTATGTCGATCGTTACACGACTTCGGTTCATGTTATTGTTTTAATTTATCGAAAAAAAGTAAATAAATAGTAAAAAGGTATGAAAAAAATAATATCAATATAATAAAACATTTAGTACAAAGAAAATGCTCTAACGGAGTATAGATAAATATGTAATCCAAGTTGTCTTTATCCTCGATAGATGGCGTTGGGATCGAAATAGATCGCGCTATGGTTTCGTTACATTCATTTGGTTGGGTATCGGCCGAGCGCTTCGGTACTATCGTAGAAAAAGTGTATTATCAGTCGTATGATTATTTGTCTGTAGTGGTCCTGCTGTTTCGTATATTCTAAATTGGTTTCGTTGTATTTGTCAATTAATAAGTTTATTTGTTGGGTTTTCCTGGTTTTTTTGGTAACCTATTTAACGTAGGTTTAGTTTGATATCGATTATTAGTAGTTACTGTAGTTAGTTTTTTTAATAAAATTGTAAGTCTAATTTTTTTTTAATTAGATTAGATTTAAGTCGTTTCTTTTAAATTATTTAGTTTAAGCTTGGTTATTATAGCATAGAGGATAGGTTGTAATATAGTTTCTTTTTTAATTGTTATAAATTCGTAATTCGTAGCTTTCTTTAGTTTTAAGTTAGTTTAAGTCCGTTTTTAAACTATTTTTTCAATGCCCTAAGTGAGTATACATCTATTAAATTCAAACGCAGAGATCATTATGTTGATTTTTGAAGAGTTCCCTGGAATATCTTCCACATCTCATTTTTGAAGAGATCCCGCGAGATCGGGAACTATGTGGTTAAAACCAAAAATTTGCAGGAAGTCACTATTCCACGCGAACGAAGTCGCGGGCAAAAGCTATATTTAATATATTTAAGACACAATAAACAAAATAAGATCATTTCAAAAAGAGTAAAATAGAATTATGTCATATTATGAGTAGGAAGCTTACTATCACTCGCAATACTAGATTTACTTTCATAAGAACTTATCTTAATCGAATAACCAAATAAACTTATTTACAACCGAGAACCCTAGATATCCATACATGTATAGCAGTTATTCTTAAAATTATTTATTCATTTATTGCAAAGTTACATACATAATAAGGTACAACGGGATCGTTTTTAGCCGACTCGACAAATATCGCTTACCAATCGCATGTTTAACACTCAATATTCAAATAAAGAAACTTCTACAGCATTCAGGAATTCAAATGATTTATATACTGGTAGAAGAAGAAGAAGATTTCGGTTTTTTAGGAGATACGATAGTCAAATCAGCCCGCTGACATTTCAATTTGTATAAAATAATGGATACGAAGTTGTAAGTCGCGGGGCGTCCGTAGTCTGACGCTGTGCATACGAAACGAACACTTCCGAATACTCCCGAATGTTCCCGATAATCATGGGATTTGAGGACTGGATGTGGCATTTATAGGGTATTTGAAACGTGAAAGGTTCATTCTGCCAAAGATGAGTTCATTATTTGTACCCATGCAGAAATGGGAATAAAAGGAAAATGTCTACCAGATGACTGTTTTCCTTGTGTAAGTTTACGTAAACAGCTGTTGAGGCAGTATTAGAGATACGATAGTTAACTTGCGATGTTGACGTCATTACACGCAAATGTGCGTAACTACGAACATGTTTTTTTTCATGGACAAGGTAAGCAATATGGTTGACTTGGTTGCCTTGCTGCTGCTTCCAACACTACGTAGTGGTTAATGGACACAATAAAGTTTATTTAATCTGCGCTGGCGACTAAAATAGTATTATATAGAGTAGAGTCAGACGTTACTATGCGGAAATCTATGCTACATTAAAAATACAATAAACTTTTAGTTTTCTGACTGCCTCGTTGGTCGAGTGGTCGCAAGTGCGACTGCCGGAGAAGAGGTCTCGTGTTCGATTCTTGGGTCGGGCAAAGTAGTACTGGTTTTTTTTTCGGTTTTTCTCAGTAGTAGGTAGCACGGAGACTGGAATTGTGCCCAGTATATGGCAATGGTGAAAACTGGGTAAGTATACACTGTATAGCGGGATTAGCCGTAATGTGCGCCTCTGCCTACCCCCTCGAGGATAAAGTAGATAGTTTTTTTTCCGCTTGTAGATATATTTTCAGCATGCGGTGTGCAGCATCGCAGCAGCAGCTCTCAAGTCAACGCCTCCTGAAGATGCTCCGTGGAGGAACGAAACATATGTCGAGTGTTTTAATGCGTGTTGTGTATTATACGTATGTTTTTGCGTTGCACCTCTGCTTGAGCATCATGATTGCAGGCGGGAAGGTAAAATGAAATATTGTATTGTTAGACTAAATGTTAGAAGGAGATAGCGAGATGAATTCGATGTTTATGAAAAGGATTGGCCACAGAAAGCTCTACAAGGAGACAAGTGGAAGGAGGGTAGGTCTTTACTTTGCAATGGGACAATATCTGATTTTTGGTTGTTCACCTCATATTTTCATATTCAGCTTATGAATCCAGGTTTACCTAATTAAAAATTCAGAACTGACTGCAAAAGTACCTACACTCTCTGTTTACAAAGAAACTGATTATGGTAATCAGAATCGACACAATGTCACTTCCATGAATACTTTATCACGTAATATCCAAGTTACCGAATATTCGTTTTCGCCGAACGATACGACAGGTGGAGTCTGTGTATTGAATAAATTATATTTTTACGTGAAAACATTTTTAATGCGGTAAATGTTCCATTTAAGAAGGAAACTTTTTTTTCAAGGTTTAATTTAATTTTTGCATTGGAGAATTTGATACGTGGTAGCGTTTAGCGGTATAAAATATAGTACCTACATTCTTGCCAGGTCAAACGGAGGTCTCGCGTAAGTATATGCGATTAGAATATAATACAATATTATGTTAAGCACAAATTGAACTATTTTTTGACTTATGATAACAATAACATAATATGCTCACTGTTTCTGATAACTCAAACTTGATTTCTGGACACGCCACGCTGCTGCCGATATTAGGTACTTCTTCTAAGGGCTAACTGATAATAAAGTTACCGCAGTGGTGCAGTTGAATAACCTTCAGTTGAACCACTTCACTAATTATTGTCAACAGGGTCATGAAGGAAACACCGCGATTCACGCAGCGGGTTTTGGTCCAAAGTCATAAATATAAGCTTTATTGACTTAGCGTTTCAATGTTACATAGATTGCGTCCAGCCTTTACTTTATGTCCATCCTGAGCTCCTACAGGTCTACTAAGCACCCTAAACACCCAAAATTAACGCCGGTTCCAAGGCCCCAATGAGGCGTTTTATAATAACGAATTAAACTCCACCCAGCCAAAATTACCTGACCCCAAAATATGTATATGCGTCTTCAGAGCCTTTCCAAGGTTTCCCAACGTTTATATTATCATTTATTTAAACCCTAGCTTTTGCTCAGGTACCTAAAAGATGAAATTTTATAAGATTGGGTACGTAAATGCCTTGGAATGCTAAGGTAATGCTCAGTACTTTTTTAAGTCAGCTTTCTTTCAGCTCCTAAAATAGTATGGAACCTGTATTTTTTTCTTGCGTTGCAGAATTGATTTCAGATTCTGTGTGTCTGCGCTAGTAATGAAGTTGTTTGGATTTTATAGTAAGGTAAGGTCAGACCAGCATACAATAAGTGTACTTTGAAAAAGTCTTTTGTAAAGTTTTCGAAAGCGAAATCCCAATATGTGAAAAATATGTTATTACTTAGTGTGGTATATAGTACCCCTTTCCAATCTTCCCAATCCCCGATTCTCCAACAACTTTTAAATTAATAACCCCCAAAAAGCCGGCAACACAAACGCCTCTGGTGTTTAGGGTGTGCGGCAATTACTTACCATCATGTGACCCGTCTGCTCGTTTACCGGCTTATAACATAACATTATAATAGATATCTACGTACAATGTTTTCGGCAAAACGCATTTTCTAAGAATATAATTTTTTATTAGACATATTTTTTGCATCTAATAGTCTCGTATAAGCGTGTTTCTAGATTACGTTCCACTCGCAGACTTCAAAGGTACCTAAGTAATAGTAATACCTAGTTAATAATTAAGTAGTTTCGACTTAGTTCACCAAGAGCTCAGCTTTTTTCCCGTCCAACAGTGTTAAGTAATACTAAACACTGACTTAAGTATGTTTAAGTAGTTGACTATATTCGACCGACGGACAAACTGACATTGCTACATGGGTTATTGGAAGATTCATTTCAATATTTTAGCAAGGAAGCAGACTATGGCACGCATTATTTTTCACGCCGGCCAAACGTCGACCCATTTAACATAAAAAAAGTGTGAATTGAGTAAAATTCGTTAATTGATGACAGATTAAGAATCAGCGACACTTTATAAATAACTCACTCGAATAAAATCTTTTTTTACCAAATTCAAGGAAAGATCAAATCGAATAATATTTATATTTATACGATTAATATCTAAATCTATACATATAATAAATTCGTAGAAAAGTGCTGTGATGAGTCTCATTCTCACTAACCAACTAAGTAGAAAAGTACTCAAGAATCGATTGTTCTTCAAGTGGTAAAATAATGCTGATTCCTGACATACAGGTTATAACCTAGTTTGGGTTTCAGAGGCTTCATATGATTTTGTTACGTCGTATTTATATCAATAAAGATTACTTAATGTTCTTGATTTTGTCTGTGACTCTATGGCTCACTCTTTAACTGTGTAAGCAACGATTTAGTCAAACGATTTGTGTTAGGCTATAATTGGAAAATCTAGAAAAAGACACAAAACGCTGAATAGACTTCCAGAAAGTTCTAGATTCTAGAATTGAAGGACCAATTGACATAATGAGGAAATTAACTAAAGTTCCTTTCTTAATTCCCAAACGTTGCGCGGTTAATAGGTTCCAATGACCACGATTTATGCGGTAAGCTAATAAAAACCGTGTGATTTCCCTGGACACTTCGCTTCGTTAGCGAGCCTGTGTTGCAAGCGGCTTTCGTTTACGACCCATTGTCACCATAAATATACCGAGTTTTCTCTCAAGGAGGTCGTGTAGGGGCCAAGATCGCGATAGCAGGACGCGCTTTCAAAATAAGGTCGATAGTTTTTGGAGTTTTGTTAGTTTAAATAGACACACACACAATGTCACGTCTTTTATCTCCGAAGGGGTAGGTAGGGGTGTGTACATTACGGCAGTTAATGCCGCTATACAAAGTACTTTTCACCATTTGTGTTATAAGTCCCATGTAATAGGGGGTAAGCCTATTGCCATATACTGGGCACAGTTCCAGACTCCGTGCTACTACTGAGAAATTTTCGAAAAACCAGTAATACTTTGCCAGACCCGGGAATTGAACCCGAGACCCCTTGTCCGACAGTCGCACTCGCGACAACTCGACCAACGAGGCAGTCAGTGTTAGTTTAATCTTTTTGTTATTTTAATTATTCTCTGAAGCAAAGCTGAGTAAGTTGAGTGTATGGAGTTAAACCCTTCATAAACTAACGTCAATTCATAACTTTTACTTCGGTATTTTCAAAACACCCTTTGTGGAAATAAAATAAAATATACCTAATTTGATTAGTAGCAAAGTTTATTTTTCAAAACCAATTTATTTACAGCTTTAAGGTATGAAAACTCATTAGTATATACAAGGCCGCAGCCAGGCCTCTGGTTTGCCAGGGAGGTTGGTCCCTAATGGCTCATAACGGCCCAATGTACAATACAGATGAATTTCCCTCTAAATATATGTTTGACCTTGAAATTGGTGGACCTACTGTAGAATACTGAATGCTTGGTTCAATAACTTTTGTAAGGAGTGAAATTATTTGTTTTTATTTATTTGTTCAAAAATAGATTGTGATAAGTATTGATGGTTAGTGCGGTGACTGGACAACCGGGTCCCGGGAAACATGTAGCGGGTTTGATTCCCGTACGTAGTAATATTTTAGTATTTTACAAATAAGTCACCTGCCTAAGTCAGAACAAAACGTTTGGCATACATATAACATATATATTTTTTTAATTCTATAAGATATAAAAGGGGCTCTGGTTCTAAACGGAGTGGGAATGAAGTGGTTTTAGGTCAGTAAGAGTCTAACACCACTCTCGTCTCATTCAAGGCAGGTGTCATTGGAATTTTGAAGACCGAAAATGTATAAATTGTAAAATAGATTTATGGAATTATTTACGTTTTGGTGCTTTACCATAGTCTAACTAGGTTGCCGAGGCACAACAATCATCATTTTCAGGCACAAAATGCAAGAGCAGTGAAAGTAATTATTTTCAGTTTTTCAGTACATACCTACACACGTGGAAGGGTACACGTCGTGTTCATTATAATTCTCTTTCAGGCTACAACTGTAACGTCGCGTGCTCTGAATAAAATTATTTCAATGACTTTTGCTACGAGTATTTGTTACTATATAAGTATATATTTTTATGTTTTTGCTAAAATTGTAACCAAGATTAGATTTAATATTGCTTTTATTTTTGCCCCACTCTATAATTTTCTCTAGTGACGTGTCTGCATTTACAAACACGTTTCTTCACATAAAACACACCCAAACCCGAAACAATATTTTTGTAATCCCAAAAAAAAAATTTGTTGCATATGAAAATCGAATCCACGATACGTTGTAGAACATCTGGTTTCTAGCCACTGGGCAAATTTAAATAATCCTGTCGTACCATAAATACCCTTTAATGTGACGATTTTATTAATTTAAAAAGAAAAAGATCACACTCACACAAGCACACGATGCAATTAATTCCACAAGTAATATTTAAAAACAATACGCAAAGCAGAACATTGCATAGTTGCATCGGCTTCCATAGCAACTAGGTCACGTATACACATTTATTCCTTCAATAAAAAAAAGAATACATTTTTTATTTTTCAAACAGTGACCCGTCAATATTTACAGTATTATTCTCATAAACAAAGACAAACAAAAGGGATTGTTATAACTATTTTCGTTCCAAACAATGTACCGAAACCCCAGCGGATTCCAAAGATTTTTATACCGCGATCAAAAGATATTTGCCAACAAACAGTGTGGCTGACGAGATCTGTCCCGAGGAATCCAATAAAGGAGTTCCCACGATTGGCTGACTCCACAAATTGGATTAATGGATTCTCCTCAGATGCAGCAGTGACAAGTGAATCGTTCTTGCTTAGAGGAAAGTTTTCAACACAGTTTCGTTAGTTAGAATTGCTGTTTAATTCGGATTTCGATTCTATGTGAATTCGCTTAAATGGGGATTTGTATTATTCAGGGTTGAACAAAAAATACCCTTTTGCTTGTGTGCTGGTGGGATAAGTCATTAGTAGCTACACCACCATTCAAGGGAGTGTTATTTACATATTTCTATGGAATATGAAATTATTACCTAATAATTAAATTCACAACTTGAAATCACTAACTTGAAGGGATTACCTTGTTGACAGCATCAGTGGATTCCTAAAGGTCCTCCTAAAATAATTATTTAGTTGTCTGTGACATTCTTAAAAAATATTAAGGAAGCTTTATTTTACGCCGTTTTCCCTTGAAACTCTCTTAAAACCGCGGTACCACTCGTCGAGCCGACCCGTTCGTGCCGAAGCATGGCTCTCCCACCTGGAAATAAATAGATTTATGTCAATTTCCGAGGTACATTGTGCAAATATTATTACAATCTTCCGTCCAGTAATAAGTGGGGCTGGGCTAAGAAATTGGACAGGTCTACATAAATTGTAGGTTTCATTAAAGTAGGTCCACAAACTGACGCTGAAATCTAATAATATTGTAGTAAAATTGGTTGCGTAATAAATATTTTATGTCTGTCTAGAAAATGTAGTTTTCTTCATACATTTTCTAGTTGAGGGATCGGGTATTCTATTTTATACTGTTAATATCCTGTTCTAAATTATATCATATCGCCATTACTTTCCAAAGAGACGAACAGAACTGAAAGTTTTTGATACCAGAATAACTTTTCATGTGTCCGCCGGCTCGACTGGAGTGATTCCACGGCCTCACAGAAAACCGACGTGAAATAACGCTTGCGTTGTGTTTCGTTGTGTAAGTGAGGTTACCGGAGGCCCAATTACTTCCCTTCCCAATCTTCCCAATCCCTGATTCCCCAACAACTCATAAATTCCTAACCTCCAAAAGGCCGACAACGTACTTGTAACCCCTCTGGTGTTCGGGTGGATATTTTATTATATGGATATTTTAATCTATATGAAAACAGACTCTAAAAGTACCTCGCGCACGCACATTAGGCCAATAATCCAACTTACAGGTACATTCCCGAACTGAATCAAATTGAGTTAGGTTTCCAGATTTACAATTTGAAACTCATTATGAAACCCAAGGGTTCCTTTATAAAGTAACAAATTCCACGTTACCTTTATTTAATGTACGAAATTCAATTTACAACTTATCCATTTTATCAGCCGCCATGTCGGACAGATTAAGGATTACACCATATTTTAATTACATGGTCATCGAATATTATCGTAAATAACTTGTGTATGCAAACAATTTCAGTTATTAATGTTTACCGCCATTGTTTACGGTTTTTACAGCTGAATACTGATGAAATACATTTTCGATGATAATTATTATAATTTGTGGGTAACTATAAAATTTGTATGGTAATGTGTGGTGGTAGAAATGCTAACTGAAATATGTCAAGAATGCCTACATTGGATTGAGTAGAATCATGATGTAATTGAGTGAATTATATGACATAAAATTATATTTGAAAAAGGCTCTGTTAAGTATTTATAAGCCGTATCAGGTAAGTATTTAGGAATAGTCATTTTCCTCTTGTGATCTTGTCGTATGACGAACGATTAGTGAATACCGTTCTCATCAGTGACGAATAATTATCTTTTCTGCGTACATAAATACTCGCATCTTATATTTTACCATCTTAATTACTTATTTAATCTCTAAATACGTAATTAATCGTTACAATTAATGTGCTAAAAATAATATCTATCTGTTAGCAATCCCAAAGCGGCAAGAACTATAAAATAGCCGTGAAATAAACGTGCTAAAATATCGAAAATCGGGTTTGGATTTAAATTTCTGTAAAATATTCCTCCGTTGAGGGGAAAGTTTGTAGGCGGCCAAGTGGCGTTTTATCATACAACTTATGAATGGCACCGCTAGGAGCGTTTAGTGCTGATCTATGGCAACATTATAGCATGCCCCGATGGTTCCCTCGATTTCATATGCCAAGAACACAGTATGTGCCGCGTGCGAGATATTGTCAGATTGCGACGACTGTATTTGAATTGAGTTTTTAACAACAAAATTGCTGCGTTGTAATAGTCGTAGATTTTATCTTCAATGCCTGTTTTCTAGAACTAGACAAAACAAAAATCTTGAGTTATAATATTGAGTATCTAAGCATAAAAAAATTTCGCAGTATGTATGCAGGTACATATTTCGTACTTCAGATGGTATGTAAAGGATAAGCTGCGTAACAGGTTACCGGGATTCCAGCTCAAAACAGGAGAAGAACGGGATGGTTTTTAGTCAATAAGAGTCTGACATTCCTTTCGCTTCACCCAAGGCGGGCGAAGATATTTTACCCCCAAAAAATGTATGTAGAAGAGTGAAAAGCTATGCCACGATTTAGAGTAAGATTTGAGCATCAGAGATTCATGAGGATAGGAATACAAAGAGATTGATAAAATAATGATTCAAAGAGCTAGTCTTTAGAATCTATTTATTTATTTATATATCTAACTACAGCTAGTAGGAGACGAAATGAATCACATCAGATATTTGTTATATCTTTTTAATAACTAAGAATTAATAACAGTAGGTACATCCGTTATAAAGGTGATTTCATTACGAAAACCATTTACCTGTTATTTTAATATTTATCTCAAACATTTTTATTCAAGATATAAAATGATATCATACTTGTGATATTTTCCCGTTTATAAAACACGTGTAACTTTTCCTTTTCATCTTATAAGTCTTTACAAATTGAAACGTTTGCATGTTTGCAATAAAAAGTAACATTTTAAGTATCAAAACCGCCATTTGAAACCAGGTACGGGGTTCTGGTTATGTGAAATCGTATTCCGTTACGCTTGTTGACCCTGCAGTTTAATGAATACCATGCAAAGAGGGAATATAAATTATTTTTGTTACGATTTTTTATTCCCGAAGGGGTAGGCAGAGGTGCACATTACGGTACGTAATACCGCTATACAATGTTCACCCACTTTTCACCATTTGTGTGATAATCCCATGTAATAGGGGGTGAGCCTATTGCCATATACTGGGCACAATTCCAGACTCCGTGCTACTACTGAGATATTTTCGAAAAGCCGAAAAAAGCCTAGTAATACTTCGCCCAACCCGGGAATCGAAGCCGAGAGCCCTTGGCAGTCGCACTAGCGACCTCGCGACCAACGAAGCAGTCTCTAAATATTAAAAATACATACATACATAACCTCACCCTGTCTCCCATGGGGGTAGGCAGAGACAATGGAACGCCAATTGCCACGGCTCTTACACACTTCTTTCGCTTCATATTAGAAATGTACATTATACAAACATAAACTACTTTGAAAGATCCTGAATTTGCTTTCGTGAGACTAAGAATTTTATAGAGGTGAAACACGATGGATTAGTTATTTTAAGGGTATTTTTAGGGTTTATATCAAACTTTTTTAGCCCAAAAAAGTTTCTAAGTTTCAGTTAAAACATGGAACTGAAACATGGCATTCTGTCGTTTGGAATTGATTAATATTCTATTTTAGAAACTATTTTTTTGTACAGAAACTTTAGCTGCGGATTATATAGCGTGCATTAAATAGAAAATATTGAAATTCCTTCTGAAAGGCAAAGTTAACAACAAGTTTTAGCGTAGTTAGTGTATATATTGTATGTGATAAACCGGTAAACGAAAAGACTGATCGCCTGATGGTAAGCAATAGCCACCGCCCAAGGACACCCAAAACATCAGAGGCGTTACGGGTACGTCGCCGGCCTTTAAGGAGTTTCGGTTGGAGTCACCCCCTATTACATGGGACTTACAACACAAAACAAATGGTGAAAAGTGGGTGTTCGTCACGCCTTTTATCTAAGAAGCGGCATAAACGTTGCTTATTTACAATATGACATCACTTATTCTTTTAGTGATTTTTTTTTCTTAATTAGATATCTGTCTACTATTTCATAATTAACAGGCGTGGTAAGTTTTAACCATTAATTAACCTATGAATGACAAGACTGCGTACGTAATCAATCTTTATCTTTTAATGGAATCGAATGAAAATCTTTAGCAGTGAATTAATGAGGCCTAATAAACTTAGTTTTCAGTTTTTCAGGCCGTCCCGTCCCTACAGCTAAAGGTTGACAAAATTAACGATCCTAAAACGAAATTAGGATTCAGTTTGGACTTTTGTTAATTTACTTAATTTGATTTGTTTTACAAAAAAAAGTAACATTAACTTTTCTTTTATTTAATTCGTTTATTTGGAGAAAGATGGTATATCAAGGCTAAGAATGTCAAACGTCTAAGGCGATAAAAAGAAACGTCTAATTTTTTTCTTGAAAACTGTTTAGTTGTACAAGTCGTTCTAAGTATGGCTGCCTACCAGGACGCTATATATATCACTTGAATTAGAAACAATAATACGTCACATTAAAATCCTATAAGTTTAGTGGCCACTGCTGACCAAAGGCCTCTTCTCGGACGGAGAAGGTATAAGAATTAATCACCACGCTTGCTCAATGCGGGTTGGAATCTACATATATCAAGAGAAATCTGAATAAGGCAAGCAATGTGCCCATTTCTGACTTGTAGCCAGTATTTGGCGAAATGATACAATACCTTTACTCCTCGCCTGACTAAAACAGTTGCGCATAAAAAAGTTTAAAGTAGTAAAACAAAAGAACTGTTACTTTTTAAAGGGGGAAAATCATCCAATAGCTACTCCCGCCTTGGGCGAGACGTGAGGGAGTGTTCCTAGCTCCTACTCCTGCTTTTCGAGCCGGAGCCCCGGTAAAAGAGAACCGTCACATGGACGTAAGAATAAAAGACCTGCTGGTGTCTGGTATCTAAGTACAAGTACCAAGGAGTACATTTCTTAAATAAAGTCTTTAACAATATACCCTGCCCCCACTCTTCGATCACTTCCCTCTATAGTTACCAGGATATGCTGTTGTTATTGTTTCCATTTAATTTTCCTCATAATAAGCATTATGTTTATAAATGTTTAACAGAATACTCTATTATATGCGTTTATCGATATGAATGACACAATGGCTCAATACTAAATCGCGTATCACTAGGACAAATCACAAATATGTACTGTTTAGTTCAAACGAAATGTAAAATAACTGACAAAACAGATTTGTTACCCTTCGAATGACGTACAGGTGTTATGTTCAAATAAACAGGCAATACATCGAATTCCAAGCAACAGTAATATTAACTTAAACGCGTACGCAGCTCAGTCTTAACCAAACATATAAGGTGTGTGCATGACAATTTAGGAATAAAACGTAAAACTGTTCTGTGTACGACGAAATTACTATGTCACCTTATGAAAAGTAAGTTTGTTTCTGTTAATTTTTGTATTAACTATTTAAACTTTATGCTTTTAGACCAAGAAAACTCGTGTTTAGATTAAAACCATTTAGAACATCAAATTAATTCATTATAAATGGAATAAAATAACTAAATTATACGAAAGAAAATGTATGTATTTTGGGTGTCCCGAATGGGTGTTGATTTTCAACGTTTAGGAGTGAAAAGTGATAAACCACCGCACTCAGTCATTTAATGGTTACTTAACTCAAACCTTGGCAATTGTTTTCAATACAAAATCGTTACTAAGAAAAAGTTTAAGTAATCATTTAATGTCTCTGGGTACGACAGAAAGAGAACTCCGATTTCTGCTTTCATTCTTTGTGCTAATTATTTGATACGATTATTATGAAGAAAATTTAAAACTACATCTTTTGACCATGCAGCTAAAATGTGGACAACCAGGACATACAGTTGTCCTTAACTGTTCTTGATATCTTTGAAAATGAGGAGTCGTTGACATGATACGAATAAACTTATTCATTCACTTCGCTTGACGCTTATAACTTTAAGTAACCTTTAACGCTTTTAACTAAAAGTAGCGAGTTACCTATGGAGTTTCTTTCTCGTTCTTCTCCATAAGAACCTACACTTTGGAACGAGCAAATAGTTTCACTGACGACTGACCGACAGACAGACATTTTGTTTATTTTTAATATTGTACTATTTGCTTTGACGTTCTAAAGTGCCTTATCGGTCTATTTGAAATAAATAATTTTGACTTTGACTTTGAACTAATATCGAAATGATTCCCTGGTTGCATATTATACTTAATATTTTTTTTAGTAATATATGTACCTACTTATAATTATATCTCTGAATATAGATATTGGGTGCGTTTCTAGGGTCAATTACTCCAGTGAGGAGTTTATTATCATCAAGAATGTCATTGTGAAAAATGTATTGTGCAGACCACAATTGTATAATGTTTATGAATTCATATCGAACTGCATAAGAACGCGTAAACTAACGTAACTTCTATTTGTAAACACATTTCTTACTTCATTATGTGAATTTATTGTATGGAAAAGTTTCATCTCATTTATTCATAGTGAGGAAGAAATTACTTTAATATATTAATATTATAGTATGCTATATCTTAATTTTAATAAATTAAATGAAATTTCTCCATTTATGGCTCCATTGCTATGCTTCATTTTGTGCAAATAAAATGCAATTGTAGTTTTCAATGCTTTACTTCGCATCGTTTAGATAACAACCTTTTTAAGTTAGGCCACTTTCTTGGGTCTATTTTGCTACCTACTGCTTATGTATACTTGAATTACATAAATCTGACAAAAAGATGTTGGACAAGCTTTATAACTGTAAGCTGTAACAATGAAAGTAGTATTAAGGCAAATTTTAGCAATTGATCTTAGTTTATACTATACAATTACTTACCATTAGCACATCTTACTAAAAGGCACAATATTATAACTCCTCTGATTTTGCGAGTAGACAGCGCCGATTGCTTACCATCAGGTGATCCATCTACTCGGTGGCCATCCTATATCATAACAATAAAATATTTGTTTCAGCATGTACCCAAAACAACCAAAAAGATTTATTTTATTCTCAAAATGCTGTTTCTGTGTTCCACTGGAGACTGGTTGTTTCATACTTGGTTATTTCAGCTTAGTAAGTATTCACATTTCCATTATATGGTGGTACGAGTAGGATGATGACATTTTTTTGATTTGGATCTTGTCTTAATCTTCATAAGTGACATTCAATACCTTAAAACGCTTTTAAAGATACTCAAATAGATTTTATATAATTTAGAACATTGCTTCAGTCTAGAATATTCTTCTGTGTCGTGGGTGCGTTTATAAACGTACAATTTCATATACACATTACACCCAGACCCAAAACAACAATTTGTGGATTACACAAAGAGTTGTTCCGTGTGGGAATCGAACTCGCTACCCATTGCACGGCAGCCGGTTGCCTAGCCACCACACCATACCGCACCTTTAGAATGAAAGTGACTTAACTCAAAATTTCTATAACTTTCAATTCTATCATAAACTGGTGTTATAATATTATATACTCTACAACCAAAGAACTAATCCATAAGAACTTGCAGTTTTTGAATTCGGTCACTTTCATTCTAAAGTTGCGATACGTGCAGTCAACATTTTTTTTTAATTTTTCTTTATTTCTAGATTCTAAACTTCGTAATATCTGTTTACTTTGTCGGAACGCTGTTTTACATGGCTTTTTATAACTACGACCTTGAATACCTCCATAATAAGGTGCTGAAGGATGGAGGTACAGTCCCAGACTATTTGGATGGGTCCAAGATTATGACGACTGTTGTAGTGACTATTTTAGATGGAGGCTTAAACGTTATCTGGTTTGCGATGAGCATAGTTCTTCTTATTGGTCTGCATAGGGTATGTATTCTATAGTGTTATGAACTTAGTTGATATTTTTTTTTATTTTTGAGTGTGCTATATCATACATTGTCTTCTCCCGCCAGACGAGAGGGAGTGTCAGACTCTTGCTGACTAAAAACCAGCCCGTTCCTACTCCTGCTTATTGAGCTGGAGCCCCCGGTTACCTACTATTTATTAATTATTACAGTGCACAAAAAATACGAAAATAGAAAAAAAAATTATAAATAAATCATATCATTTTCTTAATTGCAGGCAAGGTTTGTTGCTATTACTTACTATTATTCAATTACCATTAGTGTATCGTCAATACTTTTATCATACACATTAAACATTATTTCAGAGCTATTTAAAAAAATAAGACACCAACTCGACGTTTAAGTTAATAAAAAGACCTGAAGCACATTTCAGGCTGGTCGTACGAGGCATGTTCAAAATTATCTACGGCCACAATAAATGTTCCCTTGTTTGACTTACTTAGCTGGCACTAAGCCAGTTTGTACGAAATTACAAATAGGTTTTGCCAAATCTTTTCATGATTTCTGGACAGCGGTTTCTTTGAAATTTTTGAAGGAGTTAGACACGAAAGGCCTGTCAAATTCTTGTTTATAAACGTTTATAACGATGCATAGATGCGTGAAACACAGGAAGGGTAATAAATTGTTAAAATATTCTTAAGTCTTTGACAGTGGGACGACCATGGCTGAAAAAAAAAAGTCTTTGACTACCAATAGAAAACTGTTGAAGGCAAATCCTCCGCTAACATCGGTCACCGGCGACCCCCGTGGCGTTTAATGTGTTAAAAACAAATTAGTAATGTTGTGAGCATTATAAATATTTTACTTAAACCCAAAACCATGTTACCTTTTACCTTACTAAATAATTATGTGATTTTTGACTAATTTCAACTAGTGAATCTACAATACATAAGTATGTATTGTATTCCTATAGTACTGTAGTATAAGTATACTACAGTCAAATTATCTTATACCAACACGAAGTTGGGTGGCCTGGTTTAATCATATTGAGATACATTAGCAAATGACTTCAAAGCTTGTACTTGCGAAGTCCTTAGAAACAGCAGTTTGTTAGTTCACTCTATACACCATCGACCTACGAGATCGGTGATTAGCAATTTTATGGCCCTATCTTAACTAACAAATAATGGAGCCTCAACAAACTTATTGTTCTTGGTTTGTGTTTAAATAATATTTTGTTAGGATATGCTTATTTATCTTCTTAAAATATTTAATAGATATTGGTAACAATTAACACTTTTATTTAAAAAAAATGTTGTGGTGGCCCGGAGGTTTAGGACGGCCGCTTCTCATGCATGAGAGTTCGGTTTCGAAACCTACCAATATGACCCTTTCTGAGTTATATGTACTTTGTAAGATTATTTAAACACCACTGACAAATAGTAAAGGAAAACATCGTGAGGAAACCTGGTCTTATAACTTCTTACTATAAGTTTGAAATTACCAATCCGCATTGAGCAAGCGTGGTGATTAATTCTCAAACCTTCTCCGTGCGAGAAGAGCCGTTAGTCAGCAGTAGCCACTTAAAGCAGCCACACATAAATACAGTCAAACAGAGAACCTCCTTTTTTGAAATCTTTAACAAATTATGAATTATAGTTATAATGCTAGTTTTCCTGGATAAATATTAACCCTTTTTCATTTTGTTTCAGAAACGACCTGGCCATATAAAGTTCCATGTGTCAGTTGCTTGTATTCGACTACTTCTGTCGATTATATGCGTATTTTTCCATGGCCCGTACATGGCTCATTCTACATTAGTTTGTAGCGTGGAAATTGGTAAATCATACTATCCTGTACATTATTTTTATTTAAAGTTTCCAGTATTATTGAGCCTGTTTTGCATTGATTAATATAGGGATAGGGATAGGGATCATGACGGGGTATAAAAATTTAAAATTTATTTAGTCCGTCAGTTAGGTAACGTAAAACATTATACACGTATTTTTTTATTTTGTCATATGTATGAGACAAAAATACTTAAATACTAGCTTCCGCCCGCGACTCCGTCCGCGTGGATGTCGGTCTTCGCGTGGATGTTTTATATCTCCATTTTGAGTAACTCTAACAATGACATCTTTTAAATATCTATTGGACCCAAATACGGCGAGGCCCATAATAATTAAGGATATCCCTCTACTGCTGTTGAGCTTGCGTTCTGTATAGGTAGTATAAAAATGAAAAATTAAGAAATTTTTTCTACGTATTTTTCCAGGATAAAAAGTATCCTATTTTATGCCCAGGAAAATAAGGTATAATTACACCAAGTTTCATCGAAATCGATCCGTTAGTTTTCACGTGATGCCTGAACATACAGATAGACAGACAGACGGACAGACAAAAAAAAATTAATCACGTACAGAATTGACCCTTCAACAGATTTATTATATGTATAGATAAAATTTCATACCTATAATTAATAAAAGTACCTACGCCTTTACCTACCTAATATAAACTAAGCGTAATTCATGTATATCTTTAGTGTTTCTGTACCGATTTCTATGATTCTTTTTTTATTAAATAGGTAATATGTTAACATTTTTAATTAGGGATGAATGAGTGTTATAAATGTAAGAATAGGTAGACAAATATAATCAGAAAGCTCCGAACTGCTTAGCTATCGGGAGTTATACGTGTTAGGCCAGTGCAGATAGGTTTTGAAACAAAAGAAATTTATAGTAGAATGAAACCTATTGGAAATCGAAGAGAATATGCTAAAAATGAAAAAAAAATAAAAATTCCACTCCATCCGAGTTCGGGAAGTGGGGGGAGGGAGGTTTTAAGAGTAAAAATCGGTTTATCGCAATTTCCGGCGAAACTACAAGTCCTATGAAAAAAAGTTTAATGGCAAAGTTGTAGGTAATAAAAAGATCTACAACTTTTGTATTTACACATTTTTTATATTACCTCAAAATTTTGTGGAAAATTAAAAAAACTACGATTTCGGTTTTTTATTCTTATCTTTGACAAAAATATTTATTTTTTAACAAAATTTTGTGAAAACGTGACTTTATATGTACCAAACAAACTCTAATTTTTTGGAATTGAAAAATTTATTTTTTTACCAGATATTGATTAAATACCGAAAAATTTTCCTAATTTTCAATCGAAAATTCACGCGTCAAAATGTCAGCTTTTTTATAAAATTCGATGGGCTGTTTGTTCGTTGAAATCTCTACTTTTCGATAGTGTAAAAAAAATAAACGTTACTATGAAAAATGTTCAGAAAAAACAGGTGATAGTGAACGGTGGCTAGAGATCGTCCTGCGATTCCCGACGCCCGGAGTGTCTCTGGAGGAGCGAGCGACACTGAGATGACGTCTCCTCCTTCTGCGAAGCAGTCATGCTAGCAAAGAAGGAGGCGGGATACGTGAGGGAACGAACCTCCTCACCCCCCAGCCTTCGCGAGAGACACTCTGGGCGTCGAGGATCGCGCAAAGAACTCTGGCCTCCGTAAGTACGGGTCTGTAGACGGCGAGCAAGGGTAGCTTGCCGCCCGAACAGAACTAGACCCGTGCATGCGGCGCGTCGCGTTCCGCGCGCGCCTCAATGAGCCATCAGACCACCTCAGATGGTGTCTAGTATGGCTGATGCCTGATCCGGATCTGCGGACTACCTAGCGGGTTTACCGGGGCTCCGGTTCGAAAAGCAGGACTAGGAACAGGGTGGTTTTTAGTCAGTAAGAGCCTGACATTCCCTCTCGCCTCACCTAAGGCGAGAGAGGTCATTGGATTGGACTGGATGATTTTGCCACCTTAAAAAATAAAAAAAAGTTTATAAATTATCTTCAAATAGCAACAAATAAGTATCTACGTATTTAATTAAAACAAAATTCTACAACTTTCTTATAACATTGTAGATGTCTTATCAAATATAAACATTATTAACTTATTTGATTGTTAATCATAGTAGAATGTTTTAATTTATATATTTTTTTTAATTGTCAATGTACCATTAAATCTTACTCTACATGAGTTAATTGTAATAAATAGCTCAAAATTGTGCATAATGATGAAAAACAATTTTTTCGATTCGAGTTTTTTTAGTTTATTGCGTTTTTTGAGAACATTTTCCATGGTAACGTAATTTTTTTTACACTATCGAAAAGTAGAGATTTCAACGAACAAACAGCCCACCGAATTTTATAAAAAAGCTGACATTTTGACGCGTGAATTTTCGATTGAAAATTAGGATAATTTTTCGGTATTTAATCAATATCTGGTAAAAAAATAAATTTTTCAATTCCAAAAAATTAGAGTTTGTTTGGTACATATAAAGGCACGTTTTCACAAAATTTCGTTAAAAAATAAATATTTTTGTCAAAGATAAGACTAAAAAACCGAAATCGTAGTTTTTTTAATTTTCCACAAAATTTTGAGGTAATATAAAAAATGTGTAAATACAAAAGTTGTAGATCTTTTTATTACCTACAACTTTGCCATTAAACTTTTTTTCATAGGACTTGTAGTTTCGCCGAAAATTGCGATAAACCGATTTTTACTCTTAAAACCTCCCTCCCCCCCACTTCCCGAACTCGGATGGAGTGGAATTTTTATTTTTTTTCATTTTTAGTATATTCTCTTCGATTTCCAATAGGTTTCATTCTACTATAAATTTCTTTTACTTGTTACCTTTATTAGAGGTATCTGCACTGGCCTATGTTATTGTGAGTCAACCATAAAAGATAGACATTTGCTGTAGTTGAATATTTTTTAAACAATTTTAAGGGGAATATTTCCGTCATACATGATTTCTGTGTAGCTTTAACCATTAAGGCTGCACACGCGACGGAAGCTTCAAAAATGGAGTAAGTTCTCCTGTTTTCCCAACATTTCCCTTCACTGCTCTGCTCCTATTGATCGTAGCGTGATGAAAAGTATACTATAACCTGCCCAGGAGTATGAAGAACAATTGTACCAAGTTTCGTTGAAATCTGTCGAGTGGTTTTTGTTTCTATAAAGAACATACAGACAGACAGACAGACAGACAGACAGACAAAAAAATTTCTGATTGCATTTTTGGCGTCAGTATCGATCACTAATCACCCGCTGATAGTTATTTTGGAAATATATTTCATGTACAGAATTGACCTCTCTACAGATTTATTATAAGTATATAGAAGATAGATAAGGAATGAAAGTTTAGGAGTTGAATCAAATAAGTCATATCTATCACGTATGAGACGTACCTAGAAGTGTTGACACGCGATATTTGAAATCAATATATCTTCAAAAGCATTTGTTAAGAAAAGAAACATTACGTGTCTAATATTTTTAAATAATCTATAAAACGAACATTAAAATACCCTTTTGTTAAGTTGGTCGATAGAGACAGGTCGATCAGAGCTGTTTTTTTGTATGATTTTCTATGGCATTTTTTATATTTTCGATAAGTTTTATCAATTTTTCTCAAATAATTTTTACTTTTGCAGTTTTCTCAGCGTACTTCATCTTGCTCTACTACAGTTATGCCATCATGTTGGAGCGAGATCAACGGCCTAAGAATCCCAAACCAGTGATGGAAATTATCGCGAGTGTTATCTCAAAGCCTCCTCAACATATTGACAAAGTTACTTTGACTGAGGGGGAAGGAAATTACTGTACAGTGTAAACAATATTGCATAATTTTTGAAAATAATAATATGTTCTATGCACAAGTTGTACATTATTTTTTAGTTATATTGCTTTAATATAATCGAATGCAAACGTATAGTTCTGTTTTTAGATTTATTAAAAACTTAAATTATTGTGTCAAGATCTTATTCTTTTCCTGATTTAAAACTTTATACCTATCCTTCGAGGCAAAACTTTTTTTTAATATTTTATTTCATACTACGGCTTTACCCGCGTTCCTGTGAGATGATGAAAAGTAGCCTATGTGTTATTCCAGACTTATTCGTTACTTCACCCAGTATAACCCTTTTTTTTTGAGGGGGAAAATCATCCAATGTCTTCTCCCGCATTGGGCAAGACGAGAGGGAGTGTCAGACTCTTACTGACTAAAAACCACCCCGTTCCTACTCCTGCTTTTCGACCCGGAGCCCCGGTAAACCTGCTAGGTAGTCCGCAGCACCCAGTATAACCCTAAGCTATTATTTTCGGAACAAAATCGGCATATAAACGAATAGTTTAAACAATCATTAAATGTTTGAGTACAGCAGTTGTAATGAAAAATCTACATTCAAAATGTATCATGTCTAGTATCATGTTTTATAGAATTTTCTATTTAAAAATCATAAACATAAGTATGTAACTACTCTACTAATAACTATAATTCAAGTGAATTATAGCAGTAACGTTACGTAATATCAAAACAATTTGAAATACTTTAAAGGTATGCCTACGTCACATGTAGGTACAGTTAACATAAAAATAACCCAAGGGACAAAATACTGCTTTCTTATCCTTAGAATGACGCAAATGTTGATGTTATGTATAAACAGGTAATGCATGTGATTCCACCCTACAAAACTAGTGTATGATCGTGCGCAGATCAGTCGGCACGAAACGTGCGCGAGCGTCAGACGTGCTACAATTATTAAATTAAAATAAAAAGTGAAATCTGTTTGTGTACATCAAAATGTCTTCGTCGCCTTATGAACAGTGAGTTTTGTTTTTATTTATGTTTTTATATTATTTGTATCAATTACTGTTTTTATTTATATATTAGTTGTCCCAATACAATGATGTTTGCGTTCTAATTATTATTTTGAGGTTATGTTTAAGTTTTAGTGTTTGATGTCAATTCAAAAGCAAGTTGTAATTTGAAAGCAAGGCTGCTTTATGATCATGTTTGTGTTACATTAAAGACAAAGTTTTTACCTTTTTTTATTGTCCTATTACATATACTTCTTGAAACGGACATTTTGTTTTTGGTGGTGGTATAATTAGGAGATACGAAATGATGACGTCACATTATGGTGAAAGAGATACGCTTTATATGTTTTTTTAACAAAAGAGCTTATGCAATATGACGTCATGTCTTTAAAAAAGATACATAATATACAATATGCCCATATTGTTAATATATGTATGAAGGTCGATCCAATGAACAGATTAGCAAAACTTTAAATTGAATTACCATTGTTGTATAAAGCCACAAAATGTATTTTTTAAAGATCATCTCCGTAGATCATATTGGATCCAATGTTTAACAAACTTTATTAGACAAACTGCTCATCCAATGAAACAGTTATGTGAATAAAAAACCTTAGTTCGCGGTTGAAATTGGTAATAGGTACTTAACATAATAGGGGCCACAGCGTAACATGATGTAATGTTGTTATTTTTAATCATATCATGATAGTATACATAGTTTATAGAATACAAGTATGTCTAAATAATTTGTGATACGACACACGCATATTTTTGTACTTATTGTACTGGGAATTAATTGTTCTTTTTTATAATAATGCATTTTGTTCATTATGAAGATCCATGTACCAAACCATAATAGCACAAAATATTTATAAACATCAAAATGTTGCCTTCATGCTCGATAGATGGCGTTGATCGAGATAGATCGCGCTATGGTTTTGTTACATCGCTTTAGTTAGGGCCAATTTACATGCATTATCGACACTGATACCTAGGTCGTGGGACTACTACCACCATCTCCACCTACATTCAATATAGTTCAACCTTAGATCAGTATGCAGTAGTTTTATTTAAGAACGCCTAGTATACACACCCCTGTAGGTCAACCTTTAAGCGCCAACCCCGGTGCTTAACACCATATACCTATTGTTAAAAGAATTAACCAAAAAGTTACTGTTTATTAGTAAGTAACTATTTGTATATGTTATGTAAATTAAATGTTATATTGTCTATTTATTGCAGTATCTACTCAAACCAACATGAGAATAATGAGTCTGAGGACAGAAAAGAAAATACTCTATTCTCAAAATGCTGTTTTTGTATACCTCTAGAGACTGGCTGCTTTGTACTTGGTTATACTAGCTTGGTACGTATTCATTTATATTACTTATTAATTGTGTCCAATTCACCTAAAACATGTAGAGATACCAATATATTAATATATGCAACGAGACGCCTTTTACCCCCGAAGGGGTAGGCACTAGAGCACATTTTACGCCACGTAATGCAGCTATACAATGTAAACCTACTTTTCACCGTTTGTGTTAATAATCCCATTTAATAGTGGGTGACCCTATTGCCTGAGATTTTTTGCGAGAATCCGAAAAGAGCCCGGTAATATTTTGTCAGCGCCCACATGCCTCGACTCAGTAGCAACTATTGATGTACCATTTCAATCAAAATCTCGAGCTAAAAGACCACTCTGCTCCAACTGACTTTATAGTCCAAAATGACTCCTTTCAGCAGATATTTAATTTTATGGTATAAACCGGTAAACCACGCACACGGCTCATCTGATGATAAGCAACCGCCGTCGCCTCGCCGGGTTGTTAGGGAATCGGGATTGGGAAGATTGGGAATAGGGGTAATTGGACCTCCGGTAACCTCACTCACACAACAAAACACAACGCAATCGTTGTTTCACGTCGGTTTTCTGTGACGCCGTGCTATCACTTCGGTCGAGCCGGCCCATTCGTGCCCAAGCATGGCTCTCCTTAACTTACTTACTTACATGTTTCTTCTATTTCCAGGTTCTAAACTTCATAATATCACTGTTCTTCTTTGGAACTCTGGCATTCTTAGCTATTTACACCCATGGTTTCCAATACCTCCGTACCGAAATGACAGATGATGACGAGGCTGTTCCTGATATGGATTCCATGGACAGTAACAAGTTGATGCAGATTATCATAATTACTGTGTTGAATGGAAGCTTGAATCTGGCCTGGTTTGCTATGTGCATCGTCCTTCTTGTTGGTTTGCATAAGGTGTGTATACTGTATATTTGTTTACTAGTATTATTGGTTATGTATAAGGTATCTATGTCGTGGTGGCCCGGAGGTTTAATACGCCCGCTCCTTGTGTGAACGCGTCGAAACCTACCAACGGCAAGTACAAATGTGACTTTGTCCGAATTATATGTATTTTCTAAGATTATTTAGATACCACTGACTAACGGTGAAGGAAAACATCGTGAGGAAACCCGAGCTTTTAATTTCTAATTATAAGTTTGAAATCGCCAACCCGCATTGCTCAAGCGCAGTGACTAATGAAAACACATGAAAACTAACATTTTTCATGCGAGAAGAGGCTTTGGTCAGCAGTGGCCACTAATAGGCAGTTGATGTAATGATAAGATATCTCAGTCTGTAATGTGTTAAATTTGAAGACAGAACATTCTATGACAAAGAGATGGTTATCATTCAAAATTATGCTCCAAAATCACTATGATTCTTTATTTGCTGTTTGATAGGTTAAACTTTAAATAAAACATGTATGTACCTATTAAATAAAAGCTTAAAAACAGCGACTTAGTTGTTTAAAACATGTTTTACAAAGTTTTTTTTTTATTTCAGAAACAACCAGGCTTTATCAAGGTACAAGTGTCAATTGCTACTATCCGTATCATTTTATCGATAGTTGGCTTGGCTTTGTATACCGGACACACCACTAACTCTTCAGTATTTTGCACAGCAGAAATATGTAAGTTTTACAAAATTTATTTTACGGAAAGCTTAAAATTCGTGCGTTAATTTCTAGATCAAATACCCAAAAAATATTTTGAGCAGTTTCAGAAAAGAAACCTCTTGCCATCACGTGCGACCATCCAATTTAATTGTGGAAATAAGAAATTGTAAAAAATATAGGGTTTTCAAGCTTCTTAAATTTTCTTCGATAAATATAATGAACAAGATGGTAATTAAGTTACTTTTATGTGAGCTCAAGTTAGAACGAAACTTTGCTCCCCTTCCCTCACTTACGATGCAACTTACTGTGATTTACGTAGACACAATCTGTTTATAAGTGAGGGTAACATCAAATAGGAACTAGAGGGATGAATCTATTGAACCAGAAACTTAACGACCCGTGCATTTTTTTTTAATAATAAAGGGGTTTGAGTAACTTTGTATGGACTTGTGGCGTCATTTTTTTTTCAGCGGCCACCAATAATTTTCATGTTACTTTGTTCTGCTGTGTTCATTACACATATATGTTCAATTATTTTTATCCTAAGTTATATCAAAGCTGAGATATTTGAGTTTGAAGAATTTAAAAATGTAGTCTCTATAAATACTTCAATTACCGTCCTGTGTGAAAAAAATCTTAGTTATTGTATATTATTAGAAGATTGATATTAGTTATTGGCTTTACTGTTTCTCGACCTCTCGTCTATCAATGTGACGTTAGTATTGGGCCCTAGGAAATAATAAAAACACAGTATTATACCTTATTGCATTCATTACATGATTTTTAAAAACACATTTACATATTAACTTTCTTAGTCCATTTCGTTCTCAATGTCATGTCGAATAATGGTATCTAAAAATTGTGCCGGCGGAGTCAGATTATTTTGATATCTGCCCCATCCCATGTACCATATAATGGACATTATATGCGAACAGCAGTCTAAGGTCCGTTTTCCGATTATACATGAGCAATAGTGGCCCAATATTGCATCTAGCCCTTGTGCATCTTGCCCTTCCAGTGTTTCTACCAGAAAGTCGACCCATGAAATGTGGGACCAAAAAAAAAAAATTTATGTAATATTTTAAATAGATTCATAGGTAGTCATACAGACCTTTGCCAAACAGGGGATGTACTATGCTAACTAGACACATAACGCTCTGTAATGTCTAGGTACGCATTTTTCGGGGGGGTTTGAACCCCCAACCCCCCCCCCCCCTGGCTACGCCTATGGTCGTTATAATTATCCACAAGTCCACGAGAGATTAGAAGCGCGCCACACCATCGGCCCATAGATAAAGAGTGCAATAACATTTAATAACTTCTTCGATTTCAATGACCAATATAAAACCAAATATCTCAGTTCCGATATGGTTTAGAGAAATATGACCATAATAGCTTTTGATCGCTGTATTCTGTTCTTTCATAATATTTAAGTTTCATTACTGGCCGCTCAACTTCAAAACGACGCCAACTTTACCCAAACCCCTTTATCTGCTATATTTTTGCAAAGTAAACAAGTCAGTGGCTGAAATGAAATATAAAAATAGGTTTTAAGACAAAAAAATTAACAACAGCTTCGTGATATCCCCAAGACATCCACTATTGAACATATGGCCTTCTCCCAATGACCACCATATCGGTTGGTTGAAAGCGAACTGCATAAATGGACCATAAAATCTAAAACTTACTATCTTTTATTGTCATTTCAGTGCTCTCAACATGCTTCATTCTGCTGTACCACAGCTACGCCAATCAATTGAAGCAAGAACAACTATCTGAAGACCCTAAATTGACAAAAATTGTGTCTAATGTTATCTGGAAATATCCTCAAAATATTGACCAACTGCCTTTGTCTGAGAAGAGGGAAAAGTACTAATCAGCCTAAACTTTTGGAGCATTCTAATAAACTATTTGATCCCGAATCCCGAATCTCCAAATCTCGAAAAGGTCAACTCTGGTGGTGCTCTTCTGGTGCAAGTCAATTCTACTGCTCTTCTGGTGTTGCAAGTGTCCATGGGTGGTGTCGACTGCTTATCATATCAGGTGATCTGTCCTGCCGATACCTAAAAATATAGTTTAACAGTTTACTCATGTAACTATTCGTCGTGTCGCGGAAGGCTACACATGAATATGAGCCCCTAGTGAGGCTTGAAACTAGCTGAATTACAATAAAAATAGCATAATGCGTTACAGGTTGCATTTTTAATTATTGTTTTATTTATTTATTAGTCACGTAAAGCGTTAACTGCCGAAAGAAAACTGTTGAAGGCAAATCAATGACTGTGATTTTTTTATGTGTGATAGATACTTAACTATTTATGTATATTTTTGTGAATTGTGTTGTTGGAATGTATTTTGCAATGAATACGTTGATTGATTTAATTGTGGGAGATAATACATAAAAAATAATATCTGCATTTTGTTAGGATAAATTGTAATCTCATTTGATTTTGTTGGTTAATTTTTGGGTTTTTTTATGTTTTAAGCCTAAATGTGTGAAAATATTAGTATTTATTATATTACACAATTTATTTATTATGTTATAAAATGTAATTTAAATACCTCTATCGAATATAGTACTTTGATAGTTCCTACATTAAATTATTTATAATGAATGAGGATTATTACTGTAAAAGTGAACAAAAAGGGTCAAAATTGATGTTATTTCTGTTACTCTTTTAGTTGTCTGATCAAACAAAACAATAAATATTTTTTGGGTTTAATACGTTTTTCTTTGATTCTGTCCCATTGAAGAATGGTGCACATGCTTAACTGATTCCATTTCACCGCAAACTTGGGATATATATATTTTTTTATAAAATGTCATATATTAACAAATATCTACTTAAACTATAAGTGTGTTCTACTTGTTTATTTAGCGTGTGAAATAAATGATTTTCTTTCTTTCTTTGAAATATTTTGATGTGAACTAGACTAGTGTCCGTTTTCTTGCGTCAGAACAAACTGGTACACAAACGGGTCACGGCGATGGTTTACAAAATTGCATCCACAAGAGATATGCCTTGAACCAGATAAAACCAGATGAAACCGCCTCGAAGGAGGCAACAAAACTGATTTAACTTTTCCCGTAATAGTTTCTGCGGCAGGCCCAGGTCACCAGTGGATGTATTACGAGGAACGATAATTTTACGATATAAGTTAATTGATTGTTTATTAATCGAACCAAAGTCTCGACTAGCCCCGAGTGATTTTGTTCATTATACAGCGTGTAACAAAATACCCATAGACATCAAGACGCCCTGAAGAATACAGGTTGAATAGAATCTCTACACAAATTTTCAGCTTAAAATACTCATTAGTTTTATTTTTATCACAATAACAATTTACCTAATTAGAAACGAATAACTAAAAAATAAATAAAGCTAATAAGTGTACAAAAAAGTATCTTTAGAAAAGTTGTTTGTGATCATGAGTACTCATACAATCACGTGTTTAATATATATCCTTGACTAATTGCCAGTCACCATCATCACTTACTATCAGATAAAGCAATAACCGGCCTACATCACGATAAAAAGTATTTGTAGCTGCCTTATTAGTTACCTCTTAATATATACCTCATATCTGTAATGAATGATCTTATACAAAGGTAAAACCCCGATTGATATTGGACGCATAAATACTTAATTATTTTCCTTATGTCATGGTTTTCCTTAAACAACTGCTAACAGGAAAAAGATCGAAGAAATAAAATACAAAGTTCTAATAAGGATGTGAAAATGAGTTTGTTAGCTTGTTACACTTTCACTTTACCGTGGAAGTAATTCCAGAGATATGAGCGTTGAAAGAAACAAATAAACAAAGTCCTCAGCTTTATAATATGAATAATTAGAAAATAAGTGAAGATTAAAGTAAGAGTGCTTTTCCACCAGAGATGTGCTATGTAGTTATGCTGCGAAGATGTAATAGCTAAGCTGTGAAACTATGTGACCGTTTTCATCGATACTAAGCTATGTAGTTGTCCGAGAAAGATGCGCAGCTCGAGTATGCGATGTATCGATAGTAGGATAGCCATTTTAGCGCACATCTTATCTCCGATTCCCCAACAATCCTTGAATTCCTAACCCCCAAAAGGCCGGCAACGCGCTTGTGTACCAATGAATATGATTGGTGGAAGTCAAACGCATCCACAGCAACGTAGCATAGTATACCACATCTGTGGTAGAGAACACCCTAATATGTAGTGTCGATCCATATCTACTATTAATTAATTATATCTTTAACTGCATAGATAAAGGTATAATTCATTAATAGCAGGTAAAATAGATATAATAATATACCTAAAAGCCGTAATATTATCGTCACACCAACATAGCGCCATGGTGCATTCTCTTTGGAATACGAAGTGTTGCAACAAAGATTGTAACAACTTCCTACAACTTCACTGCTTAATCTGTCTTAAGTGACTTTGATCGATGACTCAGTCACTACTTCATTAACATATACTAAGTTGTGGTTCGGAAATGCTGAGACTAGTGCTTGAAGATTTACAACACAAATCAAAACAATGCATTTATTGGTTTAAAAATATGTAAGATTTTATCGACTTCAAACAAAGAAGGAGGTTAATAATTCGTTGGCTACTTTTTTATGTATGTTCACCGATTATTCGTAGATACTTGAATCGTTTTTTTTTTTTAATAATTAAATAATTCTTTGTTTGAAACTTGAGGCACCAACTTCTTACCAATTATTGTTTGAGTAACTAATCAGTGCGTACGACAAATAATACGATTTTATAAACACAGTTTTATAATTTTATCAGTCTTGCAGTACTCGTTTTATAAAAAATACAATCATTAAATTAAAGATAATTAAATGACCTCTCATGCGGCATACGTTACCAATTAATAAAATATTTGTATCAGAAAATATTAATCAAGAAATGAAAAAGGATATAAACGCTACCGGATTCATTTCTTTGTTCCCAAGTGTAGTTTTATATACCACAGATGGGGCCCCGTAGGGCAGATGCCTGATCCGGAGCCGCGGACTACCTAGCGGGTTTACCGGGGCTCCGGCTCGAAAAGCAGGAGTAGGAACGGGGTGGTTTTTAGTCTGTAAGAGTCTGACACTTCCTCCCGCCTCGCCCAAGGCGGGAGAAATCATTGGATGATTTTCCCCCTCAAACAAAAAGTGTAGTTTTACATAACTGCGAATGTAGTTTTCATGTACACAAAACATGAGTAGCTTGTCTATATGACGCTATATAATGACAGTATATTATTAAAGCCTTGTTCTGACATATTTGTAATAAAACGACCGGCATGATACCCCCGATAATCCTGTAGTATAACTTGACGGAGGACGATGTCAGCCCAACCGTGGGAATGTAAGCCCAGGTTTGAACACGGGTCGCGTTCAGCATTTGACCTCATCAATTTCAAACTGTTTTGTTTTATTGATATAATTTTATTATACAGCGTGTAATAAAATACCCATATATGTACATGTTTCAGCTTAAAATACTTTTAAAAAAATTGGTACCAAATACTTGGTGTGGCATGGTTCTTGATTTTATAAATCATACCAACGTGTCACAACACTATAGGGGTCACTCGCTAATTACGAAACATTTCTTCTGTAAATCTGATCGCCTAGTACCTATCTACCTCATTTTAATTCGCATAAAAAATAAAATATTGGAAAAAATCATAACTTGGTACCATGAAAACATGAGTTTAAAAAACCCTTCCCGTATCGTTTGTTATGTTATCTAGAAACCGTGCACTTGATATGTATACCCCCTTTTTGTTACACCGTGTAGATACATATTTTAACAAACTTTCTGTAAGCTGTATCATAAGTTATTGGAGGATCCATTATTATTTTTATTTATTATCTCTTAAGGCACATGGAACATCTGCACTTATAGCGTCACATACATTTTAATTGGCTTCAAAAAGAGAAGTTCTTAATCTATATTTTGTGTGTATTTTTCATACAGCTAGGTACAGTGACTAACGGTATTCAATTAGGTCATAAACCTAGATTTCCTAACATGCCACTTTCCACGTCACTAGGACTAAAACCATTAATAATTCTGATCAAACATGTCAAACAATTTATCCTTGTTACATCATTTTAGTTCTTAACATTTTTGTTTTATGACGAATCTACTATAACTGCCTTCTGGGGTTTTCAGACATAAAATACAATTGAAAATATATAATAAATAATCGAAATGAATATTATATTAATATAGCAATAAATTCACCCCTTATTACATGAGCCTTATAACGTTATGTTATGAACAAACTCGTAAAATCTGTCATGAGATTGTAAGTGTTTCACCTTCAAGAGTTTGCCTACATACTTATCATAAGGAATAACTATGTAATAAAATGTATTAAGCTATTGCTTTTATATCGGTATTATACCAAGCATGACAAAAATCCTAAGCCTAGTCTAGTCCGAACATTGGACTGTACCTATACCCTACTGAAAATAAAACATACAGCAATAACTACATAATTATGTATGTACAATTTTATTATAGCCTTCGTGAGACATACTAAATTACTCTCTTTCACACATAACACTCTCTCTTACACCTCCTCTTGCGTTCCGTTTCCCACATGTAATTGACGAAATGCTACTCACTCACAAGACCCAAGCAAAATGTAAGCAGAGTGTAAGTTAGTGCTAAGTTCAATTTGTTAGTGGCATGGCATCAAGTTCAACATTTCTCTGTGGAAGTTTGCAGAATTTGGAATCGTGCCCGGAAAATTGCAAGCAGGAACTACGGTGCTGTAGATTAAATTTATACTATACTTGTTAAATAAAAGTCATAAATATACTATGGTAATTTCAATAACGAAAATAAAAATCTCTTTATAACTTGCTGAATTTTTTTATAGATATAGGTGCTTTGTATTTTGTAGTAAGTCTATATAAATTTATATTTTAGTCTATTTATCTAAGTTTATCTGTTAATTTTCCTATTTCTATAAGTGGGAACCTGTAATTAATTGGCTTGTTCTAGTTATGCATAAGCAATTTTGTATTAGATGTTTGTTTCCCTAAAAACAAATAAATAAATGTAGTTTTGAATGAGCATAACGTATAATTTAAATATTTTTAACTCCTGTAGTAAACATCCCAATAAATATATCGAAAAACAACAAGTAATTCAAAAAACACAAACTCGTTTTGAAAAACAGTGAACCAAGAACTGTGCAAAAGAAACAACATTATTCCTAATTGTGTTAAGAAAGAAAAGGATAGCATGAGGTCATTGGTGTACCAAAACTTCGCTGTGAAGTCATTATTGAATACGTTTTCTGCTAAAAATCTTAACAAGATTTAGCTCAACGTGATGATTGAACCCAAGAGATCTTTATAAGCAGTTGTGTTTTCATCTAACACCAACCAAACAAGTTGCATACAAATGAAACGCAAAAATCATCACAGGTTTAAAAAAAAACGAATGTACTCCAAACCGTACGTTTGGTAGCAAAACGAAAACTTGTACAAATGATCTATTGTGTCGTGGTACGTATGCTCTTATTGTTTCAATGTAATTGAGTAGGAAAGGAAAAGTTCCCGGGGCTCATTTCGTGGGCCCATTGTTAAGCTGCGGTCAGATCGTAGAGCCATTGTTAAAAAATGCGCCCCCTTTTTCCCCCTTTTGGCCTTTTTCGCTCAAAACTGCGCACGCTGTCGCACAGAATGCTTAACTAAAGGAATGCTTTCGCTTAAGTTGTTTTTTTACGTTCAGTTAACTTTTGTTCCAAGTGTTAATTTGTGAATGATTTAAATTAACGAATCACGGAGGAAGAGGTTGTCTTTTCTAGTCGTTGTTTTTGTATCTGATGTATGTGAAATTCTATACGTACTAAATACACTACTTCATAGAATAGAAGCTTTACCACTTTAATACGAGTTCTTGTACATAATTTTCACCGAATAATTGTCTATTCCATTTGTATGCATTCTAATATTATTTTGGTTTGATTTTTGAAACATAAACACATATCTCTAATTTGTAACTCCTACACTAAACTGCAAAATAAAAACGAAACATTTTTACGATTCGGAAACTTATTTTTTCCAATATCAATCAGGGGAAAAGCTCGCAACATAGTTCGCAAACAGCTATTTAATGGTGGACATAAAACTTTCCATTTTTACAGCACATAAAGGAACCATGACAATTGCCGTATGAAATGAACCAATAAAATGAAACGCTTCTAGTTTTATTTGACCAATGTTTTGTTCGTTGCGTGCTTACATAGTCTATTAAAAGGATTGTGCTGAAAGAGAAGCTGTGGGCGTAATTGTTTGACTGGACTACAAAGGTCTTTTATCATCATTACATCGCCTCTTAACGAAAGGGTAAACTGTTCTATACAAGATCAGACATTATCACAATTATGTTATACCGCACTGGACATAAATGCACATTCAATCATCATCACATCATCATTAGCCTATAAGTGGCCACTGCTGACCAAAGGCCTCTTCTCATACGGAGAATGTTTGAGCATTAATCACCACGCTTGCTGAATGCGGGTTGACGATTTCATATTTATAATTAGAAATTATAAGCCCAGGTTTCCTCACGATGTTATCCTTCACCGTTTGTCAGTGGTGTCTAAATACTAAAAAATACACATATAACTCACGCACTATCATTCAAAATAAGCAGGCGCCGATTTTCTAAATAAATACGTTACCCAACTTGAGTGTAAAACCCTGTATTGGAGTACTCAACAATTGTGATTACAATCACATACACATCAGCGGGACAGACAAAGCGAAAACCGTAATCGAGATACAACAAAACCTGTTATTGTAAACTCCATTAGAACCACGTACCGTCCCATATATTTTTATGTTCCTAAGTAAAAATATTTGTATTCTACATCCAACAGGCATTTTTCCCAACTAAGAGCAAAATATCGAGTTAACAGGTACTTAAGATGCCTGGAGCAGTGAACGTTGAACGCTTGCAATGAGTCAGCAAATCTTCTCGACAACGCCGTGACTAGCGGCTTAAGATTCTACTTCTAATAGTTCAGGAGGTCGCAAACAACTCGAAAAATAATCTAAAACCTTTTGCTATTTCATAGAGGGGTTTCCTTTATATATTTTTGTACCTTTGATCAGTGTTACGTTTTAGTGTCGTTAACCCTTGAATGTTGCGTTTATCAAATCTAATTACGAAACTTTATGAGCGCCCATAAGCAACCTCTGAGCCTATCACTCGGGCCTTGAAGATACCCAGGTTACATCCATCAGAAAACACAGACTTCGGCAAAGAGTTCCACTCCCTAGCAGTTCGCACAAGGAAACTTGAGAGAAGCGGTTCGTTTGAGTGGCTGTGATGTCTACCATGAAGCGAGGGCGCTTCACCGATTGTCTTGTGGTTCGATGATGAAATGGACTAGGGGGAATCAAGTTGTGCAATTCCCCAATTCCCAATTCTACGACGCTGACGTTGAACTTAGATATCCAAAAATATTGATTAATCTAAGAGAATTAAAATATAATATAATGGAAATCCCAAGTCACAAATGTTAATTGTTCAATTAAGTAGTTGTTGTAAACTTCCATCTGAGAACTTGCACAGAAGTTCTATCCACACAATGGTCTAACAAAAAATTACTCTGTATATCGATAAAATATACAATACTACATACTCATGAAGGTCTTCAAAAAGTCATTCCACACACGCTTTGATCACAAATATTAGACGTAGGACCAATCGAAACGCTTTTTACCATTGACTTGTAAGAAAGGCTTATTGTACCGCGCAGATCGGATTCGATTTCTCGGTCTGTCGAAGCAAGATATTTAATTTATTCCCTTCAAACTGTCCGTGTCTGTGCTTACAAGTCTCTTGGCGGTGAACTAAAGCATTTTGTTTACTAGGAAACTGATAAATTGGTTTGCTAGGCGATTTTAAACAAAATTTGTATTGGGAAAACTGAGTAAATGAACCTAAAATGTTGCTATATCCATTATATTGATACAAGGGAATTGTAAGGAGAGATTTCTTAAAAGAAATAGAATTTTAAAGACACGATGTTTACAGCCTGATCATGAGATTTACACATCAAGTGAAATGATTATTAGTACATGGTCAGTTTGCAGCTAGACTTAGACGAAATATTTATTAATGGGTGAAAGTTCCCTTATTTGTGCTTCCCAGTTTTGGGTTACATAAAATACAAAAGAACTGGTCAATAACATAATGACACGCAATTTAAATACGCCAGTTAGACATCAATCTGCCACAAAAGTTGAAAACTACGATGAAAATTCAACCAACATAGCTGTTACAAACCAACAACTAAAAAAAAATAAACATGAAATACAACGAAAATAAACGTTCGATGAAGAGCCCTTAGAGAACTTTTAATACATAAAGCAAAAAAATTAACGACACCACAAATCATGGTCAGTCTTACATAATAAAACAAACCTATTTATCTGGAAAACCTCTGTACCTCAAATAAGAGTGGCCATAATAAAAATTTATAGGCAATTTGTGGGGTAAAATACAGCTACCTTACTCGCCCGTCTTTGTTTGGATAATGAAAGTTTTTGGAGCCAAATACAAGGATAGAATAAGCGGGGGTCGACGGAATTGTTGAACCATCTTTAACGCTTCCTTAAAGGCTGAAGCTAAACTTTGGGATCAAAGTTAACTTAAGTTGCAGTTGCTTTTAAAATTTCACACACACAATTTGCCACCAAATCATTTATGCTAAATACTTTCGTTTGCATATGTGTAGATGCACGCATTGATTTTTGATAGCTATGGAATGTATGCTCCTTACATAAAAACGAAGTCCATATTCGAGAATTGTGACTAAACAATTTTGATTCAGGAAACAAAATTAAAACATTGTTTATTAGAATGTTTTCAGTCTACTTGTCTCCGTCACTACCAATTTTCTTAACTCCACAATAGAACTATTGCAGTTCAAATAAGCCTTAAGCTCTCAAAGCTGTACAGGCTTGGTTAAGGTTTACAGCGCGCAAATAGTAGCAACACAAGTATTGTCAACTTGCAACTTGATCCCATCGCGCCCACTGACCCAGTTCGCTTAATTCAACCCCCAACATTTGAACGTGACAATATGGCTAATGCCACCACAGTTTAAATTGGCATTTCCAAAATTGAAATGTGTCCAGTTGTCACGGTTCTATGTGATGCGGGGTGAAATTTCGACGCTTTGTAAATTTTTATTACAGATTTAAAAGTATTGGTTTAGGATTCGGTTTTAACAGATTTTGCTTTTAGTCCCAAAAATATTGGATTTGGCATACTAATTCACACTTTCATGGGATGTTATGACCTGAAGAACAATAAACGAGGTTGAGATACATTTGATTTGCAGTCAGCAAGGTCAGGACTCACCTATCCACGGTATCAATTTATAATTACTACCTATCTTCTTAATACTCTATATGCATTACTTTATTGGGTTGTTTTACTTTCAAGCTTTATTTCTTTTCTTTTCTGTATTTTAATATTAGAAATTGAAAATATATTTCGCTTTCTATATGCTTTTCATATTTTTCATTCCTTTTTCTATGTGTAATTTTTCTCCACTAAGATAAGAACCAGCCTGTTCGTTTTTCACCCTCAAAATTATGTAAACAGCTTAATATGGACGTCACAGAAGCGAAATTATTATCACTGTGGTTACCATAACAACCAAATTTTTCCTGCTCTTTAGAGATTATTAATTACGTTTCATCTAACGTATACTAGCTATTTTAATCTTTCAAGGAGTAACATTTTCCCCATCGGTTGCTCTATGTTTATTGTAAAGCTGGAGTTTCTTAGTTCAGACTAGCGGTGGGCAAAACTCACTACTGAGTGGAGCCCGCTTAACGTCCACAAGGAGATGGCGGGACGAACTCGACAGCTATGACAAGGATTGGCCGCAAAAATCTTTAAACAGAGAAGAGTGGACGGAAGGTAGGGAGGCCTTTACCCTGCAGTGGGACGATTATGGCTGAAATCTAAATGTAGGAGTTCTTCCCAATTTAGTAACTGCTAGGTAATCTCGCAACTTGCATATAGATCAAAATAAAAATACTAATTGTATTTAAAAAGATCAAAACTCATTTTTATCGTTCAAAAATATCCTGCCACTTTAACGCAGAACAGTGAAACTTTGCTCTCATAACTGAAATGATGACTCAATAGTTACATGTCGAGGGATTCCTAATTGCTCTATAATATTTTCAAGGTTAAAGATGCAATACAAGAAGGTTTTTTTAATTTAACTAAGCATACGTGTGTATAAGTAGATGAATAAACCGATCTAATCGAAACGTTGTCACTTTTATTTATTTACCCTTACACATTTATATTTTTATTGTCATGGTCCATACGATTTATCTTAATTTCTACCTCTTGTACTTTCCATACAACAGATTTTTACTAAAATTTTGTCACTATAACTGTGACTATAATCACAATGAATTTCACTCGAACGGAGAACTAAACTTAATTTTAGATTTAACTAAATAGCTCAGTGATTTGACAGATGTATTACTGCTTCTGTGACCCACGCAACAGTTCAATCAATTCTTATCGCATACACATCGACTAACGAGGCAATCCAACAATAGCACTTAAACACAGATGATAATAGTTATATTGCCCAACTATTTAATAATCTTACCTGAATGTCCAATCAAAACTTTAGCTAAGCACAGGTGTCATAAGTTAGGTAGTTAGTAACTTTGCCCGTTTCCCTTAGTATGGTCATCTTGCTTCTGTGTGGGGACTTATAATCTTGTTAAAGTACTTAATCACTGTTTTGGGATCTTTGGCGAAGGTCTAAGAAACAATAGAGAGGCGCAATACGAATTTCAAATTGTTTAGGGGTCGGCCGAGTGTTGGTAAATTTCCTTTAATGCAATGGCATCAAGAAGTTCCTAGTTGTTTGGTGTAATTATAAAACATAACTGAATAAGTGGCCAAACGCCGACCCATTTATAATGACTGACGCTAATCCAATATAAAAAGACCCATAATTGCTTGATGTAATTAATTAGTACATTTTTAATTACATTGGGTATGATGTTAGAAAATGATGTAAAATAAAGTACTGTTCACGCATCAACCGCGTGACCATGCAGGACGACGGCGGCGGCTGAGGTGCGGGCGCGGGGAAGACAGCCGACGCGCGGCGAGCGGCGGCGGCGCTCTTCACTTCTTCGCAATCGGTCGACAGAACGACTCGCGTCCACATTTACAGATACAGAACACTTTTTTCTTAACCTCAAGTGTACATTAAATACTAAATAAAATACTTTGTATTATTAACATGGTCCTTCTACCGGGAATAATCCAGGAATAAATCTTCAAGAAAAACAATTGGATCACCGATCACCAAATTCACCGTTGCAGCGGGAAGAAGTCAACCAGTGAAACGGTCAAGGACCTCTGTGAGTTCGTTCCAATTCCTAACCTTGTTCCTAGACATCCATTTCACACAATAATGTGTTTTTAAAATCATTTTTTCTTCCCACTAGTGCAAACCGGTTATTTTATACGGCGACGCACCTCTTTTGTTCTCAGCTGTGCTTGCTGACGTGTTTATTTTATTAGTTAGCTGCCTGTTCTTTTTGCATTGCAATTTATTTGCATTAAGTCTCCTTGCTTGTAAAATAAACAGCTTTTTTTGACTTTGACAGTTAGTTTTGAATTAATTTCAAATCTTAACAGTTTTTTAAGTTTTTAAGTCTTCAATTCTCAAAATTAAGAGCAAAATGGATATCGATAAATTAGTAAAACAGCGCAGTGGCATTAAAGCTAAACTTACCAACTTTGAAAAGTATATTGCTATGCTTTCTTCGTCAAAGTTTATATCCGAACTTCAACGGATTGATTTAGAAGGTCGCCTGAGCAAGTTTGAAGCTTTGTATGACATTTTCGATGCATTGCAGATGGAGATCGAGTTAGCTTCGGCGAACCCCGAAAACGAGTACGTGGAACGAAATCAGATTGAAGAACGGTACCACTCATTGATCGCCAACGCGCGCAGCCAGCTCCGAACCAGCGGCTCGGAGTGTAAGGGGTCGAAGACGGGCACTACAATGGACTCCAAATCAGGTGCATCGCTTAAAAATGGCTTTGTTCGCTTACCAAAAATTGATTTACCGCACTTTGACGGGGGCTACCAGTGCTGGCTAGAATTTAGAGATACATTCATATCATTGATACATAACAGCGATTGTATCGATGGAATAAATAAGTTTCATTACCTCCGGGCATCCCTTAAGGGTCGTGCGGCGGAGGTTATTAAGAATATTGATTTTAAGGATGAAAATTATGTGATTGCTTGGGACTTACTGTGTGATCGTTACAACAACAATCGCTTGTTAATTAATAATCATGTGCAGGCTCTATTCGATTTAGAACCTATAACTAAGGAATCATCAGCTTCTCTGCGACGTCTTATAGATGTCATAAATAAAAATCTACGAGCACTTAAGACGTTAAAGGAGCCGACAGAGTATTGGGATACTCTTATAATATTTATGATGTCTAGAAAGTTAGATATAAATACAAACCGAAAATGGGAAGAGTACCGCAATGCATTGTCTGAATCTCCTACCTTAACGAAACTTATTTCATTTATTAATGGGAGGGCTGATCTCTTAGAAACATTAGAGGTTAATCAAAATAAGTCAAGCACTAGTGTCAATAATAAACAAAAATCATTTATTATCGCAAGTACCAAAGAGAATCAGAATACACACAAAGAAATGATAAACAATAAGTTAGAAAATAGCAAGGCACATAGTAATAATTTACATAACAAATTAAAATGTCCATTATGTTCTAACGATCATCTGTTATATACATGTGATTTGTTTAAAATTTTACCTACTGAAACACGATTACAAAAGGCTAAAGAACTACGTGTCTGTCTAAATTGTTTGCGCTCGAGTCATATCACCAAGAAATGTCGATTAGCTGGTTGTAAATATTGCAAATCCAGGCATAATACTCTCTTGCATGTTGAACCGACTGAGCAGCCTCATCAAGACCCAATGCCTTCAGCGTCAAATAGTATCGCCTTGCCAATCGATACTACAAACAGTGTCGTCTTATCAGCTGATACTATTCACCATACTAGTACAACCAATGTGTTGCTATCCACAGCTATGGTGAAAGCGGTGAGCAACAGCGGTGAGAAAGTCAACGCTCGAATCCTGCTCGACAACGGCAGTACCGCCAACTTTGTGACGGAAAGCCTCTGCGCCAAGCTGGATTTGTTACGACGTAAGACTACCTCCACTGTCACAGGTATCAACCAACAGTCTTCCTACAGTACACAGTCTTGCAATCTACATATTGAGTCTTATAATGGTGACTATAGGATTAATTTGGACTGCCTAATTTTGCCTGAGATTACTAAACGTTTGCCAGCCTCTTATGTCGATGCGAAGAACATTCCTATTCCGTCAAGCCTACGGTTAGCTGACCCTACATTTAATGTTCCGGCTGTCATTGACATTTTAGTAGGCGCAGAAATCTTTTGGAGTGTTATAGGCACAGCTTCGATAGATTTAGGCAAGCGCATGCCTAAGCTATATGACACCAAATTTGGTTGGATAGTGTCTGGACCAGTTTCTCAGCTTCGTTCGTCTTTAAAAAAGGGCTCACATTTGTGTAATTTTACCCACTTAACCGAACAACCTAATTTAACAAGGTTTTGGGAGCTGGACTCTATTTCTTCTAAGCACGCCCAGTCTCAAGAGGAACGGGAGTGTGAGTTAAGTTTCAAACAAAAAACTATTCGTAATGATAGTGGCAAATTTATTGTTACTATGCCTTTAAAAACTGATCCAAGCGTATTAGGCAATTCGTACAATATGGCAAAACACCGTTTTCTGTCGTTAGAACGTCGCTTTCAACGGGAACCAGAATTCAAGGCCAGATATATCGAATTTATGAATGAGTACGAAAACCTTGGTCATATGAGTGAAGTTAACAACTCAAGGCCGCATTCAAACGACTGCACCGAATACTTCATTCCTCATCATGGAGTAATTCGCGAATCCAGTACGACAACGAAGCTGAGAGCTGTATTTGACGCATCTGCCACTACTTCTTCTAAGGTTTCACTTAACGATATTCTAATGGTAGGGCCTAAAGTACAGGATGATTTACTTTCAATATTGTTAAGATTTCGGCAACATAAATATGTTGTCACTGGAGATATTGAGAAAATGTATCGATGTATAGAAGTGACTCATTCACAACGATCATTACTGCAAATTATTTTTAGAAAAGATCCCAAAGAACCACTAAAGACGTACAGATTAAATACAGTCACTTATGGGACATCATCTGCACCTTATCTAGCAACAAAGTGTCTGGTGAGTCTTGCGGATGATGCTACCACAGACAACGTGAGGTCTGCAATTGCACGGGATTTTTATGTAGATGATTATTTGGGCGGAGGTTCGACTAAATCAGAAACTATAGATCTAGTGAAGCAAATTAATTCAATTCTCTCATCTGCTCATTTTTTTCTGCGTAAGTGGCAATCTAATAGTCCAGAAATTCTCGAAGAAATA
Organism: Spodoptera frugiperda; assembly: GCF_023101765.2. Taxonomy (NCBI): domain Eukaryota; kingdom Metazoa; phylum Arthropoda; class Insecta; order Lepidoptera; family Noctuidae; genus Spodoptera; species Spodoptera frugiperda. The sequence continues at coordinate 3,126,538 of NC_064220.1, read as the reverse complement.
GCTGGTAACTCGGGTAAATCTGGTTCATTAGACTTGTCCAGTCACTCCCAGTCATCGAATAAAACTCTGGGTCTGCACTGGTTTTCCAATACTGACACATTATCCTTCTCAATTAATATTTCCGCAAAGGAAATAATAACAAAGCGACACATTCTTTCTGTGATTAGTCAAGTGTTCGATCCGCTAGGACTGGTTGGCCCTTGTATTGTTGAAGCAAAGTTAATAATGCAGCGACTATGGGTTGAACAGTCCGAATGGGACGATGAAGTCTCGTCTGAGATAGTCGAAATGTGGTCTAATTTTGTTCGCACACTTCCTAGTTTAAACAGCTTAAACATTCCACGATGGGTCTGCTGCAACCTAGCGGTGGAACATGAATTGCATATTTTTTGCGACGCGTCAGAAAAGGCGTATGGCGCATGCATATACGTTCGATCAGTATGTAGTGATGGATCAGTAAATGTACAACTTTTGGTGTCCAAAAATCGTGTAGCACCAATAAAGACTGTTACTATTCCGCGCCTTGAGCTCTGTGCTGCGCTATTAGGTACAAGACTGTGTACTACCGTAACAGAATCCTTGACTATGCCCATAGACAAGCGATTATTTTGGAGCGACTCGATGATCGTGTTGGGGTGGCTCAACATATTACCAAATCAACTAAAACCCTTTGTACGTAATCGAGTCGCCGAAATTCAGGAAAGCACTGCTGGAGATAAGTGGAGGTATGTACCGTCGAAGGACAATCCGGCGGACCTTGTTTCTCGCGGGGCGAGGGCCGATTCCATCGGTGCATGTTCGTTATGGTGGACGGGCCCTAGTTTCTTACACAGCTGCGAAAGTAGCTGGCCTATTATGCCCTGTAATAGCGTGAACAAAAATCTACCTGAAGTAGTGTGTAATTTTACTGATCAAGTTGACACTCTTATTAATTCCAATCAATCATCTAACAATTCAATAATTCGGTCCTTAATTCAAAATAATTCTAATTTCAATCGTCTTCAAAGAATCATTGCCTACATCTATAGATTCATTCATAATTTAAAAAATTCTAATTGTAAACTGCAAGGTTCGCTTTCCACTGATGAATTAGATAACGCTTTAACAAGTTTACTACTTAGTGCACAAGCAGATATGTTTCCAATAGAGTGCAATATTTTGAAGTCGGGAAAATCACTGCCTCATAAAAATCGTTTAATTTCATTAACACCATTTGTAGATACAAAAGGAATTATACGCGTAGGAGGCAGGCTTGATAATTCACCATACGATTATAATACAAAATATCCTATCTTACTTTGTAGTAAACATCATCTTACTAGAATACTTTTTCACATGCAACATAAAAGGTTGCTTCACGCTGGTCCACAGTTATTATTGGCAAATATGCGACTTAACTATTGGCCTTTAGGCGGCAGGAATCTTGCCAAAACTGTTGTCAAACAATGTTTAAAATGTTTTAGATATAAGTGTCAAAATATACAACCAATGATGGGTCAACTTCCATGCTCCAGAACCAACATTACATTTCCATTTTTTAACTCTAGTGTTGACTATGCTGGCCCAGTACTGATAGCTGACCGAAAAGGTCGCGGTTGTAAGCTTACAAAGTCCTATTTATGCATCTTTGTTTGTCATGCAACAAAGGCGGTCCATTTGGAGCTCGTCACCGACCTTACAAAAGAAGGCTTTATTGCAGCTCTGAATCGTTTCACGTCTCGCCGTGGTAAACCTCAAAGCATACTATCGGATAATGGCACGAACTTTGTTGGGGCTGATAATGACTTAAAACGAATTGAATCCGATGTTGCATCTGAAATGGCAGAGCAGGGCATTAAGTTTGTTTTTGCGCCCCCTTATTCCCCTCACTTTAATGGCATGGCTGAAGCTGCCGTAAAGTCCACCAAGAACCATCTAAGAAAGTTGCTAAGTCTCACTAACTTCACTTACGAAGAGCTGGCAACCTGTCTGTGTCAAATAGAGGCTGTTCTCAATTCCCGTCCTCTAACTCCCTTGTCCTGCGACCCATCCGATTTGTCTGTCCTCACTCCTTCCCATTTTTTAATTGGACGAACTCTCACGTCTATACCGTGTTCACAGGTTCCTGACAAAACCATCAGCTGCTTAGACCGCTTCAAAAGGATTGAATACGTTCGTCAACACTTCTGGCAGCGTTTCTCTAATGAATATGTTTCATCACTTCAACAGAAAACCAAATGGTCAGTCGCTTCAGATAGGAAGCTCAGAGAAGGAACACTTGTACTCATCCGAGAGAAGGCGCTTCCACCACTTGTTTGGGCACTAGGTCGTGTAGTACGAACCTATGCAGGTGTCGACGGCATCACACGCGTGGCAGACGTGAAGACAAAGAGAGGAGTCATCACAAGAGGGTTTAACAATATTTGCCCTCTTCCCTTCGAAGACGTCAACAGGCGGGAGGATGTTCACGCATCAACCGCGTGACCATGCAGGACGACGGCGGCGGCTGAGGTGCGGGCGCGGGGAAGACAGCCGACGCGCGGCGAGCGGCGGCGGCGCTCTTCACTTCTTCGCAATCGGTCGACAGAACGACTCGCGTCCACATTTACAGATAGAGAACACTTTTTTCTTAACCTCAAGTGTACATTAAATACTAAATAAAATACTTTGTATTATTAACAGTACGGAACAGCAATATCGATTCTGTTAACTGCAATTACTTTTTTATGGATTATAAGCTGGTAAACGAGCAGAAAGATAGAGCACCTAATTGTTAGTACAAGTGTATTGCCAGTCTTTTAGAGGTTAGAAAATTGAAGATTTTTTGAAGATTCGGGGATTCAAGAGATTTGGGAGCGGGGATTTAGGTCTGTGATAACCTCGTTGTTTTCACTATGAGGCCGTAGTATTATTACTCCAGTCTAGGTGGCCCATTTACGCCATAACATAGCTCTCCACACTTAAAACTTGACTGACTGTCGGTATATGCCATGAATTTCATAGAAATACAAATACATTCTGTAATATATTCCACATGTGTTTACACACCTTCAACATGAGTACAAACTTAATTGAACAATACGAGAAATACAATTTTTGTAGCAAATTTTATAACCCAGAACGTTTTTTAATGTATTCATTTCATTCACACACATGCATAACCGTTTGTTTTGTCATAACAAAATAAAAAAACTGTGAGCAAAATGCTGAATTTTAAAAAGCTTTCAAAATGACATTTTAATTATTATTTTTCAATTGTTTCGTCGGTTTAGTTGGGTGTAAATTAAATAAACGTTTCTTTTATTTCAACTTTAAACATTGATACGCATAGTGCATGTTTGCTTATTTTATGGCTTTGATAGTTTAACAGTTTTGGGTATAAGCCAGTATAAGATACTGTGATTATGTCAATCCTCTATTATAAACGAACATTGAACGGCAACGTTTAAAAAAGAAAAAAAAAAAGCATATGATAAGCAATTGCCGGCACCCATGGATACCCGATACACAAGAGGCGTTTCAAGTGCATTGCCAGCCTTTTCGGGGTTTAGGAACTTAAGGCTTGTTCGGGGATTGGAAAGTTTGGGAAGAGGGGTAATTGGGCAATTAAACAGAATTAATATTCTTTTTTACTAGGACGCAACGAGCAGACGCCTCACCTGATGGTAAGCAATCAGCACCGCCCATTAACACCCGCAACACCATGACAGTTAGTTACACCACATTTTATGATAATAAAAAACTGAACTGAACATGAAAACAGCAAATAAACAAACTCATAATATTATGTTATTCAATATTAATAAGAATTTTGACTCCCTTTAGCTGGAAGGCTAACTAAACAATAACGAATTCAAGAACACGAGACTGCACTTACCATCATCCTCCCAGTCTCTCGCAGGATAATATTAAAATATGTTATGTAAAATGTATTGCCCGCGTTAGGGAGCATTGCTTTCGCTTCGGTGCATCGAAGTTATATGCAGACGACAGGCGATGCATTAGTCATGATTACATTCTGATTCAGAACACACTTATATGACTCAAAGTTTATAACAATATGTAACTTCATCGTTAGCAAATAATATGCAACCTATTCCTACACACTAGTATATTTCCAAACTCTGTACTATTTTGAGAATTTTGAAAAAAATACATCATTATTTGGCCTATAATTTTATATGGTAGGTCAAACCTCCTAATAAAAACCGATCTAACCATGAAGCAAATACAAAGAGGAGATGTCATAACTGGATGTCCCTTTAACATAATGCGTGACACTTTACGGGGAGCGCAAGACATTACAAACCACGCCCCTCTCTATTTTCCATCTAGCAGTTCCATTCAATAGTCCACATTTTAATGTGCCACTTTCTGAGCGCTTATAACCTATCTTTTTACTTATTATATCATTGAGCCGATTTGTTTAGTCACAGTGCACAATCACATCATGGCATCTCCTCTTTGTACTTGCTTCATGGATATAACAGATTAAAAATGTAAAGTACCTAAGTAGTGAATGCATTTCTACCTGCACTGAACTGTAAGACTTTGTGCTGTAAAGAATCTGAAAGCAAAGCAAAAATTTGAAATAGTTGAAACTGTAGTGGTACTAAGACAAGGAACACAAAAGTATTGCCGCCGGCGGTTGTCAGACATCGTTGGCACTGCAGCACGCTACACAATCCGACATCGAACGTTCGCTTGCCGCCACAACGAAGCTTTTTAACAACTTACTCCTTTTGACTTCTCAATGGTGATATTTTTGCTATAAAATAAAATCTTTTGCCGTCTTTACTGGGATTTAAGACGTAAAGAAGCTTTTATGTCAAATGACTAGTTGTTAAGAGTGCTTGTGATAGAAAAATGTGCAATATATGCACATACATGATAATGTATGTACATACATAGTCAGTATAACAAAATAAAAATTCAAATATATGTACTCATACTCGAAATGCCAATCTGAATACATAAAAAATGTTATAAGAGTTCAATTATTCATGTATAACATTAATAACAATGTAAAATCTACATTTACTTGACATTTTCATTTGAAAAAGTAATAAATTGTGACATAAGTACCAAAACCTTCCCCACAAAATAAGCAAGAACTGCAACACAAAAACAAAAAAACTTTCATTTTTATACACAGAAAAAGACATACAAAATATTTGTTTGTCTATAAAAAAACAATCACGTGTAAAAAGATAAAGAAAGACACACTGATATTTGCTCAGTAAAACGTACTTAATACACAAGGAGACTTAATAAAATGGTGTACACAATTTTATTCCAAGTGCTAAGAATAAAATGAGAGGTGCACAAGTTTTTATTCGAAACGTTTTGCTACTCAGTGTAAATGCAGATATTCACAGGTTGGTGACCTGTGTGCAGTATGATAACTTGGATACATCAGAAGTTTCATTTAGAACAAAATCTAAGGCTCTAGACAGACTGCATTTCAACTGCAATCCAACTTCAAATTGCAAGCATTATGTGAACAGCATACCGACTGCACGCAGACGGCACTTCAACTGCAATCGGACTGCAACTTTGATTTGCAGTCCCATTGCAGATGTGTCAACTGCATTCAAACTGCCGTTATTGGATTGCAGTTGAAATGCAGTCAGAATTGTATCTCCTCTTCGGCTTTAGATGACGGAATCATGATAAAACACACATTGGTTAGTATAATCTCACTTCATAGTCGATGAAGTATGTACGATATCTTCCAGCATACTACTGTCATTAGTCGTACATTAAATGTTTTATTTGGCTGCAAAGATAATAATTATGTTATCGGTACGTATAGCACAGGTTTTTATTCTTCTTAGTACCGGCAGTGCATTTTTAAGATTATTTACCGTACTAAGATTACTACTGCCAGATATAATATTGTATTTATTTGTGTCCCTAAAAATAGCTTTTCTTTACTTTACTGTGTACTTCAGTATTTGCCGAAATAAATAAATAAAAATAATTATTTAAACATTTGAAACTTTTGATTTATCTATTAAGTGACTGTGTGTTTAGAAAATATCGTTTCCACGGACTTCCAACGTGGTTGGTCGTTCTTTTTTGCTGCTATTTTATTAAACACCCTTTTAAATATTTTACAACAACACTGTTTTTGTACACTGTCTGTTTCTGATGCTTTATCTATTGTTTTTGTGTTAGAAAGCAGAATTAAGTTATTAGACAGAAAGTGAGACTGTATTAATAACAGTTAAAGTAGATATTGTTGACATTGTTACTTTTATATTAGAAAGAGTCGTTAGGTTTTATTTTAGTGCTCAGTTATTTTTTCATACTATTATATTTTTTGCGTCAAATGGTTCGCAAATCGCAAAACTACCTAGCGGGTTTACCGGCTCGAAAAACAGGAGTAGGAACAGGATGGTTTTTAGTCAGTAAGAGTCTGACACTCCCTCTCGCTTCGACCAAGGCGGAAGAAGTCATTGAATGATCCCCCCTCCCCCAAAAACCGGACAAGGTTTATCCTTACTATAACTATAAAAATCAGAATAAATAAATTGATGTTATAATTATAAATATGCTTTAATTTGTCTATTTATCGCAATCACGACAATAGTATTGCACTTTTCTTGCATTGTATTGCAATTTATGCGTCAGTGGGTGGCGATAAAGCTATTTAATTTAAACCGTGTGCGGTTAACCCGCGCCCTGTTACGACAGAAATCCTATTAGCAGCTGTGCATAGTTGAACTTTTATGACCAACACTTTATGACATTCATAGAGCTTCAGCATGTTCAGTATTATACTTACATACTTTCCTTCTACGTGTATCCTTTTGACAGACGTAGATTTTTTAAATCTTTAGGACAAAAATGTCAGCCCCATTATAGGATTCAGAATTAGTACAACTACACGTACTACAACACATACATGTAACTTCTTCCTGACTTCAGCCAATATTCATAATTTAACAACAATATAGACTTACAGTTCCAGAACTAAGTCGTCTACATATAAAGATATTTTAAGAATATAAAGACCACATGTTTATTTTTTTTATCTGGGAAAAACCGATATTACATTACTTAAAACATAATACCCAGTAAAGTATACAAAATCAAATCAACGTGATACCCACAACATTTTCCACATACATATATGTATAAAAAAATGTTAAATGATAACAATAATATATTGCTTTCCCAATAGTGTCATCCTAGCGCAGGGGCCAACTAATCCGGAGCTGCGGAATCTAATCAGGAGCTGCGGAATCTAATCCAGTGCTGCAGACTACCTAGCGGGTTTACCGGGGCTCCGGCTCGACAGGCAGGAGTAGGAACGAGGTGGTTTTTAGTCAGTAAGAGTCTGACACTCCCTCTTGCCTCGTTCAAGGCGAGAGAAGTCATTGGATGATTTTCCCTCTCAAAAAAAAAGCGCAGGGGCCATACTAATTTTCTTTGTATCGTTCCAATTTTAATATAATATACTGCCGAAACAAGTACAACAAATGTGTAAACCCCCTGTACCTGTACTTCAAACAACACATCAGTATCCTTTTAAGTAAATACTCCACCATGTAACATTGAACAAGCTCGTTCGTGTAATAAAGCTATTACTATGCATTTCCAGGAAACCATACAACGCGCACAATGGCTGATGAAAAAGAAACGTTTTTATTTTATGGCTATCGAAAATCCATAGAACATAACGACGTATACCAACGAGTCTGCTTACCTAATCTGTTTTGTGAAGCGTTAAACATGGTTCGTGTTTATTTTTTTAGCGAAAATGACTTTATTTTAAAGGAAGAAAGAGCTAAGCTGAAAACTGTTTATAAAGTTAGTTTTTTGTACATCTTTCTCAGAAGATTTGTATTGATTTTAAATAAATAAATATCACTATCAATATAAGGTTTTTTTAAAGGGATAAATCATCCATTTATTTCTCACGCCTTGGGCAAGGCGAGAGGCAGTGTATGACTCTTACTGACTAAAACCACCGCGCTCCTACTCCTACTTTTCGAGCCAGAGCCCCGGTAAATCCGCTAGGTAGTCCGCAGCTCCGGATCATCCATATAAGGAAGTTTTAGTTTTTATAGGCATGATATGAAATCAACTAAAATAATAATTTATTCACGTAAATATAATGAAGAAAAGCTCTTCTATTTTAGTATGTCTCACGATAGATATTACAAAAAAAAAACCGGCCAAGTGCGAGTCGGACTCGCTCATGAAGGGTTCCGTAACAGCAAGTAGATGACATAATATAAAAGTTATAAAATAACTTGGTTTTACATAGTGTTTGTATGAACAACAAAGTTATATTTGCGGTTTTTGAAAATGTTTTATTTCTCAAAAACTAATTATGATATCTCGTTCAAACCAATTTTCGTTGTTAGTTTCTATTGAAATCTACAGCATATATTTTGTTCAGTTTTCTTACTCTTTTATTTTAAAAGTTAGAGGGGGGACACACTTTTTTCCACTTTGGAAGCGTCTAACTTTCAAACGATTGATTTTGACGAAAAGTGGTTTTAGGAACCTTAATGTATTTTTAAAGACCTATCCATAGACACCCATCACGGATATGTAAGCTGAAAAAATTTTTTTTTTATTCAGTTCCATGTATGGAGTGCCCCCCTTTAATTTTTAAATTTATTAATTTTTATTCAAAATTCTAATAGCGGTTACCGAAATACACCATCTTACAAAGTTTCAACTATGTAGGCCCAACAGTTTCGGAAATAAATGGCTGTGACATACGGACGGACGGACGGACGGACGGACGGACGGACGGACAGACGGACAGACAGACAGACATGACGAATCTATAAGGGTTCCGTTTTTTGCCATTTGGCTACGGAACCCTAAAAAGGATGGCATTACAACTTAAAAAGAGAGAAACTATAAATATAATAAGTAGAACAGCTTTTATATTTTAGGATGTCTCACGATAGTTATTACTAAAAAAGGACGTATGACATTACAACTTAAGAGAGAAACTATAAACATAATAAACAAAATCAGATGAAAACATTTCCCATACCCTCGACCGTCTACCTCTTCTAATATAGTGTAAGTGTGATGACTTCCCGTTTCCCGAATAAACGCCATGGAACGAACCTGGGCCGACCATAAAATAAATTCAATCATTGCCAAGCATTTTACAAGACATATTCAACTATTTCCTTTTGTTGAACACAACAGTAAAACAATGGTTTGTGTTGATATCAACTTTTGAATAAAAAAACCACATTTGTAAATGGACTTATAAATTAGTTAATTAGTCTATGATACAGGTATTGAACCCAAAATATATACGTTGTCTAGCAGACAATCATGCAGTTGAACGAAAATTCTTTAAACAACTCTGTACCCTTAGTACGAGTTTGCTTTACGTTGAACGACAGCGAAACGAGAGCGCGTTTGACACTTTGATTGGTTGGATCATTTGTGCTGGCCAATCATAGCGCGAACGTACGATCTCGTTAAACGTAAAACAAACTCGTACTAAGGCCTCTGTAATACTAACAAAACTAACGATCCATGGCATTTTCTTAAGAAAAAAAATTGGAAAAACTACATAACTGAAGGTAGCATAACCAAGTTATATTTCTGCTTCTACTTTCACCTGACAGGCTTAAAAGAGATAGCGCGGTAATGTATCAACTGCCTTACCCCGGTGGGTGCCTAATGACGCGTGAATTGTAATCAATCGCCCCGGGCTCGAACATTGTTAATCTTAAAGTTCGTTGATACTCTTTTGTGTGTCTTATTAATGGTTCCAAAAGTAAGGGTCGGTTTCAGGTTTTTTAATGGTTTCTCTTTCACTGGAAGTAATGATGGGTTTCATGAATGAATGGTACTTGAAAGTGATTTTGTTCGGTTTTCGACGTAGTGCAATGTCATTTTTTGTTCGTTTGTTGCTGATGTGTGTGGGAGACTGTTGAGTCATTTGAATAATGAGTATGTTACTGTTTTGAAATTGGTAATAATTACGCAGAAATTTTGTAACCTGTATCGCAATATGAAATGCAGGAACAGTATTAAAGTATTCATCGCAATTGATTACTTAAAAAAAAAAAAACAAAATCCATAAGACCTTAAGAACAACTGCTGTTGAAAATTTAATTAGCCTTAAACTTATTTTTAATAGGTGGTAGGTGAAAAGAGGGTGTACTTTGTACAGTGGCATTATGTGCCGTAGGTAATGTGCACCTCTACATACCCCTTCGGGAATAAAAGTTGTGAAGTAATTTTTAATATCTGATTAAAAAAAGTAAGTAATTAATAAATTATATTTTCTTTACGTTATTTCACTATCTATAATACTCGTAAAAACTATATACGTGTCCTCATGACTATGTAGGTAAGTAAGCATGTATGTATCCCTAAACAACGCCTCCTGAGACACCCCTCGCTATTTTATTTTTGCTCCAAAATCTTCTCGATCCCCAAAATTCCTTAACAGACATAAAGTTTAATAAACCTGTAACCAAATCTCGGGAATTGTTTTGAAGCGGTGATGTCCCTTAGAGGGGACTACGTAAATCGTTTTACCTAACACCTTAAGTCCCTCTGGGGTGCGATATCCGACTTATATTATAACTATAGGGAAGTGAGATACACGTGAATGTGCCATCGTCACTAGTATCGAAATAATAGAGATGGTCCATGATTTTAAAAGAATTTTATAGCTAAATAAGTTGGGAAGATTTAAAGTTTGTAATGTCGGATGGGCGAGTCTAACTAACTTGGGTTTTCTGATCTCAAGGGCGTGAAATAATGTTTGACACATGGTTAATTGAATTTTTTTATTGTTAAATGAAAATTGAAAAGAAAAAAATAGGAAAATAAATAAAAACTAACTTAAGAATTGTCCTCATTGGAGTCGTGAAGTATGGTGCCCATAAGACTGGCAGCATTACCACGTTGAATGCTGAATAAAACTAAACAAGACGCACAATATAAGGTGCATATAAAATCTCAGATATTCGCGGAACAAATGAAAGGCGTGTGCGTCACGGCACCGGTGCGGGTCTTGTTACTCGTGCGTAAGCGTCGAGCGGTCAGTGGCGGGGAAGCGGGGAGAGTGGAATAGAGATGTGGCGTTGCCACTAGTGTTGCTCGCGTGCGTCCGACACAAAGGTAATACCGAAATCGATATTACCATGTTACAAGTTATTTTATCGTTATTAGAAATAACATAACAATATTATGTATTCCTACTGCAATTCCAATATTTCAAAACAACAAACATGACTTTAGTAAATAGTAGTAGCATTAATGTAAACAAACCGCTTCGTGATATTTTTATTTCTATTTTCACTGTACCATTTCACAACAATTTATATAGAAATCATACATTTCTTTGTCATTCCATAAAACACATTTTTACTCGAATAACGTCTTGAACACAAAACTTATTTTCAAAGTTTATTTGAATGAAATAATTCGTAATGGTTTCTTCTATTAAGATAAATGGCTCTAGAATAATGCTAGTGGAAAACATACTATTAATCAAATTGTCACAAACGTGGAACTCTTCAACTGTGAATAGTTTGTTTAAAATAATAAAATGTGGCAAACGCGTTGTAACTTCCATTGATGCGGATGAATGATTGTTTGTTCCAAAAATATAGAAGAATATTTAAACAGCCGGCTTACATTTCAATTAACAATTATTTTTTATTCTGATGAATATTTTTATTTTAATGTCCGTCTCGTAGATTGTTTTTTTATTAAGTAACTGGCGAACTTAATTGATTTTTTTTTTGATTTTTATACCCCGTCATCGTCCGTATTCTTGTGTATAACGACATGATTCAGGTTTGTATTAACATAGAAATAGACATAACTTATCAGCTGGAAAGTCTAAACCCAAATCTTTCTGACTGGTAATAATACATGTGGTCAGAAGATGAAATTAAATCAGCAAGGTTACAGATTTTAGCTTAAAATAAATATCCTGAAGAAATACATAATAAATTGAGCGTAAGAAAAATTCTCACTCTATTCTCGAACAGTACTGGTTACTCCTTTTTATAAATAACATGATACTCTCTGAATATTTAGAGGCATTCGGTGTAAGCCTGAATATTTCAGGAGATACGGATAATCCGAGGTATGAAATACATTACATAAATTGTCCCTTAAAAGACGATCGGTGATATTTTGTTTTTGTGTGTGAATAAGCAAATAGGTACTAAGGTGTGGCGAAGAAAATGTTTTTCAAGCTTATTCAACTTAGCACTTTTATTTTTCTTGAAAGTACACGTCAAAATCATTGTTTTTTGTTCTCAAACTGCATTTAACTTTATTATTGTTATTTTCAAGAAAAGCCCAAACACATAGGTATATGAAATACTGCTATCCAGTATACAACTATAATTTTTTTATGGTATAAGTCGGTAAACGGATTATCTGATGGTAAACAATCGCCATCGCCCATGGATATCCGAAACACCGGAGGTGTTATAAGTACATTGCCAGCCTTTTGGAGGTTAAGAATTTAAGGGTTGTTGAGAAATCGGGGATTGGGCATGTGTGACCAATGTAAAATAATATAAGCTACAAAAGTATGTAAGAGTTTTAATGTGTAGAAAAATTCTAAGGGTGTATAAAACCACTTCATCTCTATCTCGATATCTAAAAAGACAATTCTATTATTATTTGATATATTATTTAAGAAAGAGGTACTCATCGGAAACCATTAATTCTTTTCTATCATAGCTTGAGCTAATGACGCGTTAAAGTTCTAAACTTCAACGAAGCGTTGAAAATATGACAAGTGATAAGCGCAAGCGATTCAAGTTTAATGTCTTGATTCCTCAATCCGTGATCATTGAGGAGATATTTTGATTTCTTTACTTGAGTGAGCAGGAAAATGTTATTGTTTTGTGTCGTATTGACTTCAATATTCTTATACTATCTATTGGTATTCGGAACTACGGACTACCTAGCGGGTTTACCGGGGCTCCGGCTCGAAAATCAGGAGTAGGAACGGGGTGGTTTTTAGTCAGTAAGAGTCTGACACTCCCTCTCGCTTTGCCCAAGGCAGGAGAAGTCATTTGATGATTATCCCCCTCAAAAAAAAAAAAATCTATTGGTATTATTTCTCCAAAAGGTATATACAGAACTTAAATGATAAATGATATTTATTTTTGCAAGTTGGTTTTAACATAACACTTTTACACGTCAATCTTTCAAATAACTGGATGAGGCCGGCTTATTTATTATGTCCTTGTCTTGAATAGGTGAGCCTAATGAAAGTATTATGATAGAAGCTCAAATTATACAACCTTAGATTAACGGATGACAGAGCACAAAAACAGAAGACGAAAAACAAAGAATAATAATTTGGACATTAACAATAACAACCGAGGTTTGTTGCTGTCTGATATAGAGCAAAATTTGTGTACTTTGAGCTATGACATAATTTTGTAATCGAAAAGTTTTATTTTACCCAATCATCATCATCAGCTAAGAGACGTCCACTGTTGAATAAAGGCCTCCCCCTTAATCCTCAACTTTAAGGTCTCCACTCCCAATATAAGGATCAAAACCTAATCGTTGTTAAGTATTTACTAACGAGCTTGTCTATCTGCTTTTATTTCTAAAAATATTTACAAAAACGCCATTTTAGTTTTCAACTTAAGCCCTATTATATCCCGCAGTTACTTTAACCATCTTTAACAAAGTTTAGAGCAAAACTGTGGAACTTTAAACTCCTCCGCAATCGTATAAGTCTGGGCTTTGGAGCTAAAATTGTCGGATAATCTTAAAACATAATTGTTGGCGTTGGTGCTCACTTTTGTTTATTGTGTTCTTGAACTAAGCAAATAGAATAATTAAATATCAGCACATTGCTTATTTAATGTTGAGGAATTTGTGTTGGCATTGTATTAGTTCAAGATGTTTAGACAACTAGATGTTGATACATATTATCTCAATATTATGCTGCATTGAGTATTGTTAGTACATACTGTATACGTTTACTTAGTGCTAATTTGTAATTGCCGTCCATTTCCAAATTGGCACAAGTAACAAACATTAGCTAGGTCAAGATTTGACCAAAGACCTGGCAGCAGCATGTTTTGATAAACTTGAACATTTCAATTGCGATTCCAACCCACCTGCCTTTAAATCGTTGAATTTCTGGTTGACGATGCCTTTAAACCAGTAGATTTTAACGGGCTGTTGATGATGGTGAAGCCAAAGATGGAATCGAATGTTGGTATCTGTGTTTATTTACTGAATACGTACGTTACGAGTACTTTTGTATTAAAATCATACGTTTTTAACAATAAGAGCACTTTTGCATGTTTAATTTTGTTTTGGCGTAAAGTATGTAGGTATTTATATTAGTCGTAATTAAAATATACTTGTAGTCACTACCAGTTGGTCGAAATTCTTAATTTATTGATTTCCCGAACTTTATCTTATATTATCATACATATCGCGTTCAGTTTGCTTGAAAAGAATTAAAATAAATCATACAATATTTTTGTATATTAAATGAATAGTCATATAATTACGGTTTTATCGAATTGTAACGTATACCTGAGTCATAACCGAAGTAAAAGAATCTAAGAATAGTTCAGCTTGAAAAGTGAGATAAGTTTCATTAAACGTATCCTCGTTATCCAGTAACCAGGCAACTATCAAGAATTCTTAACTTTGAACACTTTGCAGAGTTAATTTTTCAGAACGCTTTTCAGCAGTTTCATTAGGTTCACTTAAAACATAAATCAGTAAAAATGAAATATGAAGTTCAGCTAAACGAATTAAAGATTTTTCTTTACTATGTAGGTCTCGTTTTTTTTTATGGTTTCGGTGTCAAACGAGCAAACGTGTCACCTGATGGTAAGCGATCAGCGCTGCCCATGGACACTCGCAACACCAGCAATTGGGGATTTCTGTACTAAATGCTTGATTTGATTGCTTTAAGTGAGTGTTTGATTAAATAAAATGGAGGCAATATAAAGATAAAAATAACTATATGAATGGAATCAATAAAATTACACCACGAATGACAGAACATGAATCAAAGGCGACAGAATATAGATACAAAAAAATTTACAATAACATTTAATTTTTGTTGCTAGGCTATGTAACGCTGCGATGATCGCCTCAAAAAAAAGCTTTAAATAGAATAAAGGCACAGTTTCAACAAGATTATATTATTAACTGCATTCAAACTACGGAATATTAGATACAAACTGTAATTCTATAATGTGATCACTCGATTAATAATGTAATTGTATCCGTAATGGGAACTAAAATTCATAATCGATGCAGTCTACGTCGCAGTACAATCGAGCCAGCGTATGCATCGATTAAACGCTGTGTTTCAACAATAATGTAACAAACAATAGAATTTGAAATTGAATAGCTCAAAACATTCATTGCACTGCCATTGACAATTTTACTTATTAATAAAGTCTTATGTTTTGATATGGTCTTGGAAGTGGTATGTAGCTATGTCCGCGGGTTGCCTATGTGAAATTCAATTTGTGTCAGTAAGTGACCTCGTCTCTAATTTTTATCCCAGTCCTGAAAAACTAAACTTAAACTCATTTTTTTGAGACATTACATTCATTTAAAACTTCTCTAAAATTATATTTTAAAGTATGTAGTGAATTAGTGCAAACCATAACTATCCAAAGAATTAACAAAAATCATAGTGGCCTTCCTGAAACAAAATGAAATCTTTAAAGACACAGGTCAAGCCAGTTCTATCGTAACTTAAACTTAGCTATCTATTATAATCAAAATAAAATACAAATACAAACAGGCAGCCATTTAATACCCTTTCATCAGCCTGATCAACTTCTTTCTTGTCCACATAATGGTGCAGATTATCTTCAGTAAAATTGTTTTGATATCTCTGCCATAGTTGCAGTATAGATATAACTACAGAGTAATATGACATTCCTTCCTTTACTAAGTCTAATGTTTACTTGGAGATTTCCTCAAACAAGTTGAAAATTAAATCCTGCTTAAGCCTCATTCCGTATTCCCTGCACTCTAGTGAAATCAACAACGCGTTTAAAGTAAAACACATTAACTGCCAATTTTGCTCGGATGTAAGATTCACAGTCGGGTTAAGCTTTCTAATTTAAGTTGGTGTTCGTTCTGAAAACAGATTCTACTGTTAGCTGAACTCGATGTCGAATGCAAAACGTGCAAGTTGATAAGAGATAGCGGATTCGGAATACGACAATCTAGTAGCATACAAAAGTACATTGGAGAAAGCCTGTGTTGAACAGTGGACGTCCTGCAGTTGATCTGATGATGATGAGGACAAAATTTTAAAATATATAGCTTTGGTAGGGTTTCTTAATTCCCTAATAATAAAGTGTTATGCAAGCTCATTTAGGATTTAGAATGAATCCGTACAATTTGGCACACAATTTATAAAAACTAGAATCCTTTGCTTTTTATGGCTAAGGTATTTTGAGATATGCGTGATACCAAATTTCTGTTACATTGATAAGAGATTCGTAAGAAATGTTCGTAGTAGCTTTTTCTACAATAATATATTTTTTATTGAAATAGACGATGGAATTTCTATAATAGGAGCTGGGGTAGAATCAATGTACAATCTTATAAATTAGCAATTTATGCATGTGCATTGTACATATACACCGCAGCTTAACTAGATACATCCATGTTCCACGTGATGGGCGATACCAGATTAATGCCAAACTGAGACAGATTACAAGTTTTACTAAAACTTGTCATCATTCTACCAGTTCAGCAATGACACAAAAACTACTGAAGCTGTAAAGACATACATAAGAAGTCAAGATCAATCGCTTTCGCCTCTAACTCAAAAATAATGCAAAAGGGACTCCACACAAACGCAAAACTCACTTATTTTAACTTAACTTTGACTTTATATACTTTCGGAACCTCACTTTTCGCCAAGTTCATTCTTAATGAAGAGCCTGGATGTCGGTACATGAGATCCAGACCCTGTTAATATTAATGAGATGAGTTCACGGTTCTACGATTCAATCATCCGAAAATCTGAATTCTTTGAAATGTTATTTATTATGTTTTAACTGTTCTGAGTTTTGATCGAGTGGCAGCAAATCTGGTTGTTGAATACGATGTCTGGATTTCAATCTACGAATCTAGGATAGTATTAGTGTGTTTTAAGGAAATCCGGGTTTGAAATTATGCTTTTTTTGCCCGTCTTCACAATATTTTCACTTCAAGTTCGTACACATGTCTAAAAATGAGTACTGCATAAGTACGACAAGCATGCATGAAAAGACTGATGACTGTTAATGAAGCGAAACAGGTATGTAAGGTTCGTTGCAATTGGCGGTCCTTTGTCTCTGCCTACCCCATGAAAGACAAGCGTGAAGTTATGTATGTATGAATTGCAAAAAACACCTCAAAGGTAAAATGTACACGGATACAGACTAAAATAAAAGTGTAGATTGTGAAGCGCTCTGGTCGCGCCCAGTCCTTATCAAAACAAACAAAAAAGTCAACATTTTACAAAACGTCTCTCGACTGCCGGTTTGCGACGATTTCCTTCAGCTCTGGTCCCCTTTTTATTGCACCAGGTGAACGTAAAATATAAAATATATGTTCCTATAAACTAAGTCGTAAAGATGAAAATTTTTTGTTGCTTGTTTCTAAACAACATTGACTTCTGATGAAAATTGAATGGAAAGTTTGGTTTTGTTTTCTTTGGCGGTCTTTTAAAGTGTATTATTTTAAAAGATGTATGTGAACTTGTATGTTTGTAAATGCACCTACGACACAGGAGAAAATCCTAGTGTGGGGCAACGTTTAAAAAAATAGCTTCAGACTAGCCTTTTGATAACTGTTTCGTATTACTAACCAATTGTATGATATTATATTGTCAGACACAAACTTACAAGACTTTTACTGTCTTGACAGGTCCAATAATATTTTTACTAGCTTTAGGACCAATATAGAAACACTATGCCAAAAAAAACCTTACAAACGCGCGTACGTTCTTTCGAGCAGTGAGGCAGCAAAAGCCTAAAGAAAACCCATTTAACAACGTGCCCAAATCCGCCATATTCAACCATAATCGCCCTAATCCAGGATATCATTTCGTCCTACTCCTTCCCTAAGTGTAAAAAAGGGACAGCAATATTTTACCTCCGACCTTGACCTTTAACTGTACATACCAGTCCCTAATAAAACATAATTTACATTTAAAACACACTAACTAAACAGATTATTATGGGTTATTACCAAGAACTAACATTTATTACTTATTCTAAACGAATAAAACGGAATTTTGAAGGTCGTATTTACATATATTTAATATTCATCCCTGTCAGACCTAAAACAACGGGCCCAGATTATGTTTTAGCTAAAATAACAAATTTACCTAAAATAATATTCTGTTTCATAACTAATAAATAAATCGAACGTGACTTGGAAATGCGTTGTGTTTTCTTAGAATAATTCAGTTAAAGTACTTTTGACAAAATTTGCTAATCAATAATACTACCCACTTTTGAATGGTTAAGAGTTATATATGATTGTCACAAATACAACTATTTGGCTAGTGCTGTACATTAAACACTTGTATAATAAAACATAAACAAATGTATAATATAGTCAAAGTGGAAAGTATTAGTATTTTAATTTAATTAATGTATCAGCCATAATTATTGTGAATTTATTTTACATTACGTGCCATAATGTGCACCTCTACCTCCCCCTTCGGGGATTAAAGGCGTGACGATATGTATGTATGAATTTATTAAATACATATATCTGTACAAAATTTTCATTTAGCCTCCGCGAGTGATCTTGAACATTTTTTCCAAAGTTGTAAGTGAAAACGTTTCTCATTCTCCCGACGAAGTTATTTTTGAAGTCTTGTCGAAAACTTTCCTAAAACGCTTTCCCCATCAAATTGTGTCAATACAACTCTTAACTTCCTGGCTCTCCCTCGTCTTAATGGAAGGATTTTAAAAAACAAGCATTTTTAAATAAAGGCTTTCTTTTAAGGGGGGAAATCATCCAATGATTTCTCCCGCCTTGAACGAAATAAAGGTTGGAAATATAAAATATCTTCTAAAAAGTTATTGATTTTTCCATTTTCTAAATTCTGTATGGATTTTGTAGTTCACTCGCTATCACTCCCTTCTTCAATGTTTCATTATCTCATTTTCGAATTTTCAATACTCTATTTCCTTCCTAATATAGATGTGTTGTTTGTGTCTTTGCAGCCTATTTTATACAGACAGTAAATAGTACATAACTATTTACAAAAAACAAAATAATATCGTTCATATTTCAACACAATCCCCAAAATCAACCACTATAATTAGAAGTGGCCAAACTGGCCAAATTGTACCGAACATTCGACTTTCAAACTTGGTTGGCTGATGACCGTTCAGCCAGCGTTTGATCCTGACGTCACATACCATCTCGAGATTAGATTCCGTGTCACTCTCGCACCAATACCTATCAGAAATCGCTTTTACCAGTGCGAACCTTTTATCGTATATTTCGTACGGAGAGCGATCCTCAGTCGAGCCACAACCATCTTTTTTTCAACCTCCGATGCAGATTTAAAAGGAATGTCCGTGTGATTTTTCGAATGGTTTAACTAGACACTAATTGTTGGTTGTAATGGAAACTAGTAGTGAAATACAGAATGGATAAATCTAATTATGGTTGACCTCGAGGCTCGACAGAGAATCATTATGTCCGAATACTGAAACGCTACTCAATTTTAAGACGCTCTCAAAACTAGTTCTGTCCCTATTAATTCTTTATAAAATGACAGAGATAGCACGATATTTATGTACAACTTAAGATTGAGTATTTCAGTATTCGGGCTCGATAGGATTTGAAAGATCTATGTGTATTGAGCATTTATTTGCTATTAGCCTTCACTATTGTAGCCATTATCCATTATTATCAGTCTATCCGCCCACAAGGTGGACAAACGACCTAATTAAGGTTGCAGGAAGCCGCTGGATGCAGGTCGCTTCCAACCGGCCTATCTGAAAGTCATTGGGGGAGGCCTATGTTAAACAATCTGCTATATACTAACAAAGTACATAAAACAAAGTTCACATTATTTATATACGTGGCTCGCACACGTGTCAACTCGTGCGGAATACCGAACTATGAAAAACTTTCACCTGTCAGCCTATATTTTGATACATTCATAAGTCAGGTGTTCCAAAAAAAATTGCTAAGCAGTTTTTCATCGAGTGAACGACACAGAATGAACTGCGACGTCATAAATAACTGTATTCATACCGCAAAGCCTTTTACCTCATGTGGGTAAAAAGCTCACCATATATAAATCAGTGTGTTGCCAGATTATTGATTTACCCTTAAGTACGCCATCGGGAAATCCCATTTCGATGCTATATTTCAAAATGATTTGTATCACACGAATCGTTAGCTATATCGAATGAGTGAGCACGGTCATTATTCTGATAAAATTATTTATTGTAAGGGATTATAGTAAAGTATTTGCATTAGAGAATTGTTCTTGAGAGTTAATGCTCGAAATTTTCCTTTATAACAAAAGTTTTTGGTGAATTTAACTTTACCTGTGACACATATTTGAAAAATTATTTCCTACTGCAATCTTGGTAAAAAGCAATTAAACAAAAAGTGCGGTGTCACATTTCCAAACTAAATCTAGGAAGTTTTAAACTAATATCGGGCAAGTTGAACCCAACATTTCCGTGCAGTATGCCCGTGACATAGATTTATACGTGAAAAGTCTGTCATTATGAGAAATGACTGGAGTTTCCACCCACGGAAGAGTTCACAATCGGAGGTGGCAACCTGGCCGCGACATTTGATTGATGATAAAAAAAAATATTATATTTTTTCGTTAGATTTTGATCACGTTATCCGAATCCTATAGGTACTAAGTTATTGGTAAGTTGTTTGGAGAAAAGTAAGGAAGCACTGCAAAACTTAAGACGGGTGTTGATTATAAAGAAAAAAAATTGTTACATTATTTGTTTCTGTAAGAATGTAATAGCCATGTTATTTCAAAGTTTGGCTAGACCAAAAAGTGTTTTTAGTTTTACCCACTTTTATTGGAATCGAAAGAATTCTTAAATTCTTTTTTTTGTTCCGTTCTATAGTTTGGGTTTGTATTCAAGCCGACTACCATGCATGAGAATTATGGCATACGTGAACCGCTGTTTTATAAATAAACGTCTTGTCGCTTATAATTATGCAATTTGGGTGATGACAAGGAAAAATATTAGTTGCAGGAGTGATATCATGTGAAACAACGTTTGCGTTGTATGAGTGAAGTTACCGGAGGCCGATTCCGCCCTTCCCAATCCCCGATACCCCAGAAACCCTTAAATTCTTTACCCCCTAACAGGTCGACAACGCACTTGTAACGCCTCTGGTGTTTCAAGTGTCCATGGGCGGCGGCGATTGCTTACCATCAGGTGATCCGTCTGCTCATGTACCGGCTTATTCCATAAAAAGAGGAGAAACTGAAACCTGTCACTTAAAGAAACCTCTGAATATAAAATAAGACACGATATCCGACAATGTGTAGTGTGTCGCCATTAGCTCAAGGGTCTGAACAGTATCCTAATAACGGTAACAATAAAGGTCCAGCTCTTCTCTCTTATTGTATGTTAGCAATCGACCGTTATCATCCCCCTTTAATTGTTAATGTCGCAATTGCCATAATAGTTACTACCTATTTATATTTTCTGATCAAAGTGTGTATTAATACGTGACTGAAATAAGTATTTCGGTTTTAAGAATTAGATTCGTGTGTTTAACATACATTGTTTCAAGTTAATTATTATTAACATACATAGAAAAAATAAAATGAATACATACATAGAAACAAAATATACCAGCCGAATTAAAAACCTCCTCCTTTTTACCGGAGGTCAGTTAAAAATACATACATAACCTCACGCCTGTCTCTAGTAGGCACAGACAGTGGAACGCTAATTGTTACGAATCTCACCTCTTTCGCTTCATCAACAGTCATCAGTCTTTTCATGTATGCTCGTCAGTTAAGGGGTCTTTTAATTTGTCGGTTAATAATATAAAAATATATTGATCTAAACAAACAGTAACAAGATTAGTGTTTCAAAACACTATACATACATACTTACATATAAACAAAACATTTATGTATATCGTCAAGTTTTAGGTTCATAATTATGTACCACTATATAAACTATGTAGTTCATAGTGACACATTTACCTCATATTTAAATTACCTCATGAGGGTGTCATCACCCATAAAATATAATTGTACCACTTTCCAGAAGGAAAGGTTTTCAGCCGGAAGTAATAATAACCTGATGAAACCATAATGCTGGTAATTTGTGTAACCACCACCTTTTAATTAGACTGCAAAGGAACCACAACATGTGGGTGAAGAGTCATAGCATCCCAGATTTGGTCGGGTTATATTACAACGATGTATGACGGTGTGAAGAACATTTGTATAAGGGGAGTTTTACATATTAAACATAGATAATTAAATTAAGATCATCCCCTTATATTACGATTCCTAAGGGGTAGACAAAGGTGCATATTGAATGTGAAGTTTTCGCCAGTTATATGCTGGGCCATATAATAGAAGGAGAGCCTCCTACCATATTTGATGACTTTGTAACCAATTATTTGTGTAATTGTAATTATTATGGTTGTTTTGAACGCAGTGTTGATTTTAAGTACTTGATTTGAGAAAATATAATAGAATGTTAATTATTATGTTATCGGCTTAATCACGGTAACTGTTTGGCGAGGAACTCGACTAGTCTCAAGCCATGCTAGAGGCATTATATATATCATAAGCCTCACGTTACTGTTTGACGAAGAATTCGACTAGTGTCATATACATATAATTACATAGTACCTATATCTTACGAAACTTGTAGTACAATGGTTGATTGTGGAACGAGAGTTTCTTACAAATTGTTTTGAGGATAGGATGCCTATGCCTATTATTGGATACTATAAATAACACAAAAAAAAAAAATATATATAATACATATTTCCGCGCAAATGTTCGTTACATTTTGAAAATACTGAATAAAATTTCAAACAGCACTATCACAAAATTCAGAGCTAAGATAAACGGTGCAACTCACCTCGTATTAACTGACACCCAATAAATATACGTCCTGAAAATAGATATAAAGTGCTAAAAGAATTTTGTTCGCGTCCCGGTCGCTTGATGTATGATCATTGATCACCCTTGCACTTTGCACTGGGAAAATTGATCTACTTTCCGCGCAGTCTCACTGTAAACTGTGTTTGAGGATCAAATCTTTTAGTATTTCCATGGCCTATATTATAACTAACTAACCTACCAACGACCAATACCTATGTGACTTTTTCCGAGTTATACGTACTTTCTAAGATTATTTAGACACCACTGACAGACGGTGAAGAAAAACAAAGTGAGGAAACCTAGGCTTATCATTTCTAATTATAAGTTTGAAATCGCATTGATCAAGGGTGGTGATTGATACTCAAACCTTATCCGTGTGAGAAGAGGCTTTTGGTCAGCAGTGGCCACTTATAGGCTGTTGATGTGATGAGTGTAATATTTTTAAAAAATACCTATTTCAATACAACTTTCTATAGCTAACATACAGGCTAGTAGAGAGTGAAATATCAAACTAAAAGCCCAACCATTTCAAACTCCACATGATACTTTTATAGTAAAAATCAATGCTCTCTAGCCTAAAGATCGAACTCGATATCAGAAACAATGCAAATATGAGTCGTTTGCATTTATAAAGCCTTTGTATGTATAAAATAACACGTAGATATACGAAGGTCTCATCTGGCATAGGTTGGGACAAGCACAAGTGACTTCAGTTGATACATATCCTACATATTCATGACAACGCGACAATCAAACGCTCTTTTTTACGCTTTGTTTTGTGAACATCCTGTGTGATACACATGGGTTATGCGGATAGGGAGGTTCGCATTTTTGTTCTTCTCTCTATGGAGTTCATAGACCTTTTTATCGGTTTATCAAGTTGAAATAAAATTATCTTAATTTCGGTGAGTTTACTTTTCTGTTTGACTTGTAATTAAAGAAACGTGTGGTGTGTATTTTTTTAATTAGTTACTAATTTTACATTACTGTTAATTATCTTAGTAAGCTTAATTCAAATATATTATGTAATTCTTTTATATATTTTGATACACATGGGTTATGCGAATAGGGAGGTTCGCGTTTTTGTTCTTCTCTCTACGGAGTTTATAGACCTTTTAATCGGTTTATCAAGTTGTAATACAATTGGTTGGTGAGTTTCCTCTTATGTTTGATTGTGTGTATTTTTGAAAATAGTGATTAATTTTAAAGACTAGTTCGTCAACTGGCGAATGTTAAACTCGCGTGTTCATCAATAGCGCAGGTTTCTTTAAATTTTGCAGTTTAATTAGACCATAATAACCACTCGCGAGTTTGACACTCGCCAGTTGACGAACAAGTCATTTTAAATTACTGTTAATTATCTTGGTAAGCTTGATTATATTATAATGTCCTTTAATTAGAGAATAAAATAGTATTAATTCCTAATAGTTAGAGCATGATTGAAATTATGAATAGTTACTCTTCTGTTACAAAAGGACGTCGTTTTTATGGCATAGGGCGCAAACGAGCAGACGGGTCACCGGATGGTAAGCGATCAGCGCCACTCATGGATACCCAGAGCAACACCAGAGGAGTCACAGGTGCGTAGCCGGCCCTTTTCTTTCTACAGATATTAATGGTGAATCTATCGGATCGTGGTAAATCATTGACTTTATCTATGAGTCCTTTAAATTGTATTTGTTTCTGACCAACATGGCTGACTGCAATGTATCAAAATGTAACACTGGACAGAAATAAAACAAAATGCGTTATTTGTTCCCGATTGTGCTACCGACCCAGTTAGTTGATACGAACAATGGGCTGTGTCAGGAAATTATTTGATTGTCATTTTTTGACACATGAGAGATGAATTTGCAGTAAAACTTTTATTAGTTTTTTAGGATGATGGTTTAAGTCTACATTTGTCTGATCCGAAGCTGCGGACTACCTAGCGGGTTTTAGCGGGGCTCTGGCTCGAAAAGCAGGAGTAGGAACGGGGTGGTTTTTAGTCAGTAAGAGTCTGACACTCCCTCTCGCCTCGCCCAAAGCGGGAGAAGTCATTGGATGATTTTCACCCCTTAAAAAAAAGTCTCAATTTCTTTTAATGAAACTATAAAATTATAACTTCAATATTTTTCCATGAAACCCCATACGCTCTCAACAGTTTATTACATTTATTCCAACTATTCACGCCATAGTTAACGACGTCTTTCCACTTAACTTTTATGTGTTGTACCAACTTATAATGGTAATTTCGATTTACGATAATAGCATCGATATAATGGCATCGCCAATGTTGCGTGGCATTCCTGTGTGACGCACAATATTAGTGAACGGGTTGATAGATGTAATATCACTTACAATGTCATTGACTGCCTCGGTACGTAAGCTTAGCACGAAGTCTACGCGTGACTAAGTTCAAAATTCTTAGCAATAGTATCTAAGGTATTAATGGTGAATCTTTCGAAATTGCTTGTTTCAACTTGACTGGTAACACTGGACAGAAATAAAACAAAATGCGTTATTTGTTCGCGATTGTGCTACCGTAAAATTCACTGACAGACAGAGACGGACAATTCAAAGTGACGTTTCCCCCAAAGTTAGCCTCAGGATTATATTGAAATAAATGCTATTGACATTTGACTTTTTCCAGAGTTCTATTAAGATTGTTTTCAGAGGCACAATCTAATACATAGGCATAGAGATGCCTCTTGTCCTTTTAATACTCGTATTTTTAATGATGATATCATTTATCAATTGATAATACCTAACAACGATATCTAGACGCCATACTTTTACAAACACTTTTAAGTTTTATGGAATAGGGGGACACAAAAGAGCAGACGGGTCACCTGATTGTAAGCGATCAGCACCGCGCATGGACACCCCAACGCCAGAGGCGACACAGGAGCGTTGCCGGCCTTTTAAAAAGGAGTACGCTATTGGTACCTGATCCGCTCTTCTAAAGCGCACCTTTGAACCAGTTAACAAAAAATTAAAAATCTCACTTTTTATTGATCTGAAACCTTACTAACGCCAGGAGTCTATTCAATCAATATTCAAAATTAAACCGAGGAATAAACTAACGAAACGTGGTTCTTAACATAATAGCTCCATTAAAACAATATTGCATTATCCACATTACTATTTCGTAATTGATTCTCGTATAACCGAATCAGTCGGCTATGAAATCAATCAAACGTTATAATTTATGGTTAATGACATCCCTACGATACGTGGACATTGATAAACACGATTGATGCTCGATTCATTGGAATATATTGCAACTCGGATATTTGGTTTGTAATCAATTGTTTTCAGTTGTAATTGTAGCCAGAACTATCGGTTTTATTGATACAGCTTAATTATGAAGCAATACACTGTACAAGTTTACAAAAAATGACAACAACGTCACGCCTTTTATCCCCGAAGGGGTAGGCAGCGGTGCACATTATGGCACGAAATGCTGCTATACAATGTCTGACCTACTTTTCACCATTTGTGTTATAAGTTCCATGGAATAAGAGGGAGCATATCGCTCACCATATAAGCCCAATAATACTTTGCCCGATAACCGAATCCGGGAATCAAACTCGAGATTTCTTCCAACATCCACTTCAGACCACTCGACCAACGAGGCAGTCAACATTTACAACAACAAGTACAAAAATGTATTGTAATTCATACGGAGCAACTTTTTGTGCCATCCATAAATTGTTGTTTCGGGTCTGGGTGTCTTGTGTATGTGAACTTGTATATTTCTAAACGCACCCACGACACAGGAGAAAATCCTAGTGTGGGGCAACGTTTTACATAATAACAAAAAAATATCAATATAATTAATTCTTTCGATGCAATCACTAATAGCGCAGAACAGTCTAAACGCTGGGATAACTCAGTAGAAGCTGTACTTATGTACGTTGTACAGTTTCCATTAAACAAATATTATCCGACACAACCATCTCAAGCTGGAAGTACGAACATAAAACTAAACTTCCTTGAACTGGGAGTACACAACAATCCTGTACACAACGGGTATCCCTTCGATAACTAACAAACAATTAAAACAAGATTACGCTATCAATGGTTTACGCAATGTTGATCCGGTTCCCAAAACTTTGCCCACTTCTTCATAACAGACCCAATGGGGTTACAAGACCGAAGTGGGGGGCTCTCAGCGTGTGAAGGGAACCAGAAGCGATTTATTAGTTGGAGCAGCGACGAGCGCTGAGAGTATACGAGTAGAGCTGGCCGGATAATGGCGAGAATTTACTCTGAAAAATAACAGTTTCTTCTCGCTTAGTTAGCAAGATGGTTGGCTTACTTTTTTCCTGGTATTTTCCTCATTAGGTTGGGGCGATACAAAGTCTTTGCCAAGCTTAAAATAACTGCCATTATATCATTATAATGAACTTTATAGTAGGTATAATTTAAATTAAACCGATTAAAGTAGATATCCTATCTTATACTAAACCTCTACTTACCCTTTTGAGTATAACGTTAGGCAACGTCAACACAAACATTCGGTTACCCCTTTAACTATAAATAATCCTCATAAAACCGTATCAGGAACCCGTCTTATCTATCCATTCATACGTCTACCGTATCGCTCCAGCTTTTAAACTGTCGCAGCAAAGTTATGCGAATATGAAATAAAAGAACGGCCACGGAACGAGAGCCCTGAAACTTTAAAAGTTGTTATAAACATTTAAAACATTCATAACTGACCCGGAGATTGGCTTTTGAGCGGAATTTTTGTTTATTTTTATCGAAATTGTCAGCTTTGCGATCATGGAAATATATTGGACGTTTTATTTTTACTTTATTCGGTTTATGATTGAGTTTTAAGAGTATAAATTGTGCTAGCGGGGTTGGTGTGTAGTCAGTAAACAAAACAAGAGTAGCATCGTGTTCTTTTTTTTAAGGGGGCGAAATCATCCAATTTCTTCTCCCGTCTTGGGCGAGGCGAGAGGAAGTATCAGACTCTTACTGTCTACTACTTTTCGAGCCGAAGCCCCGTTAAATCGAAGTCGTGTACTTAATTAGAGAAACTAAATACAACAATAATGTTTATATCTTCAGTCACAAAAAAAACCTCATATAATAATTCCAATACATTACATAAAGTACCATAAAAGACGATGTCTGACCGCACCTGTGAGGTCCGACCCCTCAATGTGCCGAGTACAATACTTTCATTCAGGGTTTCCCCACAAAGGCTGGCGGAGTGGAAAATTTCTCCTCTACAGGTAACAAGTACCAGCGTGGGACAACTCAATAAATCTGTTAGGCCTCCTCTAGAGATGGGAAACACACGTTTTTAGTCGACAATTCTGAAAATAGTGAACGTATTCTACTAACTGTAAAACTTTATATGTATGAATAGGAAATGGTGCTTGGTTAGACCAGTTTTTAGTCTTGTAATTGACTGCATGGTTGGCGCGGTGGCTGGCTAATCGCCTGGCCCGCAACGAGTAGCGGGTTCGATTTTTGCACGGAGCAGCTCTTTGTATGATCCACAAATTGTTGTTTCGAGTCTGGGTGTTATGTGTATGTGAACTTGTATGTTTGTAAACGCACCCACGACACAGGAGAAAACGTAAGGGTGGGGCAACGATTAAAAAAAAAATTTACTTGAAATTACTACCACAGTTTGTGTAGTTATTGTAATCGTCCTATGTAAGATGAAGAAGTTTCAAGACACAGGCAATAAATACGTCAAGTGAGTTTGATTTGTATATGTCTAAAACTAAGCTGCATTCTTTATGAGGTTTTTTCCATAACATACATACAAAACTTTGGTCATATAAAACTAAAGAAAATAGCATGTTCAAAGAAATTTCATAAATCTTTGTAAATTCTGTCAAGTATTTTGCTATTATCATTGTAATAATATTTCGAAACAACAATTTGTAACTTGTCAAAGTTGTGTAACAGACGTCGCTCGACATTATAAAATATACGACCGAGGTTTTTTATTGAGACTCCACGAATATCTTGTTTGAATTAAAAATACTCCAAGTATAAACATGGAAGTTTTAGAATGAATAAGTTATCTGAAAATTTTTAAACGGATTTATGTGGAAATTGCAATATGAAGTTTTATTTTCTGAAAAAAAAAACATTTGTTTCTATTGCATCATTTTATTGGATGACTAGTGCTGAAAGAAGCGGCATTTTAGCTAAGCACTGGCCTTTTTGCGCCTTGTTAATTATTTATGTATTTTTTTAATTATTGTCTTGTTTTGCCTGCAATATTTTACAACAGTGAAAATAAACTGTTTTCTTTCTTTCAGATTATTCGATGTAGCATAGAGTCTGAGATTATGGAATTATGACAATTCGCGTCATCATTCTTCATGAGTCAGTTCAAGGGCAATATCAAACGTATTTCAATACAAAGCAAGATATTAAAAATATGTCTACTAGAGCCTTTCACTACAGTTATTTGTAAGGCTTTTATCGACACAGACTATTGTAATTTCACTGAAATTTTGGTGAAAAATGTCCCAAGGGTCGTTGTGTGTCACTAGCAGTAATGTGGGTCATGATGGCTTTTGTTAAATTTAATACTGATAGATATATTATGAAAATGATGACGGTGATTTTTAATAATAGCTTTATACATATTTTGCGTATTAACAACGAACATTTTGTTAACATAATGATGAGTCACGACATCGTTATAATATCACACTTATTTTTAAAGGTAAAAAGTATACCTAATAATTAAATACCGTATACAATTGCATAGCAAAAACTGACGACAAATACGTGGAAAAGATGAATTCCATCCCTGTTTTTCAGTAGAATAACAGTTGAATATTTTTCGCTTGTATTTAAACAGTTTCAAGCCCCAACGTCACAACATCAATCGAAAATAAATGGAAAACTTCTTGGCAATATTTTTTTCAATTTTTGTTTCCTCCGTTACGTCAACAATCTGTATCCTATTTCGTTCCCAAAACCTCACAATCCTTGTGTCAATATCAATACTACTGTGACAATAACCGATATTATTGACAGAAGCTCTCAACTGTCCCGTCGAAGGTCCAAGACTGATGTTGGAGAAATCGTTCGGGCCCAAATCTTAGCTAACGATGCAAGGACACGAAACAAAATTTCGCTTTCACCAGAAAAAATCCATTTATCACCGCTGCCTCAGAATGCTGGCAGCTTCCAATAAAACTATGAACCGTTACACCAAAGACTGAAAGTCGATTTTCCTTTGTACCGAATTTTGAATATGCATAAAAAATCCTAAGTAGGGCTCAGTTGATGCGTTAAGAATGATATTGTGTGTAAAGCAAATAAGCCGCAGAATATACGGATATATTTAGATATTTTGTGTTTACGTAATGTTTTGGCTTTGCTCACCCATTTTCCAGTCAAGGAAAGTCGACTTCTCAACCATGTGGAAACAAATGAATGTCTATATTCAGTGTTCGATATTCTATGAATACAATTAATGGACCATACAGTAACCATACCATACCTAGTCAGGGTTTGTAGGTACATCATCATCAGTATGGGGCATATCGGTATGTTTTGCATTTTAGTTTGCTATGAAGAATAAGCAGAGGTGTGTGTGTGTGTTAAGTATACAATGTTACAATATATTTTTAAAATTAAGAAATATATTATGTCATCCATACATTATAAGCCTAGGTTTCCTTGCGATGTTTTCCTTCACCATTAGTCAGTGGTGTCAGAACAATCTTAGAAAGTACATATATGTAACTCGGAACTCGGAAAAACTTATATTGATACTTTGCTGTTGGTAGGTTTCGAACCTTTAGGCATGAGAAGCCGGCATTTCAAACCTCCAAGTCACCACGATTGCTATAATGTACGGAGAATATTTTCTGGAAATAAGTTCCAAATATCATAAAAACACATTCCAAACCATTACAAAGCTCCTCATGTTGAACAGCTATAAAAGATTACAGATAATCAAGACATCGATCTGTCGCTCTCGTTGGAGATCCAATTTTATGGCTGGCAATAAAACACGCGGTGTGTAGGCCCAGTTATCTAAATCACTGACGTATCAGTTCATCTGTACTCAAGTGAGGACATTCCAGTTTCCTTAGAACCGTGATGATCAATTTTATTTACCTGAAAGGGTTTCTATGTGTGTTAGCTTTGCATGCAGCTTTGTTCTGTACATTGTCAATAGCATCATTAACATTAAGAGCATACTCCTTTTTAAAAGGCCGGCAACGCACCTGTGACTCCTCTGGTGTTGCGGGTGTCCATGGGCGGCGCAGATCGCTTATCATCAGGTGACTCGTCTGCTCGTTTGCCACATATTTCATAAAAAAAATATCCAAATCTGATATTATTACTCACTTCATTTCGTGAGATTATGCCTTTAAAATAAAAAAATAAACAAAAAGCTTGGTGGTTAGTAATATTGTGTGTAATTTTCATAACATATTTTTGAATAATCAGGCATAATTGCACTTACAAATCTGCCTGTTTCACATACATAAGACCGCGCAGTTTGAAACCTACCAACTACAAGTATCAATGTTTTTCCGAGTTATATTTTCTTTCTAAGATTATTTAGACGCCACTGACAAACGGTGAAAGGAAACAATATCGTGAGGAAACCTGAGCTTATAATTTCGAATCATAAGTTTGAAATCACCAACCCGCATTAAGCAAGCGTGGTGATTAATTCTCAGACCTTCTCCGTGTGAGAAGAGGCCTTTAATCAGCAGTGGCCACTTATAGGCTAACTTCTAGAATACACAATTATATGCACAATCTAGTTATGACTAACAAACTACATAACATAATTATTCTATGTACCTATATAAGCAATTTACATTATGTTAAACTCAAGATTATTATACATTAATGAGTACATTAATTAAACTCAGTATAGCTCATTAATGACTAGCGCTAAGCTAAGTAGATCACTCTATATCATCAAAAACTTAGCCTAAACCCGCTCATCCCATTATCTAAGTACTTAGTGTATAGCTTACGAAACTACTTGCAAGTAGTTCCATAAAACCTAGCCTTAGTTACTACCTAGACTTAGCTTACAGCAAAGTAGGAATTATGTGTAGTTGTACATGTTACGTTGTCATGATTTGTGTGTCTAATAAAGAAACCAAATATTTTTTCTTGGAAAATTTCAACATTTACACTTCAACACTTAATTTTAAACCATTTTTTTTTTAGATTGCTCCATTTGCTGGAATTTGTTCCATGAAATAATGACGTTAACCGAGGTTTGTTGCTAGTAAGTCAAGCATCATACTTTTATCATAATTATTCGAACATGGGTACTTGTGACACCAACATGTTTTCAGATAAATATGTATTTAAAAAATATGACTAGTTTGTCAGAAATTATTTTTTGGAATTTTCATTTAAATTGGAAATGAGGATTATACGTAGTTTTAAAAATAGCTGGATTATTTTAAATTAATTTCTAGAATTCTCTGAATGAGGATTGGCAATAACAACGCCACTAGTGACACGAATATTCGAACAATTTAATCGTTTAAACAAACATTAAAATATGCCGCCTGTTTTTTATCACCTGCCATTTTTTCTGGGAGTTAGGTATCATTCAAACATTCCATTTTTAAATTTTAAAAAATATATATTATGCAAAAATAAATACCGAATTTACTGAAAAAAATCGGTTATAAAGAACACTAAAATGGTCAAAACAAAATTTTATTTCGGAGAAACCAACAATAATGAGAAACACTGACTTTCGAAATTATTTTTAAGTCATTTTGATCCTTTTAATGTGTTTTTAACAGTCTTTCTTCAATAAAGTCAGATTTTTTTATTTCAAAAACGGAAAGATTGAATGATCACTAACTCAAAAAAAATGTATGTGGTTGTATATACAATGTAAATATATGTACCTATTACAAGAATAATAACAACAAAAACTTGTATCTTTTTATCTAAATGACCAGCAAAACATAACAAAAAGGAAACAAAAATCTTAATTCCGATCTTCACATTAAGTGCTTATTAAAAATCTGGCGTAGTGTTGTTTTCGCCGTCATCCATCAAGCCGGAATGATTAATTGCTAACACATTATCGGCATCTGCGAGCTCCCTATTCAAAACGCCATTAGACTTTAAGAACGCCTTGATACGATCTTTTGTTTTTAATTCTCCCTAGTAATGAAAGTTCGGCCTAAGTATTGATTGGCTACGAATTTGGAGTAAAATGGTGCTTATTTATTGTTGTTTTTGTTAAAATTAAGTGTTTATATCCTTGCATCTGGTGTTCCTCTGAGGTAGGTCCTTAGAATAGCTATATTTCTTTCATAAAAAATATATTATTAAGAGAGCTACAAATAACTTCATAAGCCCGCATATCATCACATAGTATAAAACATTGTCTCGTCCCGCTCTCTGTTCCTATGTATGATAAGAACTTTATAACTACGCAACGGATTTTGATGCGGTTTTTAATAGATAGAGTGGTTTATGAGGCAGCGGTTCATGCGTATAATAAATATAGTATTATATCCTAGTGGCCCGGAGGTTTAAGACGCCGCTGCTCATGCATGAGGGCGCGGGTTCGAAACCGTCCAACGACAAGTACCAATGTGAGTATTTCGGAGCTATAAGTACTTTCTAAGATTATTTATACATCTCGGACAAACGGTGAAGGATAACATTGTTAGTAAACCTGGGCTTATAATTTCTAATTAAAGGTTTGAAATCGCCAACCCGCATTGAGCAAGCGTGGCGATTAATGCTCAAACCCTTTCCATGCGAGAAGAGGCTTTAGTCAGCAATGGCCACTAATTAGGCTGTTGATGTGATGTGGTTTATACTTACAATTAACGCGTGCTAAGCCGCGAGCAAAAAGTAGTTATTAATATAAAGATCCATCTTCTATGTATGACTTCTTTTACAGAAATCTCTTACTGCTAACTGTGTTCAAATTCATCTAGCACGACAATAATTTTCCAAATCATTTGTTATACAGATACCGATTTACTTAATCACAGCGGTTCCAATACGTTTGCTATTAAATATTCACAAGCGAGTCGCTGATCCATGGCATCGCTAGTAAAATATTCAGGCAGGCTGTAAGCGATGCATCTATCTCCTTTCCTCTCATATGCAAGCTACTACACATCGGTTGAAACTTTAAACTGTTTACATTTTCACTAGTTATTTTGTCTTTATTCGGTTGTTGAACTGGTTTTAAATAATAAGATTGCGAGGTTTTATATATCGCACTAGTCTTGGGCTCATATAGATAAAGTTTGTCTCAAATATATAAAAATATAGTATTTTTCATACTGAAACATCCAATAAGCAAACATGTATTGGAGACTGCGTACGATGCGGGCCTGTGGACGCTTACCTTTAAACAAAGTAGTTAGAAGCAAGATCAAAATAGATTCAATATATTTCATAAAACAGAAGAAGAACATAATAGGTATTCTTAAAAGAGGCCAACATGCCACAGATACTATAAATACTCGTGTATGTAGTAGAATGGAAAAATGTTTTCCCTAATCTAGACTAATTAACGAATAATTAGGATATTACCAGAATAATAAAATTCGACTAAACTGACACGCATACTAAAGCAAATGCATAAATACCACATAAACAAAGACACTGAAATCTGTACCTTTCTACAATTTTTCTTTTAATTTGTTCCATAATCTATTCGATGTATTTCATAGATTTATACACCGACACGACAATAAGATCCAGTTTTCACAAATAACTTTTTAAGAACCTCTTCAGACTTAAACCTAAGTAACAACTAGCGGTTTAAGCTAGTGGCCAAGGGATTTTCGACCGTACTTACGAGAGAGAAGTTATGACAAAATGCTTGCACTGAATCTAGATAACAATGGATGCTGCAAGTTGGACGGTGAGTAAGTAAATCTGTTGCGGAGTGTGTCTGTTTGTTAAATGCAACTACTCAGGTGGATTTCTTCCCTTGTCTTGTTTTGTTCTCTATCTAATTGAAAATTTGTACAATGAAATATGTGTTCTTATGTTTGTGAAAAATTATACTCTTTATTTTAAAGGGATTGTTTCGTTTAAGATACAATTGTAAATATAAACCAGTTGCTAAATGCATACTATTTTTATTATTTTTAAACATGTTTCTGACAGCGGCCTTACCTGCGTTTTCGTGGGATAAAAAGTATCCTATCACCCAAGTCAGCTCATACCCTGTCTGTATACCGTTCAGGAGCTTCAGTGTGATTGACAGACAAATATCCAAACATCCAAACAAACAAACTTTCACATTTATGATATTAGTGTTATTTAATCTAAATTTAGATTAAATTACGCCTGTTATTTCTCAAATACGGTCAGTATTTTAGGTAATTGCCAATTATACTGTCAGTAATTTAGGATTGTTTGTCAATGAAATATTGAAACTATTATTAGGACTCGAGACGGGAAATTTACTATGTTTATTTATGTCGATGATGATGAACAGTCAGATCAGTTCATCCGTGATCATGGCGCTTGCAACAGTGTCGAAATATCGGAAACTCATCGGCATAAATAAACATGGTAAATATCCCGTTTCAAGTTCTAATGATAGTGTTTGTGACCAAGTCAGTATAAAAACATATTATAACATATTGAAACTTCTTTTACAAACTTAAATACCAGTTGCTGAATCCATCAAAATTCACTACTATGTTACTAAAATCCTGTCCCAGGAATGCGTTTACAAGGATTTGTGGCGAGAATTAACCGGACAGCGCCATTAACACGGCGCTAATTGCGAAAAAGGTTTATCTGGCTAGTTTAAAGTTCATTTCGGTATTCCGGATCAGTTAGGTATAATGATTTCATTGTTTATTAGAAGGGTTTGGATTTATTTCCCATTTCTTTGTAGGTCATTCAAATATACAGCATCTTTCGATCCAAGTTGAAGAACTAAGGGTTTCTAGACAATCGCTCGACCAGAGTAATATCACGGCCTTACAGTATCGTTTTGTGAGTGAAGTTATTACCCTCTTCCCAATCCCTGAGTCCCCAACAACCCTTAAATTCCTAATCCCCAAAAGGCCGGCAATGCACTTGTAACGCCTCTGGTGTTTCAGGTGTCCATTGGCGGTGACAATTGTCTACCATCAGGTGATCCGTCTGCTTGTTTACCAACTTATACCATAAAAAAATTGTCATTGTTATATTTTTACTTTTCTTAATATTACAGTAGATAACCTCATCTGGCAATCAAACGTACCTACAATAATATGTAAAACACCTTTTTACATAAGCATCATACATTTTTATGAAACAAAGTCTTACGCAATCCTTTGGTACGATTGTTTGTTCTGCTCTACTAAACTTAATCGGACTCCATAAGATTTGGCACGGAGACAATTCGTTTGATAGGAACCGACATAAACTTTTATCCGGATCCCAACTTTGAATTTTATTTGCGCGAACTGTTAAAAATATGTTTATGGTACGTTTTAACGATATGTGGTCGTGACGTCACTGCTATGTCTACTTTTCATATGTTTTTACCACATAAACATAAAATTTTGGTTCAAATTACTCCCTGAAATGTTTTTTGTTTTTTTTTTTTTTTGAGTGGGAAAAATCATCCAATGAATTCTCTCGCCAGGGCAAGGCGAGAGGGAGTGTCAGACTCTTACTGACTAAAAACCACCCCGTTCCTACTCCTGCTTTTCAAGCCGGAGCCCCGGTAAGCCCGCTAGGTAGTCCGCAGCTCCGGGCCCTGAAATGATAACGTGTAACAATTATTAAAGTAAAATAAAAATAGTACTTGCAGTTTTATTTTAACAGCATACTGCAATACTCAGAGACATTTAATGATTACTTAAGCTGTTCCTTAGTAACGATTTTGTATTGAAAACAATTGCTAAAGACTGGGTTAAGTAACCATTAAATAACACTGAATACGGCGATTACAGTAACACCTAAAAGTAGACATAATATATAACTACAATTAAGTTTTTAACTTAACATATACACATACTCTCACTAACCGTTACTCTAACCTTAAAATGAAACATACATAACAAAGAAAAATAGACGTTATACATCTAAATTTTAAATTCATATTAAAATAACGATTTCAACATCCTTTGGCCATCACACTGCGGAGCGTAATGCCGGTGATATCCGCGTATATTCGTAATAGCGCACATATATTTCGAGCGGCGATACAGCGCATGATTTGTGGTTTAAACACGCACGTACCACGTACTACTCATTTACTGATATTTACGCTAGATCTGCGGATAAGTGCGGGTTTAAAATAATCGATGATAATGACACTTCACTATTTGTTAAAAAAAATGATATTTTATTTACAGCCACGATTATCCTGCTTAATTTTTTTATCATCATCATCATCAACAGCTTACAAGTAGCCATTGTTGACCAAAGGAGAACCTCTCTCAGAAAGACCTCTTCGCACATGGAGAAGGTTTGAGCATTAATCACCACGCTTGCTCAATGCGGGTTGGCGATTTCAAACTTATAAGCTCAGGTTTCCTCACGATGTTTTCCTTCACCGTCTGTCAGTGGTGTCTAAATAATCATAGAAAGTACATATAACTCGGAAAAAGTCACATTGGTACTTGCCGTTGGTAGGTTTCAAACCCGCACCCTCATGCATGAGAAGCGGGCTGCTTAACCTCCGGGCCACCACGACATTTTTATATGTTGATATTTAAATATCACCCAATAAATTATAAAGTTTACGAAAAATTGTTATTAATCATGTCATTAAGTTTTCGAATGAATAGCAGCGAAGTTCTCAAGTCTACTCCTTCTTTGAAATATGATTTGCGAAGCTTCAGTGGTTTTATTTTTTTCTAAATGTTAAACATTGTTTGTTATTAAGAATTGTAGTTAAGTAAAAATATTAAATAAATTAGTGAGACCTTGATTACATTGCAACCATTTTTTAATCAAAGTAGTATTTTTTTATCGTATTAGAACATATTTATAAACATAATGCAAGGTACTAAAATCCAAAATAGAGAATACAAGTACAACTAAACAACACCATACAATAATCATGACCTATTTAACCTACACGACCTTGACAAAACTAGCATTTGAATATCAAGCTATAAATTGAGCTCAATACACATAGTTTCAAAGCCAAGTTCTAAATCAAACAATTATCTCTTCAATGTGTACTGATTAATCAAAGTTTGGACACACATGGGCCAGACGGTACACTAGTTATCTTAGACATAGTAAACTTGGTTATAGTCCTATGTTGATTTGTTATGTTAATTACTTCGTACGTTGATCTTTAGCAAGTTGCCTGAAACTCGTGACTTATGATAGGCGAGCGTTTAACAAATTGCTCCGTTGGTCTGGTAGTAGGAGCTTGTTTGGGTGGTGAAAGTGGTATTTGGTTATTTAGAGTCAGAGTTTCTCTCTGTATGACAATAAACTTAGCTCTATTTCTATAATAACGCAGTAATTAGATAATAATTGACTGCACGGTTGGCACGGTGGCTGGGAAACCGGCTGCCACGCAACGTAGCGGCTTCGATTCCAGGATCCAGGATTTGTAGTTTCGGTCCTGCGTGCCATATCTAGGTGAACTTGTAAGTTTTTAAACGCACCAGCGACGTAGGAGAAAATTCAAGAGTGGGTTTTTTTTAAATATAAATTTTATTATCAAGCTAAATCAATGGCATTATCATTTTTTCAGGCTAGCTGAGAGTGTTGTATATTTAAGAGTTACGTTACGCTTCGTTGTAAATCCAAATTATAGTTAGTAATATCCATTTTTGTTTAGTTCTTTAATTGAATGTAGTACAACATCTTTAAGCATACACCCATAACACCTATACCTAAAATCGTGTAGAATGTAGTAGCAACCTTATTCTATTCTGTTCTAACCACTTTAAAAATACACTTACTAGAAGAAGCCATTTAATTTTCAAGTTATTCGCTTACATGGTTATCGGCATACATTAAATATATGACTCACCTAAAGGAAAATGTATATGCCCAACGAAAATCTGTCTCATCGAGCCTTTCATATGGATCTCCTTAAAAAAAGGCCCATAATGTTACCCAATATGATACGAGCATTTTATAAATAGCCTTGTTCCGGCCAAATATGGTCGTACACGCGTCGATATGCCCATGTAATGGCCACTTATTTTTTATACCTCTCCTAAGGTGCCCAATACGTAAATGCATGACTAACTTTTATTCATAACCGATTTATTTTTTGGGTTACGAAAATTTTTGGTTTACTTTTGTTGGGTGCTTTAGTTTGGTAGCGTAGCGTCTGATAAGTACTTGATCTTAGGTTTTATCTATAATACTAAAATGATAACGCATCCATATTGCATTTGCTCCTATTGTTAAATGTAGTGTAGATGAAGAAAATGCTATCAAAACAATTTTTATCGAACTTTGAATACTTAATATTTAGAGCATTACAACAGACATGTTATTTTTAGACAATTTTATTGTCTACAGATAAAACTAAAACATTTTCTTTAAGCAAAGCAAAACATATATTTTTATAATCACCATTGAAACTCAATATGTCTATAGTAGGTTTATTACCTCCATATATAACGTTCACTTTTTTGTAAAGCACGGTTAAAAGCCATACTTTTTATACGTGAAAGAAAAATGATACAAAATATATTATTTTAATACAAAACATTGTTGGAACATTTCCAAAAACCTGTACTCTCAGCAAATTCTAGTGGACTGGTTCTTAACTTATTTTATTATATTAAAATATTATAAGTATACATTTTATTTGTAGTACCTATACCTAAAACTAATTGAATGATCAACTTGCAACCTATTAACATATAAAATGAATAAAATCAAATATAATACACACTAAAGAAAAACTTCAGAGAAATGATCAAATTCTAATAAATAGTGATTACAATACCAATTAACCGAGGAGATCAAATAATTGTTTGATAACCTTTTAAACCTGATTTTCACTGCTCAGTTCGTTTAGAAATAGACAGGAATATGGTAAGAGTATCTTAATATAAACATTAAAGTTCCAAAACTTTCAAATGTATTTTAAATGAACAGAATCTGCTAAAAAGACGTTTCGTCTTCATTACAATTATCTATATACATACCAAAATAACACGGAAGACGTATTTCAGCTAAATACCAAAGTGAATACTAATAAAACATAATCAGAACTCCTGCAAAAATCACGACAAAGCTAATCTCAGCGTAATTTCTTAGAAAAATATAAGATTCAAATCCAATTAAGAATTTCCATTGCTCATAGTCATCTAATTTATATGTGTATCGCGTCTGAAAATTTCAGCCAAGATTTTCAGTTACGCAAATGTGACCTGTTTCAGTAATTTCCCCTCGTATTATATTAAAAGATTTTAGCTCACCAGTGGCGTTAAGCACTTGATCTTTTGAGTTCTAATGGCGTATTTTATTTTTGTAGCATGTAATGATAGTTAATTTTTTCTTCCTTCCTTGTTGATCTAGCGACCAGTGCCAGTGGTCACAAGTGGAGATCTTGAGGTCTATTTATTGGTTAGGCTAAGTAATGTAACGAAATGTTTAGTTGTGTCATGGTGTCTAAGATAATGACTAGCGCATATTCATTTTCTTTATTTTATGGAATAGGAGGCAAACGAACTGATGGATCACCTGATGG
Source organism: Spodoptera frugiperda (assembly GCF_023101765.2). Taxonomy (NCBI): domain Eukaryota; kingdom Metazoa; phylum Arthropoda; class Insecta; order Lepidoptera; family Noctuidae; genus Spodoptera; species Spodoptera frugiperda. The sequence continues at coordinate 3,085,802 of NC_064220.1, read as the reverse complement.
TAAGCGATCAGAGCCGCCCATAGATACCCGCAACACCAGAGGAGTCACAGGTCCGTTGCCTTGCTCTTTTCTTGAAGGGTTATTTTATAGTTATTTTAATAATAACAAACAAACGAAAAGTATTACACATTTACCTGTTTCTATGCGGAATAACAGATACCAGTAAACTCTATCTACAAAATCTTAAAAGAAGGACGTGTTCAGTTTAGAATAAATTCTTACTTAGATCCATTAATTCACTTTAGAAAATCTATACCCCCGTATTAAAACGAATAACATTACACATTCATTGTAAAGCATCGATATGTCTCGGAGAAACTTCCACCACCTAAGTAATAGTCTAACAATTAATCCAACTCCACAATTCTCTATATTTATACGTCCATAAATCGAATTCTCGGAGAATAGTACAAAAACATCGTTCAATTATTCCACTAGGGACGGCAATCCACTTAAACCGTTGCTAGTGATGGGAATTGAATCGACTTCGTCGTGCGACTTCAATCGCTTGGAGAGGGGACAAAGTAGTCGATTGTGTGTAATATATAAGGTGTGTGTGTATATATATGTACCTAGAAGTGAATATGATATACTGCTCGTAACGTAAAAGAATAATTTGAACAACCTATTTACCGCACAGTTACTCCTGACCAACTAACTTTGGGTATGATCATAGAATAAATTGTTAAATTCTCCATTTTAAAATGTTTGGTCCCATCTTCAGAAATATGTTACTTAACAAAAACATAATTTATTTACAAAAATACAACTCTACTTACCAATTTCCAATGATAGACCTACCATCCACACATAAACGTTTATATTAAAATCCATATTTCGTTTCCAAAATTGACTTAACAAACCCAATATGAAATAATCTGTCAAAATGTGTTCAATTTTAACGAATTAATTGGAAAACTCAATTACCGTAAAACATGGCAACTTTACCATATTTTGGAACAAAAATCGAAATATATTTTTAACCATAAGACGCATAGAAACCAAAACTATATATTTAGAATTGTAGTCTATCTGGCTCACTTTACTGTAATCGTCATTATATACAAACGCTTACTTTAGCCGTAGTAAAGAAAAAACAACATGGGTAAAGATACCAAATTTTTGGCAACTTTACCTACGCGCCGTATTCATCGTGTATTGCATATTAAAGAGTTGTTGAGGTACAGAGGGCTTCATCTAGGACCTCTTCGTATTATAATGCAAACAATATGAGGAAATCTATAAAGATAACAGCTACACAGACAGTAGGTATAGTTGCCACGGGTTTCATCGTAATTTACATACAAATAATTTGCTATGCTCGGGGTTGTCAAAAAATGACAATTTTTTTTATGATATGTATATTTAAAAAAAATATTATAAACCTTAAACCTAAAGTAAAAAAAAGCATAAATATCTGACATAAATATTGTTCCCTTTTAAACTAAATTAAGTTCTAAAATTTTAAGTATTTAAGTATGTTTAAAATTGTAAAAAAAGGCTACAAAATAATGTTTAATCTTTTGACTTTTTAATTTTTTGACTTCACTATCTCCATAGCTAATTTTAACATTACTTTCGTATACTTTTTATATTGTCTAGCTCCGAGTTTTCTGCGGTTTTGTTTCATGTGAGCCATTTTGGCTCTAAAACAAAAGGTATTATTAAATACATTATAACTTATCATCCAGGATATTCACTATTATGCTGGGAAATTTAGGTATTCGAAAATGGTTACATACACACAAACAAGGAAAAAAACATTTATTGCCAACCCTAACTGTAGGTAAAGTTGCCACAAAGCAGGCCGTGGCAACTTTACCTAACCTGTGTCAACATTACGGAAGCGATTATTTATCAATAAATTAAAGAAAAAGCAATTGCTGACATTACAACAGAAATACCAACTATATTATACATACAAGATCAAAATTTCACTCACCTGTGACAAATAATTTATGCTCTGTGAGCACAATTTAGGAACTACTAACTTTTAGCACATTTTCACGCACTACACTGTAACGGCCATTACTGGCATAATAGCAGTCTTACGTCTACGCAAAATATAGTAAATATTTCCTTTTAAAGTCTAAAATATACTACTATTACAAAACAGAATTCTAGTGGGTAGATTTTTAGATAAATGAGTTTATACCGAATACCTATAGTATGGTAAAGTTGCCAAGGGTCTGGTAAAGTTGCCATAGTTTACCGGTACCGAAAATGGTAAATAAATACTGAAAGAATTTGAGAATTACAGGTTTTTATTAACGATAGTGCAGGTTGTGTGAAACTGTATAGAATACAAGACCGGCTGAATAACAAACGGGTACATTAATAGTGGTATGCAAATCAAATTGCATCGTTTCCGAGCCAATGTGCAGTGGCCCAGTAGTTAGCTTGTTTGGTCAGTAAGCGAAGAAGGATTAATTGTTAGGGTTAAAAATAAATTTGACTTTGAATTATGGATTAAGATTATGAAATCCAAATATGGTATTTTTTATATTATAAGCCGGTAAACGAGAAGGATCGCCTAATGGTAAGCAATCGCCGCCGCCCATGGACATCTGAAACACCAGAGGCGTTACAAGTGCGTTGGCGGCCTTTTCGGGGTTAGGAATTTAAGGATTGTTGGGGAACCGGGGATTCACGTCAGTTTTCTGTGAGGCCGTTCTGTTTTCCGGCCGAGCCGAAGCATGGCTCTCCCACACTGATCATAAATATTTTCATATATCGTAATTAGTTGGTAATTAGTTTCCAGTATCAGCTACAAAATACAGTTAATTTGAAATGAACTAGTCTCTTCGTTCATCTATTATATTGCCATTTAAAAAGAGGGTAATAAGTAGCCTTGAGCTTCAAGATTTATTAAATGTACCAAAGGAACAATCGCTTTACACTTTTATTAAGCATTCCTCTTATAAAGGACAAAAGATCCTAAAGTAGTGCTACTTGTAGCTCGTGAAACTTTAAGTTATTCTTAAGAGGATAATTTGAAGGAATTGTTTTGCTTAGTCTAGTACTCATTCTTAGAACTACCGAAAAGGAAGTTAGAATTTTGGTTAAGTACAAGTTTAACTTTCAGTGCTTTGATAGTCTTGACACTGCGACCGCTGTTCAATTTTCGAGTTTAAATAATTAATTGTTGAATTTATCAATCCTAGTAGTCATTTAGATACAAAAGAAACCTCTCTCTTCAACCAAAACTGATTTTATCTCTTATCTACAAAACTGATAAAATATATTCACCACTAACAACTTCTTAATAATGTACTGTATGCTACGAGTGCTACGCCGTAGGCGCTGCTACGCCGTAGCCAAACTTAGTTCTTGCTTACTTTTTTAAACAAGTTGCAGAAAATATAGCGTTACTTAATATATGCTGCCCTTGTTAGTATTCCTTTGTTTACATCAGAGGTTACTTTACAAAACTTCACACGCTTAATAAATTCATAATAGGGACAACGGAGGTGTCAACATATAGCACACTTACATTTCGCCAAAAATTTTATTGACTTTGTTGAAATAGCCAAGTCAAATAGCCAATTGAGCCAGTCAGCTAGAGCAGGAATCAGTTACAATCAAGGATTTAAATAAATATTTATGGTCGTTACTATAGACAGTTGCAGTATATTAACAGAATACAACAGAACTGACAAAACTCTTGTAGTTTAACAACAGATAAAAAATTAGAACTCATATAGGCCCAGATTCCAGCAAAATTAAAACTCACTTTCATTTAAACATTTGAATGAAAAGTTAGAATCAAAGGCTAGCAAATTACTTCAGAACAATTTGGTCGAGAGCAATATTTGAACACTAAACGATACAAAGCTATTTCGAATTAGTATCGATTCGGATCTCGATTCTTTACCAGCAATAATTATCTTGTGCTCACCGTGTCTGACGGCCATTTTTGCAACCGTACATGCAGCAGTATTCATAGATAAGACAAACCGGCCTCATCTAGCATAAGTTTAAACTATTGACGTGTAACAGTATTATTTTGCTACTCATCCTTTTTTAATTTCATCTTTTTATTTATTGCTTACAAATTCGACTTATTAATTTATTTGTTTATTTAGCAATAAGCACACCAACAACATAGTCGATTAACATAACCGACAAAAGAATGGCATTTCAGTAACCATGCAAATAACAGGTATGCATAACATTTAACACATGGAAGTCAGAGACTAAATACGAAAAAATTAATACGTTGTATGAGATCCGATAGCAAAATAAAATAAAATACAGCCTGATTTTTATAACCTCCGAAATAAAAGTTATTTTGACCATTTTAGTGTTCGTTTTAACCGATTCTTCAGCGAAGTCGGTTATTGAATTTTTTGTAAAAAGTTTTTTTTATTTAAAAATGGAATGTTTGTATGATACCTAACTCTCAGAAAAAAAAATGGCTGGTGTAAAAAATGAGTTTATTTCAGAGAACCTTTAAAAATATAACTATCAAGTGCAAAAATGATATTCAAATGAGAAGGTGTTACTTCCAGAAAACTCATTACCTTTATCCATATTTTAACAAACAAAGTGTAAACGTGTTTCTATTACATTCTATGAATAACTAGACAAGAGATCCATTGTGTATGCAATTCCTGGAATTAATCTTCAACGCGAAGCAATGTAACACACAAATAATTATTCTCAGTGAGAGAAATTGTTTCTTGTATATTTAACAGTAGAATGGGTACAACTAAACAGGTTATAACTACAATGAACATGATGCATCACTTGTATTATTTGTATTTTCAATTGAGACTATTTATTAAACTGTTCTTAGTTTACGATAAGTTTAAAACTGAAGCAGTAACATAATATTCACTTATTAAATCTATATACCTAAAAAATCCATTGATGTTCGTTAGACTCGCTAAAACTCGAGAATTGCTGGACCGATTTGGTAGATTTTAGTTTTGAATTATTTGTGCAGGAAAGGTTTAAAAGGTAAGATAAAATGTTGGAGGCAGTACGAAGTTTTCCGGGTCAACTAGTTGTTGAATGAATATATTACCATATTATTTAAGGTCTTTTTACTCTATGACCATAATGTTAACTCAAAATATTTTCAGTAGACGATAATCTCATCAACGTCACGCCTTTCATCCTCGAAGGGGTAGGCTGAGGTACATATCACAGCACGTAATTCCGCTATACAATGTACACTCACTTTCCACCATACAATTTCTATGTAATAAGGGGTGAGCCTATTGCCATATACTAGGCACCATTCTAAACGCTGTGCTACTACTGAGATTTTTGCCCGACCCAGAAATCGAAACTAAGACCATGTCCGGTCCGACCAGTCGCAGTTGCGACAACTCATCCAACGAGGCAGTCTAATTTGATAATCAATGATAATCTGTAGTTTCTTATTATACTACAAATTATTGTGAGCTTCCACTCAAAAGGTGTACATACCGCCAAATTATGCAATGTTCATCGGAATTTTGCGCTCGGCAGTAGCTTGTTATAATGTCGCCCAGTTATGGCGGTCACAAACAAATAATTCACACGACTTTATGGCAAACATTTTGCGCGTAAAGGGAAATGTCCGAATGCTCGTTTCAATGGTCTAAAAACGGGCATTAGTCCGATTGCGAGTGAGCAATCGATTTCGTGAATCGTTCACGATTTGCTAGATTTTTTGGAAACGTTTCAACTTTCAACTAATCGCCGTTTCTAACATTTTATTCGGAAATGTTTTTCCTATCTCCCGCACCAACTGTTCTATTGTTTTGTTTTTTTCTTTTGCTTTCTGTAGAAAAAGAGATTCTTAACAATACTCACACTACAGTACAAAGGGTATTTTCTATTCAATTTGATTATCCCTGTGATTTTTTTTCGTTGTGGTACCAATCTTTCCTTTGTTTTGTTGAATTTCATTGAAAATGGTTTATTACTACTATAAACACGAAGAAAAACGTTTATTTTTCCATTTTGTGGAGACTTGTACTTTCCTCGATAACATAACCATAGCTCGAATTTAAATCGGCCAACGCCATCGAGGAAACTATTTTAATACATTTATTATAAGTATGTACTAAGCCTAAACAACTGTTGAGCGAGATAAAATCATAACGATTATATATTATTTTCTTTTAAATACTAGACATATACTATATCTAAATACTACTAAATTAGCTGCGGACTACCTAGAGAGTTTACCGGGGCTCCAACTCGAAAAGCAGGAGTAGGAGCGGGGTAGTTTTTAGTAAGTAAGAGTCTGATGGGAGTATCATATCGTCCAGGGCAGGAGAAGTAAATGGACGATTTTCCCTTTAAAAAAACATACTACTAAATCAAATTCACAACTAAACCAAAATACAAAAAAAAAATACGTCAAAAAAATGTAACTACCAACCATTCAAAATGAAATAACGACACGGTCCGTTTCACCCATAATTTGTATATGACCTAAAATCTTGAAGGAAATTATGTAAGGCAACTATTTAGGAAAGTTGCAGTCCCAACTAAATATCTTGCAACATCGGTCAACTGTGCGAAGTTCTCTGTAACTAGTCGGGGAACTTCGGGGAATTTGTGTAACACGCTCCCGAAGTATTTGCCAGGCAAACCGGCGAGCCATACACTGTTCGAGAAATTGTTAGTTATTTATTTATTGGGCAGTTTTATTTTTCAAATTGTGTATGGAGATTTTTTTATTTTATTATTTATAATTATTTTCGTAGACATTTGACAAATTTTATTAAATTTATTGGTGGCTCATATAATTAATTGTTTATTGTTTGTTATATACCGCTTGTTTTTTTATCACCTGGCATTTTTTTCTCTGAGTATTAGTTATCATTCAAATCTTCTAATTTAAATAAAAAAAACCTTTAAAAAATAATTGATTTATTGTGTGTTATATACCGCCAATTTCTTTATCATTTGCAATTTTATTCTCTGAGTATTAGGTATCATTCTAATTTCCCAATTTAAATAAAACTAGTACCTTTAACGAATATAATAAATCCCTATGTCGACTATAATGATTCCTAATTCTCAAAAAAACTTTCCATAATATCTTTATATACAACATTAATTTATAAACTCAGTTTCATTTTATAAAATAAACTTGAAATCAATAAAAACATATAAAAAGGTAGGACTCAAACTACATTCTTATAATAATTTACAAAAACAAACACGTGTGATGTACGAATAAACAAGAAAAGAACTAAACAAATAACGATTGTATAAGTATGGAAATATTCATCTGGCTTGCGCAAATACAACGCAGGCCCGGTTAACAAACAAGCATGTCTCTACCTACGCATAGCCATCGGTGTTCAAAGTTAACCAATAGCTAGAATAGTTTTAAAAATAGAAAGAAAAATATTGCGAGGAAACCTGGGCTTGTAATTTCAAATTATAAGTTTGAAACCGCCAGTCCTCTTTGGACAAGCGTGGTGAATGCAATGTTGATACAGGTTTTAGGAACTCTTATTATTTATAGGATTAGGTCACTTCTAGCTTTTAAAGTCTCATTAAAATATTATTCACCACATATGCCACATTTCTTAAAATTCGAATTTAGGCACCAATAGTTCGGACTACCTAGCAGGTTTTCCGGGACTCCGGCTCGACAAGCAGGAATAGGAACTAGGTAGTTAATAAAAATAAAAGGCACCAACCAATAATTAATAAAGAAAGCTTAGTAGTAAGAATAGAATGCATAAAAAAATATTTGAGTAGATTTTTAACGAAGCCGTTTGAAAGATAAATGTAGAAAAGTTATCTTTAAAAGTTGAATAGAAAATGTTGAAACAACTTTGAGATCCAGTGTGTGGCATTATAATCTTGTAACCGCGGGTCGTAGTCGCCACACGTCATTGTGCCAGTTGTGGTGGCAAGGCCTTCCCCACTCGCTACTTGCTCCCAAGGGAACCAATGCTATGGTGGCCCAAGATACAGAACATTTGCCATGTTCCTTGATAACGTAGGTATTGCTATTGATAGTATCGGTCTACTAACATTGTATAAGCTTAGTTTTAAGACCAATGTCTGTATTAATATGGTGAAAAATAAAAAAAAACTTATTATTAAAAAAAAACTAAGGTCCCTTAACAGTAATAAATATTTCATTTAACTGAAAAATTTATAATTTTTTTAAGGGTGGAAAATCATACTTTACTCGCCTTGGGCGAGACAAGAGGGAGTGTCAAACTCTTACTGATTAAAAGCCACCCCGTTCCTATTCCTGCTTTTCAAGCAGTAAACCTGCTAGGTAGTCCGCAGCTCGGTATGCTACGAACGAAAGTAGTATAAAATATAAAATATATAGACTACAACTCGGTATACTCAAGAATATTGTACCAAAGTATGTTAAACTTAAATATAAAGATGATGAGAACGGATTATTTAAATACTGTAAAGTTATGTCAGTCTTTGATAAATTCAGGTCGGCAATTATATTGGAAAAATTTAATAATATTAGCTCTCTAACTCTAAATAATAGACCAAAACAGTTACGTAATCTTGATTACTTACCAACATATAAACTACCTAAAACTGTAAACGTGTATGACATGAGGACTTGGGAATATATATTGCCTGATAATCTTAATAAAATTCCAAAAACCGTGCTATCAAATATTGTCACCAGTACTTATAAAAAATGTAAATCTACCCAGAAATCACTTTTTATCACAAGTGACATCACATCTTAACGTGTGATGTCACTTGTAATAAAAATACCTATGGTGTTTACGTATTTAATTTTTTAATGTAACATACTGCATGCGAGTTTGCTTTCTCCACTCTGTCACATAAACCTTTAAAGGTTTCAGACAAGTGTTTTTGTAATACATATGTATGTAAATTGTAAATTTATTGAACAATAAAGAAAAAAAAAAACAGCAAGAAGTTGCTTTGAGGTAAGAGGTTGCTATAATCTCCACATTTGACAGACGACACAGGGATCACAGATTAGGTAAAGATAGGAGACACTTCTGCTCATTCATCTATGATTCTTTGCTGTTATATGTTTTCTTAAATGTAAGTAGCTTCTCTATCAATACGATAGTAAAGCTACTTAGGTTAAACCTGTAATGGTAGATGTAAATATGATGATAAATAAATATGTGTTTATTATCGTCTTTTTATTATAGACTAGCAAACCAGGCGAACTCCGTTTCGCCACCAAAGATTTTCCTGTTTTCCTGCTTTTCTCTTGAAAAATTTCCTAAATTTTCTTAGCTATAAACCTCACGGAGCCAAAGACCTTTCCAAAGAATGCAAAACCGTGGAAATCGGTTCGTACGTTCAAGAGTTATAGCGTCAGGAAGGAAAACCCGACTTATTTTTATATTATAGATTTCAAGATGATTTGTATTTCTTCTGCTCATGACTTGCGCCAACTGTTCCAACCCTCGACGGACTACGCGCGGCACGTCGTCGCTCATTTAAGTTTTTATTCCGCCAGGAATCTAGGCTTTAAGTTCTAAATGAGTGTTATTTTAAACTCGACTAAAAGCTGTACACTTAATTTGCATTTTTACGGATCCCGTATATAGTTATTGCGTTACAAACGGTAACTGTTGAGAAAAGTTTACGCTTAAAAGGACTTTAATTATCACTCTTTATATTTATGAGTTTCTATAAATG